>NC_060123.1:658400128-659025128 GCF_021461395.2 Schistocerca americana | reverse complement strand
TAGCCTCCTTAATTACGCTGTCCCATAAACTTGCCGTTTGCACCACGTAAATGGTCTCGTCGTATTTCATTTCCAGATTATATTCGAGCCAGTGCTCGGCGGTAGATGATTTGCTTGGTTGTTTTAGTCGTGTTGTGTGTGTGTGTGTGTGTGTGTGTGTGTGTGGCGAAACTTCTGTGGGCTCTCGTCTCGACTGTTCTGATACTCTCTCCCATGTAATACAAGCCACATTCTCTTGGAATTCGGTACACACACAGCTTTCGGGAAACTACACTACTGGCCATTAAAATTGCTACACCAAGAAGAAATGCAGATGATAAACGGGTATTCATTGGACAAATATATTATACTAGAACTGACATGTGATTACATTTTCACGCAATTTGGGTCCATAGATCCAGAGAAGTAAGTACCCAGAACAACCACCTTTGGCCGTAATAACGGCCTTGATACGCCTGGGCATTGAGTCAAACAGAGCTTGGATGGTGTTTACAGGTACAGCTGCCCATGCAGCTTCAACACGATACCACAGCTCATCAAGAGTAGTGACTGGCGTATTGTGACGAGCCAGTTGCTCGGCCACCATTGACCAGACGTTTTCAGTTGGTGAGAGATCTGGAGAATGTGCTGGCCAGGGCAGCAGTCGAACATTTTCTGTATCCAGAAAGGCCCGTACAGGACCTGCAACATGCGGTAGTGCATTATCCTGCTGAAATGTAGGGTTTCGCAGGGATCGAATGAAGGATAGAGCCATGGGTCGTAACACATCTGAAATGTAACGTCCACTGTTCAAAGTGCCGTCAATGTGAACTACAGGTGACCGAGACGTGTAACCAATGGCACCCCATACCATCACGCCGGGTGATACGCCAGTATAGCGATGACGAATACACGCTTCCAATGTGCGTTCACCGCGATGTCGCCAAACACGGATTCGACCATCATGGTGCTGTGAACATCCGAAAAAATGACGTTTTGCCATTCTTGCACCCAGGTTCGTCGTTGAGTACACCATCGCAGGCGCTCCTGTCTGTGATGCAGCGTCAAGGGTAACCGCAGCCATTGTCTCTGAACTGATAGTCCATGCTGCTGCAAACGTCGTCGAACTGTTCGTGCAGACGGTTATTGTCTTGCAAACGTCCCCATCTGTTAACTCAGCGATCGAGACGTGGCTGCATGATCCGTTACAGACATGCGGATAAGATGCCTGTCATCTCGACTGCTAGTGATACGAGGCCGTTGGGATCCAGCACGGCGTTCCGTATTACCCTCCTGAACCCAACGATTCCATATTCTGCTAACAGTCATTGGATCTCGACCAACGCGAGCAGCAATGTCGCGATACGATAAACCGCATTCGCGATAGGCTACAATCCGACCTTTATCAGAGTCGGAAACGTGATGGTACGCATTTCTCCTCCTTACTAGAGGCATCACAACAACGTTTCACCAGGCAACGTCGGTGAACTGTTGTTTGTGTATGAGAAATCGGTTGGAAACTTTCCTCATGTCAGCACGTTGTAGGTGTCGTCACCGGCGCCAACCTTGTGTGAATGCTCTGAAAAGCAAATCATTTGCATATCACAGGATCTTCTTCCTGTCGGTTAAATTTTGCGTCTGTAGCACGTCATCTTCGTGGTGTAGCAATTTTAATGGCCAGTAGTGTAGAAAGTCTTTAATGTTATATCGCGTTGGCGTGTACCTCCCTGCTACCAGCGGCAGAACTCCCTTTGCCGAGTTTATAATGTAATAAAGGTCCAAGCAGTTATTTTTCCTAATAGAGAATTACACCGAGATGACAAGTGATGGGATAGCTTCTAATATCACGTCGGACCTTCTTTTACTCGGCGAAGTGCATCACCTCCACTGTAAAGAAACTCAACAAGTTGTTGGAAGTCCCCTGCAGAGATACTGAGCCATGCTGCCCTTGTAGGCGTCCATAACTGCGAAAGTATTTCCGACGCACGATTTTTGTGCATTAAATGACCTTTAGATTATGTCCCATAAACATTCTATGGGATCCATGTCGGGCGATCTGGTTGGCAAAATCATTCGCTCGAACTGTCCAGAATGTTCTTCAAACCAATCGCGAACGACTATGGCACGGTCACAAGACACTTGTTTGGAATGTAAAGTTCGTGAATGGCTGCAAATGATCTCCATGTACCCGAACATAACCACTTCCAGTCAATGACCGGTTCAGTTGGACAAGAGGAGTCAGTCCATTCCATGTAAGCACAGCCTATACCGTTACGGAGTCACCACCAGTTTGCACAGTGCCTTGTTGACAACCGGGGTCCACGGCTTCATGGGGTTTGCGCCACACTCGAACCCTGCCATCAGCTCTTACCAACTGAAATCGGGACTCACGTGACCAGCCCACTGTTTTCCAGTCGTCTAGGTCCAACCGATATGGTCTCGAGCCCAGCAGAGGCGTTGCAGAGGATGTTGTGCTGTTAGCAAAAGCACTCGCGTCGGTTGTCTGCTGCCCTAGCCGATCAACGCCAAATTTCGCCGCACTATCCAAACGGATACGTTCGTCGTACGCCTCACATTTATTTATGCGGTTATTCACACGGTGTTGCATGTTCGTTAACACTGACAACTCTGCACTAACGCCTCTGCTCTCGGTCGTTAAGTGAAGCCCGTCGGTCACTGCGTTGCCTTTTTTGAGAGAGAATACTGAATTTCCTAAAGATTTTCGAAATGAAATGTCCCATGTGTCTAGTTCCAATTACCACTCCACATTGACTGTTAATTCCTGTTGTGAGGGCGTAATCACGTCGAAATCTTTTCGCAAGAATCAGCTGAGTACAAATGACTGCTCCGCCAATGTACTGCCCTTTTATACTTCGTGTACGAGATGCTATCGCGATCTGTACACGAACACGTGCATATTGCTATCCCATGACTTTTTTCTCCTCAGTGTATAAGCCAGAGAACTTTTTTCTTAGCTGGCTCCCCTCTTTTGTTGTACGTATCATCAGGGGAAAAAACGAAACTGATGTATGATAGAAGAGTCTAGCTTCAAATCTCGTAGAAAACCGACACGTGTTTCTGAGATACGTTCTCCCATGTAACATTATTGTATGATCAAGTCAACAAACAAACAAAAAAAAACTGAGCGTTCTAATTTTACGTGGCGATTACATTATTTAAAGCAACGAAATCTGATCCTTATTCTAGATACGCACATTATTCTCCGTCGCATATTACGGCATCATCGTTGGTGCCAGTATCCATGGGAAGTACAGACGTTCGTTGCCTTGGTTCTGGACGGCAGCGGCATCCGCATTAACATGTGAACCAGTGCACCAGACGAGAATCCATTGCTGAGAGCTGCGCGACCGCAGCACGAATTAGGATCGACGTTGCACTCACCAGACCAGCTAAGGCCGTCAGGAACCCTTTGCTGGTAACTGGGCTACGAGTAAGAACGTAGCCCTCCTCCAGTGATGTAGCGAAAGATTTCCAGTAATGATCAGTAGCTACTGTACTCTTGCAATAAGGCCCATTCGCCAATAGAGGATATCAGAACTGCGTTCGATGCCCTCCGCAATTCAGGAAATATCCCTGGACTAGTTATACAAACTGGTGGACGTAGCGTGAAACAATAACACCGAAATTACATCTGACCACTCTAAGATCGACACTATTTGCACTGTACTTAGAGGGGAAGACACTAAATTTGTTTTCCAAGACAGTATTTTCTTGGGATTATGACCCTGTGATTGTGTTGTACGCAGTGTAAGATTTGTATTAACTATGTCTTGGACGTTTGGTGCTCTGGAACTAGAAGAAATTGTACATGTGTCGTATTTTTACTTAATAGCCAGAGAAAGACTGCTTTGTGGTGGCATTTTGTTCCACCAGACGGAGTTCGTGACGTTGCCCATCGTCAGCGGTATCTGTATTACGCGAAAGACACATATTTCTTACAATAAGTTACTTTCAGTGTATATTGTAGTGTTTTATGCGTTTCAGTTCATTGTAATTCGAGTTGCTTTATATGTGATGTTCTGTAGCGTATCCCTAAGACAATATTTTGTGATGAACTTGTAATTATAGGATTACATAGTTTATATATATATACATATATGTAATCAGCATAAGAATTTTTTTTACGAAATATATGCACTTGCAATGGCAAATGCCGTACATGCAAAGATTACTTTCGGTATACATCACAACACACACGTATTATCTGTGTTAGCAGACCAAAGAAACTGCATTTTAATTAAATGTTCTGACTCAGAACTGCATATATGATAATCAATACACTGAAAACAACTCATGTGACCAAATACAAAAAATTCAAGATGTTCACATCGCAGTGAATCCTAATTTTATTTCCTAACATTAACCAACACGCTCACTACGGTACTAACAAAACTATTCAAATTATCGAATGTAATCTATATACACACTGTAAAATGTGCGAAATTGAAATTGACGCTCTCACATAACTATTTTAAGTTCAGGAACCAGCTGTATAAACAAGAACGCAGTATAGCAATGGGAAATTGCTTTCCTCGTACACTAATTGAAATGGTCTTCATCATATCGAGAATTTAAAAAAAAAATCCAGAATGCACTTATAAAATTTAATACTACCGGAAATACGCAGATGATACATTAACTCTATTCGAAGGAACAGAAAACTAAACAAACATCTTGCACTCACGCTGGAAATGCCTACATAAAAATCTCAGGTTTACAATCGAACATCAACAAGATGTTAAAATAAATGTTCTTGATTTCGAAATTACAAGAAACGAAACAATTCACAAAGTCAACATTACGAAAAACAAGTAACCACAGACTGTGTAATACATAATAGTTCATGTAATCCAAAAGCACACGGAGAAGCATTTTCTAACCTCTACAGAGAGACTAATAAAGTATCGATTAAGTAAAGAAAATGTAACATCTGAATGAAAGACTCTAAGAAGTGCAGCAAAAAAATAATGGTTACAGCCCCAACATAGTCGACAAAATTTATGCCTGGAAAGAACACACAAGTGAAAATAAAAGAAAACATTACTTTAACAAAGACAAACTATAACAAACATAGATAGTTCACTGTCATGCCATATTGAAGAAAAATTTCAGATAAAATCAGAGTAGCTCTCCAGAAAAGGAACCTAAAAATAGGCTTACGAACATAGAACACACTGCAATCACAAATAACTGACAAGAACCTGTCTACTTTTACTACAAACTTAAAAGAAGAAAACCACACAGCCAGTTACATGACACAATGACAATTAGACATAGATATTGCCGAAAAGGCTGTTTCTAAACATTTTGTTAGAGACAGAAATTTTCACATGTATCACTAAACTTCCAGACATTATTTTAAACAGATCTAAAAAGCAAAATCATCCAAAATTTCGCACTGATGCTTTAATGAAGATACATTTCTTTGTTCCGCTAATAGGGATGATAATAATTAGAAGTAGGGTGTAATGTATGATGTGTACCAAAAGTAATCTTTGCATGTACGGCAATTGCCAATGATAATTGCATATATTTCCTAAAAAAATCCTTATGCTGAATCCATACATTTATATATAAATCACGTAATCATATTATTATATGAACATTACAAAATATTGTCACTGGGATACGCTAGAAAACATTACATATAAGGCAAGTCGAATTACAATCAACCGAAAAATCACATATGTATAAAGCACTGCAATATACAGGGTGTTTCAAAAATGACCGGTATATTTGAAACGGCAATAAAAACTAAACGAGCAGCGATAGAAATACACCGTTTGTTGCAATATGCTTGGGACAACAGTACATTTTCAGGCAGACAAACTGTCGAAATTACAGTAGTTACAATTTTCAACAACAGATGGCGCTGCAGTCTGGGAAACTCTATAGTACGATATTTTCCACATATCCACCATGCGTAGCAATAATATGGCGTAGTCTCTGAATGAAATTACCCGAAACCTTTGACAACGTGTCTGGCGGAATGGCTTCACATGCAGATGAGATGTATTGCTTCAGCTGTTCAATTGTTTCTGGATTCTGGCGGTACACCTGGTCTTTCAAGTGTCCCCACAGAATGAAGTCACAGGGGTTCATGTCTGGCGAATAGGGAGGCCAATCCAAGCCGCCTCCTGTATGTTTCGGATAGCCCAAAGCAATCACACGATCATCGAAATATTCATTCAGGAAATTAAAGACGTCGGCCGTGCGATGTGGCCGGGCACCATCTTGCATAAACCACGAGGTGTTCGCAGTGTCGTCTAAGGCAGTTTGTACCGCCACAAATTCACGAAGAATGTCCAGATAGCGTGATGCAGTAATCGTTTCGGATATGAAAAATGGGCCAATGATTCCTTTGGAAGAAATGGCGGCCCAGACCAGTACTTTTTGAGGATGCAGGGACGATGGGACTGCAACATGGGGCTTTTCGCTTCCCCATATGCGCCAGTTCTGTTTATTGACGAAGCCGTCCAGGTAAAAATAAGCTTCGTCAGTAAACCAAATGCTGCCCACATGCATATCGCCGTCATCAATCCTGTGCACTATATCGTTAGCGAATGTCCCTCGTGCAGCAATGGTAGCGGCGCTGAGGGGTTGCCGCGTTTGAATTTTGTATGGATAGAGGTGTAAACTCTGGCGCATGAGACGATACGTGGACGTTGGCGTCATTTGGACCGCAGCTGCAACACGGCGAACGGAAACCCGAGGCCGCTGTTGGATCACCTGCTGCACTAGCTGCGTGTTGCCCTCTGTGGTTGCCGTACGCGGTCGCCCTACCTTTCCAGCACGTTCATCCGTCACGTTCCCAGTCCGTTGAAATTTTTCAAACAGATCCTTTATTGTATCGCTTTTCGGTCCTTTGGTTACATTAAACCTCCGTTGAAAACTTCGTCTTGTTGCAACAACACTGTGTTCTAGGCGGTGGAATTCCAACACCAGAAAAATCCTCTGTTCTAAGGAATAAACCATGTTGTCCACAGCACACTTGCACGTTGTGAACAGCACATGCTTACAGCAGAAAGACGACGTACAGACTGGCGCACCCACAGACTGCGTTGTCTTCTATTTCTTTCACATCATTTGCAGCGCCATCTGTTGTTGAAAATTGTAACTACTGTAATTTCGAAAGTTTGTCCACCTGAAAATGTACTGTTGTCCCAAGCATATTGCAACAAACGGTGTATTTCTATCGCTGCTCGTTTAGTTTTTATTGCCGTTTCAAATATACCGGTCATTTTTGAAACACCCTGTACATTGTGACTTATTGTAGGAAGTGCGTTATTTATGTAATACAGATACCGTTGATGGTGGGCTACGACCGGAACTAAAAAGGTGACGTAAAATACTACCACAAAGCAGCTTTTGCCAAACAATTAATAATATGACGTATGTACAACTGTATTAACTACTTCTTCATCCTAGTGAATTCCCACTTTAGTAGGATTCACTTTTTCGAATCTTTGAGCACCATTATTCTCGATTTTTTTGGGCTTCTGGATTTTTTTGGGCTTCTGATCGGACACGGTCGATCTATTGATGGCGGCCTGTCATCTCTGCCTATGTCACCCGCGTGGCAACCTACCATCGGTTTCCGGATTATCTACAGTTCTAGTGTTCTTCAGGACATCCACCATCTCTCAGTTTTTTCAGTACTGGGAGATTCTACACATCTCTGCAGGACAGTGTTGATTGTGACATAATCAAGCAGGAGAAGCCATTTTGCCACGAGAGCGTACGCATTTCATTATGTAAAAATGTCTTCTGTTGGCCAGTGTTACTGCGCAACACTCGGTCCATAATCGGCTACAGGACAAAAAACCGTGTCTTATGTCTTAATCTTCAGGTATGCTGGCGTTTGTTTGCCACGCTGCATCCTGGTGATCTATTACAATCAGACGTCGGCTGCTTTGATTCCATTCGTTCAGCATTTCTGATAGACCAATAGCATCGTAAATTGAACCCTATTTTCCTTAAATGAGCCCACTTCTTTACATTTGTTCCTGTGTTTTGGTACGTTCCAGGATTAGGATATGTATCCAAGTACTCAGTTTTTGCTGTATTCAGTCGGAGACTAAACTGACGGAGGCTGTCATACCACGCCTGACGTTTTCGCTGCAATTCCTCCTTTAAGTAAGCAGAAATGGCGACTTCATCACGTCAGATCGGGTTGACGGAGGAGATAGAGAAGATCCAAAGAAGAGCGGCGCGTTTCGTCAGAGGGTTATTTGGTAACCGTGATAGCGTTACGGAGATGTTTAACAAACTCAAGTGGCAGACTCTGCAAGAGAGGCGCTCTGCATCGCGGTGTAGCTTGCTCACCAGGTTTTTAGAGGGTGCGTTTCTGGATGAGGTATCGAATATATTGCTTCCCCCTACTTATACCTCCCGAGGAGATCACGAATGTAAAATTAGAGAGATTAGAGCGCGCACGGAGGCTTTCAGACAGTCGTTCTTCCCGCGAACCATACGCGACTGGAACAGGAAAGGGAGGTAATGACAGTGGCACGTAAAGTGCCCGCCGCCACACACCTTTGGGTGGCTTGCGGAGTATAAATATAGATGTAGATGTAGAAGACTCGCATAATACGTGAAAAATTTGTGTTGTTCAGTAACTATTGCTTTGACGTCTTCTTTTTCCATTGTCTACTAGCGTACTTCTGGGTGTACATAGTTTAATATTTTGATAGTACTTTTAATACTTTGGTAGTACTTATTTATGTATTTATTTCTTGTTTTGTATGCTATAACTTTTATTTGTTTCTCTTCTTTGGTAGTAATTCCCGTGTGATCGTCAAAACTCAAAATAACCCATGATGATTACTGTATGGTGCATATCATGCACAATAACGACGTCTCAATAGTGAATAGTGAACAAATAGAGCGAAAGATGTAACGACTGTCTTTGGGACACCTATTATGTACATGCGACTTCATCAACCACCAGTAAGAGCGAGGAAGGGCTGAATCATCCACTGGTTACGTCAGTGACCGCACGAACCGGTCAGCACGCCCCCGTGCTGGACTCTTCTGCAAACCAGGGGCTTACAGGACTCTTAGCAGGTTGTGGGGAGACAGCATTCTACCTGAGGTTCGAATCACTACAAACGAAATGGTGGAGATCCCTACGACACAAGACAGACACTCTGAAGGGATGCTACACGTTGCCAGTCTATGGGAAAATATCAGGAACGTATGCCCGGCATATTGGGAAGGTGTCATATAACTGGGTAGACACTACACAGGCGTAATCCTTTGTTTCCCTTAAGAGTTTGGACTTTATCAGAACGCAACACTGTCAGAGAGCATTATCAAGAGAACATTATGCCGCGTGGTTTGAGGCGCCATGTCACGGATTGCGCGGCCCCTCCCGCTGGAGGTTCGAGTCTTCCCTCGAGCGTGTGTGTGTGTGTGTGTGTGTGTTGTTCTTAGCATAAGTTAGTTTAAGTAGTGTGAAAGTTTAGGGACCGATGATCTCAGACGTTTCGTCCCTTACGAATCACAAAAAAAGAAAGAAAGAAACATTACTGAAAGTACGGAACATCCTAGTTTGGATCTTTCTTTTATTTAGTCATCGCTTTCTCGAATGATTTAACGCCACTTATCATAGCTCCATATTGTAACACATAACGTCTTCCATAGACGGCACATAAACCTCTCCATTTAGTTTTGCGATCTTACGTAATGATTAGACCTCAATTTTTTTTCGTCAAGTATCCTGTATTATCAATTAGATGCTGGCCTGAGCAATTTTAACTCTGCTGCCACATCATTTTCAGTTGTCTCGAAATGTAAAGTTGAAGGGCGCACGTATTTTGTCTCCTCCTATTTAACGTTGAATTGAGCGGACTCAAAGAAGTACTCGCTCGTAATTTAGCAATAATTTGAAACGACTAAAGGGTAAATCTCAAAACGCGTTGATGTGGACTACATTAACTATCAAGCCGTTCAATTATTATATATTTACGTTTCATAAGGACGAAGAAACAGCATATCGGACGAAACAAGCAAAAGATTTCTTCCGTCAGTCACAGCAGCAAATTATATGAGACTATTTTGTGGTGACACTTGCATCTGTCCATACCTACTACCCAGTGCCACGCTCATTTTTAACTTGCCCCTAAAATCTTTCCTCTGTATCCCTCCCCCCAAAGTACAGCTAATCATTCCTTGAAACCTTACGAAAAATCACATTAACTTGACCTCTTTATGGTATAAGTTTTTTTTATCTTATTTGTTTTCGTGTTCTTTAAATTTGTGTTTTATCTGCCCACTTAATTTGTAATACTCTACTGTGACATAACTTTATAGTTACTTCTAGTTTAGTTTTGTTCAGTTTCCATATAGCCTCATTTCCACATAAAGGGGCTATATGAGTCCTCAACGTCATTTCATTTTCTTCACCGGTGGTTAGTGCAGACCAACCTTATTCACCTGTATGGCATACAACAGTGGTATTGGTCATACATCACACTAGAATTTCGAGACTTTTCAAGAAACTGGGAAACACAAGATGCTATTAACGAAGATCTCCCACAGTTTCAGTACGCCAA
Source organism: Schistocerca americana (assembly GCF_021461395.2). NCBI lineage: Eukaryota > Metazoa > Arthropoda > Insecta > Orthoptera > Acrididae > Schistocerca > Schistocerca americana. The sequence continues at coordinate 659,014,572 of NC_060123.1, read as the reverse complement.
CAGAACATTTTTTTGCTATAAACGCAACTTAGTAGTAATATTGTACTATAAGGTAACCCTAGCTACATTTACAGCAATTGTCGACTCTCTCCACCCCCCCCCCCCCCGAACTCTTTCGTTAATGACTTGCGTGTCTCAACAGATAAGTCAGGATATTTACACAGCGTTAAAGAGTAGTGTCTATGTGAAATAAGGAAAAAGACTTTGCCAATTGGTATTCTGGATTCTGGACCTACCCCTCGAGTTTCTCGAGTTTCCGAGCCATCAACGCTGTAAATTTATCTGTTTGGTTTGCAATACAACGAAACTGCTTCAAACGCAAGTTATGAATAGAAGAATAATGGGAACGAGGAAAAAGCAAATAAGATCGGTCAATAGGTCATGTACTGAGATGTGGTTGTAGCTGACAACGTGGGGAACCTTCTGACATACACATGTAATTTTTAACGTTGGATAAATGAAACTCACCCCGCAAATAGTCTGTGCATCTTAAGACAGGCAACTCGATGTTAGCTCCACCCAGGGCGGGCGACGTATGGTAGGTTGCCTATCTTAAGGTGCATTAGATATTTTGCAGGGAAGATTTATTTTGCCGGCACTGTAATTGCCAAATTACGAAACTGGCATAGCTTTTCTGCCACCTGCAGAAACCTCCACACGCCGATATCGCTAAAGAAGCATTTCATTGGATGACAGGTTTTGACGGGACTATGCTGTCATCTGTCGAAACCCGTCATCCAATAGAATGCTTCTTTAGCGATCTTGGCTTGCGAGGTTTTTTTTTCAGTTAGTGGAGCAGGTGATAAGCTTTGCATTGAATTTCAACGTCTTAATGTGCATGGGCCTTCATGAATTAAGAAGATAACTGTGCCACAACACACTAGGTTATTTAATTCTTCACGCTAGGTTTCTTGAATTTTTAAAAAATAATGTTTGCAAAGACAGATTATCAAATGGTTCAAATCGCTCTGAGCACTATGGGACTTAACATCTTAGGTCATCAGTCCCCTAGAAGTTAGAACTACTTAAACCTAACTAACCTAAGGACATCACACACATCCATGCCCGAGGCAGGATTCGAACCTGCGACTGTAGCAGTCCCGCGGTTCCGGACTGCAGCGCCTAGAACCGCACGGCCACCGCGGCCGGCTACAGATTATCAGAGCTCGGCACAATCAGGATGCCTTTTAACACGCAATTACTGCACCATAGTTGCGTTTTGTGACGTTTGTCATATACGGAAACTGTACACATTTTAAGATTCGACGTCGTCAAGTAAGGGAAACACAGGTATCTGTATTATTTAAAATCAGTTTTAATGGTGTTGATCTATCAGTGGCAGTATCACAGGGGAATAAAACGGCAAAGGATCACTCTGAGACCCCCAGTTCGATAACAAACTTTGTGCCACACTTGTACCTTTGTCGAACAGAAACTCTGCCATCCTCGAGCTGAGTGGCGCTCCACCACTGCTCTGGCGCCCGATTGCTGGCATGCGGAATATGAGGGGTGTCGAAGGGGTTGCCTGCTCTCAGGCGCTAGAGCACCACTGAGCCACGTGGGTGTCTTAAGCCTCTGTACAGGTATGTTTTTAAAGTACTCAAGAAAGAAATGTCGGTGGCACCAAGGGCGTTGCCGAACTGATGGGTCTTAGAGAGAACCTTTGCCCTTTTATTCATGCATGTGTCAATGTGAAAGCCCCTCCCCCCCCCCCCCCCCCCCCCACTCCCAGCGTCCCCACTCAAACAGCCATTGATTCTTAAGTTCATGTTCAAATTTCCTCTAATGGTTATCAATGGTCCATAATGGTACAACTTTTCAGGAGAGCGAAAATTGTGGTTGGAATACACTCGAAAGAGGGTTCAGTCAGGTTTTCAGCCCCACCATGTCCTTAGAGAAGGGTTGAATCGTCTGAGGAGGGTCAACAGTGTCGAACGTTGTCAAGAACGTCATCCTGTTGCCCATTGCATGGTAGTCGTTTTAGACTGAAATGTATGGTACTCAGCGCCCCAAGGTTAGGGTGGATTCATTGACGTCCTTTTTGTCACCACCTAAGCCTTTATCTTGTCGATGCTGAGTGGCAATGTGAAATGTTCTCCTCATAAGAAAACAGCACGGTTTTAACGACGGGCGTCGCGGTTCTTGTCGTCATTTCAAAGGGATCAAAAACACCGTCCAGCCGGCCGGTGTGGCCGTGCGGTTAAAGGCGCTTCAGCCTGGAAGCGCGTGACCGCTACGGTCGCAGGTTCGAATCCTGCCTCGGGCATGGATGTGAGTGATGTCCTTAGGTTAGTTAGGTTTAATTACTTCTAAGTTCTAGGCGACTGATGACATCATCAGTTAAGTCGCATAGTGCTCAGAGCCATTTGAACCATTTTTGAAAAAACACCGTCCGAACAGCCCTTGAAGGTCCAACGGAACCGACCGGCCGCCGTTTCACCTTCAGCCCTTAGGTGTCACCGGATGTAGATACAGTGGGGCATGTGGTCAGCACACTGCTCTCCCGTCCGCTATCAGTTTTTGTGACCAGTGCCGCTACTTCTCAGTCAAGTAGCTCCTCAACTGATCTCACAAGGGCTGAGTGCACCCCGCTTGCCAACGGCACTCGGGACACCCAGACGGTGACCCACTCAAGTGCTAGCCAAGCCCGACAGCGCTTAACTTCGGTGATCTGACGGGAACCGGTGTTACCATTGCGGCAAGGCAGTTGGGCAAAGGCGTGAAAAGAAGGGCTGAAATGTGGGTCAGAGGGGGTGTGGGAATCTTCCCATCGCGTGACACGCCCACAGTAACGTTGGGCAGAATTGCGATGAAATTTTGTGCCAATGTGACATCATTAGCCCACTTTACAAATCACGTGAATTTCTGAGCTCAGGTCTTTTTTTCACATTTGTTGACAGCTTGCTGTCTGAAGCATAACTGAGCCCGAGAGTTATGTCGCAGGGCACCACGCTTTTTGCCTCATTACCGAGGAAGCAGGCATCTTTGGGGCAAGTTTCGAACTTCGGCGTTGCAATGGGAGACAATTACTGTGTTTCTAAAGGCGATCCATTAGCTATGTTGTGCAATGTATTTGGCGCCATTTTGGCGAATCTTGCATCTTTGTGGTGAAGATTGAGATGCCATGATTAAGATGACACAAACACTTTGTCTCCAAACGAGGAAAATCTTCAATCTGACCGGTAATCGAACCTGAGAACCTGGGATTTAGAGGCAGAGATACCAATGACTTTTTTCGCCAAACTATCTACTTATCTAACGAAGTTTAAGCTCTAAAAAAAAATATCAAAGTTACCCCTGTTTGGCACCGTCTCTTATAACCTACCATAAAAAACTGAAGTATTCCGCTTCTGGCGTTGCCCCTAATTATTCCCAAAAATTCTCCCAAGGTGATAGGATCCACGATGCTATAGTTCTTTTTTAATTACATGATTATGATTCGGAAATGTGTAAAAGTGAAAATCCTTAAAAACTTAACGTTTCAAAAAGTGTTATTCAAAGGATAAGTAAAAATAACGTTTTTATATTTCATGTGCTACTGCTGCTAAAAGAATCTTTCTTCAAGAAATGGTGCAACCTGATTTTCCTTGTGCGCCGCCACTGACGTTTTCTACTTCCAACAACGCCGTGTAATCACTAGAGTACGACCAGCGGACGCTCTCCCAAGAGCCAGGCGGTGTATATTTACACTCCAGCGCCGTCATCACCCGAGAGCGAATATCGTGAGGCAATTAGCAGCGGCCCGATTCGAAACCGGCCGGCTCAGTGTTGCGGGCGGCGCGCTGCGTTTCTCTCGCGCCCGCAGACCCCCCGTGGAAACGGCAGCGCTGACGTCACCGCACTCGTCTTCCAGGCGTGACGTCCGGGTTTCGAAACTTCCGCCGCCGCGCTCGGCTCGGCTCTGGGGAAGCCGCGTTACGTCACAAGTTTCCCTGCAGACAACTCACCTGCGGTCGGATATCCAGGCCGGGAAGCTGGAGTCGGGCGAATACAGACCGAAAAAAAAAGGTCAGGTAGGCCGTGCGAGACTGTTTGTTAGCAGGACCATGACGCACGGTTTTCGGATGGTGAGTCATGTGCTTGCTACAAGTATTGCTGGGATTGGCAGTTCACCATCTGTCGTGAAGCTACATCTACGAAGGTTACTCAAAAACTAATGCATCGCATTTTTTCCTCAACAGTTCTTTATTGAACATAATGAGAATTACACACCCGAAAGAATGGTGTTTTGTCTCCATATCTTATTTTTCCACGTAGTCTCCATCCCGTTCTACGGCCTTCCTCCAGCGCGAAACAAGGGAGTGTATGCCATGTCGGTACCCATTCTTGTCCCGGTGGCGAATCCAGTGCTGCACTCTGTGAATCACCTCCTCATCGTCTCAAAATGTCTTCCACGATGGCATCCTTTAATGGCCCAACAAGTGGAAGTCCGAGGGGGCTAGGTCAGGTGTGTCAGGCGTGACAGCCGTGGATTGTCTCCCCGACCGCTGCAAATCGTGGAGCTCCGCCGAACCGCTTTTTGCTGACCTCACTCTCCGTGCCCAGCAACTAACTGTACTTCTATCGTCAGCAGATGCTCCATAGAATTTGTACAAGCGTTTTTGAATACTCCCCACAGTTTCTTTCTCTGCAGCGAGAAAGTCAATGACGTCACGTCGCTTGTAACGTACATCACAAACAGACGCCTCTTTGAAACTGTCCTGCAGCTACGCTATCTGTCGGAAGTGACGGAAACTTGGAGTACTCACTCAGGAGATTTCAAATAATACCTACGTAACGTTTCTCATTCGTAACATTGCTTTCGGCTGAGAGAAAAAACGCGGCGCACTACTTCCTGACCAACCCTCGTACTTACACAGGATGACCCAAAAGCCCGTTAACATTTGAAAATTCAATACTTCACGCAATAATGTAGGCAGATGGTAAAAATTGACAACACATGCTTGAAATGACATGGGGTTTCATTGAAACAAAAGAGAAGTGCCCAGAACGGCCAACAGAAGGCGCTTCATACGATATGAAAACAATCATTAGCATAACAATTCGTTTTCACCAAAGGCGATGTTATCTACAACAAAAACTTAGCATGTCGGCCGTCATTCATAAACAATCCCTGTAGTCGAGGGACAGTGTTGTGAACAGCATAGCATATCAGTAGTTATGGTGGAAACTGGCGTCGGATGTTGTCTCTTAGCATCCCTAATGAGGAGGTCGGACGATTGCGATAGATTTGCGACTTCAGGTAACCGCACAGCCAATAACCACACGCATTGAGATCTGAGGATCTGAGAGGCCTAGCATGACGGATGTGGCGGCTCAGAACTACGAATGGGAAAAACGGACCGTGTAAAATCGATACTGTATTTCAGTTCTGAACAACCAGTATTTTTCAGTATTTGTTTGGTCTCGGTTGTAACAGTGTTTCTTAATTTTTGCTTGTAACCGGTAAAAATCCGAAATATTAATTAGCCATAGCAGCAATGCTAAAACTTTTGGTTTTTAAATAAACCTTTTTCTTTAAAAAAAAAGTGAGCAATTTCTTCTTAAAATTTTCCTTGCTTAGAAATGTTGCGTTGTTAATGAAAAAAAGGAAACCATCACTGCTAGTTTATTAACAGTGTCGACAAAAACGAACAACAAACACATGGCATAAGAATGAGGAGTACAGCGTTGTTGTCAGAGTAACGTACGGGTGCCCGTTATCGTGTGACTGTGCGAGACTGGATTATATGGCACTTTCTCGCTGTTGTCGTCGTACAGTAGATGTATTGCAGAAGGGCACCATCCCGTTTCGAAGTATTTTATGAAGTGCGGTAGCAATGCACAATTTCTCCTTTAAAAGGGAGAAAACGTAAAACTTAACAATTCATCCACAGTTTACAACAAAAATAGAAAATACCTTCTCTGTTACCTCTGTCTCTATAACAAGCCTTTCCCCTTGTAGCTTTTAAAACCGGATAATTAACATGAAAAACATAGTTCTTCAACCTTAGTTTTTACCCTTTAGCGCTGACTATTCGGAATATCCAAATAGTGGTGTGATTCCAAATGGCTCTGAGCAGTATGGGATTTAACATCTGAGGTCATCAGTCCCCTAGAACTACTTAAACCTACCTAACCTAAGGATATCACACACATCCATGACCGAGGCAGGATCCGAACCTGCGACCGTAGCAGTCGCGCGGTGTGTGATTCCATTACAAAACGATTTTTCAGAAGAATTTCAAAAAATTGGTATCTGTAGGAGTATACTGGTGATCTTTTGTAGTACGTAGTGGACATTTCAGTAATGCCTGCAAAAATACATTGAGCTTTCATCCTCTGAATTTTGTTTTATAATTAACTGTTGTTTAATTCCATTATTTCTGATATAATATGTCAAATGTGCATATGTCACCGTCCGCGACCGATAGGCGGCGCAACTTCGAGTCTTATTTTCGTAGCAGCAATGTAAGGCACTGGGCCACTCAATCTGATGTTCCTAGTTATGTGTACGTACCAAAGGCTGGAACGCTTTAAATTTTTAACTTGAGCATGTCTGCTCTAAACTTCGACTATTGCCTTCTTCCAGTGTAGCTGTCCGTAAGTAATCTTTCTATGTTATGACATTTTTCATCTTGGTTAATGTTTCTGTCAAACTTTTTTCGTATGTATTATTTTATAGTATTTTAAATTTTCATTCTGATGAAGACTTCCTTAGAGGTGGTGAAACCTAGATAAATGTATTAAACGTTTACTTGCAACAGTTATTTCTCCACTGAAATTTACATGCGGTTGCTCAAAGACAGCCATGTTCAAAACTGTAAGTATTCAATCACTTAACATTTTTCGACAAGAGCAGCTAACCGTGGGCGGACTAAGTTTTGTTTTATTTGCCTATTTTATTTTATATTTCGATTCTGTGTGTCATGAAAGTGAGGGAGTCGATATTTTTCAATTTTTGTTCGATTTCTGCGATTATTACAGGAAACAATGGGAATAAAAAACCGAAAATCATATTTCAGACACCGGTTATTTTGAGCGGTTTTAAAACACTCGGGTTGAGCTGGCGTTGAAAGAACCGATATAACCGAAAACTGGTTGTTTCAGCGATAACCACCCCATCCCTATTCAGTACGCCATCCTCGCCAAAAGATGTGCGCAAGAGATATTTCACTCATGTAGCAAGCAGTATGGGATGGAGCTCCATCCTGCATAAAATTCGTACCTTCCAGCAGGTGTTTATCAGCCAGGTTTGAGATGACTTGATTCCCTCTCTCACTATCCCTCATTTTAAAAACTATTCTCATGCGGCGTCTCTTGTGTTGCAGTCCAGCACCATGTGTTTTTGCACTTGTTTCTGTTTTCAGTAAAACGCCATGTCATTTCACGCACGTGTGCCAATTTTTTCTCTCTGCTTACAGACGGACTTTTGGGTCACCCTGGACAACGTTAATCACCTGAAGCTTTTAACCCTTAGCGGCTAATCACGAAGTCCATGATATATCTAAAAATAAATGTCTGACAGATAAATGATCAAGAACGACGTAGCAAATGACACAATGACACATTATGTGAAACAGAGACTCTCAAAGAGTTGGTTTTTTTTTCACAGTCTGTGTGTCCACCCTTTTTCTCACGGCACACATCTAATCGATAGTCCTGTTCCGCCGAGACCTGAGTGTCGATAAGAACACGTGCTGCGATGTTTTGTCGCAGGTCTGTGTCGCTGTACGGTTAGAGTTGGAACATAGACACTATCCTTGGTATTTCCCTACAAGAAAGAAAATCGCAAGGCATCAATTCCGGTGACTGTGGCGGGCAATGAATTAGCGCCAGGTCAGAGGACGCAACAGGGCCTATCTGGCGACGCGGTAATAACGATTGGAACACCCAAGTAACCAATCGATTCAGCTGCTTGTCGCTTTACGTATCGGTTCGAGCATTTATTCATTCATTTCAGTGAAACCAGTCTTTGCGAAGAACAGAATGAAAACAGTCGACGCAGACACGCGCATTCAGTCCTGGGTGGAGACAATCGACCGTTCTGCCGTTGTTAAATCATCATTGTTGACTCCAATCTGTTAAACTGACTGTCGTTGCTTTTATCGTCGTTCCCATATTTACTTTCTTCTGAGTGCCAATAAGTAGATTTTAGTTCAGTTCTTCATCCGTGTTTATGAATAGGCGTCTACTCAATAGTGAACTTTGTATTGATCAAAATGCTGAAACGCCCAGTTGCGTGGGAATGGAGGAAATTAGATTACTGGATAAAAAGTGATCCTCATGATAAATTGAGTGCGATATAAAATATCGGCAAGGATGATTCATATTATGAAACTATATTAATTACAGAAATTCAAAGAAAATTAACGAATGATGATAAATATTTCTCTCTCTCTCTCTCTCTCTCTCTCTCTCTCTCTCTCTCTCACACACACACACACACACACACACACACACTTCTAACAAGTGACGCTCTATGCTTCAAAAGCAGGTGATTAAGTCACCAAACAATTAAAAACAATCATGTATGCTTTCTGTTGACGTCGCCTCAACATTTATCTACATAGAATTATCGGTGACAGGTGCAAACAGAGTGAAGAGAGAGGTACAGCTTGAAGAAATTCAAATAAACAAGGAATTGTTTATGTATTAAAGTATAAATTTACTATGCAGGACCAGATATTAACCTTTAAAAAGCACCAAAAATTCACATTTAAAGCCAGAAGTACGAAAAAAATTATATTTAAGTAAAAAATACATAAATTTTGAATATACTTAATTTTTAGATCCCCTTGAAATAAGATATATCATTTGTATCTAAAAAAGTTGCCAATCCTAATGTCGATAGAGGTGTTACCATGTCAGTTCTCTCATCACAGAAGAAAGGTCCATATACTATCTTGTTGGACACGGCATAAAATACTAACTTTCTCGGAATCCCGAACGTGTTCCACAGTTTCATATGGGTTCTCTGTCACGCGTTAGCGCGTAGTTTCTCTGCATGCTTTGCCGCCATTTTCTGCAACTACAGTTCCTGGCACTCCTGTCGGCGTTTTTCCAAACTAACTTGCCGGCTACAAATAAAAAGAAAGGGAAATAAAAGCATTAAAAATCACTGAGAATTTATTCTTCTTTGCGTTACCTATAACGAATTTTTAAAATCAATCATGAACTTAATTATTACCCTCTGTTTGGTGAACGTTTCAAGACATGGAAGAACAGTTTTCGGGTAATGATAAAAGGCAGACGCATTTTGTTGTGTGCGTGATAAATGCCATGAACCCATATATTGAAGGAAGTTTTTCATTTTAAGTAAAGAGATCTGCCTTCTTAAATGCATTGAGTCTTCAAACACTAGTGCGATTGTTGATTTTGGCGTTGAAATTGTTCGCATAAATATCCGAGAAACGTGCTAATATCGAAAGGTAAAGCTGCCGGAATTGGCTATTGCTTTGTGAACAACACCGCGTGCGACTCTCTCGCCAGTTGTAAAACCAGAGGAATCTGCATGCAAACCGTAACTTGTATGCTGCACGCTCCAAGACCAGGTTCAATCCCGTCTCCAGCCATCTTGATTTAGGTTTTCCGTGATTTCCCTAAATCGTTTCAGGCAAATGCCGGGATGGTTCCTTTGAAAGGGCACGGCCGATTTCCTTCCCAATCCTTCCCTAACCCGAGCTTGCGCTCCGTCTCTAATGACCTCGTTGTCGACGGGACGTTAAACACTAACCACCACCACCACCAGAGTTGTCCATCCAGGTAGTACAGAGATGACTGCTTAAAAGTTACCCAGAAACTCACCTTGACATTGGCCGTACGGTTTGTAGCAGAAATGTTGTAAACCATGCATATTATAAAAAGGGATGTACGTATATTGCATCTATGTACGTATGTATGTATTCATGTCCCCCGTCTCCTTCTCAAGCACTGGACCGATTTCAACCAACACGGTACACATATCTCGTACTGTCTGGAAATAATCTCTGCGGACCAAGAACCACCTACGTATCAAAGGGGTGAGGGTGAAAAAGCAGCGTAGTTCAGGGCGCGCCTGTACCCATGCTTTAGCCATCCAGTATTTGAGATTGAGAGCACTTATAGACTTGGAACGAACATCACAAATAATTTCAAACCTTTATGAAACCTTTTCTTGCTGACGACCCTCAAAAACTGATTAAAGGAAAAAAGTTTATCTCATGTAACATGTTCAGTGTTCATACAGTAAAAATGCCGAATGAAACGTGATGTTTAAATTTATTACTTGTTCACCACCAGCTGTTTTCGCGAAGCATTTTGCAACAATATTCATACACTCCTGGAAATGGAAAAAAGAACACATTGACACCGGTGGTCAACTGAGGCGCCAGGTGGAAATGGCATGGCAAGCCGTTCCACAGGACTACATCCAGCATCTCTACGATCGTCTCCATGGGAGAATAACAGCCTGCATTGCTGCGAAAGGTGGATATACACTGTACTAGTGCCGACATTGTGCATGCTCTGTTGTCTGTGCCTATATGCCTGTGGTTCTGTCAGTGTGATCATGTGATGTATCTGACCCCAGGAATGTGTCAATAAAGTTTCCCCTTCCTGGGACAATGAGTTCACGGTGTTCTTATTTCAATTTCCAGGAGTGTATGTCTTATCTCGTCACAAAATTCACTTAAAATTTCGAAATTTCTACACACACATCGGAATAATTATGCCGCCACTTTCCAACACTTTTGATGTATGAAACACTGCTAGATCCGGCAACTTATCATTTCTATCGGAACTACTACTGCACACATCCGATCTCTTTCATGGCTATGCTTCGACTCCTCACTAGAATACTCTAAGTCTTCTCTACCAGCAGAGAAAGGCGCGCGAAGAATATTGCTTTACCAGTGGTCAGGTTACTCAATAGCCAATAGCAAAACAACATTCTCCCGCGTCAGTCCGCGCTTTTCATCAATAACCAATCGCAAAATAGTAAACCTAACGACTGCACCTTTTACCGACGTAATTATTTAAGACGCTGAAGTCTTGCTTATGTATAAAATTTACTATTGTTATTCATACCTGAATTAACTTTCCCTTACCATAAACTTTTTTTACAAATCGATTCTACAAAAATCCCCTTTGTCCATATCCATACTTCTTCGAAATGTTCCCACACTAAATCCCACTACATAATTCGTTAAATAATTATCTTCATATTAACCTTAAACCACACTCACGCATCATTCATACTGCTAAAACATATTTATAACATTTTACATACACAAAAAGAAATAATAACACTTTATGAAAATACTAGAACAGTTTATGAAAAACATTCTATTACTTTAGTGCACTCTACTTGGCACAATCGAAACTAACATCACAGTCCCTATCGGCTCCTCTATCGGCTGATACATAAACTACGTGCGCGTCCAGTCTCGCGTCACCATCTGTCACTCTCCAGCTCTGAGACACATCTCCCACTTAACCGGCGTTATACGGCGCTACGCCTCACCTGAATCTGGGTGACCGGGCGCGGTTTTGAACCGTCGTCCTCCCGAATGCGAGTTCAGTGTGCTCACCACTACGCCATCTCGATCGCTGGCAACCGGTGTTAACACTGCGGCAAGGCCGTTAGCATGTTCGGAGAGGAACTGAATATAATATTTCTCCGAGGCATGTGTTACCTAAACGCCTTCACAGACGTCACCTGTTTCTTTTAATTTGATTGTCTGCTGAGGATACTTCTCAGGAACAAATATTGTGCATATTTAAGCCTTAACAGATTTTCCTCAGCTCATTTTATGCCCAGTTCCTATTCTTGTTTGTCCGCGGCTCTAAGACTGCTTGCCTAACAACCTCCCAGAAATTGTTGCATTCATTTCCCGGAACACTAAAGGCAGTGAACTTCCTCAAGCTGAACGTTTCAGCTCCATACATATTGTTTTTCGTGTGTAACAGTCATGTAAAGCACACACTTTCTGTCTACAGGGCAGTGAATACCTTATTTATAATACCTGCTGTCGCATGTGTTTAACTTCACAAAGCGCTTAAGAAAGGGGGCGCCTAACATTAGACAAATGACTACTGCCATTAAAAAAGAAGCCTAATATCAAGGGTAATGATTTCTGTGTCTCTGCATGCAGATAAATCTAATTCTCTGACACACGGTGCTTAGTTTTGGTGTGATCTCCAAATTTCCCAATTGTCCAGTGCTTCGTAATTATTTAAATGGATTACAAGCATCCCATTTTGTGTATCCGTGGGTTTAACAGAAAGATGAGTCCGCCTGCTTAGCTGGATGGTGAAGTACTCGCCTCCCATGCACTAGGCCCGGGTTCGATTCCCGACGGGGTTGGAGATTTTCTCCGTCGTGGACTGGGTGTTGTGTTGTCATCATCATCATTTCATCCTCGTCACCGGCCGCAAGTTGCCGAATGTGGCGCCGATTGAAATAAGACTTGTACTTGGCGGCCGAACGTTCTCGGATGGCGCCTCCCGATCAACAATGCCATACGATCATCTCCATTTTTTCCGCAGGAAGGGGACAGAATTTGCTCGTATGAGGATAGTAAATTGCCTTGCCTTCCCACGCGCCTACATTTGAGCACTTAGAGATCCTCTTCACAGGAACGAGCAGAGAAAATAATGCTATATATATATATATATATATATATATATATATATATATATATATATATATATAGAGAGAGAGAGAGAGAGAGAGAGAGAGAGAGAGAGAGAGTGTGTTCCATTTATCTTGACCATCCTAAACAAGCAAATGTTCTTTAGCCGTCAAGGGGACATCAATCAGTATGATTGCCTTCATTGTAGCTTTGCTTTTTACAAAGATATGAACAGGTGTATGACTTTTTTATATGGCACCCTGTATTTTTTATTCGGTAATTCATTTCCTCTCCTAAAGACCTATTCAAAAATGTATCACAGTGTACCATACACTGAAACACAACGTTATTAATTACATAACACAACACTGACTTTGAGCCCGGGAGTTGCTGGAGTTGTCAGAACACAAATGAAAACCAAGTAAAAACATAACACAAAATTGACTTTGACTCTCCCATACCATTGCTCAGAAATAAAACATTCGAAGGTGCTCAAAGTGGTGAGCCTGGACACCTATACACCGGTGCACTCGTTGAATGAAAGAATTATTTACTGCTTTCAGTGTTGCCTGCTGAAGAGAATTACAAGCAGTCACGATAGGTTCCTGTATGTCCTCTAGAGTTGTTGGAATATCGCGGTAGACGTCTTTAATGCATCCCCAAAGAAAAAAGTCCAGAGGATTTAAATCGGGAGGCCTAGCAGGCCAAGTAACTGTTCCTCCTCGACCAATCCATCTGGCAGGATACCTTCGGTTCAGAACACGACGTGCACGCAGGGCATTGTGTGCTTGACATCCATCGTGTTCATACCACATAAGCATTCTGGTTCTTAGATTCACTTCATCCGGAAGAGGAGGAAGAATTCGTCTGAGGAAGTTGGCACACGTTGTGCCGTTTAGACTACCATTTATGATATAAGGGCCAATAAGTGTAGTACCAAGCATCCCACACCAGACGTTAACTCACCATTGACGCTGATGTTCCACCTGTTTAAGCCATCGTGGGTTGGTGCTGGACAAATAATGCATGTTACTTGTATTTATCTGTCCTTTGTTTGAGAAGGATCTTTGGAGAAGAAGTTCGGGTTGGCGTGGATTTCCTGCTGTGCCGACAGAACTGTACACGATTCTGCAAATCATTCCCATGCAATTCTTGATGTAGTTGTACATGGTAAGGATGGAACAGGTGACCTGTAAGAATACGATGTACACTGGTTTTAGGCATGTCAGTCTCGTGTTCAAGGTGTTGTGTGCTCACATGTGGATTGAAAGCAACGGAAGCGAGAACAGTAACTTCGGCAGCTTCGTCTGTGTGAGTGCTACGACGATTGCGTTCTCGTGGGTTGAAACTTCCCGTTTCCTGAAACGTCGCAGCAAGATGAGAAAACATCCGTCGGAAAGGTGGGTTTTTGTCAGGATATCGCTCTCTGCACAGTTCCGCTGCCTGCGTAGCATTTCGCCTACCTTTAACAACAACAGCAACAATAAAAGAAACGTTATGTCGATGCAGTTTGTAGGAGGGACAGCCTTTACTGTATGCCTACTCTACACAACAGTATTTAAAAGGACTAAACTACTGTACTAAATGTACCCGTACATAAGAAAACAGTATTGGAATTACTGTTGTGCTAATTTACATTCCCCATAGATGAGTAACATTTCCACAATTTCTTCGTTAGTGTACATTCTACTCTCACAACTCTCCAACTGGCGTTGGTTGACGCAAATGACGGGTGTGCATTCTACTTACGTTTACATTTTTCGTATGTCAATGTTAGCACTTGGACGTGTTCCATTACCCCGAGTACCTGCACTAAGCGCTGGGAGCGTCAACGTCAGTGTTGTGTTATGTAATTAATAAAGTTGTGTTTCAGTGCTCCACTCTCTTGTGAACTTGACGTATTTCTCTACGTACCGAAATATGGGTTTGCACTTAATTGAAGCTGACTTCTTCCAGTAACTTTTTCTTTCATAAGCTGTTATGAAGCTGACGCTATCTTTAGAAATTAACTTTTAGGTAGCTGCTGATAACACAAAACTTTGTGACTTGTATCAGTCGAAACGGGTACCATCAGACAGTAAAAATTTTTTTTATAGCACTTTATATGATTTCACTCCTGAGACATCAGTAGTAAAGAGAAACACACGTGTATGTGACAGTCGCTGCAACTAAAAATCGTAAGATACTTGACGCCAAAAGAATCTTCCTTATGTTTGATGAAATGTTAATCTGAGACTCTAAGACGCGCACTTTTCTCGGATACACTTAGAAGATAATTTTGTAATCTTTCTTACCCGTTAGTCGTTTATTTCCACTCTAGTAGTCTGAATCTACGGATGTCGCTAATAATTATAAATAGCAACGCTTATCATGCGCACACCCAATCAACCACGAAAACAACAGCGATTGGCATTTACCAGTTCCCGTTTATTCGGCTCAGTTCGCAGAGTCCTGCCCACTTTTGTCTGCGGCAAAGCTTGCTTTTTCTAGATGCGACGGGGATTCCCCTGGTAGAGACATCACGTACACTATGCACACACTCAAAAATCAACTTAGAATGTGTTCAAAATGTTCAAAAAACCAGCAGGGATGCGTTTCAAAATCGTATGAACAATCGATAGACCAACGTGTGCGGGTTATTAGGCGCTTCATGAAACAAGGGTTTTTTTCTTCAAGAATATGAAATTGGAGCCCCTCTGATTTTGCCGCCGGTGGCAGATACCCCGGTTTGCCCCTTCCCCGCCCTCGCCCCCCCCTCTCCCCCCATCCCTACATCCGGGTCAGCGAGAATTCTCGCCAGGAGATCATCTTCCGTCTCGACAGGCGCCTCGTACCCAAGACTTTTCACGTGCCGCACAAAAAGAAATCGGCTGTTCGCGCTAACCGCGAAACAGGACAGCTTCATTATCTACTTGTCAGGGAACGTGTGATCCAGGTGTTGAGGAACCCTCTGCCCAAAGTGAGGTGGGGCTCGATCATGTTGTAACCACGCCCTTTCACGAATAACAAGTTGGATACCTAACAGGAAACCTGGGTAGTACGTTCATAATAACCTCTTACATCTTTTCCAATGTCGGAGGTACCAGAACAACTTCCACTTATAACATTTCGACTCGGTCGCTTACAGATCAGTGTCTCTTATCTCAAACTGATACATTTAACCTTTTCCATCATCCCTGAAAGTTTGCAACGTGATACCCCGTATATTGTAAGATCCCCTGCCACAATTTTCTGTCTGCTTCTAACGGCTAATCGCACCTGTAGCTATTTTGATACTGTTTTCACTACTATATAGACTGATTCAATAGGAAGACTTGTATAATCCCTAGATACGTAACCAATAATACGTAAACGAATACGTATACTTAGTGGTACCCGTGAGAAGCTAGGGAGGATCGGTTGCTGCAGATTTTTCTCAGCTTCCGGAGCTGACAGCAGCCCCTGCACGGGAGATTCCCCGCAACAATGAGAACGCGGCAGCGTGCGGAAAGGCGGAAACACCGCAAAGTGTGCCTCCAGAACCCGGGCGCACGGCGGCACCGTCCTCGCAGCGACACACTGGGCCCCGCAACTTCCTGCTCCATTGTTCCCACGGCAGCTCTTTGTCTCCCTGCGCCAGTGTCGCATCAAACGGCACTAATCGCCCGTAACGGGCTGCACGCCTCCACGCCGCCCACCTGGTGGTCGCGGCAGTGCTAGTAATGATATCGCGACCAGCCACCGCTTTACACTCTCTCTCCCCACTATTGCTACGAAATTTCTGCAAGGGCAACCATCTGGAATGCCAGAGAAATGGTAGTGATAATTCACCAAATCACTCCAATAGATTACACTAGCAGAAAAGGACAGTTCAGATATACACTGCGCAGCACAGTGGAAGGATCTTTCTTTCTAAACGCTGCAATTGTTTACCATTGCGCAATAGAAATTTGAAATTTGCCTCAATCGTGCCTACAACCTACCTGTATGATGGTACAAAAGTCGCCCTGCGACTTCACCCTCGGGCTACGCGACGCTTCGAGGTGTCAACATATGCGAAAAGAAGGCCGCAGCCCAGATGTTCAAGTGAGATGTATCGTAGGTTAGTGACGTCATGTTGGCAACAAATTTCACCACAATTCTGTCCAACGCCACCGTGGACGAGTCACACGAGGGAAAGGTCGTCACACTTCCTGTTACCCACACTTCAGCCCTTCTTCTGACCCCTCTGTAATGGAAGTCGGAAGCGCCGACGACCAAAGTTGAAATCGCGTGCTTTTGTTATGGGTGCCCGAGAAAAAAGATATTTCACACACGCCGCCGCTCACATAAAAAGGCCTCGGGGGAGGCACAGAGGGCTACGGTGTGACTACATATTTCGAGGTCGGAAACTACAGTTCGCCATATGATGAGCCAACAGTACGACGTTCTTGATAACATACTGCTAACACCCCGGACTATTCAACCCCTATCTAAGGAAATCGTGGGGCAGCAACCCCAATGAATGTTAACGTACCAATTTGGAGTGAAATTTGACCACATCTTTTTCTCTGGTTTAGAGTGTGGAACCACCAGTGACCATTGAAAACCTTTCGAGGACATTACATCATGATCCAAAGCAGCAAAAGGTGTAATTATCGGTGATTTTTATTTCAGTGGCTTCTTTAATCAGACAGTTCCAGACGTCCTTAGCGAGAGCCATGACGGGGGTTTCGTCAAATTTTATCCGGTATCCGTCTTCAAAAGCATGCTCAGCCAAAGCAGATTTCTCGCGGTAGCGTAGGTGGTAAAATCTTTCATGCGCTTCGTGTGTTGTTCCACAGTGCGTACTGTTCGTATGACGTAAGACTGGCCACACTCGCAAGGTATCCTGTAGACCCCAGGTGTTCTGAGGCCTGCTGTGTCTTTAACTGTTGGAGTTTTGGCGGAGACCTGAAGATCGATTTGATCTTGCGTCTTTTCAGCAGCCGGCTTATCTTGTCCGACACGGAACCACAGAACGGCAAGAGAGCAAGTTTCCTGTTCCTCGTCGGTACTCTTGTTGTGATTCTTGCTTGAAATCATTCATTAGATGAATTTTATAGCCGTTATTCCTGAAGACCTTGAGTATGTGGCTAAGCTCATGGGGCAAGTTATCAGCATCTGTATCGTTCCTACACGATGCACCAATGTTTTCTTGTCCAATGACGGGCTGATGGTGTGCAAGCAGAAGTCGGTGTGGGTGGGTCTTCTATAGAGGTAGTGGCATGCATTTCCTTTGCGGCAGACGAGGACGTCGAGGAAGGGCATTGCATTGTCTTTTTCTACCTCCGTGGTGAACTGGACGTTACTGTCGCTGCCATTGAGATGTTCCAAGAACTCTTCGAGTTTCTCATATACGAGGGCAGAAGGGATAGATTTTCTGAATTGGAGTACCGAAAGCAGTGTGACGTGACGTCGGCGATGGCACGGCTCAGCACAGTGTCATCGTGCTGGTCTTCGTGCCAGTTCTTCGTCAGTAAACCTATCCAGGGGAGTGGGAACCATCGTTGTCAACAGCAAATACAGTGAGAGAACAGAAGAAGTTTGTTTCCATAGCAGACAATCGGCGCATACCTTCGTCATTTACGCTGTTCTGCTGATCAGTTCAGTGCAGTACAGATTCAAAGATAAAGAGGAACAAAAGATCAAAACGAGCCACCGGGAACCACGAGCCCCCCATACCAAAATATTCAGAAAATATCGCTGAAGGACCTTCGAAATTCTGTCGACATAGTTCGCGAATACAATAAAAGGTCGAATACAGCTTTCCACTATTCGCCTGGGAAAAAGATACATAAATTGAAGGTATGGGGTTCGAAGTACTAATCGTTCCCTTGTGAGTGATTTATAATGCACAACGCACATCTGCTACGTGGTATCTGCCTCGCCTGCGATCACCGCAGCAAGCTGCTACGCACGCTCATCATGACAACGAGACGCGCAGCCAGTGGGGAAGTGCGTGCGCAATAGCGGTGCGTGTGCTCCCCGTGACGTCACGGGGCTACGCGCTGCCGGAAGGGACGTCACAGTCCGGTGGCTGACGTCCAGCGTTCTCCGTGTGACTCACACCGTAGCTCGCCACTAACTTATATACACGCTCAGGCACACCGTAGCACGTGGATGCCAACTAGAAACGTGACCTCAGAACGACATGGAATGATTCGGAAATAATAACATCTAGTAAGAGCACATTTTTTTCCAAGCATTTTCTTGAATACAACGGGGAGTGTTATTTCATTCTAGCTCCTTACCCTGCATTATCCGCGTACGTGTTTATTCCACTCTTTCATTAGTACATCTTCCCCATACACCCCTCTTTCAGTCCACCTTCTCCACCTCTCATTCTCTACCAATCTCCTCTCTCCCCACCCCTCTCTCTGTTCATCTCTTCCTATCCCCTTTCTCAGCCAGTAAGCTCTTCCCCCTCTATCCATCTGCCCATCTATCTACGGGTCCCCCCTCTCTCTGTCCATCTGCTGCTCTTTCCTTTCTTTGTCCATTTCCTCCTCCTCCTCCTCTCTCTCTCTCTCTCTCTCTCTCTTCCCTCTCTCTCTCTCTCTCTCTCTCTCTATTTCCCCCTCCTTGCTATCTGTCACCCCCTCCTCCTCTATCTGCACCCACCTGCTCCTTCCTCCTCGCTGTCTATCCCCACCTCCGCTTCCTCTCTCCATCCAATTCAAATAAGAGGCTGGTAGCTCTTATCTGCACAATATCTCTTTCTGATTGCAACGAATATATGGTACCAAGTTTCGTCGAAATCGTTGGAAGGGTTTAGGATGAGCTTTTTCCCACGTATCCATATGTCAAATATATTTAATGTATGTTAACTATGTTTTACACGTATTTGTACGCATATTTCGGTTGTACCTATAGCGAATTTCGCCCTGCAGTTTCATTTTCACACAGCTCAATGTTCATGACACAGTACCTCCTGAACTGTGTGCTGTACAACGATAAAATTTTGCAGTTAGTACATCCAGTGGTATATATCTTTACTCTCTGAGAAATGTGTTGAGAATAAAGTTAGAAGTAAAGAAGAAATAAATTGAAACGTCTTGCATGACGACGACTTATCTCATGTGTCGCACAGTGACATAATTTTTCTGTTACCAAAAAACCTACATTGATAAGGGGAGGGTGCTAGGACGGAGATCAGAATACAGATCGAATGGTAATATACACTCCTGGAAATTGAAATAAGAACACCGTGAATTCATTGTCCCAGGAAGGGGAAACTTTATTGACACATTCCTGGGGTCAGATACATCACATGATCACACTGACAGAACCACAGGCACATAGACACAGGCAACAGAGCATGCACAATGTCGGCACTAGTGCAGTGTATATCCACCTTTCGCAGCAATGCAGGCTGCTATTCTCCCATGGAGACGATCGTAGAGATGCTGGATGTAGTCCTGTGGAACGGCTTGCCATGCAATTTCCACCTGACGCCTCAGTTGGACCAGCGTTCGTGCTGGACGTGCAGACCGCGTGAGACGACGCTTCATCCAGTCCCAAACATGCTCAATGGGGGGACAGATCCGGAGATCTTGCTGGCCAGGGTAGTTGACTTACACCTTCTAGAGCACGTTGGGTGGCACGGGATACATGCGGACGTGCATTGTCCTGTTGGAACAGCAAGTTCCCTTGCCGGTCTAGGAATGGTAGAACGATGGGTTCGATGACGGTTTGGATGTACCGTGCACTATTCAGTGTCCCCTCGACGATCACCAGTGGTGTACGGCCAGTGTAGGAGATCGCTCCCCACACCATGATGCCGGGTGTTGGCCCTGTGTGCCTCGGTCGTATGCAGTCCTGATTGTGGCGCTCACCTGCACGGCGCCAAACACGCATACGACCATCATTGGCACCAAGGCAGAAGCGACTCTCATCGCTGAAGACGACACGTCTCCATTCGTCTCTCCATTCACGTCTGTCGCGACACCACTGGAGGCGGGCTGCACGATGTTGGGGCGTGAGCGGAAGACGGCCTAACGGTGTGCGGGGCCGTAGCCCAGCTTCATGGAGACGGTTGCGAATGGTCCTCGCCGATACCCCAGGAGCAACAGTGTCCCTAATTTGCTGGGAAGTGGCGGTGCGGTCCCCTACGGCACTGCGTAGGATCCTACGGTCTTGGCGTGCATCCGTGCGTCGCTGCGGTCCGGTCCCAGGTCGACGGGCACGTGCACCTTCCGCCGACCACTAGCGACAACATCGATGTACTGTGGAGACCTCACGCCCCACGTGTTGAGCAATTCGGCGGTACGTCCACCCGGCCTCCCGCATGCCCACTATACGCCCTCGCTCAAAGTCCGTCAACTGCACATACGGTTCACGTCCACGCTGTCGCGGCATGCTACCAGTGTTAAAGACTGCGATGGAGCTCCGTATGCCACGGCAAACTGGCTGACACTGACGGCGGCGGTGCACAAATGGTGCGCAGCTAGCGCCATTCGACGGCCAACACCGCGGTTCCTGGTGTGTCCGCTGTGCCGTGCGTGTGATCATTGCTTGTACAGCCCTCTCGCAGTGTCCGGAGCAAGTATGGTGGGTCTGACACACCGGTGTCAATGTGTTCTTTTTTCCATTTCCAGGAGTGTATATTTCGCGTGGCGTATTGAGCAGATCGGTGGCTAAAAACTGTGACTGCATGTGGTACCGACAGACTTAATATTTGGCGAGCATTATCGATCTAAAACAATCAGTATTTTTGTGGCTATTACGTTTTCGGGAAATGCAACACCATAAACTTGCTAACGTGAGTGAAAGGGATTGTGAGTGACTGTGTTACGACTAGCACAGGCTTGACAGTGATACTTGTTCACCTAAGTTCCAGAATATATTAATTGAGGACAAAATTTTCAACCTTTCATTTCATATGAAAACTTTATCCCGAAACGTAGATTAGTGACTTTAATTGCAGCCTGGCTCACATCGAAGTACAGTAGGTTTCACTCGGCTTCCCTACTGATGATCTGCTGAGACAATGTTCACAGGTAGGTGCAGGTCCGTCGTAAAGGGACGGAAAGAACCGCGCCGCCGCAGGGTTTTCCGTGATTTCCCTAAATCGCTCCAGTAAAATGTCGGGATGGTTCCTTTGAAAGGCCACGTCCGATTTCCTTACCCATCCCTGACACAATCCGAGCTTGTGCTCTGTCTCTAATGACCTCGATGTCGACAGGATGTTAATCCCGTCAGATCACCGTAGTTAGGTGCTGTAGGGGTTGGCTATCGCTTGGGTCGGTGACTGTCCGGGTCTGCCGAGCGCTGTTGGCAGGTGGGGTGCACTCAGCCCAAGTGATGTAAAAACTTTTCGAAATTGCTTTGCTTCTTTCGGTAGGTTTTATTTATATTTGAATTTTTGGCTAGGAAAACAAAATTATGTAGTTTGCCCTGTGATTTGGGTGGCTACGTATTACATTTTGATTTGTTTATTAAAAAAAAAGTCGAGAAAACGGTCGACGGTCGGGTCTTTCTCAGTAACCTAGAACTAAAAGACTCCGATGAAGATCGTGGTGTGAGACTTGCTGCAGCTCCAGGACATCAGGCTCTAACTCGCTCTTTGGGAACTCCTTTCGAAAGCGAGACGCCACGTAACTCTGATCGAGAGCGTGGAGGAGGAGATTAGTTTTCAGCGTCTCGTCGACATCGAGGTCGAGATGAAGCACAAGCTCGGATTAAAGAAGGGTGGAGAAGGAAATCGGCAGCGCCCTTTCGAAGGAACCATCCCAGCATTTGCCTTGAGCGATTTAGGCAAATCAGGGAAAACCTAAATCAGGATGGCTGGATGCGCGTTTCAACTGTCGTCCTCCCGAATGCGAGTCCAGTGTGCTACCACTGCGCCACCTCGCTCGGTCGACAGCGTCATTCAGTTATCTCGCTGCTCACAACGTACTATACACAAGTCGTCCGGCCGTAGATACTTTCTGCTACGCGTGTGGACTTTCCAGAGTCCTGCAACAACCATTAAAATGCTGCCGCTTTCTTTTGAGTCATCAGTCGTTTGACTGGTTTGATGCTGCCCGCCAGCAATTTCCCTCCTGCGCCAACCTCTTCATCTCAGAATAACACTTGCAACCTAAGTCCTCAATTATTTGCTGGATGTATTCAAATCTCAGGACTCTTTTGCAGTTTTTATCCTTTGCAGCTCCCTTTAGCACCATGGAAGTTACTCGAGGATGTCTCAACAGATGTCCCACCATCCTGTCCCTTCATATTGTCATTGTTTTTCGCATATTCCCTTCCTCGCCGATTCTGCCGCGAACCTCCTCATTCCTTACCTTACCAGTCCACCCAATTTTCAAGAATTTTCTGTACTACCACATCTCAAATGCTTCGATTCTCTTCTTTTCCGGTTTTCCCACAGTCCACAGTTTCACTGTCATATAAGGCTGTGCTCCAAACGTACATTCTCAGAAATTTCTTCCTCAAATTAAGGCCTCTTGACCAGAAATGCCGCCGGCCTGGGTGGCCGAGCGGTTCTAGGCGCTTCAGTCTGGAACCGCGCGACCGCTACGGTCGCAGGTTCGAATCCTGCCTCGGGCATGGATGTCTGTGATGTCCTTAGGTTAGTTGGGTTTAAGTAGTTCTAAGTTCTAGGGGACTGATGACCTCTGAAGTTAAGTCCTATAGCGCTCAGAGCGATTTGAACCAGAAATGCCCTTTCTGCCAGTGCGAGTTTGCTTTTTATGTCCTCCTTGCTCCCTCAGTCATAGGTTATTTCGCTGCTTAGGTAGGACAGTTCTTTAACTTCATCTACTCCGTGATCACCTATCCTAACGTTAAGTTTCTCGCTGTTCTCATTTCTGCTCCTTCTCATTACTTTCGTCTTTCTCCGATTTACTCTTAATTCATATTCTGTACTCATTAGACTTTTCCTTCCATTCAGAAAATCCTGTAATTCTTTTTCACTTTCACACAGGATAACAATGCCACCAGCGAATTTTATGACTTTCATCTTGAATTTTAATCCCACTCTTGAACTTTTATTTTCGTTATAGCTTCTTCGATAAAGTACCCGAACAGTAGGGGCGAAAGCCTACATCCCTGTCTTACAGCCTTTTTAATCTGAGTACTTCATTCTTGCTCTTCCAGTCTTATTGTTTCCTCTTAGCCCTTGTATATTACCAGTCTTCTCTTATAGCTTACCCCTATTTTTCTGAGAATTTCGAACATGTTGACCCATTCTAAACTGTCAAAGGTTTTTTACTCGTCAACAAATCCTACGAACGCGTCTTGATTTTTCTTTAGTCTTGCTTCCATTATCAACCGCAACGTCAGAATCGCCTAGAGTTATATATAAATTTACCTATTAAGTTTCCTGATTCGTTAAATATTAACGCAATCAGCCCGTGATTATTATCATTGGTTTGTAATTTAGCCTTCAGTATGAATCCATTTTTGGAAGTATTATTTGTCAATCCATTATGTACTGTTCCTCTGTAAGGGTTTGGACAACACAGCCGCCGAGGACGGTGTACGTATGTGTGGGACATGGCGGAAACGTCTGAGGTTAACAAGTATATTTTCTCGACATGCTGGTGGCCAGCGGTGATGCGATACTTCCACTCGGCCCTGCCCGGGCGGTGACCGTTATCAAATTTATTCGTTCGCCGTTCTCGATCATTTCTGAAAATTAGCGTAACCCTCATCAAGAGAGCACCTTGGACGTGTACAGTCGTTCGCACTCGTGCCAACTACAGGCAACTTTTCAGTCCTGCAACAAGCGTAACACCGCTGCCGCTTCCCCCGCACTTCTCGCCCGAGTAGTCCAGAGGGAGTGCGCGGTTCGTTAGCCCTCTGGCTCCTCGCCTCTTCCCCAACTCGCGCTCCCACCGACCGAAAACGAGTAACGCAATAAACCACGGCCGGGACAGCTGCGCTTTTTTCCCTTCGCTCTGTTTCCACAACTTTTCCGGACGGGTTTTCGGGTGGGCGCGATCGCGGCCGCATGCTAACGATGGACGGCGACCTCTCCCACCCTTCCCCCACGGTATACTCTCTGGAACTGGAGTGACACCGAGTTTTCTGTGAACCTGAAACGCATCTTTTGCAGTGTTGCGCAACACTGGTTTCCTTGTATTTCAGTAGTACAAACATGTAATTATGACATCGGGAACGACAGCGGCCACATTGATTTTTATGTGTTTCAATAATATTGATCACGATTAAAACAGCAATGGTAGAGGCCGATTTATATAGCGTACATCAAATTCGAGCGGTAGCACTTGATTTCACTGTTCCTAATACGTGATACGCTTTATCAGCTGTTGAATGAGAGATAGACAATTATGCATGAGTAAAAACAGAACTGCTAGTACTTTTCTCGTTAAACACATTTTGATGCTGCTGAGCAACAGCCATACAATAATTTTTAACTGAACACAGCGCCATTTGACTGTATTGTTGCTTATTTAATTACGACCCAAGTTTCGGCCTTTTATGCCATTTTCAAGTGATTGGATTTATGTCATTAACACATGTCAATGTAAAATCATGGTCTTGTAAAAGATGCTAAATCTTTTTACAAGATGATGATTTTACTTCTGGAATTTCATGGGGAGCTAATATTTTTCTTAATTTGTGGCCAATTTTGAGCTTGATGTTCTGCAATATATGTTAATGACATAAACTCAGTCACTTGAACATGGCATAAAAGGCCGACACCTGGGTCGTCATTAAATAAACAACAATACAGCCAAATGGCGGGGTGTTCATTTAAAAAATTTTCTCGTTGACGCTACTGTAGACTATTAGCATTTAGACGTTAACGGAAAACTATTTTGGTATGTTCTGCGGGAAATAAACAAGAATTATTTAACAATTTGCATTATGTCACAACACGACGTAGATACGAGCAGATAAACACACTAATTGTATTGGCATTTGTTTTAAAAAAGTCATTGAATCTCGAGGCTTCAATAATCTATAGTTCTCTGCTTTCAGTGAATACTGACGTAGAGCCTAATCAAATGTAAATGGAGGCATCTGAGACTCCGTGCCATTCAGATTATGAAGGCGAAATTCGGTGAAGTTGGTGTGCCTGCATTTTACAATTAAAATTTTTGGAAAAAATTTTGTCATTAAGTTGCAGAATCTGGGTTTGCAAATTAGTTCTGGTAGATGCACCACTGAATGAAAGATTGTTACTAGCTGTAAGTGACCTGAACCAATGAGAATCCGTCAGACCCAAGTGAATCAGACTGCGCTTAAACCGCTGACTGGGTGAAAACTCTCACTTGTTCAGCAAATTTGGAGAGTTATTTGAAACTGGGCAAAAATCGAGGAGTAAAAATAGCATGCAAGTGATAATGCTAACATGTGTTAATTTTACCGATAGTTCATCATTCACATGTTCTTGCCATATTTTTACATACAGGGTGGTCAGGAAATGTGTGAAACGCTTGCAGGGATGTTACAGGGCAGGTTGTACTGAGACATAAATGTTAAGAAAACAATTCGATATGTTGCTACTTTTCCGAGTTATTTAGCGTAGAATTTAGCCAATTGGGGCGTCGCGCGCTCACACTCAAGCGGCCTGCCAGGGGCGGTGTTGCCCAACGAGTGCTTTGTCTCCTAAGCTCAAACTTGAATTTACGCGCGCGACGATCTGATTGGCTAACTTCCATGCTAAATAACTCGGAAACTGAGCAACGTATCGAATTTTTTTCGCAGCATTCATATCTCAGTACAACCCGCCCTGAAACATCCCTACAAGCGTTCTGACCACACTGTATAGTACAGCTCCAAATGAGAACACGTGTTATCCAATTTGCATCATAATGTAGATAAATATGCTGAATTTATGGTACAAAAATATGTCTTCTCTACCAGGCCTCGAAGGCTTACTAACCTGTCATTGGCCCCGTTTGCGAGCACAATGGACAGTGCAGAGAGGCCAGCTTCTGTTTCGAAGGCTGGTGCAGCAGTTCTGCTCTGAATGCCAAGCACTGTCACAATATCATCTGCGAGAACATCAAAACAGTGTTGAACGAGAAACTAGTGCTGAAAAGCGACACTCCAGAGAGCACTGAAAGGCTGCCATAAAGGTGTGAAACCTCCTTATTATACTTCAAGATCAATATGCGAAATTTACATTGTTATTCTGTTTGTATTTATAGCAGTAACTAACCTGATGTTAAACTGGTACGCTTTTTGTTCAATAGTTCGCTTTTCTGTCCAACACATGTTCCTTAACGTGGAACTGTGCACTTGGCTGTGTTGCACCGATTGCTACAGGTAATCTAAAGTAATTCTTTTACGCATAACTACGAAAGTTTAACATTCGATTTGGGAGCATAAATTTTTGGCATTAAGGATATTCTGGGTTTCACGATTTTGTTTTGGTCGTCCAGTAACTAATTTTTTGCAGAACACTGATTGAGGGACTGAAACGTGCAAGTCTTTTTTTCTTTTTTTTTCTTTTTTGAGACACAGGTGAGGGACTGGCGCAGCAACTGCTGAAGCAAATGTGAGGAGGCCGCCTGAGAACCCTATTCACGTGACAGTGGCTGGTGTGTCGGACGAACATTTTTTTTTAAATCCGGTTTGCAGATAAGACTCTGATCTAAGTCACCTTGTTTCGTCTGCACATTAACCTGTACGAGCAGATCCGATACATACAATATGCAGTGGCTTAGTACTTCTAATTAACTAACATTAGGCTATTGAGATTTAAGTGCAATTGGCAGCGCTCTCAATGATCTCAGCGCTCTCCACCGGCGTTGTCGGATTTGTTTGGGTCGCAAACCATTCAGTTTGTTCACAATAATGGAATTCCTACGTTAGTTCTATTAAAACGAACATCTTCTTTCCTCACCATATGCTAGTCATATTGTTCTGCCCGACGTATACGCAAACAAAAACTTTAATATCCGTGAATGTGTCATAAGGCGAAAATGAAAGATACATGTCCACTAAGGAAGGTACATGTCCTCTCAGGAAGTTCACCAAATCAAACTCACTGCTGAGAGAACGCACAACTCCATTTGCATAACATTAAATATTACAGAAATTATGTACGTCTATTAATTTCATACGAACCCGCCACAACCTTTTACAGAACGCGAAAGTGAAAATATATATATAGCACTCCGTCTTCAGGCCACAAGTGGCCCATAGGGACCATCCGACCGCCGTGTCATCCTCGGGTGAGGGTGCGGATAGGAGGGGCGTGTGGTCAGCACACCGCTCTCCCGGTCGTTATGATGGTTTTCTTTGACCGGAGCCGCTACTATTCGGTCGAGTAGCTCCTCAATTGGCATTACGAGGCTGAGTGTACCCCGAAAAATGGCAACAGCGCATGGCGGCTGGATGGTCACCCATCCAAGTGCCGGCCACGCCCGACAGCGCTTAACTTCGGTGATCTCACGGAAACCGGTGTTTCCACTGCGGGAAGGCGGTTGCAAAATATATATAGGGGCGCTACAAATTTTACTGCGTGGACAGTAAGTTGGTAGTGTGCGTCTCACGGGGAGCGTGCCAGAGATAAGTCCCTGCAGTTGGACTATCCGCCTGTCCGCCTGTCTCCTCGGTGGCGCAGTCGGATAGAGCGTCTGCCATGTAGGCAGGAGATCGCGGGTTCGAGTCCCGCTCGGGGTACACATTTTCAACTGTCCACGTTGATATTTATCAACGCCTGTAAGCAGCTAATGGTCTGGATTTCATTGTAATTTCATATATCACTCGGTCCCATGTCGTAATGACTCATCTACTACGCCAGGCTGCAGATCGCCTGTTTGAGCGGCCTCGATTTCTGTACCTTCATCCCCGAAATGTTAATCAGATTTAATTATACAACAAATCCTAACAAGGACGACACGTGTTCATAAATTTTAGATGGATCGTTGCATTAAAACGCCTTTCTCTCATTCCACATGAGTTATAACGCGAAAATAAATAAATTTGAAAATTGTTTAACCACTAATATGACGTTTCCCGCCATTTTATTACAGCAAATCGTACCAATAACTATTCGTTCTCGAGACATTCAACGTGCAACAGCATATATTCATAGGACATAACGTATAACATAAGACCCATCGCATATGGACTTCTGCTGAATACGACAGATTCAGTATGGCGTCTTGCTTTCTTCTTGTGGCGTAGGGAGCGTTCTTGCTGCCTACTGGTTCTACTTTACGTGGCACGTTGTCGAAATATCGCGGACTTATTTTGCGTTTCATGTGACGAAATTGCTTCTCAAGGAGAAAGAGAAGGAAGTGATGTCACAAAACTCGTAGAGCGGCACATTCGTGGAAGCGAACTCGTCCTGTGTTCCGATGATTTAAGGCTGCTAAGCGCTGCGCCTAACTGTTTGCTAGCACTGGCTCTCAGGGAGTGGAGACGGCTAGTTCGCAAGCCGAGACTCTCTACACTGTGTAATATTTGGCACGCTCTCTAGATTGCATGAATGACAGCTCGTGCAAGCCGGATGCTCTGCAATCTTTCTTAAACAACTTCAGAAAAACTACTTGATCGAAAAAATCTTGCATCTCACAGTATCATTTGTCAGCTTCGTCATGAACAAAGTATCATTTCGTTAATCATCATAGTTATTGTGATATTTTGAAAGTAAGGTAAGCGTCTATACTACATTCGAGTAGTCTACACTGAAAAATAGGGTTTACTATGAGTTTGCGTCTAGTGTATGTTAAGTCGTACACTGCTGAAGGCAAAATGTATTTGACATATTTAATTATTATTTAAATTTGGTAGGAGATCAATGTTTGTTTCCAAACTCAATAAATGGATTGTGTGTAATACACTCAGTTCCACACGCACGCACCAACGAAACATTCATCCCTTGTATCTCATATCTCGTGTCTCATTTTGGAAAACCATAGCACACAAAGAGGAGAGAGTTTTGCTGTTTGGTTAATACGCTAACCTTTCTTATCTACGGTGATATGGGAATAGCAAAAATTGTTTTTATCAGTGGAATAATGTAATTTTTTAATGGCGATCAAGAATTGCTGTGGGTTCGCAGCAATATAAGTAAAGAAATTAGACGTTTATTTTTATATGGAAAATAGACTTCTTCATAAACGATTGAACTATCTTTCCCTCAGATGCTAATTTAGCAACACACAGTTTCAAGATTCTGTCGCAATTTCAATTGCATTAGAATGTTAATGAGGTGAATATTTGTAAATTCCGCTGTATTTAGGAAAAAAAGGAAATTTTAAAATGTCAACAAGAGAAGGTTAGGCGTTACCTGAATCTCAGTACTGGTGACAATTATCTGAAGAAAGAAACGAGTAACAAATCTGGGGAAAATAAATCGCTACCTCTGTTGCTATGTTGGCGGAAAGCTATACTCTAGTGCAGGCTGTCCGCTCACTGCGGCAGCTCGGAGCCCGCATGGAGGGGGAAAGCGAACTCACTGCCCCTGGCCGCATGCAGCCGCAACTGACGCAATAATCTGTGTTCAATTACAGCTATGATTAGCCGCGGGAGCCCTGTACCTCTATTGGAGGATACCTTCCTATTCATTGAGAGGGATGGTCGTCCGCAGTGTCCGGTATGTCATAAAGTATTTAATTCTGCGAAGAGGTGCAATATACAACGACTTTATACACGTCTCCACGCAGCGCACTACGATCAGCTAGAAGGCGTTGCACACAGAGACCTGGTAGCCAGGCTTAAGAACGACATACCAGGAGACTTAAGTTTAAAAACGGTTTCGTAATACGGAGGGTATCAAAACATGCAACATAGTTCATGTTCTGTAATGCGTTTATAATTTTCAGGTGAATGAGAGCGGAGAAAACACTACAGAATCTGCAATTCGAGCAAGCTACAGGGTCGCTCACATCATTGCGACGAGTGGCAAGCCGTTTTCGGTGGGACCACTCGTAAAATCGTGCATGGTAGCAGTTGCAGAATGTTTGATTTCAAGGGAGGTGCAGGCAATTGAAGGGGTTTGCCTGTCGAATCCTGGACATGGCAGCGGATTTAGAGACACAGCTCAGGAAAAAGGCGGAGAGCTTTGTTGCATTTTTGCCAGCGCTTGACGAAAGCACCGACATATCGGACTGTGCTCAGCTTGCAGTCTTTGTGCGTGGCGTCGACATGGAGCTGCAAGTAACTGAAGAAGATGTGGTACCACTCGATTACACCGTAACAGGGCGTGACATTTTTGAAGCTGTTTGTGAATCAGTGGACAATGTGAATTTACCATGGGATAAGCTCCATTCTGTAGCGACAGACGGTGCACCACAAATGACCGGGCGTCACCAAGGCTTTGCTTCTCGTTTGAAAAATAAACTCAGGAACGAATTCGGGAAAGACATTTTGACTCTTCATTGTTTTATTCACCAAGCGGCATTGTGTGCTGAAACAGTAGAGCTAGGTGGCGTAATGAAAGATGTCGTGAAGTGTGTGAATTTTGTGCGGCGCCACGGTATGAATCATCGCCAACTCAAAGGATTCCTGAAAGATATGGAAGCTGAGTATGGGGATATACCTTACCACAGTACAGTTCGTTGGCTGAGTCGGGGAAAAGGTCTTGATGTTTTCTTTGCCATTCGTGAGGAAATATCCCTTTTTCTCGAAATGAAAGGGGAAGAAATGCGTTGTCTGAAAGATATAAAATGGATATCAGACCTGGCGTTCCTAGCTGACATAACTATGCATCTGAATAATTTAAATCTGTCATTGCAGGGCAAAGGGCAGCTAATCGTTGACATGCACGACCAGATCAAAGCGTTCATGTAAAAGTTACGTTTATTTGAGAGGCAGATAAATAATGGACATTTAACGTTCTTCAATCGTCTTGCTTCTTTAAAACTACCTGAAGGTACTACTTTCGGCGATTACGAAGCAAAGTTAAAGCAGCTCATCACGTCGTTTGAAACACAATTTCCAGACCTCACTAGTTTGGAAACGGAACTTCAGGTGTTCAGTATTCCTTTTTCAGTTTCCCCCGATGACTTGCCATCGTCACTTCAATTGGAGATTACTGATTTGCAAAATTCAGTTTTTTTGAAAGAGAGGTACTACAACACGTTGGATTTGTCACGATGGTATCGTTCATTACAGCGAAAAACATTTCCAAAGCTTCACAACAATGCCGCTCAGATCATGTGCATGTTTGGATCTACGTATTGTTGTGAGCAGCTTTTCTCAGCGATGAAAAGAGTAAACAGTAAGGAACGATCGTTTCTTCAGGATGCAACAATGAAGGTCATCCTCCGCATTAACGCTGCGAACGCTTTGACGACTGATATTTCCGATCTTGTAACGAAAGGATAATGTCGAGTTATAGAGGCCCAATAAATTTAGTATGTAATTTCTTGTAAAACAGTTGTTTCTTATTTCATGAACATAGTATTTTCTGGTGTAGCATGTCACCACGTCTTAGCAGCTAAGAGTATGAGGTGGTCGATCTTGTAAGACGCAGCTGGCACATCAAAACGCTCGCCTTGCCGCCTGCCTCAGCCTGCGTGCCGGCGTGCCGGCCCACCTGAATGACCACAGCGAGCGACACGGCCCCCTGGAGCAGGGAGCGCTCTGCGGCTCATAACGGAGCCGACTAGCTGGAACAGCCTGCTCTAATGTATTATTACGAGGAGCGTTGATAAGTAGTGCAACATATTTCTTTTCGGCGAATTTCGATTGAAAAAATGTGGAACTTGTTGTGTGAAATCGTGGAATATTCCCGCTTCAGCCCATATAGTTAATGAAGTTTCGACTGGTGGCACCGCTACAAGCAGCCTCCAAAATGACGTCTGTAACGTAGGTGCGTTCCAAGTAGAACGCCGTCACTGAGTTTCTTTTGACGGAAAACCAGAGCATCGCAGATATTCACAGGCGTCCGCAGAGTGTCTACGGAGACCTGGCAGTGGTCAAAAGCACGGTGAATCGCTGGGCGAGACGCCTGTCGTCACCACAACAAGTTGGCGCAAATCAGTGCGATATCCCGCGTGCCGGCCGGCGGCACACGGCTGTGACTCCGCCAATGCTGTAACATGTGGACACTCGCATTCGAGGTGGTCGACGGATCACAGCCACAAAGCGCGCTGTTCAACTGGACGTCTCTGTCGGTAGCGCTGCCACATCTGTCGCGGTACTCAAAGGCGTGTTCTTCTTCACCCATCTTACACTCCAGATCTCGCACCTTCCAATTTCCATCTCTTTGGCCCAATGCGGTTGGTTCAAATGGCTCTGAGCACTATGGGACTCAACTGCGGAGGTCATTAGTCCCCTAGAACTTAGAACTAGTTAAACCTAACTAACCTAAGGACATCACAAACATCCATGCCCGAGGCAGGATTCGAACCTGCGACTGTAGCGGTCTTGCGGTTCCAGACTGCAGCGCCTTTAACCGCACGGCCACTTCGGCCGGCGCCCAATGTGGGATGCAGTACCTGGATAATGGGGAGGTTGTTGATGCAGTACGACGTTGGCTCCGATGTCGACCAGTAAAGTGGTACAGGCTCTCTCAATAATGTGGCGTAGGGCCGTGTTGCGCTGAACGGAGACTATGTTGAAAAATAGGGTTTTGTGTCCAAAAGAGTAGGGAATAATATGGTGTACTGGAACGCTGAAGAACAGCAGCCTGTTTTCAGAAAAAAAAGTGTTGCATCACTTGTTGAACGCCACTCATGATAAGGAATGGCTAGAACTGAGACATACAGAACTACACTACTGGCCATTAAAATTGCTACACCACGAAGATGACGGGCTACAGACGCGAAATATAACCGACAGGAAGAAGTTGCTGTGATATGCAAATGATTAGCTTGTCAGAGCATTCACACAAGGTTGGCGCCGGTGGCGACACCTACAACGTGCTGACATGAGGAACGTTACCAATTGATTTCTCATACGTAAACAGCAGTTCACCGGCGTAGCCTGGGGATCCGTAGTTGTGATGCCTCGTGTAAGGAGGAGAAATGCGTACCACCACGTTTCCGACTTTGATAAAGGTCGGATTGTTGCTATCGCGATTGCGGTTTATCGTATCGTGTTGGTCGAGATCCAATGACTGTTAGCAGAATATGGAATCGGTGGGTTCAGGAGGATAATACGGAACGCCGTGCTGGATCAGAACGGCCTCGTATCACTAGCAGCCGAAATGACAGGCATCTTATCCGCATGGCTGTAACGGATTGTGCAGCCACGCCTCGATCCCTGAGTCAACAGATGGGGACGTTTGCAAGACAACAACCATCTGCACGAACAGTTCGACGACGTTTGCAGCAGCATGGACTATCAGTCGGAGACCTCTGCTGCGGTTACCCTTGACGCTGCATCACAGACAGGAGCGCCTTCGATGGTGTACTCAACGACGAACCTGGATGCACGAATGGCAAAACGTCATTTTTTTCGGATGAATCCAGGTTCTGTTTACGGCACCATGATGGTCGCATCCGTGTTTGGCGACATCGCGGTGAATGCACATTGGAAGCGCGTATTCGTCATCGCCATACTGGCGTATCACCCGGCGTGATGGTATGGGGTGCCATTGGTTACAGGTCTCCGTCACCTCTTGTTCGCATTGACGGCACTTTGAAAAGTGGACGTTACATTTCAGATGTGTTACGACCCGTGGCTCTATCCTTCATTCGATCCCTGCGAAACCCTATACTTCAACAGGATAATGCACGAGCGCATGTTGCAGGTCCTGTACAGGCCTTTCTGGATACAGAAAATGTTCGAATGCTGCCCTGGCCAGCACATTCTCCACATCTCTCGCCAACTGAATAGTCTGGTCAATAGTGGCCGAGCAACTGGCTCGTCACAATACACCAGTCACTACTCTTGATGAGCTGTGGTATAGTGCTGAAGCTGCATGGGCAGCTGTACCTGTACACGCCATCCAAGCTCTGTTTGACTCAATGCCCAGCCGTATCAAGGCCAGAGGTGGTTGTTCTAGGTACTGCTTTCTCAGGATCTATGCACCCAAATTGCGTGAAAAAGGTAATCACATGTCAGTTCTAGTATAATATATTTGTCCAATGGATACCCGTTTATCATCTGCATTTCTTCTTGGTGTAGCAATTTTAATGGCCGGTAGTGTATTTAATTTCTGAACTGGAAAACGTGAAAAACATTCGCATGGGCACCACCTTCCTGGCTGTGACGTCAGACGGCAACAGTACTCTTTACTGGCCAGCAGAAGCAGCATTCACAGAACCCGACACGGAAAACAAATCCGAAGCTATCATAGAAAACCGGTTTGGCAGATGTCGCACGAGCCAGCAAGTACTGTAAATTTACAGAGTATTTTCCCCGTGTCGGAAGGACCAAAGTAGCTGGCGTGCGCTGCGCCACCGGCAGTCGGCGGGTGAAAATGACATCCACGCTGCTCGGAGTTTTCCGCTTTCCCGCTGCTCAGGACGCACGAGCGCACACGCCGACTCCAGTCGTCTGCGATGTCTCTCTCTCCCCCCCTCCCCCTCCAACCCCCACTCCACCCTTCTACGCCTTCATCCTTCCGCTGTTCACCGAGCGTCCCTCCCTCCAGTGCGGGAAGTTGTCTGCCTAAAAACGTGTCCTGCATATTTTTCGGAAACTGGCAGCTCATTTCGCGGAAACGGCGTAATCATAGAAGCAGCGCACGTATGTTATCCTTTGTAATAGAGTGCACTGTCTCCGCTTTCAGGGACGAGGTGCAGTCCTTGCGTCTAGTTATCAAACACACTAGTCAATATGTGAGCGACTCCAGTACGGCCGAGCAAAATCTCTGAGAAAGAGAGGGCTTAAGAACACGCAGACATACCAAGACGTATGCAGTCATAGACTCCATTAAAAGACACGGCTGAGGCAAGTGGTGTACACTGACCAGCCACCTACTTAATAGCCGGTATGTCCACCTGTGGGATCGGTAACAGCGACGACGCGTCGCGGCATGGAAACAAGGACGGCTTCGTAGGTCCCTGGGGGAGTTGGGTCCACATCTGCACATACAAGTCACGTAATTCCCGTAAATTGCGGGGAGGGGGCCGATGAGCTCTGACGACACCATCAACCTCATCACAGATGTGTTCGATCGAGTTCACATCTGGCGAGTTGTCGGACCAGCACGTCAATTGGAACTTGCCACTGTGTTCCTCGAACCATTTCACTACACTACTGGCCTCGTGATGTGGCGCATTATCTTGCTGAAACATGTTACTGCCGTCGGGTAACATGATCGTCACGAACGAGTGTACGTGGTCTACAACCAGTGTACGGTACCCCTTGCAGTCATGGTGTCTTGCAAGACCTCTACTGGACTCATAGATGCCCACGTGAATGTTCACCAGGTCATAATGGAGCTGCCGCCAGCTCGTCTCCGTTCCGCAGTACAGTTGTCAAGGAGGTGTTCTCCTGGAAGACAGCGGATTTGGGCACATACATTGGCATGATGAAGAAGTTATTGGGGTTCATCAGCCCATGCAACGCTTTGCCATTGCTCCAAAGTCCAATGGCGATTGTCACGTGCCCATTTCAGTACTAGTTACCGATGTCGTGGTGTTAACATTGGCACATGCAGGCGGCGTCGGCTGCGGAGGCCCATCGTTAGGAGTGTTCGATGCACTGTGTGTTCAAACACTTGTATTCTGCTCAGCATTAAAGTCTGATGTCAGTTCCGCCATAGTTCGCCGCCTGTCCTCCTTTACCAGTCTGTGCAGCCTACGACGTCAGATATCTGTAATGAGGGATGGCCCCCCCAACCCTACTACATCCGGACGATGTTGCACTTTGGTTTTCGCCACGTGTTGAAGACACTCACCACAGCACTGCTCGAACGCCCACACGTCGTGCAGTTTCCAAAATGCTCGTGTCGAGCCTCTGGTCCATCACAATCTGCCCTCTGTCAAACACAGACAGCACATTCTACACACGGACAGCACGCTCGCTGATATAACATGCACCGTGCGTGTGTTTGACTAGTAGTCACTCCTCGCCGGTGACGTTGCTATCGCCTGGACGGGTTTATATCGATAATAGGTCGGTGGTCATACGTTGTGGCTGATCAGTGTATGGCTGCCAGCCGGTTGCCTCGAATCAAGACAGTAAGTTGGGTCGGCGTGGAGATGCGGCTGAATGGGAGGAAGAAACTGTCGACGTTACGGGAAGTTGAAAAGGAGAGAGGGTGAGAGAAAGGAAGATACATAAGTGAGTATGATAAGTCCCTTCTCTCTAAAATTTCTCTCCTCCTCTGTGTTACCACAGATGACGTGGCACTGATCTCATTTGCATTAAGACTGCAGTACACGTGATGTGCCTATTTGCTTTCCACCGCCCTGAGTGGATTGCATAACTTCTAATTAGTGTTTACCATGCTGGAGTCTTCTATAGTTGTTGTCCCCTGCGCAGAAAACAGCATGTACGTCGTGAATACGCTGTCTTGAGACTGTAATAAACTGATACTGGACGAATAGTTAAATTTGCAAAAAGTTGATTTATACGGCATGCCACTCGCTTTATACTAGTAAAATACGAGAAACTGCACAATTATTTAGCACTTTACGAATCACAAAGAATTTCATTTCTTCATACTCTTATACAAAATAAACAAAATAATGAACTGCGTATCAGCGTAATTACTATCAAAATGTCTCTGTTACATATCCAAATAATCAGAAATTGCTGATTAAGTCATTAACCGATATCGATCAA
Source organism: Schistocerca americana (assembly GCF_021461395.2). Classification (NCBI taxonomy): domain Eukaryota; kingdom Metazoa; phylum Arthropoda; class Insecta; order Orthoptera; family Acrididae; genus Schistocerca; species Schistocerca americana. The sequence goes on along the minus strand of NC_060123.1, from coordinate 658,977,364 downwards.
GGCAGACAACATGTCTGTCCTCCCAGACTGCCGAACCAGCTCTGATCGTACAGCCGAACCACTTCGCCCGCCATCGGAGTTCGGCACGATAGGAAGATGTCCGAAGTGCTTCGTCTGCCTTTTCGCTTAGCAGTTGTTTATTATTCTGCTTTTCAAATAACGCAAAAGGGAGATTTTTTATATGACTTGCAAGTAAATTCACTGCTCAGTTATTCTAATATTGCCGGCCGGAGTGGCCTAGCGGTTCTAAGCGCTACAGTCTGGAGCCGCGCGACCGCTACGGTCGCAGGTTCGAATCCTGCCTTGGGCATAGATGTGTGTGATGTCCTTAGGTTAGTTAGGTTTAAGTAGTTCTAAGTTCTAGGGGACTGATGACCACAGCAGTTAAGTCCCATAGTGCTCACAGCCATTTGACCCATATTTTAATATTGATATCAGAAGTATATCATTTTGGCGTGCTACTTCCGAATGCAGCAGCCAATCGCGGAGGAGGGACACAATTGTGGCTGCCTTTCTCACGATTGACGTACCTAATAAACCATCTGTCACCAGTATCTCACACCACATTACGTCGTCTTCCCGCTCCTGCGTTCTCAACTGTTCCAAGAAGAGCCTCTAGTAACTGAATATAATGGCTGCAAAGTTAGAAATATTGCAACGTGTCGATCACCAAATCGCGCATGAAGTGGCCGGATTCGTTGATGTAACATCGCTGACTGTCCAAAGCGTCCACGAGGAATGGTGTACCACTCACAGGCGACGAGAACCGGACACGAATAAAATAAAGCAAGTAAGCAGAACCAGACAATGTAAATACACAACAGAAACAGATCACGCATATTACGCAATTATACAAAATTAATGGATCCACGACTCAAAAAAGTAAAGTTTTATTCTAAAAATGTTTTTACAAGATTAGTAATAGGTTAATGGTGGTTTGATGTTTCTCCTAGAGCTATGTAGGAACAGTATGTAATTTGATTAAATTACACAGAGACACAATATTGTTCCAAGGACATGCAGAACTAACTTACTAAACAACCTAGTAGCAGTAGTTGCCATGTAACTTGACAAACATCAACTCACACCGCACTCTAACGAACAACACCGACATAGATTTGATCCGCGCGGACTGAAAAAATCAAGTTTTCCCGAAGAGGGATGTTCATGTGAATAATGCTAAAATGGGTAGCACCACATATGGACGCTGGTCTGGAAGTTCAGTGCCAAGTCCCCTTCCCCAGGTGGTGTTGGTGAAAGGATATCTACACTCCTGGAAATGGAAAAAAGAACACATTGACACCGGTGTGTCAGACCCACCATACTTGCTCCGGACACTGCGAGAGGGCTGTACAAGCAGTGATCACACGCACGGCACAGCGGACACACCAGGAACCGCGGTGTTGGCCGTCGAATGGCGCTAGCTGCGCAGCATTTGTGCACCGCCGCCGTCAGTGTCAGCCAGTTTGCCGTGGGATACGGAGCTCCATCGCAGTCTTTAACACTGGTAGCATGCCGCGACAGCGTGGACGTGAACCGTATGTGCAGTTGACGGACTTTGAGCGAGGGCGTATAGTGGGCATGCGGGAGGCCGGGTGGACGTACCGCCGAATTGCTCAACACGTGGGGCGTGAGGTCTCCACAGTACATCGATGTTGTCGCCAGTGGTCGGCGGAAGGTGCACGTGCCCGTCGACCTGGGACCGGACCGCAGCGACGCACGGATGCACGCCAAGACCGTAGGATCCTACGCAGTGCCGTAGGGGACCGCACCGCCACTTCCCAGCAAATTAGGGACACTGTTGCTCCTGGGGTATCGGCGAGGACCATTCGCAACCGTCTCCATGAAGCTGGGCTACGGTCCCGCACACCGTTAGGCCGTCTTCCGTTCACGCCCCAACATCGTGCAGCCCTCCTCCAGTGGTGTCGCGACAGGCGTGAACGGAGGGACGAATGGAGACGTGTCGTCTTCAGCGATGAGAGTCGCTTCTGCCTTGGTGCCAATGATGGTCGTATGCGTGTTTGGCGCCGTGCAGGTGAGCGCCACAATCAGGACTGCATACGACCGAGGCACACAGGGCCAACACCCGGCATCATGGTGTGGGGAGCGATCTCCTACACTGGCCGTACACCACTGGTGATCGTCGAGGGGACACTGAATAGTGCACGGTACATCCAAACCGTCATCGAACCCATCGTTCTACCATTCCTAGACCGGCAAGGGAACTTGCTGTTCCAACAGGACAATGCACGTCCGCATGTATCCCGTGCCACCCAACGTGCTCTAGAAGGTGTAAGTCAACTACCCTGGCCAGCAAGATCTCCGGATCTGTCCCCCATTGAGCATGTTTGGGACTGGATGAAGCGTCGTCTCACGCGGTCTGCACGTCCAGCACGAACGCTGGTCCAACTGAGGCGCCAGGTGGAAATGGCATGGCAAGCCGTTCCACAGGACTACATCCAGCATCTCTACGATCGTCTCCATGGGAGAATAGCAGCCTGCATTGCTGCGAAAGGTGGATATACACTGTACTAGTGCCGACATTGTGCATGCTCTGTTGCCTGTGTCTATGTGCCTGTGGTTCTGTCAGTGTAATCATGTGATGTATCTGACCCCAGGAATGTGTCAATAAAGTTTCCCCTTCCTGGGACAATGAATTCACGGTGTTCTTATTTCAATTTCCAGGAGTGTATATCTACTCTTTCCTGTATTCTTTTGTTCTCTTCTTGAATTATACCATAAATTTATAATTTCCTACTTCCGAATTCCTGTATTTTTCTTTAAAAATAAGTGTATTTGCTGTAAGTAAATATAGGATAACTCCGAAGAGCAGACAAAAGAAGCCCACGCAGCCCCATCTCCACGTCGTACTGCATAGACAACACTGCCCGTGACCTCAAGTATGTAACTCAATTTTGCTGCGCTGTTGTGGCTATGAGTGCTGGCTAAGAGGACTGTGTGGATCACTCCGGCCTGCATAAAGTAATAACGTGGCACGCCCTAATAATCGTAATGCAGCGCAGTGACATCGCTTTTCCTTCACATACCTGCGATTATTAGAGAAAAATGTAGTAATTATTGTGAGGGGCAGTCAAATGAAAACTGAACACCCACCACAAAGAGACCACGGAATGGCTCCACTCAACAGTGATCACCACACGCATTAAGATATTTACCCCACTGTGAGACGAGACGACTAATTCCCATTTCGTAGAATGCGCTAGGCGGCTGCCGGATCCACAACAGCATACGCTCTTGCACGTCCTCGTCTTAATGAAACCGACGTCCACCCTTGTCTTTCTTGGGTTGCCAAAGATGTGAACTTCCCACAGTGAAAAGTCCGGGCTGTACAGGGCACGTTGCAGTCTTTCCCAGCCAAATCATTGGGCGTTATCGCGCAACAGGATGACTGCCATTGGAGACAGTTGTGTGTAGAATCACATCGGTAGGAACCCAGTAGAGCTGCAAGAGTATGCACGCACCTTCTTGGATCGTCATAATTACTCGCGCGCTCGGCCTGCTCCGCGAACTGGATACACAGAACATAAATCTCACAAGTTCTGATGGGGTCAGACTTGCCGCCCTTGCCGTCATCTGTTTTCGAATCTCGTACGTCTCATGCTCAAAAACAATATCTCCAGTCTTTTTCTTAAGGGGGTAAGTTCATGAAATTGGCCGAAAGCGTCGACTATCAATTAATTTTTCCATTTATCAGTAGAGCTCATGGACAATAAGTTCCCAAAGTTTCAATGATGAAATCGCATCGAAAGTGCCTGAAATACAAATCAAATGCATGACGCGACTTTCCTGCCACGCCTACTTTTTGAAGCAACACTTCAACATCTGCAGGCTTAGAGGGGTAACAACCACTACATTCACAAGGAGAGGCTTCCAAATTGTGTAATGAATCTTGTCAAGCCCGATTACAGGTTTCTAGCCGATCCTAAACTTCTAAAAACGGGTGTTCATGATAAAAGTTCTAATTTCACTCATGTGCAAACATTACCCTAAAACCTTATTTTCATGTGCTACAGTTGTCAAAATTGCAACTTATTGATGCAGTTCTTGTATCCAATGATGGGAACGTAGGGAGGATGAAGGTATTACAGACAATGGTCTTTAAGATAGGAAATGTCATTCAAGACAGCTTGAGAAAGATAGATCTGCAGTGCCTCTCTGCAGCTGAAGAATTGGTAAACGTAAGAAGGCAGAAAATGAGAAACCAGAACAGAAACCTTGAAGTGGAAGAGGACCCTGAGTACAAATCTGGGGCGTTCTGAAGAGGTTGCAGGGAAAAAAAACGTTACGTTGAACTTTAAACTGCACTTCTGAAAACGATTTTTTTAGGTTTATGTACCTTTTTGCCACAATGCATAAAGGCTAGAATTATGAAATTTTATACACTTATTTCTATAAACCGCCAAGAGCAAATTTTGAAATTGTGAGTCGAAGTTGACGTATGGGGCAAAGTGCTTGAAATTTTGAATGAATATTATATTATACTTACAGAATTACAATTAAATATTATTAAAATTCTCGTATTCGATATGTTAAAAAACCATCATTAGAGAAGGTTATCATACGAAAGAGACTAAACACAGAAAATTTGGTAGAAATATACTGAAAAGTTTCTGAGAAAAGGTACATATATTATTTTTTGAAAATAAAAGTTTTAAATTCCATAAAAAATTAAGTACATATAATTCAAGGAACTTAACAGTAAATGTGTTAATTTCCTGTAAATCGTGGTACAAAATGTCACTGCCATCTATCCCAAAATTGTGGATTTGGTGCAGGTTTTAAACAGAGTTTGATTTTATGAACGTCCCTCTTAAGATGGTTTTGTCACGTTTCACTGCTTGCGTCTCTCTACAAGTTGGACGAAAAATTATTTCTTGTTTTACTGTTCTTCTCTTGTAACTTCTAACCCCCGTGGAGGATTGGTTGTACGACCAGCAATCCGGAACTATGGATTGTTGTCGTTCCATGCTGTGAAAGGCTATCTCGCATTGTGAGTTAAATAGAGAATATTTCATTACTCGATTCACTTATTGCTTTTTATGTTACGTGTTTGCCGTCTTCCCCATATATCATTTTCCTTAACTTCATATGGCTGCAACACCTGTTGCAGGTTCGATCTCTGGTGCTGTCACGGTCAGAAGACAGATCTTCAGGTAAGACAGTGAGGTTGGAAGCGGTAACAGATAGGGCAGCAAACTGCTTTATTTTATTTTGTTTTTTGTTTCACTAAGACAAACCACACTAACATCAAGAGCACACACCGCAAATGTGGGTTTCCTGATTTGAGTACAATGCCGGATAAAGTATTTGCATCATTAATGAAACACGTTCTGCGATCAAGACCGACTGTTAAGCAGTAATAAATACCACCAACAGACTCTCTCTATGAGACAGCGGAGAAGTGCTGATTTTAATTTACAATTCTAGTAGGATTGTTGACGAAGGTCGGACCATACAATTTAGGTTCCCAGATATGTTACGACTTGTTAAGTAATAGAAATCAGTGCGTTGTCCTTGACGATGGCTGTTCATCAGAGACAAGGGTGTCATCAGGAGTGTGACAGGGCCTCTGTAGTTCTCTTTATACATAAATGATCTGGCGGACAAGTAAGGAGCAATCTGCGGCTGTTTGCTGATGATGTTGTGGCGTCCGGGAAGGTGTCGGCGTTAAGTGACTGTACCAAGGTAGAAGATGACTTATACAAAATTTCTAGTTGGTATGATGAATAGCAGCTGGCTCTAAAAGTAGAAAAATTTAAGTTAATACAGATGAATAGGAAAAACAAACCTATGATGTTCGAATATGGCATTAGTAGCGTGCTCCCTGACACTTGACACAGTCACGTCAGTTAAATATCTAGACGTAACGCCGCACAGCAATATGAAATGGAAAAAGCATGTAAGGATTGTAGTAGGGAAGGTGAATGATCGATTTCGGTTTATTGGGAGAATTTTAGGAAAGTGTGGTTCATCTGTAAACGAGACTGAACACAGGACACTAATGTGACCCATTATTGAGTACTGCTGGAGTGTTTGGGATCCGCACGAGGTCGGATTAAAGAAAGACGTCGAAGCAATTCAGAGGTGGACTGCTAGGTTTGTTACCGATAGGTTCAAACGACACGCAAGTATTACGCAAATGCTTCGAAAAACTCAAATGGGAATCCCTCGAAGGAAGACGATGCCCTTTCCGCATGGCACCGGTATTTGAGGCCAACTGCAGAATGACTTTACTGCCGCCAATATAAATTTCGCCTAAGGACCATGAAGATAAGATGAGAGAAGTGGTTTGCTGAGTGTAGATGTAGATGAACTGTACGCCACCATCTCTCCTTCCATTTTCAACCAAATGATCTTGACAACAATTCCTTCCACCACCCTACGTCACAGCTTGCTATCTCTTAGTCCAGACAGCTAATATTCGCATACACTTTGAATACTCGGCACGTAGGGTGAGCTGGGCTAAGGCAATCGATACTAATTGAAAATACTCGACCGAAACCGACGGTATTACCGGGCTGCCAACCTAGACTGACCTCGTTAGCAGGCAGCACAGAGTATGATATGTCGTGTGTTTATGTATACGACAGCAGGCGTGGTGCAAGGAATTGCCACATCAAACAAAACTCGGCACAGCGAATACAAAACAGAGTGACGACTACGGTGCCAGTGTACACTGATCAGCCAGAACATTATGACCACCGACATACTATCGACATAAATTCGTCCAGGCGGCAGCAGTGTCAGCTGTCGATGTATGACTGCTGGTGAGACACACGCACGGTGCATGCAGTATCAGTGAGCATGCTGTCCGTGTGTAGAATGTGGAAGGCGCGCGATCTGTCTGAGTTCGACAGAGAGCAGATTGTGATGGCCCGGAGGCTCGGCTCGAGCGTTTCGGAAACTTCACGGCTTATCGAGTGTTCGAGGAGTGCTGTGGTGAGTGTCTTCGACACTTGGCGAAACCTAGGTCAAACCACATCGAGATGTCGTGGGGTTGGGCGGCCATCCCTCATTACAGGTGTCGGACGTCGTAGGCTGGGAAGACTGGTAAAACAGGACAGGCGGCGAGCTATGGCGGAACTAATATCAGTCTTTAAGGCTGGGCAGAGTAAAAGAGTTTCTGAACACACACTGCGCCGTACACTACTAAGGATGGGTCTCCGCAGCAGACAACCCGTGCATGTGGCAGTGTTAACACCAAGACATCGACAGCTACGACTGAAATGGGCACGTCACCGTCGGCATTCGACACTGGCGCAGTGGCAGACCGTTGACTAGTCTGATGCATTCCTTCTTCATCATGCCGATGGGAGGGCGCCAATCCGTCGTCTTTCACGGAAACAGTTTGTTGGCACCTGTACTGTGGGTCGGAGGCGAGCTACCGGTAGCTCCATTATGCTCCGGGGAACCTTCAAGTGGGCATCTATAGATCCAGGGGAGTTCGTACAAGGCACCAAGACAGCCAATGAGTATCGTACACTGGTTGCAGACCACATGTAACCCTTCATGATGATCATGTTTTCCGATGGCAGTGGCATTTTTCATCAAGATAATGCGCCATGTCACAAGGCCATGTGTGTTATGGAGTGGTTCTAGGAGTACAGTGGTAAGTTCCAATTTATGTTCTGGTCCCCCAACTCGCCAGATCTGAACCCGATCGAACGCGTCTGCGATGTGACTGAACGTGGCGTCAGAGGTCATCGCCCTCTCCCCGAAATTTACGGGAATGAGGTGCGTTGTGCGTGCAGAAAGCAACCTACGAAAGCCTCCTTGCTTTCATGCCGCGACGCGTCGCCGCTCTTATCCGTGGCAAAGGTGGAGACATCGCCACTAGAAAGGTGGTCCTAATGTTCTGGCGGATTAGTGTACAATGCACTGCATGTCAGTCCAAGGCTGGTTCTTATCGTGGTCTTCAGAAAGAAGAGTCGTTTCATGTGTCTATCCGTGCAAGGCTGTCCCCTCTGCTTAAACTGCAATCTAAACCCATTTCTACCAATCCACGGCATTTATGCTTTGATCTCTGTCTAAGTTCTTATCCCACACACATACCTGATTTTGTTACCAAATCGACTGCCCGTTAATGTTACAAGATGTGTCCTGCAGCCCGACCCCTTCTTTTACTCAAGTCGGGACATAAAGCTGTGTTCTTGCCAAATTCGATTCCGTACTTCTCCCTTGCTCATCCCATCTCCCCACGTAATCTTCAGCATTCTTCTTACCACCACATATGAAAAGCCTCTATTCTCGTCTTCTCTGTCCCTAGTTTACGTTTCACTTTCGTTCCAGGGTGGTAGCGACCTGAAACAAGTGATTATCGACTCTGCTACTCCCATCTACTTTGAGGATTTCTAAGCTTGTTGACGTACAGAAATTGGATCTATTTACAAAGTCGCCCAAATATTATACGAGTATTCTTATGAATACAAAATCTACGCTGGCATTGTCACTGATGTTCACTTTGTTTTTCGCAAGTCTTCATTTATTGTAAATAATTGTAAGAGTCTGTTATAATGGTTAAGATTTATACCAACATATGTACAAAGTTGTAGTTCATTGTATTTCAGCCAGCTGAAAGACATTTAAATTTCTTTTAAAAAAAATCCTGTGTTCATACGACATTAATCTAGCTACTCTTGTAATGGCAACATTTTTTATAAGGTTTATTTGAATTTTATATATAGTTCACACACATTCATGTGACAACCGCCTATGTTCTACGTCAATGTGCAATAACAGACGGCATGTGGCACCACTAGCAGTGGAGGGTATATAAAAAGTGGCAGTGGGTACGCGGCAAACAGTGCAGCCCATGTGGTAGTGCAGGAGCGAAACGATATATCTGACGGCCAAAAGGGTGCGATCAATCGCTTTCGGGGCGGAAGCATTTCCGAAACGGCTAAATTTGTATGCTGTTCGCTTGCCACCATGCCAAAATGGGGCTATCCAAACCGGCGTCGAGGTAAATGTGGTGCGTCATCTGCCACAGATGACAGGGAGAACGATGGCTACAGTGATGTGTATGGCCGAATGGACGTGCTACTGTTGAACATTTGACCAGATGAGCGAAGGGGCTGCCAACAGTATCTCCTCAATGACAGTTCAGCGAACGTTGCGGCATACATTCCTCTGCAGCAGGCCTGCTTCATGCACCCCTGCTGATTGCTTTTCATCGGCGTCGAAGGCTCGAATTTCCACGCCAGTACTACAATACCGCGGCTGGACGTCGACTGAGTGGTGACAGGTCGCTTTCTGAGATGAATCAATTTTTACGCTCCATCGGCGCGAAAAGTCTGAAACCAAACTCCGTGCAATAACAGTCCAAATGGTCCAAGCCGTCGGAGGGGGCGTTATGGTGTAGCTAATGTTTCCGTGGCATTCTCTGGGTGATTTCGTCATTCTGGAAGGCACAGTAGATCATCTATACTTGTGGACCTAGTACGCTCCTAAATGCAGTTTCTTTCTCCTCAGCACGATGGTAACGCCGAGCGGTTCTAGGCGCTTCAATCTGGAACCGCGCGACCGCTAAGGTCGCAGGTTAGAATCCTGCCTCGGGCATGGATGTGTGTGATGTCCTTAGGTTAGTTAGGTTTAAGTAGTTCTAAGTTCTAGGGGACTGATTACCTCAGATGTTAAGTCCCATAGTGCTCAGAGCCATTTGAACCATTTTTTTGAACCACGATGGTAACTACCGGCAGGACAATGCAACGTGTCACACAGCTCGGAGTGCACATGCGTGGTTCGAAGAGCATCAGGATGACTTTACGGTACTCCCCTGGTCACCAAACTATCCGGATATAAACCCAATCGAGAATGTGTGGAACCACCTGTATCGGGTCTTTCGCGCCATGGAAACCGGGAAATCTCGCGCTGCTGGCCACAGCCGCCATACGAGTAGCTCAACATCCCTGTGGGTACCACCCGGTACCTCACGGACGGTCTTCCCTTACTCTCGCAGCAGTCTGCGGTGCAGAAGGTGGCTAGTCAGGTTTTTGACATGTGGTCACTTCATATACGGGGTGAGTCACTGACTGCTGCCACCAAGAATAACTCCGAAAGTATGACAGTAGCTGGAAAGCTTGTGGGACAAATGTTGCATGGAGCAACGGGGGCCGTAACATGACGTTGGTTTTTTGTTGCTAGGTGGGGTCGCTTCAGAGATATGTAGATCAACTTTTATTTCTTTTTTTCATTTTTTAATGGGATACTGTAGTTTGGTACTTATTTTCTGATAGCGGCTATCGAGACGGATCCAATGAACTGTAACAGTCAGGTCTTTGAAGGTCAACGGAGGTCACAAAGGTGGCATGAACGTCCATTTACAGAAGGTGTTCGAAATGATGACCATTGGTATCAATGCAGTGCTGCAATCGTGGATTGAGTGGTATTCCTTATCACTTCGGCACTTATTGAAGTACATGCACTGACAGTTGCCTCCCGTATATCGTGCAAATAGTAAATATTTGCCGAATACGGCGTATCCATCTAATGCGCCATTGACATGTAAACACCATTCGACGGTTTCGCAATACAACTCTAACAGGAACGATAAGACGAGTATCGTCGAATCAAGCGAATTCGAATGATGTATTCCTTCGAAGAACAAGTCGATATGCTTCTCATTCACGGAGAATGCCAGCGAAATTCAGTGAAAGCTAGAGACATGTACGCTGAAATATATCCTCAATGTAGTCATCCTGCACGTCGTACATTTAAATATTTATATCATAAATTGAGAAGAACTGGATCTTTAACGCATCGGAAACATATCCGGCAAAGGAAAGTTAGTAAGGAGGAAACGGGAATTGTTACTCTTGCCACTGTAGTTCGAGATCCTTACGTTAGTTCGCATCAAACTGCAAGGCAATCTGGCTTGAGCCACAGTTGTGTTGTTCGTGTTCTGCATCGTCATAAATATCATCCTTACCATATCAGTCTCCACCAAGAACAAACTGGTACGCATTGTATGCGTCCCATTGAATTGTGCCGATGAGCTCAACTTCAGATTCAGAGGGATGACACATTTATTAATTTGATTTTCTTTACCGGTGAGGCTACATTCACGAACCATGGAAATGTTAATTTGTATATCATGTATTATTGGGCAACTGAAAATCCACGTTCGCTGCGGCAAGTAGCACACCAAGAACCATGGTTGGTGAATGCATGGTGTGGGATTCTAGTGGACAGAATTATAGGCCCCTATTTCGTGGAAGGAAATCTTAATTGCAGGAAGTACACCACATTCCGGCAAGAAACATTAGGTCTGTTATTGGAAGAAATACCTGTAGGAACAGAATGTGGTGTGAACACGATGGCTGTCCGGCACATTTTTCGCTGATGGCTAGAAATGAGTTGCAGAGACAATTCCCAAATCGTTGGACTGGTTGCGGAGGAGTGTGTCATAGCCGGCTCGTTCGCCAGACTTGGCGGCTCTGGATTTTTTCTAGTGGGGATTCGTAAAAGACATTGTTTAAAGACGTTCCAACTACACCTGAAGATAAGCGAGAGAGAATTATCAGCCGGCCGTAGTGGCGGAGCGGTTCTGGGCGCTACAGTCTGGAATCGCGCGATTGCTACGGTCGCAGGTTCGAATCCTGCCTCGGGCATGGATGTGTGTGATGTCCTTAGGTTGGTTAGGTTTCAGTGGTTCTAAGTTCTAGGGGACTGATGACCTGAGATGTTGTCCTATAGTGCTCAGAGCCATTTGAACCATTTTAGAGAATTGTCAGAGCATTTGCTTTGATAAGTGCATTTGTGATAAGGAATACCACACTCAGTCCATGATAAGAAGATTGCAGCACTGTGTTGATACCAACAGTCATCACTTCGAACACCTTCTGTAAATGGACGTTCATGCCACCTTTGTGATATTCGTTGACCTTCAAAGACCTTATTGTTACACATTGGATTCGTCTCGGTAGCCGCTATCAGAAAATAAGTACCAATCTAGAGCGTCCCATTTAAAAATGCAGTCCGGAACCGCGGGACTGCTACGGTCGCAGGTTCGAATCCTGCCTCGGGCTTGGATGTGTGTGATGTCCTTAGGTTGGTTAGGTTTAAGTAGTTCTAAGTTCTAGGGGACTGATAACCTGAGATGTTAAGTCCTATAGTGCTCAGAGCCATTTGAACCATTTCAAAAAACGAAGTTGAGCTTCATATCTCTGAAGCGACCCCACCTAGCAACAAAAAACCAACGTCATGTTGTGGTACCCGTTGCCCCTTGCAACTTTTGTCCCACAAACTTCTCAGCTCCTATCATACTTTCGGAGTCATTCTAGGTGGCAATAGTTAGTGACTCACCCTGTATACATAAAATAAAAAGCTGCGTGTATTCGAGATTTTTTGCAGTTAACCGCGCTCGTAGCTTTAAATTTTCGAAAACGATTTTATTGAATGTTTCGAGTACCCCGAATATGATACCCGGCTCAAATGGCTCTGAGCTCTATGGGACTTAACTTCTGAGGTCATCAGTCCCCTAGAACTTAGAACTACTTAAACCTAACTAACCTAAGGACATCACACACTTCCACGCCCGAGGCAGGATTCGAACCTGCGACCGTAGCGGTCGCGCAGTTCCAGACTGTAGCGCCTAGAACTGCTCGGCTACCCCGGCCGGCTATGATGCCCGGACACTGAGTTTCAAATCCTATAAGTATGACGGAAATGGAAGAGGGGTGATCGCCATATGAGATGAATTTGCCACTTTCAACGGCGAGTGTCCAAGTCGCGTGGGCGAGCGTGCAGCAGAAGAGCGCAGAACTCTGCGAGATGACGCGGCGGCCGGCCGGCGACAGGCGGTTGGTTCGCAGCGAGACTGCAGCGGCGCAAGTGTGTCGAGGACGCTGCTGTTCCGTGAAAGTCCTCAATACTGCCAGCTGCTGTCTCTGCTGCCGCCGCCGCGTCGGAAGCGCGCAACCGGCACCGGACAAAGCAGCAGCGGATGCAACACACGGCGAAACCTCAGGGTGCCGGTTTCGTACATCGCGTTTCGCTAAATCTCGGCGCTGGTGCGTTTCTGCACACCCTGCTTGCGATATGGGCGCTTGCTGAGATGCTATCTCTCTGGTTATCATACGCAGACGACAGCGCTTTAAAGTCGTTCCGTAGATAACTTCCCTTGTTGCTGATTTGTTTGGGCATAATGCGTAAGACAGGCACTTCTCTGAGTTTTTGATACGATCTTTCTTCTGTAAAATTACACATTTTTCATTTTGAATTAGCATCTCATTTTTACCGCAGTGTTTGTAAAAATGGTGAAGTATGCATATACAATTGGGCTGGATTGCAGTATAAAGTTAGATCTGAAACATACCATCTAAATATCAAGGTGTTACTGAGGTACAAAACGTAAAATGGTTGCAGTCATATCTCCACAACAGAAAACAGGTAGTAGAAATTACCTCAGGATGTCCTTGGGTTAGTTAGGTTTAAGTAGTTCTAAGTTCTAGGGGACTGATGACCATAGATGTTAAGTCCCATAGTGCTCAGAGCCATTTGAGCCATTACCTCAGGAAACAATAAAAGCCAAAGCAGTGCACACTGTACCAATCGGAGTACGTCAGAGCAGCGTTCTCGGACCTCTCTTATTTATTACATATACACTCCTGGAAATTGAAATAAGAACACCGTGAATTCATTGTCCCAGGAAGGGGAAACTTTATTGACACATTCCTGGGGTCAGATACATCACATGATCACACTGACAGAACCACAGGCACATAGACACAGCCAACAGAGCATGCGCAATGTCGGCACTAGTACAGTGTATATCCACCTTTCGCAGCAATGCAGGCTGCTATTCTCCCATGGAGACGATCGTAGAGATGCTGGATGCAGTCCTGTGGAACGGCTTGCCATGCCATTTCCACCTGGCGCCTCAGTTGGACCAGCGTTCGTGCTGGACGTGCAGACCGCGTGAGACGACGCTTCATCCAGTCCCAAACATGCTCAATGGGGGACAGATCCGGAGATCTTGCTGGCCAGGGTAGTTGACTTACACCTTCTAGAGCACGTTGGGTGGCACGGGATACATGCGGACGTGCATTGTCCTGTTGGAACAGCAAGTTCCCTTGCCGGTCTAGGAATGGTAGAACGATGGGTTCGATGACGGTTTGGATGTACCGTGCACTATTCAGTGTCCCCTCGACGATCACCAGTGGCGTACGGCCAGTGTAGGAGATCGCTCCCCACACCATGATGCCGGGTGTTGGCCCTGTGTGCCTCGGTCGTATGCAGTCCTGATTGTGGCGCTCACCTGCACGGCGCCAAACACGCATACGACCATCATTGGCACCAAGGCAGAAGCGACTCTCATCGCTGAAGACGACACGTCTCCATTCGTCCCTCCGTTCACGCCTGTCGCAACACCACTGGAGGCGGGCTGCACGATGTTGGGGCGTGAGCGGAAGACGGCCTAACGGTGTGCGGGACCGTAGCCCAGCTTCATGGAGACGGTTGCGAATGGTCCTCGCCGATACCCCAGGAGCAACAGTGTCCCTAATTTGCTGGGAAGTGGCGGTGCGGTCCCCTACGGCACTGCGTATGATCCTACGGTCTTGGCGTGCATCCGTGCGTCGCTGCGGTCCGGTCCCAGGTCGACGGGCATGTGCACCTTCCGCCGACCACTGGCGACAACATCGATGTACTGTGGAGACCTCACGCCCCACGTGTTGAGCAATTCGGCGGTACGTCCACCCGGCCTGCCGCATGCCCACTATACGCCCTCGCTCAAAGTCCGTCAACTGCACATACGGTTCACGTCCACGATGTCGCGGCATGCTACCAGTGTTAAAGACTGCGATGGAGCTCCGTATGCCACGGCAAACTGGCTGACACTGACGGCGGCGGTGCACAAATGCTGCGCAGCTAGCGCCATTCGACGGCCAACACCGCGGTTCCTGGTGTGTCCGCTGTGCCGTGCGTGTGATCATTGCCTGTACAGCCCTCTCGCAGTGTCCAGAGCAAGTATGGTGGGTCTGACACACCGGTGTCAATGTGTTCTTTTTTCCATTTCCAGGAGTGTATTAATGACACCAAGATCTCAATCAGTGGTACCCACTAACTTTGTTTGTTGATGACACAAATATTATTGTAACAGACATAAATAGGGTATTGCCAACATCTCAAACCATAGTTTTGGAATGCATACAAAAGTGGTTTGAACTGAACAGGCTAACCTTAAATACCTCAAAACCTAATTATATACATACAGGAAAACAAAGTCTCAACATGATGTGAACCTCAAAATTAAAAATAAACAAACTGAAAGGATAGCTGCCACAAAATTCTTAGGTGTGAAAATTGATGGAAATTTAGACTGGAAAGCACACATTCTCTACCTCACTAACAAGTCAAGTTCTGCTTGCTTTGCATTATGCATAAGTAGTACTGTGTGTAGTAGAGAGTGTAGCTGAATTGTCTACTTTGCCTACATCCATTCTGCCATCACCTATGGCCTAACCCTCTTGGGTCATAATAAGGCAAACATGAAAACCACCTTCACCTTACAAAAACGAGCTGTTAGAATAATTTCAAACAGTACAACTCACGTGGCCGTCGGGAGCCCGGTCTTCTTGCGACCGTAAATTCTCATCACTACTGCTGCCAACAATCACGTACAGTGGCTACATTCCTGCCAAGTCTTTCTGCAACATCCAGCTTCTCGTAGCCCTATTACACGACCTCTCCAAAGTCAGTGAGGTGTTAATAATGGCGTCTTTGTCGCCTTAAATGCATTCCTGACTAACATCAACTCACCACGGCCAGTCTTAAAGGTAACTATTGTTCACGACCGTTACAGCCTTTATTTAAAACAAACCTGATTTGCATACTCTTAGTGGCACTACCAGCACAACTCTTATGCGACTGATGCAAAATTTGAATAGACATCTTCTTTCAGATGTAGAAATACGCTTACCGACTTTCGTTTAAGTCGCAAAACTACTTCTTAGAACTACGATTTTTTTCTGTGAGTGTATTCAGCCAGCAATTGGAGATAAGGAACAGCTGTTTAATGTAAGTGAGGAAGCAGCAGCTTTTGTTTTCAGAGCAGCCACTCTGCTCTCGATCAATATTAATAAATTAAGCAGAAAACTGGAGCTGGCCCATTTCTGCTACAGGCTACAATAATAATACGTTATCAATTAGTTTTATGGGCATTTTTAAGTACCCTGCTTAGAAGAACGTCTTATGAATTTTCTTCTATAATCCAGAGGCCACTTCATCATCTGTGGCAGGGTACAATGTGCACCACAATTTTGTTTTCCACGTGGCACTCTGTATGGGATGTCCCAGAAATAATTTTACAAACTTTGCTATCGAACTCCTAACATCAAATCATGAAAATCTTTATAAACCTATGCCTGGAATTCCATTATTTTTGAGTGCTTCCAGAAGGAACATTTTACAATTGATAAGAATGAATATTTCAGTCTAAGAGAGTGTGCCGATCAATGTATCCAGTTACTTGTTCTTTATGCAATGCTTGACGCTCCATGTAATTTGATGACAAAGGCTCACCCTAAGTGAGATGATAATACTAAAAGATGATAATACTGCCACAACTAGTCGTTTAATTTATATATGTGTATAAAGCAGAGTGTAAATGTGTGTATGTCTGGGATCTGATCTGAAATCTCTGGAGAGATTTCAACCAAATTTGGCACAGACTCAGCCGGCCGGGGTGGCCGAGCGGTTCTAGGCGCTACAGTCTGGCACCACGCGGCCGCTGCGGTTGCAGGTTCGAATCCTGCCTCGGGCATGGATGTGTGTGATGTCCTTAGGTTAGTTAGGTTTAAGTAGTTCTAAGTTCCAGGGGAATGATGACCTGAGATGTTAAGTCCCATAGTGCTCAGAGCCATTTGAACCATTTTTTGGCACAGACTCAGCAGGTCAAATGGGTATCAGCACTGTAGGGTTTGTATCTTCCTAGGTGCTGTAGGAATACAGGCTGCAATCCACAACAGGCATGTTGTGTGGTAACAGCATCAACCTGCCAAATCAACCCGCTTTGCTGTATATCAGGGGCAAGAAAGTGTTTTCCAGGTCCCAGATCTAATGTGCCCTGCATTACAGAGTGTTGTATTAATTATCAGCCTGCTTTATCGACCTGCTTTGCATGGCAGCCTGTACATCAGGGGCAAATAAATGATTTTCAAGCCTCTGAAGTGTAGCCTACGTTGCATGACTGGTGTGTTGTGAGAGCAATGTCAGCCTGCTTTATTGAAGAGTATTGTAGGGGCTACATGTGCTGAAGAGTATGGCTGGGGACAGGTCGAGATGGTATAGAGGAGGAGTATGGCTGGGGCAGGTCAAGATGGAATAGAGGAGGACAGAGTGAGGAGGGGGAGAGGGAGATGTATGAGGCAGCTGGAAGTTATGGAGGGGTTGCAGGAAAGTGATAAAGGGAAGGTGGAGATAGAAAGAGAGTGGTAGGAGGGTATGGTGAGAAGGAGGGGGAGGAAGACATGATCACGGAGAGGGGGTGGAGGAAATAGACAAAGAAAGGGAAAGGAAGAGATAAAGAGACAGACAGAATATGAAGAACATAGAAAGACAGATGTAGGAGGATGAGGTGGACAGACAGAGGGAGAAAGACGTGGACACACAAAAGGGACGAGGGTGTGTATTCAGTATACATGTGGAGGGCATATGCAGGCAAAGCTACAGCGGAAAGGCTTATCATTTAATAAATAAAGCTATATTACAGTGACATTAATGGTTCCGTAACTGACTGGGGCAACACAAACCCACGCTTGCGAAAGACAACACAGGTTAAGAGTACAGAAAACGCGAGCGACCATGCTTGCACTATGCTTGCGGTAGCTTTCCCGTAAATAAGCAGTTGTCATCCATTTGTGTAAGCATTGTGTGTACCTGCGTAATATTGTTCACAAATATGTGGATCTACAACTGTGTTAACAGAAGTTCTCCTCGGGGTAACACATAGCTGTTCCAATATCTCTTTAGCGCCACCCGCTGGTGATAAAAAGAACTATCTTCACAATATAAATTTTAATTAGAAACAAATCATTTACTCCTCCTGAGCATCCTTTAATGGTGCCACAATTGTTTAGTGCAACTGGCAATACTTTGCGAAAGCCAGATTCTGTTATTTTCTACTACTTTCAATCACCCAGTACCTGTTAACATGGCAATAGAACAGGCGCTTCCAGTTAGAAATAATTTTAGTTAGGCACTGCCCAAGTGTCTCACTGTAATGTGCAGAATATAGCTGCGCTAGTGTACCTGAGTCTTTTTTAAGTTATTAAAAACACACGTACATGCTGACATGGATATAAACGTACATCACATAATTACACTCTTCACTAATCGAATGCGGCGGAATATAACGAGAAAAATGTTAGTGTGCAAACAAGTACTTGACAAGCTATTAACTAACGCACTTACTGTAGGACGCTATTGAGTATGGAAATGTGTCTGCGGTGTAAACGAATATCCAACTAATAAATGGGAGTGTGAAACTATCGTAAAACGAGACCGGTCGGTATGCAAGGGGCACTGGTCGTTAATTCAGTTGAACTGGCCGTTGGGGTTGGTGGTGGGGAGGTTGGGAAGGGGGAGGGGGGTGGATAGGAAGGGGGATAACTCATCAGATTACTGTGCGACACATGGCTGTCGTCTCCGTGCAGTCGCAGAATGAAGCACCTTGTTTTGTTCTCATTGCGTAATCGACGGAATAAATTGCTGGACAGCATTTACCACCGCACGGAATTTAATTAGAGGCAGCATTACTGATACGTGGAACTTAGGGAAGGCAGGAAACGGTGTGGACGGGGCCTAGTCAGTTACCGTTGGTTGCACAGTACACACGTGCACTTTATTTAAGGAAATAATTTTTTTTTAAAAATTGACTGACAGAAGCTACACTGACGGCTGAAGGCCTTATTAAGAATAATTCAAATTATTTGTCTGCTGAAGGCCACAAGCAATAGGAATAAATTTTAAACAACTGACACAATCAGCCCAAATAAAGAAGGGAGTGAGTGATCCACAGACAGTGCTCCAAGGATCGACCTGAGGAAAGTCCCTACAGCTGCATAAGCGGTGAGACAGGCAGCCAAGAGTTATGCTCATTTAACAGGATGACAACTCAAACTCGGGACAGCTCAAACGCCGGCCAACACACTCGCAAAATCCACCTAAGATGCGATAACCAATACCACGATAGAATAACAGTTAACATCGTCAGATGACAAGCGTTTAATTACACAAGGTGGCTCCACCAAATCCTAGTACGCAGACAACGTTAAGACCAAACTGCCTATTCAAAATCTGACTAGATGCACATGGAACCGCAAAAGACAAGTCCACAAACAACTCAACCAATGCTAAAACAATCACAACAACACGAACTGCACGTAGACATGAACGCCAAGAATACAGAAACGGTCTAAAGACTACATACACGTCGTCCGAACGACCAACTATCGGTCGTTGCCAATCAAGTCAGGCAAAGGAAACGTCGGAATATAAAACCGCCAACTGACAGCTTGATGGCATGAGGTCACTTCGACGGACGGAGACACACACAGGCGAAAGTTGCACTACTCGAATGTAACAATCCATTCGACTTCAACTCGCTGAATCCAGACCTCGGCGTGGTCGTGCACTCCCGCGACCACATCCTTTCGTCGGGCAGTGCATGCATAGCCAGCTCCCTCGGCGAGTACTGGCGGTCTCGGACCTCACTGCTGCTCCGTCCCAACTGAGCTCCGACACACGACGACCCGGGAACACTAGAGGTCCCTCCAAGGATAGTACCACTGTCCTCGCTATGGATAAACGCCGCTGCTGCCACTCACGGACAGACAAAGCGAGCAAACGTAGTGGCGCCAGTGAACGCACTAAGAAAACGAGAGGTCACAATCCGAACACACGACGCCAACCTGTCAACGGCACAAACGCGAGCCGGAGCACGGCTCAATTACTATATCTGTCCACGCGCGTGGCAGTTCATATGAACGGTAGTAATCATATGATAAGATGTCAAATAATAAACAGTCATTGTTGATCTTTTAGAAGTATCAAGCAATCAGTACCAAACAAAAGAAAGGCAGCACATTTTGTATTATCGCGAAATATGGGAGAGTGTCACAGAAATGATACAGGTTTTGGGCTGGACATCATTAAAAGAAAGGCGTTATTCGTTGCGACAGAATCTTCTCACGGAATTCCAATCACCAACTTTTTCCTCCGAATGCGAAATTATTTTGTTGACACCGACCTACATAAGGAGGAATGATAACCACGATAGAATAAGGGAAATCAGAGCTCGTGCGGAAAGATATAGGTGTTCATTTTTTCCGCGCGCTATACGAGATTGCAATAATACAGAATTGTGAAGGTGGTTCGATGAACCCTCTGCGAGGCACTTAAACGTGATTTGCAGAGTATTCATGTAGATGTACATGTACATGTAGAAATATGATAAACCAACTGAACGGTATCGACTTTGGAGAGACCACTACGTTGAACGCTTATACAAGTGTTTTCGAAACGATTCGTTCAAATTAAATAACTTCTAAAGAAATATGTTTCGATGAAAAACATATGGCCTCTCCAGTCAGCTTGCAGTGTTAGAGACATTTTGAAACAGTGCTGACGTAAGCTGTTGTCCGTTCTGCTGACTGGGAATGAGTATTACATTCAAATATCCACAATTCGTATGCCTGAGCAAATGTGAATCCATGAGGTATTCGACGTCTTGCTTGTCAGCAGCGATTTGGTGTTAAGCGTGCGCCGGCATTTTCGATAATAGGTTGATTGGACCTTACATTCTTTCATTCCGTCTCAACAGAAAGAGGTATAGCATCTTTGTGGAATGTGTTGCCAGGACTACTGAACGTACCTCTGAAAGAGAAAGGATGCACTTCCAGAAGGATGGGACACCAGCCCACTTCAGCGTTGCTGTCAAGAATAATCTGAAAGCCACGTTCAGGAATCGATAAATCGGCCGAGATTGCCCTGTGGCCTGGCCACCCAGATCACGTGACCACACGTGTATGGATTTCTTGCTCTTGGGGAAGCTGCTGCTGTATGGTGTATGAAACCACTGAGGAAAAAGAAGAAGAGCTCATCGCCAGAATTGCCGTCGCTGCTAGTATGGTTGCGGACAGGCCAGAAATCTTCGAACCGACACGACAGTCAATGGTCCGAAGACGTATCGCCAATGGCCGCGCATTCGAGCAGTTCTTGTGAATGCCGCTGCTATAATTAGCTTGCTGAACTACTTCTGTGTAAATCGTCCTAGAATCAGAAGCTGCTATCGGGGATCGTATGTACCGTAACTAAATACACTCCTGGAAATTGAAATAAGAACACCGTGAATTCATTGTCCCAGGAAGTGGAAACTTTATTGACACATTCCTGGGGTCAGATACATCACATGATCACACTGACAGACCCACAGGCACATAGACACAGGCAACAGAGCATGCACAATGTCGGCACTAGTACAGTGTATATCCACCTTTCGCAGCAATGCAGGCTGCTATTCTCCCATGGAGACGATCGTAGAGATGCTGGATGTAGTCCTGTGGAACGGCTTGCCATGCCATTTCCACCTGGCGCCTCAGATGGACCAGCGTTCGTGCTGGACGTGCAGACCGCGTGAGACGACGCTTCATCCAGTCCCAAACATGCTCAATGGGGGACAGATCCGGAGATCTTGCTGGCCAGGTTAGTTGACTTACACCTTCCAGAGCACGTTGGGTGGCACGGGATACATGCGGACGTGCATTGTCCTGTTGGAACACCAAGTTCCCTTGCCGGTATAGGAATGGTAGAACGATGGGTTCGATGACGGTTTGGATGTACCGTGCACTATTCAGTGTCCCCTCGACGATCACCAGTGGTGTACGGCCAGTGTAGGAGATCGCTCCCCACACCATGATGCCGGGTGTTGGCCCTGTGTGCCTCGGTCGTATGCAGTCCTGATTGTGGCGCTCACCTGCACGGCGCCAAACACGCATACGACCATCATTGGCACCAAGGCAGAAGCGACTCTCATCGCTGAAGACGACACGTCTCCATTCGTCCCTCCATTCACGCCTGTCGCGACACCACTGGAGGCGGGCTGCACGATGTTGGGGCGTGAGCGGAAGACGGCCTAACGGTGTGCGGGACCGTAGCCCAGCTTCATGGAGACGGTTGGAATGGTCCTCGCCGATACCCCAGGAGCAACAGTGTCCCTAATTTGCTGGGAAGTGGCGGTGCGGTCCCCTACGGCACTGCGTAGGATCCTACGGTCTTGGCGTGCATCCGTGCGTCGCTACGGTCCGGTCCCAGGTCGACGGGCACGTGCACCTTCCGCCGACCACTGGCGACAACATCGATGTACTGTGGAGACCTCACGCCCCACGTGTTGAGCAATTCGGCGGTACGTCCACCCGGCCTCCCGCATGCCCACTATACGCCCTCGCTCAAAGTCCGTCAACTACACATACGGTTCACTTCCACGCTGTCGCGGCATGCTACCAGTGTTAAAGACTGCGATGGAGCTCCGTATGCCACGGCAAACTGGCTGACACTGACGGCGGCGGTGCACAAATGCTGCGCAGCTAGCGCCATTCGACGGCCAACACCGCGGTTCCTGGTGTGTCCGCTGTGCCGTGCGTGTGATCATTGCTTGTACAGCCCTCTCGCAGTGTCCGGAGCAAGTATAGTGGGTCTGACACACCGGTGTCAATGTGTTCTTTTTTCCATTTCCAGGAGTGTATGTTTTTGAGTACTCAACCACTTGTATTAATTTGTACGAATAGTGTCGTAACACCCCGTATAACTTCAAAATTTAGCAAAATCAAGAGACAACTGAAACTAGAACTAGTTAACACTACTAATCTGACTGAAGATAAATAAAAAAGGCAATACTTTGCTCTCATGGACCAGCGGTATCCAAGGAGCAACAACGTATTGTTTGCTTTTATCCTATGGCTTTTTTCTCATCACCAAAACATTGTTCATAAGACGTATCCCTACGCCATGGAGGAAGAAAGATTTATCAAGGCGCTGATATTATAACGAACCTCTGTGATTTTAAGGAATTTAATATCTTGGGAATTATGAGTGTTATCAGGAAAGACATGTAACATAAAATTAAACCAGAGAGTAAGGAATTGCTGGGACCCTTCCCACATTCCCACAGCAGCCGAGAACACACCTAAATTCACTTGAAAAATCTAAATCTCCAAAAAATTAGTTGTCGCGAAAGCTCAGATTTTGTCCAAAAATTAAAAAAAAACGAGAAGTCGTACCAGTAGAGCTTGCAATTATAAAGTGAACGCTGAATAGTAAGGAATACTTCCTACTTCGCCGTTTTGGAGGCACCTTCTCCTCCTCAAATTGACACTCTCCATGCATACAATCCTCGCTCACACAACGTGGTATCGAAAAGTTCTTGAACTACGCATGCGAGTAGGCACAAGAGGCGTGCACCTGTATCATCAAAAACATTGACCAAATGGGGTACTGCGGAGTGAAGACACTGGACTCGCATTCGTGAGAACAGCGGTTCAAATCTCTCCCACAATAACAATTTACATGTTTCATGATTTTTCTAAACCGCTCAACGCAAATGTCATCACTGTTTCTCCTAAAAGGATTCGGCCCATCTCCCTCCCCATCCCTCCACAATCGCAGCCTGTGTTCTCTCTCTCTCACCTCTGAGACAACAGGTGGAACGTTATCTATATCTCTCACTGTTGGCGTCTGACACCTCTATAAAGTTCATTACGGTCGACTGCACTCCTGCATAGTAGCTAAGGAAACAGTACAGCATATCTGAAACAACGCTTTGACATCTCAGCCTTCTCAACAGATCTGTTGATTATTCTGCTCTCGGGTCTTCAGCCAGATCACGTTATGTAGAACGCACTACAATTTATCGAAGCAACTGCTTGACTTTTTCAGGTGGTTCATACTGGCAAGTAACGGATGACAGTGTCCACACTGCGCCAGTCTTCTTAAACCTCCTTTGCACCAAAGCGAATTGAAGCGAAGCGAATGAGCATTCGTAAGTAATTCGTCAGTGTCCACTACGATTCGCTTGCACGTATGAACAAGCGTTTACACTGTAGAAAACAGAATACGAGAAAAAGAGCATAGCGTACCAATACGACAGTCCTAGGGGACTTGTGTTCTGATTTTCCTTTACTTCTTTACTTTTACGCTAATAATCGTTACACAGGCTTCATCGATACAGCAGTAGCTATATCCACGATGTAAAACTGTGTTATTCACATATGGTTAGTTTGCATGGCGAGCACGACGATTTTGACAAAGCTGGTATAGGAAAGGAAGAATGTAGACCTAGGCGTCTGAATTTGTAATCATTTGAGAAGAGCTTGAAGGTAGTGCGTTTAACATTGAATTGCTGCTCCAGCCATCCTTAGCATTATTCCAAAAACTCTGCACATATCTAGGCTGACGCTTTCCGCTAGCTTGTCATTACAAATGCAGACGAAATTTACAAGCAGGACACTAACAACTGAACAAGGGGTAGCATTTACTCCCTAGTAATTAGCAACTGGAGACATTTACGTTAAAACTGTTTCGCGTTTTAATAGCTGCTGCATCTCAGCTAGTTCCAGATGTCTGCAGTGACATATATGCACTTCTAGTATATTTACTAAAGTACATACAAGAAATATGTCACAAAGTATGATAAATGAAATGAGAAGATACATACAATCTTTCACACAAGCTACTTGATAAAATTATCTAATGACTTTGTTACAGGGAAGATGGCGTGATCACGAATAGCTTCTTTTTTATTCGGTTATAACATAAAAAATTTCTGAAATGTGTTCGTCAGACTTGTAGCTGCAGCTACAACGAACGTAAGCAACAAGAACGATCAGGTCTTTCGCATATTTTTAATTTTAGTCAGCATAATAGATACATATTTGTACTTGTATACTTTCAAGTAAATTTATTTTGCGGTTACCTCTTAACAAAAATGAATACAGAGTTTGTACTTATTCACTCCGTTCCCGCCTAATGAATTTATCGCCTCTCTGACTTCCCCACCTGGACCGTTAACAGCTTCGGCAATTTTCTGCCAGTCGATTTCTCTTTCTTCGATATTTTCGCCGTGGATCTCTTCGGTCTCACAACCGCCTATGACGACTGTATTCTGTTGCCGGAAACGTTACATTCTCTTGAGACCACTCCACTGCTCACGAAACTCACGCCAACAATAGAAGTTCACTCGTAAAACAGCAGACGAATGTTCTCTATTCTGCTAGCGCCAAAGCGGGGATGACGCGAACTTCCTTTCACGGTTCGTTGAAAGACCGACAATCAGCGGAACACGAGGGAGCGCTTGCGAATGCGAAGCGAACACGGCCGAACGGAACCGCTCGCAGTCGGCTGCCGCTTAAGGCCCCCGTAAACGATCAAACGTATTTGACAAAACTGCTCTTATCTATCCACGGATTCGCCAAGCCCATACACGTTCAAACAACGTTTGTCAGTTTAACCCCACTTTCGAGCCGACGCTGTCCGTAAGTGTTTTGACAGTTGTGAGAACGGCCACAAATGCAGACAAACCAGTCCTGACATTAACTCTGGCACTGTGTTTAAAGAAGCAGAAGAAGAAAACACGAATCTGGTTCAGGGAGTGGCTTAAAATGAGAGATTTGCCCATTAATATCTGCTAAAGAAAAAATTAACATCAGAACCCGATGATTATATCAACTTTCTTCGAATGGATAAAGAAATTTAAAAAAAAAAAAAAGTTGTTAAGGCCCTCATAAATGAACAAACTCGTCTGTCGAGTTCACTCTTATTTAGCCAAGGATGAGTCAAACAACCCCATACACATACCAATAAAGCTTGTCACTTGAACCTTACTTTTGAAGCAGAGCCGGCCGGAGTTCTAAGCGCTACAGTCTGGAACCGAGTGACCGCTACGGCGCAGGTTCGAATCCTGCCTCGGGCATGGATGTGTGTGATGTCCTTAGGTTAGTTAGGTTTAAGTAGTTCTAAGCTCTAGGGGACTGATGACCTCAGAAGTTAAGTCCCATAGTGCTCAGAGACATTTGAACCATTTTTTTGAAGCAGAAGCTTTTCGACTGCGCTGTATTTTGACACTAGTGTGAA
Organism: Schistocerca americana; assembly: GCF_021461395.2. Lineage (NCBI taxonomy): Eukaryota > Metazoa > Arthropoda > Insecta > Orthoptera > Acrididae > Schistocerca > Schistocerca americana. The sequence goes on along the minus strand of NC_060123.1, from coordinate 658,951,219 downwards.
TGGATAAAATGCAGATAAAACATTTGTAGTAGCATGGAGAGCTGCCTCAAATCACTTTACGGACTGAAGACCACAAAAACAACACTGACTCTGTCAATGTGTTTAACGAAGAAGAAAACAAGATGCTGGTCCAGGGAACAGTTTAAAATGGGAGAGAAATATAAAACTGAAAACCTGTTAATGGATATGTTACATTCAGAACCTGATCAAATTTTTGCGGATGGACAATTAAACGTTCAGTAACTTGTTTAGCGTTACTTCGCTCTCACATTGAAAAAGTTTATTCTGTTCTGCTTATTTCTCTAAGACAGTTCATTAAAATATCGCAACATAGGAACTTACAGCCCACATCGTCCGTGGACGAAATGGTTTACTTAAATTTCTTTTATTTTGTTCCACTTCCGCTTGTATGTGACTGCATGCGTAAAATATTGAATTTGTTCATAACCTTTTCATGCGTAATACACTGAAGCGTCAAAGAAACTGGTATAGGTGTGCCTATTCAAATAAAGACAAGTGCTTCCCGCAGTAGTTAGATCGGTTGCTGCTGTTATAATGGCAGGTTATCAAGATTTAAATGAATTTGAACGTGGTGTTATCGCCGGAGCACGAGCGATGGGACACATCATCACCGAGGCAGCGATGAAGTGGAGATTTTCCCGCACGACTATTCCACGAGTGGCTCCAAGTACTATGGGACTCAACATCTCAGGTCATCAGTCCCCTAACCTAAGGACATCACACACATTCATGCCCGAGGCAGGATTCGAACCTGCGATCGTAGCAGCAGCGCGGTTCCGGACTGAAGAGCCTAGGACCGCTCGGCCACAGCGGCCGGCTTTCACGAGTGTGCCGTGAATATCAGGAACCCGGCAAAACATCAAATCACCGACATCACTGCGGCCGGAGAAATATCCTGCAAGAACGGGACCAACAACGACTGAAGAGAATCGTTCAACGTGATAGAAGTGCAACCCTTCCGCAAATTGCTGCAGATTTCAATGCTGGGCCATCAACAAGTGTCAGCATGCGAACCATTCAATGAAACATCATCGATATGGGCTTCCGGGGCCCAAGGCCCACTCGTTTACCCTTGATGACTGCACGACACAAAGCTTTACGCTTCGCCTGGGCCCATCAACATCCACATTGGACTGTTGATAACTGGAAACATGTTGCCTGGCCGGGCGAGTCTCGTTTCAAATTGCATCGAGCGGATGGACGTGTACGGGTATGGAGACAACCTCATGAATCCATGGACCCTGCATGGACCCTGCATGTCAGAAGGGGACTGTTCAAGCTGGTGGAGGCTCTATTATTGTATGGGGAAAGTGCAGTTCGACTGATATGAAATCTCTAGATACGACTCTGACAGGTGACACGTTCGTAACGATCCTGTCTGTTCACCGGCATTCATTCATGTCCATTTTGAATTCCGACGGACTTTGGCAATTCCAGCAGGACAATACGACACCCCACACGTCCAGAATTGTTACAGAGTGGCTCCAGGAAAACTCTTCTGAGTTTAAACACTTCCGCTGGACACCAAACTCCCCATACATGAACATTATTGAGTGTATTTGGGATGCCTTGCAACGTGCTGTTCAGAAGAGACCTTCACCCCCTCGTACTCATACGGATTTATGGAAAGCCCTACAGGATTCATGGTGTCACATCCCTCCAGCACTACTTCAGACATCAGTCGAGTTCATGCCACATCGTAATGCGGCACTTCTGCGTGCTCGCGGGGGCCCCTACACGATATTAGGCAGGTGTACCAGTTTCTTTGGCTCTTCAATGTATATGTCTGGGAAAGACCCTATACCTCCACCATTTTGGTAATTGTCAATGCTATTTTGTTTTTATACTTGACCGCAGTTTCCATGGTTGTGCGAACTCACGGCATAATGAGATAAATTGAAATAAAGCAATTTTTCACGAAACATATGCGGTGAAACATCGTCATAAATAACCTTGTCAAACTTTCTGTATAAATAACCTTGCCAAACTTTCTGTCAATCAAATTTTTGGCATACGTCAAGCACAATCTATGCTTGACAAACACGTCAAACAGCACCGTTACCGTCAAATATTTGGCAAGCATAGTTAAATTTGACAAAATGTTTGATCGATTACGGGGGCCTTTACACCAGAGAGAATTGTCGTCCGCTTATGTGCGCCCCGCTGTACATGGTACTAAATTGGCCTCGTGCTTAAGTCGGGTACGCGCGACCGAGTTGCTTCGAGATGAATGAGGGTAGAATGTCCAGAGCCGCCTACGGAAAGGGAGCTGTGGCCTTCTGGCAGCGCTGTGTCGCTCTACAGATTCGCCGTTTGTCACCCTCGGAAGCAGTTTCGGTGCCCTGGAACACGCGCAGAAGGCCACATGTCGACTTCCGGTAGGGGACTGTGGGCACATTATCGTCATCCGTCTGGAAGCAACTCTGCTGTGCACCGCGTGACTTGCGGACTTGTCCATAACAAGAATGTTGCAGTTGTTATCGGGATTAAACACAAATTAACCTCCAATAGATATTAAAAGTAAACACATGTTTGTACCGTCATGGTGCTTGGTTGACAAGGGAGACTTTGAAGGTAGCGTTGTGTTAGTCATCTTGTGTTACATTCAACATTGTACAAGCGGCAAGCGACTCAAGTGGTCGGTGCTTTGCAGTTGTGAGATACGTTCTGACATTCGCTACTGCAAGATGCAGTAGTCGTGCTGCTGAGATTGATCACCGATTGTGTCGTGTGTTTGAGGGTGGGGTTATGTGTCATTGTGTTGTGACGGAATGGTGCACAAAATTGAAGGCTGGTCGATCAGTTGCGCATGATGAAACTTGTAGAGGGTAACATTCAGATGCGTCTGGTGAACATGTGTAACATGTTGGCGAAATTGTGCATGGGAGACGTCGCTTCATAATTTCCAAAGTTTCTGAAGGTGTGCCTCAGATTTCAAATACAAGCCTCTAACAGTGTTACCGAGAGGTTAGGTCAGCGTAAGTTTTGTGCAAGGTCAGTATCGAAATGTCTAACCGATGTTCGAAAAACTGAATGAATAGGCTCGGCCAAGACATTAAGCGCTGCTGTGAAAAGGGGGAAGAATTTGTGAATAGTATCGTGAAAGAACAATACATCGGTGCAGTATGTGAATTCTGAAACTAAGGAACAGTCCAAACAGTGGATGCACAGTCATTCTCCCAATGGTTCCCAAAAAATTCAAGTAGACGCTGTCAAACCGGAAAATAATGGTTATAGCCTTTCGATAACTAAGGAATTTTGACAACAGATTTCGTGAGAATAATGCGCGACAATACTGTGACAGGGCAGGTTTATTGTGAGATCCTTACAAAACTCCGAAGGTCAGTCCAAAATAAAAGGCGATTACCGATCTAATCATTTTCCTTCGCCACAATGCGTGACCACATACTGAGAATCTACCTCAAAAATCTACCAAACTACTGAGGTCATCGGTCCCTAGACTTCTACACCACTTTAACTTATGTTAAGAACCAACCCATGCCCGATGGAGCACTCGAACCTCCGGCGGGAGCGGCCGCGCAATCCGTAACATGGCGCCTCTAACCACGCGGCAACTCCGCGGCTTAGCGAGATTAGGAAAGAGGCTGAATTACACGCCAAAAAAGTTTACTTGGTCGTACCGTTAGTGTGTGGTGAACTCCGAAAATCGCATAGTTTCTTCTTTGAACCCAGTAATTGACAAAGAGCGCCTGCTGTTACCTGAGTTTATTTACTTGCTTCTCACAAGTGTCTTGAGCTCTGCCTCTAGATCTTGAAAGTGGCAGCGACTTACCTGAAACAAGAAAGTTACACATCACAAATCAAAAACTTAGACCAGCCTTCAGTCAATATTCAAAAGTTTACAATAATCTCAACACACTGTAAATCACAAATCACTAACTTCTACTAGTACTTTAAGGGACTGCTTATTACACTAACTGCGAATCTACCAAAGGAAAAAAATGTGAGTTTTTACTGGGAGACTTTTCAACATCTTCCACACTTTCCGGACTTGGCACCAAGCGACTCATTTCTCCCTCAGAATGGAGGTCTGGCTGACATCTAAGGACTTCAGGAACGACGATGATCTCTCGTATGCTGTCAACAACTGGCCGAAGCACTAAGCGGCACCATTCTTTGATGGAGGGATAAAGAAACTAGCGTCACGGTACGAATAATGTTTGAACTGGGGTGGTGAGTATGTGGAGGAGTTACGTCAACATGTAAGAACAAATTATATAGCACAATTTTTATTTAATTTTTTAATCGCCGTCGGGGTTAATTTATGAATAGCGCCTATGCTTGCAGCAGTGACCATAAATCACCACCTGACGATGTCGGGCAGCTTGTGGTGTTACACCTAGCATGCCCCTCAGCTTCCACTAACAAACTGAACCCAATGAAGGTGATGCTACTGCGTATAGCCTTGGATACCTCGTTCCTATTTGCAGACGTGAATCAAGCAGCCACAGTAAATGGCTCTAAGCACTGTGGGACTTAACATCTGAGGTCATCACTCCCCTAGAACTTAGAACTACTTAAACCTAACTAACCTAAGGACAGCACACACATCCATGCCCGAGGCAGGATTCGAACCTGCGACTGCAGCAGCAGCAGCGCTGTTCCGGACTGAAGCGCCTAGAACCGCTCGACCACAGCGGACGGCTATTCGAAGCTAATCACGGGGATGTAAGTAAACAGGAAGGGCAGCACTACTATAATAATAATAGTGGGAAGATGTCAATTTCGAGTTCTTAATTGCGATATATTCTCCATTCCAGATTTAAAACGGAGTAGTCGTCTTTCAAAACTTAAAAAACTTTATTTTTATTTTTTTGTTTAAAATATTCTCTATGATCTCTTCTTTATCGTAGCGTTCATCCCAATTTCGCCAGACACTCCATTACCAGCGCACTCGCTGCATACGTCAGGTTATCGACGAAACTGGTGATCCCTTTTGTTCGACATGGTATCGCTTGACTTGCTGGAACGATGCCTAGGATGTTACACTCAAAATGCCAACGAAGGTTTTAACGCTTGCGTCTAGTCGACGTCTCCGAAAACCACTCGCAGCGGGAAGAAAATAGTCGATATCGCGGCCGCTGTGGCGTTATGTGCTTTCAACGACGGCTTAACAAGTATTATGAAAATTATGAGAGTTCTCTAACTTGAGGCTGGACTATCCTGTTACAACTTTTGCATAAAAGCGGACGAAAAGGGTATCGAGCGAGCAGAGGAGCTGCCAGAGAGGGCCGCAGGACCGTCATGGCAACCAAGAAGAAGGACGACGACCTCCTCTTGGATATAAAAGGACAGCTGTATGGTCCAGCGACAGCTGACTGGAGGTAGATTTACATTAACTACAAAAAAACCTAACCCAAAACTTATAACCCCTTTTTCTCGAAACATTTTTCAAATTGGGGGTGAGGGGGAGCATATGATTTTGATTGAATCTTCTATCAGCATAAGTCGCCGTTTTTCAATATCCATTTTCGGTGCCCGCTTTTGTCTCAATATTTTGGGCAAAGAAAATGAAATTTAAAATTTTGTATTTGTGGGGATCCACAGCCTCCAGATGCTTAATAAACGTAAACTTAACCCGAAGTAGGCCGTAATGCGATGTTTATTTAACCGTGCGATTAGCTAACCTCGACTATGCGTCATTGTCAAGCACCTGTAAAACCAACATGAAAAAGCACTACATTCTCTGCATACATCGCCACAACACACCCCACATTAAGATAAAACATAACTGTAAAAATTTCTTACTTACATTTGTAACATCTGTGTTTCGTGTGATTTTCAAATCAATCTTAATTACAAGTAAAAAGTAGCCATATTCTGTCATTTTACGAAAGGATCCAAGTTACAGCATGTTCTGAACTTTTACCTATGTAACGCAACATAGCAACTGACAGCAGCTGCTAATTTATTGTCGCAGATACATATTCATCCAATGACTGGCGTGCCAGACGTAGTTGATGTCATTTATAAAAAGAACCGCTGACCAAAGAATACATTAAGGGCATACAAATGCACATAAAATTTTTTATGCAGTACATGACATATCACCGGACAATTATTTTAAACGTCATATTAGCAAACATGTAAGGTACGTACAAAATTCCACAAATGGTTGAAATAGAACACTCCATCAATTGCTGGCGTGCCAGGTATAACGAGTGCATTATATTGTAAGCCATCAATGTCCGAAAGCTATTTCTAGACACACAGAAGGCAGAGCTGATTATTTGTACAGAAAGATAACCCACAGATTTTTTTTTGTTTCAAATAACAACCTATAAACAATGCGTGAAAGGGTGGCAACCAAATGTCACCAGCGTTATAAAATTACCAGCATTGGGAACATCAAGTACTTCATGATTTACAGGTGCATGATAGTATCATAATATAAACTACATCAAAAACCATGGGATCGGTTCAATATAAAGACAAATAACGTTGGAAATAACTACGAAAAAGGAGAAAGAAAATAAACATCTCATTACAACTTACTACGGACCACGTTTACGTTTGTTAAAAAAAATGAAATTTGTTTCGACACGTCACCATCTTGTTAGAACTTAATATTTTTCTATTACCGTATGCATGCTGATAGAAAATATATCGAAAATGATTTGTGGAAAATTACGTTATTACATGTCCAATAGGAGGGCTTCGAGAATTCCCGGCGGTTGCTAATGTTCTCGCTGCAATGCATCCTTGCACTTGGTGCAGCGGTTCGTGAGAAATAAAACTGTCATCAGATTCAGCATTACTTTTTATTTTACTTGAAAAAAATCACAAAATTCACCTTCTTTTAATGCGTTCAAAGAGGGTTACCCCCTTAAGCGCTGAAATCGTGAGGAAAGAGAGCAAATGGTTCAAATGGCTCTAAGCACCATGGGACTTAACTTCTGAGGTCATCAGTCCCCTAGAAGTTAGAACTACTTAAACCTAACTAATCTAAGGACATCACACACATCGATGCCAGAGGCAGGATTCAAACCTGCGACCGTAGAGGTCGCGCGGTTCCAGACTGTAGCGCCTAGAACCGCTCGGCCGAAAGAGAGCACTAATGTTCAATGTCTAGTTCACAAGTTATCAGGCATCAGTTGAAATACAAGTTTAAAAATTATGATGAATCAGGCTCCTATAAGGTTGAGAGAGAGATAAATGACAGCAACGAGGATCAACAGAGGAGCATGAGGACGCCTTAGCTAGCCTGTTGGCTGTGGTATCCCGCCGTCGGCGGCTGGCATCGCCCACGAAGTCCTCTGTTGATGGACACGGACGCTTGGTGTAGCCTTCTCCAGGACACCGGAAAAACTGAAGCTGAGCGACCCCGCTGTGCGCTGTTTAAAAGCTCGCTCCCAGTAAGGAAACAGCACGCTGTCAGGGTGGGCAGTATTTTCTATTGCGGGCGCTATTTTCTGTTGCCACCTTAAACGGCCGTTCCCATAAAAGCTAAGTCCGTCTTACCAGCGAGTTCTCTTCTCCACGTCTGCTGGCCTGCCATTACCAGTCGGGTCCTAAGCGCCAGCTGCTTCCCACGAACGTATCGCTGCGCTCCTGGCGTCTTCCTTCAAACCACGGAGCTTTTCTCACCACTATCGTCGTGACTACCAGTAATTACAGTTCGAAAGACGTTTGCCTAAAAATTAACCTGTCCAAAAATTACTCATGTGCAGAGGGAATAATGTTAAGTAATGACCGTCTCTCTCTCTCTCTCTCTCTCTCTCTCTCTCTCTCTCTCTCTCTCTCATCTCCGGGAGAGACAGAAAATCATGAGGTAAGTACTTGGTGCATTATGCTTACTACCTGAGCCCCCATCTTACTCTGTTACTCGCTCCTGTGAACGGGAACGCGTTATGCAGATCTTGGTGTCTCCCGTGTCCATTTAGAAAAGGTAATGATTTTAATATTTTATATTTCTAGTTTTTACTGAGTTTAACGAAGGCGTTGTTGGCCTGATATATTCGACGATGCCCTTTGTCCACACTGACTAAAGGATTCTTCTAAGAAATAACAAATAAAGGTATTTTCTCTTTCAATAGTTGATCTGTTTATGCGTGCTTACAGGTTATCCAAGTCTGCACAACGCGATCGCGATTTTAAATAGATGTATTTATTCTCTGTTAACGTGAAGATGCCTACATAAGGCGAAACGCGTCGTTGAAAGATAAAAAACTAAAATTGCAACCAAGACTGTTTTTAACCAATACTGTTAAGCACTGGTTTGCTGTATGCCACATATGACTTGGAAGAATTTCTAAGAACTTTTTATTTTAATTCATAACTTAATCCATACGTAGGCATGAATGTATGTACGTATGTCCTCATAAACTACCGATTTCAATCACATTTGAAACACATATCACTTACTGCATGGAAAGAATCACTGTGTGGATGAGAACCACCTATCTACCAACGGGTGCGGTGGAGAATACTTCAGACATCCAGTATATGAGAATGAGAGCCCTTAGTAACTTGCAACAAATTTTACACATTATTGAGAATCTTTATGAAACACTTGCTCGCTGACAACCCCAAAAAAATGATGAAAGGAAAATAAAGTTTATCGCTTCGTTTTCGCTGTTTATGCAATAAAAATTCCTCATGTAACATAACTTGTAAGTTTATTTCTTCTTTACTACTAACTGTATTCACGACACATTTAACAGATGGTATTAACATGTAACTCTCTCTACATGTATACCTCGAAATGTAGCTACAAAAATATATAGTTGTACGACACATAGTTCTGGAAATACGACGCCATAGACATTGACCTACGTGATATGTAACTGCAGGGCGAAATGATTGTGAAAAACGTTGCATATATCTGAAATATGTGAGATGTGAGTGCGCAGGCAAAGCCACAGTTAAAAACCTCATCCTAATCTCCTAGAACGATTTCAACCAAATTTGATATCCTTATGAGCGTTATAATGTGCACATGGAAGAAGGGTAAGGAGATGGACAGACAGTGAGGGTGGGGGGGGGGGGGGGGGAGAAGGAAGAGATGGGTACAGATAAGGGGAAAGAGGAGACGGACAGAGATGGACAAAGAGAGGGGGAGCAGGAGATAGGCAAAGACAGGGGGAAAGTGGCACTGGACAGACAGCGGGGGGACAATAAGGCATACAGAAACAGGGCGGAGGTGAAGACGGATGGAGAGGGGGGAGGAGGAGATGGACAGACAGATGAGGGAGGAGGAAATAGACACAGAGAGGAGGGAGGAGGAGATGGACAGAGAAAGGGGGGAGGAGGGGATGAACTCAGACATCGGGAGGAGGAGAGAAGGTCATAGGCAGAGTGTGGGTGGGTGGAGAAGGTGAACAGAGAGGGGGGAGGGTGGAGGAGATGGACACAGAGGGGGTGAATATGGAGAAAGGGAGAGACAGGGGGAAGGAGTAGATGAACTAATGGAACACTGTCGGAAATTTATTTAATACTGTTACGACGTCGCCTGAATGGTTGCATATAACATTTTTATATTGCAATAATGTGCCACATACGGATGAATTTTATACAAAAGAGAGCGCCTATGTTTAATTGGCGGTTTGATAACTTATTAGTCACTTTCTAACGAAAGGTGCCCACAAATTTAATTACCATTGGCCCATAGCTAAAAAAAAATTCATAAATAATATTTAAAATTTTCCGCGATCCAGACGAAAGAATGTACAAATTTTTGTTGTCTTGGCTGTGAGAATAGAAGTCTCTGATCGAGTAATATTGCGTTAACTGTTTTTCACACTTCAGTGAAAGGGTTTTCACAGTATCGCTGGTATTTGGGGTTTGAAATTTTATTTCTTGTTACTGCATGAAAACGTTAATAACCTTTCTCACTTAAAATTTCGTAGTAATTTCAATGTCTCTTTTCATATGCAACGGTAAGACTAGTTACTGGTAAGCGTATGAAAAATTATCATCTCAGGGACACATGTCAGTGACTAATTTTTATGAAAGAATAATTCGAAGTCCTTTTTTTTTTTTACTTTAAGAAAAATCGACACTTACATGAGTCGTACCTCAAGCGGACCATCAAGAATACAATTACTTAGCATTATTTCCTCTGTACATGAGTATTCTTAGGCCCAATTAATTTTACGGCAATGTCTTTCAAACGGTGATTATTACTGGCGGCCGTTAGAGAAGCTCCTTGGTTTAAAGGAGGAGGCTAGGAGCGCAGGAATATGTTAATGGGGGACAGCTGGCGGTTAGGACCCGCCGGGTAATGGTAGTCTAACAGACTTGTAGAGTTCCCTCAGAACTCGCTGGTAAGACGGGCGTAACTTTTTACAGGAACGACCGTTTTTACGGTGGAAACAGAAAATAGTGCGCACCCCGATGTCTGGTGTTTTCTTGCTGGGATCACAGGGTCGCTAAGCGTCACTTTTGTGGAAGTTGCGGAGCAGGCAACATCTCTGTCTTCCTCTACAGTTTTTGCCCTCTACAGCTCCCACTAGTACCATGGAAGTTATTCCCTGATGTCTTAACAGATGTCCTATTATCCTGTCCCTTCTTCTTGTCAGTGGTTTCCACATATTCCTTTTCTCTCTACCTCGATCCTTACCTTATCAGTCCACCTGATTTTCAGCATTCGTCTGTAGCACCACATCTCAAATGCTTCGATTCTCTTCTGTTCCGGTTTTCCCACAGTCCATGTTTCACTACCATACAATGCTGTACTCCAGACGTACATCCTCAGAAATTTCCTCCTCAAATAAAGGCCTATGTTCGGTACCAGTAGACTTCTCTTGGCCAGGAATGCCCTTCTTGCCAGTGCAGATCTTTTTTTGGTTCTCCTTGCTCCGCCCGTCACTGATTATTTTGCTGACTAGGTAGCAGAATAACTTCATCTACGTCGCGACCATAAATTGTGATGTTAAGTTTCGGGCTGCTCCCATTTCTGCTATTTCTCATTACTTTCCTCTTTCTTCAATTTTTTCTCAAACCATATTCTGTACTTATTAGACTGTTCATTCCATTCAGAAGATCATGTAATTCTTCTTCACTTTCACTCAGAAAAGCAAGGTCGTCAGCGAATCGTATCATTGATTCACCTTGAATTTTAATCCCACTCCAGAACCTTTCTTTTATTTCCATCATTGCTTCTTCGTTGTGCAGACTGAACAGTAGGGGCGAAACAGTACATCCCTGTCTTACACCCGTTTTAATCTGAGCACTTCGTTTTTGGTCGTCCACTCGAATTATTCCCTCTTGGCTCTTGTACAGATTGTACATCATCCGTGTCTCCCTGTGGCTTATTCATATTTTCCTCAGAATATCGAACATCTAGCGCCATTTTACATTATCGAACTCTTCTTTTCCAGGTCGACAAATCCTATGAACGTGTCTTGCTTTGTCTTTAGTCTTGCTTCCATTATCAAACATCACGCCAGAATTGCCCGTCTGGTGCGTTTACTTTTCGTAAAGCCAATCTGATCGTTATCTAACACACCCACAATTTTCTTTTCCATTCATCTATATATTGTTGTAGTCAGCAACTTGGATGCATGAGCTGTTAATCTGACCGTGCGATAATTCTCGCACTTGTCAGCCCTACCACTCTTCGAAACTGTGTGGATGATATTTTTCCGAAAGTCAGATGGTATGTTACCAGACTCATACATTCTACACAACAAGGTGAATAGTCGTTTTGTTGCTACTTCCCCCAACGATTTTAGAATACTGGATGATACATGTATGTATCAGAACATGTGTTGCGTGTTAGAAAGCTTCTCAGTGACAAATCTAAAGTGTTCAGTGAGAACAATTTACGTGTGCAACAATAAGAATGCAGTGGGAATGCATTTACATCTGTTGGACGAATGCTATGAAAACAAACACTCCAAACCGACGTTTCACGACAATTAATCTGTAAAAAACACACCACATGTCACAAAGAAAGCGTGTAAACCGTCTGAGGATGAATCACAACGATTTGAAACCGGTAACGGTACCCTTTGAATAAAGGAACTGGAAGTAAATTTGTGGCAGGTTGCTCTCCTAACACCATCAACATTTGTCTTCAAACAACACCCACGGTCTCCATCACGTCATCATATGACAAAATTGCTCATAAGATAGGTTACAATGTCGGGTAGTAAGCTAGTTATCTAATAAAATAAATGTAGAGTGACAAGTTGCCTCGTGAACCGGCGCACCGTTCAGTTGTGTTGTCGAATAAAATTGCGAATGAAACTTTATTCATATGGGCCCATTCCTTAATTGCCCTCGTTTATTTTTTTTCAAATCTCCACTGGTTCGTACGTACGGTTTACCGTACAGCATAGTTGAGGTGAACGAAACAGCCCTTTGCTGCTGGCGGGTATATGGCGTCCCTGACGGCAGCGCCGGTCCCCCGCGGGACGTCCTCTTTACGCAGCCCGCGGCAGCCACAGCCACCAGCCACCAGTCACCAGCCAGCGGCCGCTGTCCGACACAAAAAACCGCAGCTTCCGGCGCGCCGGCCGCCTAATTCGCCGCCGCCGACTTTAATGGGAAGGTCGGGCGGTGGCTCACTCCCGCAGCGCCGCTTGTTTGGAGACACAGACGCCGTTACTGCTCCGAGCGCATGGAGAACGTCAGTGACGTCTTGACTCTTCGCCTTTAAACTTACAAACCCTGAAAAGGTAGCAAATGTCGAAATTTTACTTGAATTTTCGTCCATAAAGGACGGAATCATGATGGCAGGCCGCGCGGTGTAGCCGCGCGGTCTTAGGCGCCTTGTCGTAGTTCGCACGGCTCCCCCCCCCCCCTCCCCATCGGAGGTTCGAGTCCTCCCTCGGGCATGGGTGTGTGTGTGTTGTCCTTAAGCCGTCGGCACACGGACCGTGCTGTCGAACGTTAACGTGGAGCGTGCCAAGTTCAACGTGCTGCTGAACGCTCAGGAACGATGCGACTCCTGCATACGGTACGTGCGCCCCAACGTGGTATACGCGATCGCAACGCACTCCAGCTGCAGTCGAGGGATGTTTCTAGTTCGTAAATTACACTGTTTACTCAGTGGGCGCGCGTAGAATTCCCACGTTAGCTCTACTGAAACGCAGATTTCCTCCATCGTCCACGAAAAGGAAAGTACCATGTCGAATCAATAAGGACACAGGCTTATAAAAGTTCCATTACAAACAATGGGGTACAAACATGGAACACTTCTCCGCATAAGATAAACATTATTTCATCATTCCCACATTTTAGTAAAACCCCAAAGTCAGTCTTACTTGATCACTCTTCCTACCCAGTAGCAGAATCTCTGCAACATGTGAATTACGAAGCGTAAAAGAAAAAGGAGCAAAATATCTTTATACAAGTAGTGTAAGCTGTCCTGTAGATTAAGCCAATCGAACAAAGCCACTCCTCAAAAAAGGTGACTTTATATTTACATAACATCAAACATTATAGCATATACTTATATTAAACTAATAATAAAGTATCAGAACCTAATAAAAACACGAATGTTAGGAAAAAAATTGGGATGTGTTAAGGCGCGAACCACCGCCCCAACAAAAACTCATTACTGGATAGAGACACTACTCATTACGCTTTTTTTTATTGCATTTTGTTCGTTTTATCTGATCGGGGCGGACGTCGCAAGACACCCGTTTCAGTTCGTCGTTGATCCTTTAACTCAGATTTTTTTACTACAGAGGACAGCTAACCCTCTGACCAAACACGCTGAGTTACCGTGCCGGCTTTCTCTAGACAATCAAAACACTTCTTATACTTTATCATACTGTCTTACCCCTTGCTAAAAACGTTAATCGTAGATAACTATGTTACTAATTGAAATTTAATTATAACAAATTGTACCACGAACAATGCGTTTTGGGTGGATCTTCAGTGTGTCACTGCCTTCAAATAGCCTACTCTCATAATACGCAAGTTACAATAATTCTTTTGCCACGAATATGATGTATCTCATTATTTTATTAGAACGAATCACACAACTAACAACGGGTTTTCCAGTGATTCTCAATGTTCTGGTGCTCAGAAGCGGCATATATACATATAGGCGTGAAATGAATGCCAATATGGCGCCTCACAACTCTGTACTGAAGGGAGACGGCGCGCGTGTGACGTAGGTGGCGTTGTGCCATCTGATTGGTCAACGCTCAGACGCACGCTCAGAATATCTGACATGCCAGATATTGCTCTGCACGTTCGAAAAGACTCCCGAACGTGCTATTCCACGCTATGGCGTCAGAAACTCAGCACGCTCAACGCTCAACGTTCGGATGCACGGTCCGTGTGTCGACGGCTTTAGCGTAAGTAAGATTAAGTAGTGTGTAAGCTTAGGGACCGATGACCTCGGCAGTTTGGTCCCATAGGACCTTACCACGAATTTCCATGATGGCTGCCGCTGTTGACAAATACAAATGAAACATTGCAGAAAAACGGCTTTTGCGAGCTGCACATAATTTTTTTTTATAATTTACTTGCGCACCCAGATGCGTTTCGCCTTATTCACAAGGCATCTTCAGTGGCTGTCCTGAAATATTATATGACTCTTTTTTGGTTTGCACAAATAGGTTATAGGTTCAAGAAAACAATAAGTTTTCGATGCTCCTGAGCCACAGTACACAGTACAGGATGATTCAAAAAGAATACCACAACTTTAGGAATTTAAAACTCTGCAACGACAAAAGGCAGAGCTAAGCACTATCTGTCGGCGAATTAAGGGAGCTATAAAGTTTCATTTAGTTGTACATTTGTTCGCTTGAGGCGCTGTTGACTAGGCTGAAAACCAAACTACCCGAGGCAGCCCGTGACAGAGCACTTCATCACTGGCCTCCAAGAAGCCCTGATCTTACCCCCTGCGATTTTTTCTTATGGGGGTATGTTAAGGATATGGTGTTTCGGCCACCTCTCCCAGCCACCATTGATGATTTGAAACGAGAAATAACAGCAGCTATCCAAACTGTTACGCCTGATATGCTACAGAGAGTGTGGAACGAGTTGGAGTATCGGGTTGATATTGCTCGTGCGTCTGGAGGGGGCCATATTGAATATCTCTGAACTTGTTTTTGAGTGAAAAAAAAACCTTTTTAAATACTCTTTGTAATGATGTATATCAGAAGGTTATATTATGTTTCTTTCATTAAATACATATTTTTAAAGTTGTGGTATTCTTTTTGAATCACCCTGTATTTCTGAAAGCACACACAGCCATTTGACCGTACATATATTTCTAGTGTACAACCTAGATTTCGGCTTTCACGCCGTCATCGTGTACAATGTGCTTAGGCCATTAACATCATTTTGCTGTGAACTGTGCAGGATGATAAATACACAGTGTAACGGGACATCCTCCTCTAGTATTACTTTTCCTCAACAGTAGCTGTCGATACCAGTATTATTTTTCGAATTTTGTACAGATCAGCATTATCTCTGTTGCTTTTATGAATACTTTCATATAATTTTATACACAGTATGTTATATTTCAAAGTAAAATTTATAAAAAGGAATTAATTTATTTAATACTTTAGTCACGATGTTGTACTCCATTGGGGGGGGGGGGGGGGATATAGCCGCCATAGCCCCCCCCCCTCCCCGCTTTCCACAGCCCCTGTTCATTATTTTTTCCAAAAGGAGGAGATCACCCAGGGAATACCATGAAAACATTCCACAGGGCATAATGCTCCCTCCTTCAGCCTGCATCCTTACTAAGATTGTTGTAGTCAGACGTTTCACGCCGTTCACGCCAGTGGCCATCTGTCCGATGGAACACAAAATGTGGTTCATCTGAAAAGACCACCTGTCATCCTCAGTGGATGTCTAGTTGCGACACTGGAGTCAAATTCCAGTCTCCGTTGCCGTTGAAAAGCAGTCAGCATGGGTGCACGAGAGACAGGCACCTTCTGTGGATGCCCATGCGCAACTAAGTTCGATGAAAGTTCGTTGACGGGAGACTGTCGGTACCCGTTGGCTCATTTGGCCGGTCAGGTGCTCAACAGGTGCACGTCCATTCGCATGTACCCGTCTCCGCAGCTGTCTTTCACCACTGTCATCTATGCCCCGTTTGTGCCACTGCATGTGCTCCCTCGCCTATACTTACAACAGAAGCATGCCCTTTCTGTACACGGGACGCTTGCTCACGTCTAAGTGCAAATTTACAGTGAGGGACAGCAACAGTATAAACAACAAGTACGTGGAATTTTATCACTGATATGTTTCACGGGGTACATAGGTAACTCAAATCTAAATGATGTATAAAAGAAAAAAGGTTGTCTTAAATAGGACAATTTTAGATTAGACCTTACCTTGACCGTTAGATATTTCAGTTGACGTGGCTAATGTAAACAAAATTCTGTTTTTTGAAATACGATATAAATTTCGATTTTGGAAGTCATGATTTAAGACGGATATTTTTCCTTATGTTATTACAGCTGCAGCGAATAGCTGCTTTTATTTTTATAATAACCGGCAGGAACGTACCCACGACGTGAGGCAGCATTTTTGTTTTGCATATTGGTATTGCCGTTGCTGTGGGTTTATATATCGATTGTAATTTTTTATTTCCAGTTCACTGCTGCTACCTGAGTTTACATATCATCATTTCGTTGTTTGGTGATGTGAGTAAAGCCGTGGACGATAAAATAACGTGTGCCAAGTGGAGAAATCGGAACATTTCCGCCATATTCTGTTGTTGGAGTTCAGTGGAGGGGTTACAGCAGCGGAGACAGCCAGAAACATTTGCGCCGTATATGCGGATGGTTCCACTGGACAGAGCACGCAAGAAAATGGTTTTCTCGTTTTAAGGGGAGATTGTATGTCCTATGCCGCCAATGTTAAATTATCGAATTTTGTGACCCATTATCTTGAAAACATCTAAAGACACCAACTTACAATTTTCCATAATTATTGAATGCACCTTTCTGGATACACTGAACTAGAATTATTACTAAAATTTTATTGTGGGGCATGTTATCTTTTTTTATTTCAAACACTCAATTTTTTGACAGAATTTTGTAAATAAATGAACTTAAAAACAAAACAACTCAGAATATTTTAATTATTATAGTTGCATATGTGTTGAATCTCACACTTGGCACGCTGTGAATATTTCATGTCCCTGCCATCAGTACTTGTTTAGAAAACGGGTCATTTATTGCAAAAAAATGTATTTCAGAGATATTAAGGTTTAAAACTTTTTTTATTGCAAATTCTTATACAGACTTACATTTCTGCGTCTTTCATGCACTAGAATTGCCCTGGCCCATTGTCTGTGTCTCCTTCAGTGTCAGAACAGCCCAGTGCTTGCCTCCTCCTTTTCTTTCTTGCTTGCTTCTTTTGTCATTTGCTGAGCAGCCAACTCTGCTTCACGTGCACGAAGCTCATCCAGTGCCCGCAGTCCTTTAGCTGTGTCCAAATCTTACCCCTAGCTCCTCCAGTACCTCAAGCCTTTCATAGTTCCCACCATTAAAAGTTATTACAGCATCAGACACTGCTAACTTTAGAGTCATAAGGCACACGGCACGACACAACAATATTGAAGGATTCATTCACATTCTGGGTCTTCCCATGTAAACACTTCTTTAGTAGCTCAAGATCTGCCAAATCTCTGTAACTAGGTTTCATTGCGTCCATTACAGCCAAAGGAAGAGAATGTTTATGTGTAAATTCACGCAGGGTGCCAAAAAAAATTCAGCTTCCCTATATTTACACAAAGTGTTTGTGAAGGTGGACACAAAGCATGACATGGTTTTTTATCGGTTGATATTCGATGAAAGAAAGTCTCACTTATCTGTTACCCGCAAATTTACTTGTACGCTTAGTAATTTTATTTGAGTATATAAAGCAATAGAAGTTAGCTTACTACAAAAATAGCCGATAATCACACTACTTTCAACGAAAGCTAGTATCAGAAACAAAGGACTGATTTGTTTATTCGTAGTGCCAACTTCGGAGACGTAGCAGTAGGCACAAAACAAAGCAATTCACAGCCTTCTAGACTGTGTAGTTCCCAAGATATGATGTGGCAGTATAGGCGTAGCCGCGAAATTTAAGTGTCACACGCCAACATTCAAAATATTATTTGAAGGTCTCACAATTGTCTGATTTTAATGTATTATATACCAAATGTTCAGAAAAGTCCAAAGTACATTATGGAGTGGAAAACAGAAAATGTCAAACCCCAACGAATTTTATGTACAATGTCCCCTTAAGGAGAATCGTTTTGACATTAGTGACTCTCCACGTTCAGGACGACCTTCGAGGTTTGATGAAGCTCGTTTAAGCGTACTGATCCACAATGATCCACTATGCCATTGTACTCGAGAACTAGCAAATGTGATGAACTGCGATACTTCCACCATCGTGCGACATTTGTATGCAGTGGTGGAGGTTCAAAAATCTTGTGTATGAGTACCGCATGCTCTAAGCCAAAATCACAAAAATCACCAGGTGGCCATATGTGCACCTCTGCTTGCTTCTCATCAACTGACACTTCTATCGTTAGTGGTGACGAAAAATGGTATCTTTGTGCTAACGTGAGGAACGGTAGGGCCGAAACAAAGCAGCAGCTACCCATGCGAAGACTCGCCCGCATGCACAAAAGGCAATGTTCTGCATCTGGCGGAACAACCACAGTATGGTGTACTACGAATTGCTCCCCCGAGGTGTAACCATCATTGCCGACATTTACTGTCAACAACTGAGACGTCCTGCAGACGCAATCCAAGAACAGCCACCAGGAAGAGTGCGAGAAGTGAAGCTGCTCCACGATAACTCCCGCTCGTTAGACTAAAAAAAATAAATAAATAAAAACACTGTACAGGAGTTGGGGTGGGAAGTTATTCCGCAACCTCCTTGTTCACCTGATCTTGCACCCTCGTATTTTCACCTTTTCCGGTCTCTGTCGAACGCTGTTCAAGGAACATCCTTTCTGGATGAAAATGCGCTCCGAATACGGACGGACGAGCCCCAAAACCACGTGACCTCTACGGTCGCGGAATCGAAAAGTTACGGCAGCGTTGGGAGACAGTTGTAAATAGGAGAACATATTATTGATGACTAAAATCTCTGTTATGTGTATCTGTTGTGTTTATTATACTTAAGGAAAAACGCTACCAGCTTATGCACCAACCCAAACGTTACTATCCATTACATGTTATCCTTTTCTTCGCTCTTTTTCGTCTCTGACTGGCGAAGTAGGCTGTTTTTCTTTTATGGGGACGGGAGAGAAGTAGCGGCAGATGGCTTCCCTGCCCCGCGGTAGATACTCCGTTCATGACCTGTTTTAGCCATGATTTTGTGATTTACAACCACGATCACTGTTACAGCATAAATAGATTCGTAATACGGAGACGTGTGACGAAGCTTCTTATGCTCCAACACTGATTTCAGTTCTCATTGAAAAATAAAACTAGCGTCCGTTGTCACGTATAATGATGCAAGAAACAAAAAACTATCTATGTTACGTTACCTGAAATAAACACCCCTGATGGGGGAGACGTAATTCTCCCCAAAGTACAATGCGAAGCTAAATAACGGGCTAGTTAGTCATTTCTGTTTTGCTGTTGAAAATATGTTCGTTACGTAACGTTTCCCACACCGACGCAACTGGTTCTCGTGACGGAAGCGCTGCAGCGCCTCTCACACCCGCGCGTGTGGGTGGTCTCGCTCCCGCAACCCCTATTAAAGCGTCCACCCGGCTTCCTCCCCTTTGCTTTGTTTGTCCTTCACTTAAGAACGGCCGTTGGTAGCGGGCGCGCCGACCTGTGAATCCGGTGCAGCTGAAATGTAGTTCGGCTACACACTAATTCAACTGAAGAGTGTAACCAGGATCTAAGCTAAACTGCGGTTGGTGGTAACCCAGTTTCGCGGTGACTAGCGAGACAGTTTTGGGATTTCACGACTATTGTTCAGGGTACACTCGCTACTAGTCTTATATATTAAACGTTCCACCTTTGTTCAAACTAATGTTGTACCGATAAATTTGTCTCTGCATGTGTGTGGCGGGCGGGAAGCAAGTTCTGTTTCAGATCATCTTTTTCTCTTCGGAGAGGGAGGGGGGGGGGGGGGGGGGGAGCGGAGCGGGTGTGAGAGAAGGGGGGCGTAGGTAACCCACCGTACTCAGTCGCTGGGCACGCGCCAACTTCGAGCTAGCGACATCTGCAAAACTTCGTCGATAACAGCTACATTTTCATATAATAAGTATCGGTAAAATAGTTCCCATTCGAAGGCCGCACATTCCAGAATCTCTATGCCCCGCCAATCAGACAAAATCGCCGTGAGCACAGCGGCAAACATCCGCCGATGCACGAAGTTGGAGGTACCCATTTGGTATACCATCGTGTTCCGCTGCATGAAGAAGTCTGCAGCCGCCTACTGCACATCCCCATCCGTGAGGGTCTTTTTTAGGGTACCGAAGACGTGATAATCGCCTGGGGAGATATCAGGACTATAGGGCGGGTGCTCGTGTGTCTCCCACATGTATTGGCGCTACTTCAGCGATACGACACTTGCGATACGGGGACGTGCGTTATCGTGATGTCGCAACATCTCTTGGCCCACTATTCCACAAAGGAGATTTTCGACAGACATGCCGCCCCATTCACTATCATCATTCTACCGTTGTTGTCCTTTGACTGCCAACAAAAGAATAACAGCATGTAGGTCCTGTTTGGACACATTTGGTAGTAACGTTGCTATGTTCATGTTTCCACATTTACATCTCGCACGTTGGAACGACACGAATGCCACGCTATAGCCTCGCCTACATGTCGCTGCTTGTATACCCGCATTCGAGTCTCGCTACTTTATTTATACGCTGCAGCGACGCCCTCAAAAGGAAACTTTTCCACATTCCTTATAGAGGTGTCTCAGTCTACTTTAAGGGTCCGGCGGAAGAAAACGATAATTCTTACTTTAGTAAAGCTTTGTTTAATCACATAAGCTGTTGTTCTGATCGTGTTATCTGTTGTGTTTTCGGTCGACGGGAGTGGCCGAGCGGTTCTAGGCGCTACAGTCTGGAACCGCGCGACCGCTACGGACGCAGATTCGAATCCTGCCTCGGGCATGGATATGTGTGATGTCCTTAGGTTAGTTAGGTTTATGTAGTTCTAAGTTCTAGGGGACTGATGACCTCAGAAGTTAGGTCCCATAGTGCTCAGAGCCATTTGTTATGTTTTCGAATGCACTGCGTGACATGTTGCTAGTAACAGGTAGTTTCGTATGTGCCGCTAGAGAATGTATCAAATATATGAACTGTTTATCTTACTGAACTTAAGCTATTGTTTTAAATTCAACCAAGCGTAGCAGTAAGATACGCCCTTGTCGATTAGCACTTTCTTCCACCGGGCTGTCCGCCATGCTTTTATCAAATTCTTTGGGGATGGTTTTGCTGTACTTTTTAACTTCTTGGATCATGCGACTCTCCTCTCGAAATTTTCACGTCAGAGGGTTTCTTGTGCAGCGAGCGGCATTCTGTTCGGTATCGTGCGCAGTGGCGTTGTCACCTCTTCGAGAGTGGCGCCCAGGGTCGTGTGGTGGCTCCCCGCGAGTTGCCGCGGTTGATGCGAACTGTGACAGTAGGCGCAGAGGCAGTCGGCTGTAGCGTGTCTAATTGTAAGGCTGCGCTCACCAACAATGGTCGACAGACAGCATCGCCAGAGGCCGCCCGAAAGCATCCGCCAATAGCGTTCTCACAGTGCGTCAGATCTCCTTCGTCAGTTTTTTGCAGGTTCAAAGGAGGTTAGGTTAGAATCTGTTCTGTGCACGAAGTAGGTTAGATTTTAACCTCAAGGAGTAGGGTGGATATCACGACGCCTCTGTTCTCGGATACGAGTGCTGCATAGCGGCTTCTGCTATTAAACAGACGCCAAATACATGCGAATGAATTTTCCTGTCTCGTAAAAAACATTCCGGGTTATCGTAATAACCAGACGAGCTTTACGAATACATGAGACGACGGGAGGGACGTTCTGTTACATACTGGAGGTAATTCGTGGTGACCCTGAAAAGCCAGTTATAAACACTCTGTTTCGCTGTATTTGCTTAAAGTAGTGCAAACGTATGTCGATTATCCTTCAATGGCTGTAGTTTAGCACACGATCGAAAAGCAAACATAATCTGTTGCTTAAGATACTCTGATAACCTACATCACTTAAAAGTGGACCGAGCGAGGTGGCGCAGTGGTTAGCACACTGGACTCGCATTCGGGAGGACGACGGTTCAATCCCGTCTCCAGCCATCTTGATTTAGGTTTTCCGTGATTTCCCTAAATCGTTTCAGGCAAATGCCGGGATGGCTCCTTTGGAAGGTCACGGCCGATTTCCTCCCGAATCCTTCCCTAACCCGAGCTTGCGCTCCGTCTCTAATGACCTCGTTGTCGACGGGACGTTAAACACTAACCACCACCACCACCACTTAAAAGTGGAAAAACATACCGTACACCAGAATGAAATTTTCACTCTTCACCGGAGTGTGCGCTGATTTGAACCTTCCAGGCAGGTTAAAAGTGTATGCCGGACCGAGACCCGAACTCGGCACCTTTGCCTTTCGCGGGCAAGTGCTCTCCACCGACTGAGCTACCCAAGCACGATTCACGACCCGTCCTCACAATTTTGCTTCTGCCATTACCTCGTCTGCTACGTTCCAAACTTCACAGTTCTCCTGCGAAATTTAAATATTCACTATGAAACTTCCTGGCAGATTAAAACTGTGTACCGGACCGGCTCACGACGCGCAGGAGACGAGGTAATGGCGGAAGTAAAATTATGAGGATGGGTCGTGAACCGTGCTTGGGTAGCTCAGTTGGTACAGCACTTTCCCGCGAAAGGCAAAGGTGCCGAGTTCGAGTCTCATTCCGGAACACAGTTTTAATCTGCCAGGATGTTTCATACCGTACACCGCATTTGCAAACCACTTCATATTTACAGGATCACTACCCTGCTGGCATAAAATGCCAGTGAGCAGTAAAAATAATTTGTAGACAACTAATGACAACCTACCACAAAAAATATCCAGGACAGTGGCCATACGGATGTAAGATACGCCACCCTTTTCACTTGAACAAATTATTTTTTGGGGCTATAATCTGTGCCTAAAATTTGCAATGAAGATTTTGCCTATTTGTGGATTCGAATAAAACTGCGACTTCACTCCATAGATCACAAGCTATATCGCGATTATATTTTCATCTTCAGGATGCCACGAACTCGCTATTTCTTGGACTAAGCTTATTAGTTTGTCACGCTCCCTATTTCGTGTGCAAGAACGTCGGTCGATTTGACCGAAGAAAAGAAACTGATCTGAATTTCACTGATTGTCGTCCGAAGTCTGTACGTTCGGAAGATAAGATCGGCTATAGTGTGACTGCGCACGTAGAAGCGTACTTATTTGAAAGGATGAACTGTCTCCGACCGATGTCGGTCGTCGGCAGAATCCACCGATATCGGAGCTACTGTGACCGCAGCACAAGGCGGCAGTTACTTGTGTAGCAGCGTGGTCCGGCTTGCCATTGCTAGAGGCACATGTGACTCTAAGGTCTCTATTGGCATCCTGAAGAGCAGATCAATCGATTGTGTGCTATTTTGGAATTATGTGGAGCGGACTCTTGTGGAACATGTAATGAATGAGTGACATTGTGGCAGGCTATTGTGGGAATCCAGTCAATTATATTCTTACTCTGTGGTATCCTGTCGCTATAGTGTTAATTCTATATGGTCTAGAGAGCTAAGTTAGGTCCCGGTGGCTCTCTTCTACCGAGTCCTCCAGATAGCGGTGAGAATTTTTGTACTAACTATAATGTTCTCGTGCCCTAGTTACGTTTATTCTCATGTCAAAGTTTGAACAGTGCTGTGGTTTCAAGTTGGTCGCGTTTTGTTAACATTCAGATCAATAGCTACTCCACGCAATGTGGGTATCTGGGCCATCCCTTATGTTTTAGTTATGTTGGTTGCTTCTGGCAACAAATCTGTGTTTCTGGTATTCCTACCCAAATGTTCTTCCTTGTTAACGCATTGTAAAGGCTACCTTGATGACCGTTGTTTCATTAAGAACCCCGAATGTGTCAGTTGATATTGGGGTTTGTACCTGTGTGTTATTTGGAGCCAGGCTCTTAAGTAATTTGGGTTTTAATTTGTCGTGTTGTAAGACAGTCAATATTTTAATTTGTTATGCTGTAAGCTGGTCAGTGGTAGTTATTACACGGTGTTAGTTACAAAAAATGTTAAAACGTGTGTGAAATCTTATGGGACCTAACTGCTAAGGTCATCAGTCCCTAAGCTTGCACACTACTTAACCTAAATCATCCTAAGGACAAACACACACACTCATGCCCGAGGGAGACTCGAACCTCTGCCGGGACGAGCCGCACAGTCCATGACTGCAGCGCCCTAGACCGCTCGGCTACTCCCGCGCGGCTGTTAGTTACAGAAGATCGCTATTTGATTCTAAACTATCAATACTCTTTTCTTGGAATTAGCACTGTTTTTAATAAGACGCATCAGCTTCTATATATGGAGACTGTTTGAAAAGGCGGTGTGCCTGAGATATACGTTATTTCATAATGTACGTTCAAGCTTTAAATTTTAAAGTGTTCATTATCGGATGTCATATAATTATTGTTGCTCTTTTTAAAATCTGTTCACTGCAGTGAACTTCGCTATAACGCCTTTTACGAATTTTAACAATTTATATGGTGATTGCAAGTTCATTGTTCTGGAATTGCCGGCCGCGGTGGTCTAGCGGTTCTAGGCGCTCAGTCCGGAACCGCACGACTGCTACGGTCGCAGGTTCGAATCCTGCCTTGGGCATGGATGTGTGTGATGTCCTTATGTTAGTTAGCCTTAAGTAGTTCTAAGTTCTAGGGGACTGATGACCTCAGATGTTAAGTCCCATAGTGCTCAGAGCCATTTGAACCATTTTTTTTTCTGGAATTGGATGACGTGAAAATTGGCGTATGCGCAGCTGAGTTTTCTGTCTCAGGCATCAGTTTGTATAGTCGTTACCTAAGCTCTCTGAAACTGGTGTCAATTTTGAAAGCCTCTTTTTCCTGAGTTACAGTCAGTGTGTAAAACTCATAATTTTAGCTTGATTTCATGTGCGTTGTCATAAAACTGTTAAGCTGTTATTCTTGTAGCATGGTGTTATTAGAAACTGTAATATGAAGTAAGAGTATGTGGCATTTAATTGCAAAGGAATACTAAGTTTCGAGCTTTAATATTAAAATCCAAACTTTATTTAATAAATTACTTTTTGGTAAAATTTGTAAAGTAATTTCGGCCCAGCACCTTACTACTTCCTCCCCGCTCCTACCACTACAGCATTCCCGTCCTTTAAACACTCTTTGAAACTCTGAATACTTAGATTTAAACAAAACTAGAGATTTACTCCGGCTTTACACGGGTAACATTTACAAGGAGGTCACACGGCATTCGGATCTTCGTAAATTTTTTATATTTGTGATACGTGAAGTTGAGAACTCAAGCATCAATACTTTTAACGCAGTTAAACGCGACCCTAAAATATTGTCAAGGAAAGCGTCTTTAATAGACTAAAGTGGTTCGGAGAAGCATCTGTCAGGCACTTAACTGTAAATTGCGGAGTAAGCACGTAGATAGAGTGTAGGGTAATATTTTAGGCAGGTTGCGTGGGTTTGTGGTAGAATGATCGCCTGCAATATGATAGCGGGGGCGGGGGTGAAGGGAGGCGTGGTTTCGATTCCAGCCTGATTTTTCCGTTCTCTTCAAGTACATAAGTCATTTAAATATAATATTCATCAAATATATGTCAGTTAACACTTATCTACAAGGGTAATTCCGGAAGTAATGCGTCCTATTTTTTTGTGGTGAGTTGGATATCCGCGTCAGATGTCTAATGCTTGAACCTTCCTCTTTTCATTTTCAGGTGTTTCCGTTGTTCTGCCGTAATTGGCGCCAGCAGAGGAGTGTTCCAAAATGGAGTCTGATATGGATGCGCCTATAAAACAGCGATGTGTGACTGAATTCCTCCCTGCTGAAAAAATTGCTCCGATTGAAGTCCATCGACGTTTGCTAAAGGTGTGCGGAGACCATACAATAGACGTGAACAATGTGAGGCGATGCGTACGGCATTTTCAAGGTGGTAAAATGGAAATGTCGTGTGGCTAGGGCCTCCCGTCGGGTAGACCGTTCGCCTGGTGCAGGTCTTTCGATTTGACGCCACTTCGGCGACCTGCGCGTCGATGGGGATGAAATGATGATGATTAGGACAACACAACACCCAGTCCCTGAGCGGAGAAAATTTCCGACCCAGCCGGGAATCGAACCCGGGCCCTTAGGATTGACAGTCTGTCACTCTGACCACTCAGCTACCAGGGTGGTGAAAATGGTGTGCATGACAAGGCACGACCCAGCCGACCCAGCACAGCTGTCATCCCTCGCAATGAAGAGCGTCTTGATCAACTTGTCTATTCTGATCGGCAGATAATGACCAGGGAATTGTGTGCAAAGCTGAATATCGGCTGTAGCGCCCTGGAAACAATGTTGGAACATGTCGGTTATCGCAGTCTGTGCGAGATGGGTCCCACGGCTTTGATGTATCAAGGATGTGCCACGAGTAGCTCCGTTCTGGGAAAACCGGCTCTAACTTTGTCGTGTGCGACGAAGGGTTGATGACACGGGTCGCCGTCGACTGTAGCGAGTTTTAACAACAATCGTAAGGGCCATGGTGTAGCGTATCATTCGCACAATCGCCACTGAACCACAACAAAGACTAAGGAGACGGGAACGAGTTGGACGACAACTGGTGACCAGACGCAGTCTCCGCAGTCCCACTCCTTGCTTTGGGATAGAGCTGTGTACTTCTTCTAACACCATAGCACACCACAGGACACAGGGATTAGCATTTACAAGCCGTCGGTAGAATACGTACACGATAGTCCAGTTGTTGCCAGTTTGTCAATAGAGATTTTCGAACAACGGGCACCCCAGGAAAACAAATCAGTTGTATCGCTATGCGGTTGGTACTTTTGCAGTATGTACCCACTTGCACAGAGGAGCTGAATGTTTACTGGTTCAAAAATGGTTGAAATGGCTCTGAGCACTATTGGACTTAACTTCTGAGGTCATCAGTCCCCTAGAACTTAGAACTACTTAAACCTAACTAACCTAAGGACATCACACACATCCATGCCCGAGGCAGGATTCGAACCTGCGACCGTAGCGGTCGCGCGGTTCCAGACTGTAGCGCCTAGAACCGCTCGGCCACCCTGACCGGCTGTTTACTGGTACATAGAAAATACCGTTAACCCAAAAATTCAACTTACCATCGAGAAAGTGAGCACTGGATAGCTTCATCCCTATGTTCTTGTTGTTGTCGTTGTTGTTGTGGTCTTCAGTCCTGAGACTGGTTTGATGCAGCCCTCCATGCTACTCTATCCTGTGCAAGCTCTTTCATCTCCCAGTACCTACTGCAACCTACATCCTTCTGAATCTGCTTAGTGTATTCATCTCTTGGTCTCCCTCTACGATTTTTACCCTCCACGCTGCCCTCCAATGCTAAATTGGTGATCCCTTGATGCCTCAGAACATGTCCTACCAACCGATCTCTTCTTCTAGTCAAGTTGTGCCACAAGCTCCTCTTCTACCCAATTCTATTCAATACCTCCTCATTAGTTATGTGATCCACCCATCTAATCTTCAGCATTCTTCTGTAGCACCACATTTCGAAAGCTTCTATTCTCTTCTTGTCTAATCTATTTATCGTCCATGTTTCACTTCCATACATGGCTACGCTCCATACAAATACTTTCAGAAACGACTTCCTGACACTTAAATCTATACCCGATGTCAACAAATTTTTATCCTTGCCATTGCCAGCCTACATTTTATATCCTCTCTACTTCGACCATCATCAGTTATTTTGCTCCCCAAATAACAAAACTCCTTTACTACTTTAAGTGTCTCACTTCCTAATCTAATTCCCTCAGCATCACCCGACTTAATTCGACTACATTCCATTATCCTCGTTTTGCTTTTGTTGATATTCATCTTATACCATCCTTTCAAGACACTGTCCATTCCGTTCAACTGCTCTTCCAAGTGTTTTGCTGTTTCTGACAGAATTACAATGTCATCGGCGAACCTCAAAGTTTTTATTTCTTCTCCATGTATTTTAATACCTACTCCGAATTTTTTTTTGTTTCTTTTACTGCTTGCTCAATATATAGATTAAATAACATCGGGGAAAGGCTACAACCCTGTCTCACTCCCTTCCCAACCACTGCTTCCCTTTCATGCCCCTCTACTCTTATAACTGCCATCTGGTTTTTGTACAAATTGTAAATAGCCTTTCGCTCCCTGTATTTGACCCCTGCCACCGCCAGAATTTGAAAGAAAATATTCCAATCAACATTGTCAAAAGCTTTCTCTAAGTCTACAAATGCTTAATCTTTCTTCTAAGATAAGTCGTAAGATCAGTATTGCCTCACGTGTTCCAATATTTCTACGGAATCCAAACTGATCTTCCCCGAGGTCGGCTTCTACCAGTTTTTCCATTCGTCTGTAAAGAATTCGTGTTAGTATTTTGCAGCCGTGACTTATTAAACTGATAGTTCGATAATTTTCACATCTGTCAGCACCTGCTTTCTTTGGGATTGGAATTATTATATTCTTCTTGACGTCTGAGGGTATTTCGCCTGTCTCATAAATCTTGCTCACCAGATGGTAGAGTTTTGTCAGGATTGGCTCTCCCAAGGCTGTCAGTAGTTCTAATGGAATGTTGTCTACTCCGGGAGGCTTGTTTCGACTCAGGTCCTTCAGTGCTCTGTCAAACTCTTCACGCAGTATCATATCTCCCATTTCATCTTCATCTACATCCTCTTCCATTTTCATAATATTGTCCTCAAGTACATCGCCCTTGTATAGACCCTCTATATACTCCTTCCACCTTTCTGCTTTCCCTTCTTTGCTTAGAACTGGGTTTCCATAAAGCTCTTGATATTCATGCAAGTGGTTCTCCTTTCTCCAAAGGTCTCTTTAATGTTTCTGTAGGCAGTATGTATCTTACTCCTAGTGAGATAAGCCTCTAAATCTTTACATTTGTCCTCTAGCTATCCCTGCTTAGCCATTTTGCACTTCCTGTCGATCTCATTTTTGAGACGTTTGTATTACTTTTTGTCTGCTTTATTTACTGCATTTTTATATTTTCTCCTTTCATCAATTAAATTCAATATTTCTTCTGTTACCCAAGGGTTTCTTCTAGCCCTCGTCTTTTTACCTATTTGATCCTCTGCTGCCTTCACTATTTTATCCCTCAAAGCTACCCATTCTTCTTCTACTGTATTTCTTTGCCCCATTCCTGTCAATTGTTCCCTTATGCTCTCCCTGAAACTCTGTACAACCTCTGGTTCTTTTAGTTTATCCAGGTCCCATCTCCTTAAATTCCCACCTTTTTGCAGTTTATTCAGTTTTAATCTACATCCCTATATGCACCAGTAATCAGCCTGGCGCACAGATGTTAAGGCGCACAGAAAAACAATACACAAAGATCTAAAAGCCCATTAGGAATTTAACCTTCGTTCAAAACGAAAAAGAGATATTATGAAAATGTTTTTAGATAGGGAAAATAAAATATGAGAGCCGTTTTACTTACAACGAGAACAGTTTCTTATGTCAACTTCTTAATAAGCAACACTGTGGTGGAACGAGCACTACGGGCAAGAAGAAAGAATTTCAAGGCTAACGAAAAACAGCGGTCGCCAAGCGACGAGTTCTCCTTCCTTTTGTAAACAAGATTTCTGATCGCATCGGAAAAGATTTCACAAAATATGGAGTCCAAACAGTTTTTAAGGTTAGGAGAAAAATAAAAATTTCTTACAACCGCAAAATATGTACGGCATCCACTAGTGACACCTGGTGCGAATAAACTCCGTGAAGTTGAGACCAAGTTAACCGCGTATCTGGACCACGAAAAGAAGTATAAATACTAATATAGCTTAACAAAGGGGAACTGTCGCTTTCGATAAAAATGATTAGCCAGTTAATTCTGGAAAGTGATGTCTCACAGTTTGTAATGTATACAAAACACATCTCATGGATCATTGAATAATACAATAAACAAAATACTTAATATATCTAGATTGTATTATTCATAAACATAAGAACTTAAAACCAGATCTTTCGGATGTTTTGTTACGTGCCTACTGCGTGAAACACTCCATTATCGAACTCTTTAAATTTGTCAGAATGACCACTATAGAGTCTCGAGTCCGCCCACTCCCATTTTATTCATTCGCATACAATGAGCTCCTCGGACGGGCGGATGCTGCATGCGGATGCACACGTCCCATATATGTAACGGCTGCGATCTCCGCCGAGTGCTGACGTAACAAGTCGTACCTTACAACAGGGTTGGCCGCCTGCCTACGCGTCGAAGTCTCCAGCGGCGGGGCAAATGGGCCAAGTTTACGACTCCTAATTTGATACGCGCTCGATCTGACGGAAAAGGGGGGAGGGGAGGGGTGGGGGGTTCGCAGCGTCCAGCGCGAACCCGTGACGTTTGGCCGCAGGCAGCGGCGGCTGCTTATCGCTGCGTGTTTATCTGCTTCCCGCTGTCGTGTAACGCCGCGTGCGTGGCTGGGCTGCTACCCACTCGCACGACCCCAAAAGGAGGAATGCGCCCACGGAGGACTGCCGACCGGTTTAAATGCCAACTGCAGACCGCTGAAATCCCTCGGTTCGTACACGTGACGCTCTTTCGCCATAACACGTTGTCACACACTTTGCGTTCCTAAAAGGCGTGTGTCCACCAGGAAGTTAACTTCCACAACTCAATTGAAAAAGCTACGTCTGCAAGTTCTTTGTTGTGGAAACATCTCTAGCAAGTCGACTTCTGCGAAGAGCTTCTGTAAAGTTTGGAAGGTAGGAGACGAGATACTGGCAGAAGTAAAGCTGTGAGTACCGGGCGTGAGTCGTGCTTCGGTAGCTCAGATGGTAGAGCACTTGCCCGCGAAAGGCAAAGGTCCCGAGTTCGAGTCTCGCTCGGACACACAGTTTTAATCTGCCAGGAAGTTTCAACAAATATATTGCTTTTTCCTATGTATATTTCACGGTCGGAGGAAGGCAACGGCAAACCACCTCCGTTAGGACCTTGCCCAGTACGGCGGTGCGGGACTCCCGCATCGTTCCCCTAAGCTCTGCCGAGAAGCATGGGACTTCATTATCATCATATCTCACGAAAAGATCATGAAGGTAAAATTAGAGAGATTCATGTATAGTCCTACATCTACATGACTACTATGCAATTTACAGAGGGTTCATTGAACCACTATCACACTATTTCTCTGCTGTTCAGTTCTTGACCAGTGTATGGGAAAAGTGAACTCTTGAATGTATCCATAAGAGCTTTGATTTCTCTTACTTTATTTCTAGGATTATTTCCCTATATAGGGTGGTTTCAGTAAAAAACAGGGTGTGGCGCTTAAATCTGGACAAATTTCAATTTCCTGCCACATCGTAGCTCCACCGGAGGTCACGATTGTTGTTCTAGAAAGCCATAGGCATCTAGTGAACAGTCATAACCTCAAAATGGCCGACATCTTACGGTCAAGTGCGGAGTACAAACGAAGAGTCGCGATTATCAAAAGTCTTTGCGCTGGACGTTCGCTCACTGAAATAGTTCAATTCTTCAGGTACCTGAAATCAGCTGTTTACGACATTGTGGCCAAGTATAATGGTTGCTCACACGAGCCATTTAGCCCAAAACTGGATCTCGGATAACGTTGACATTTTCTGGTCAAAGGAGTTCCGGCCCCCGAATAGCCTGGATTTGAAGCCCCTCGGCTACTACATTTGGAGTGTAGTCGAAAGAGTTACCAATAAGACGAGGCACCCTAATGTCGTATAACCGCTATCGAATATGGGCAGCGCTGTTTGAAAAGCGCATGCTATCACTTCAGGAGAAGATTGAAGGCTGTCATTGCGGCTGAAGGGGGTTACATCGAGTAATGTACTCTTGAAAGATATTGCTACTTTTATGCAAAAGGATTTTCATTTATATTTTGCTTTAATAAATTTGCTTTTTTAAAAAAGTTCCATTTGTCCTAATTTAAGCGCCGCACCCTGCATATTCGCATTCACATGAGAAAGGTGGAGATTGAAATGTTGTGAACAGATCTGGCCATGACGAAAAATGGCTCTGTCTTAATGATTGCCACCCCACCTCGCATATCACATCGATGGCACTCTGTCTCGTATTTCACGATGATACAAAACAAGGTGGCCTTCTTTGAACTTTTTCGATGTCCATCGAACCTACCTAATCTGGATCCCATACTACACAGCAACACTGTAGCAGAGGACAGAGAAACATAGTGCAGGCAGTCTCTTTAGTAGACCTGTTGCACCTTTAAAATGCAGTGTTTGGTTCACCTTCCCCACAACATTATCTATGTCCGGGGCCACCAAGACTTCGGCTCAGGAGCCATGCCCTGCACAAGTGCTATAGCGGTCAGCCTCGCTGCACACTTCCCCCACTGCCACAGCACACTGCTTGAGTGCGAGGAGGGGGGTGGAAGGGGAGGGGAAAACTGTGAATGCGCCACATTTAAATGGCAGTGCTATCGCAGTGCATACAGGTTGCTTTTATAGTTCACTTTTCTCTAAAACACTAATCAAACACAAAACAAATGTCCAGTATTATTTAATTATTTTTTGCGCACTGAAGACATCATTTCCACCTGGTACAGACCGTTCGCATACAAACACATGAGGACAATTCCATAGATTGTCACAAGATCGTGATGTAATTAGTTCCATAATAGAAAAAGGTTTCTCATACTAATATGTTGATCGAAATATTCTAGCACTTTCGCAACCTCATTATGGAGGCACGGTTGACTGGCTCTGAGCACTATGGGACTCAACTGCTGAGGTCATTAGTCCCCTAGAACTTAGAACTACTTAAACCTAACTAAGCTAAGGACATCACACACATCCATGCCCGAGGCAGGATTCGAACCTGCGGCCGTAGTGGTTGCGCGGTTCCAGACTGAAGTGCCTAGAACCGCTCGGCCACTCCGGCCGGCTAACAATAAACAACCGCAGATTGCTGCTCACCCAGTCGGCGAGATGATTTATGTATATAGAAAATAATAGCGGTCACGCCACTCTTCCCTGGTGCACTCTTGATGACAGTTGTTTTTATTCTTCCGTTTAGTGCCGTGGAAGAGCGTATGTGGAGTTTACAAGGTGTGGAGATTATTAATGGCAACTGAAGTTTTCAATCGCCTATCCCCACGCCCTCCCCCCTCCCCCTCCCCCCCTCTTTGGATCTAGGTAGCGGTCCTGGATCGTATCCTGTTCCCGATAAGATGTTTCATCTTGTCGCTAATGTTCATCGCGCAGTATACTGCGCTACACGAGAGGCGTTTTGCATCACAGAGGGATTTACTGTCGAAATTCCGAGAACGAACGTTCTAAGAAGAGAAGAATCAGACAACGTATTACCTCCTCACACATAAATCAAGCAAAATGGGCACAATGGGGAAAGTCGTTCTCCCCACGCAGCATTCGCTGGTGGAACAGGTAAGGACGGAAATGGTAGTGGTAACAGAAGCACTCTCCGCCACACACCGCAAAGCAGGTTGTGCTGTACAGATGCAGTAAAAAAAAAGAAGAAAAAGAGTTTAATTTTTATCATCAGTCCTGAGACAGGCGAAAACGCTGCAAGATGGTGTAACAAGTAGGATGTATGGTCGTGGTGCAGAAGTTGTTAGTGCCTCGTGCCGTGGATCAGTGGCGGAGCGCGGCCGCTGACTCAGGCAGGGGTCGGGGCCGCATTCCGGCTGCTACGTCATCGGCAGCAGGCAGAGGCCTCTCCCGGCGCAGGCCGGACTCCCCACACCTGCGGTCGGTTTGCGCCGCTCCGCTCCGCTCTGCCGATTTACCGCCCACGTTCTGAGCGCGCCGGCCGTAAAACGTGACGACGACTCCTTCACAGGAAATCCTGCTGGGATGAACCTCCTTTAGGCTCCTCTGGGATGGTCGATGGCAATCACAAAAGAAGGACATCGCCATTACAGGCCTTTACAGTCTTCAAGCAGGCGAAGGGAGGAGGCCCTTATTTATTTGCCATTCCGTCACGGTTCCCTTAACGGCTCTTCCACGCCACGACCCCTTGTTCAAATTCCTCGTTGCTTCTTCCTGCTTCTACCTAGTTTCTCTGAGGAACATCGAGCGAGACGTCTCATTATCCATTGGATTGGAGGGAGAGCGAAGGGGGAGGGGACGTGAGCCATGACTATCCTCAACATGCGCCCCACACCCACAAAAAAATTAGAAGAAGCGTTCAGATTTTGCATACAATGTGTGAGAAAAAAGCTGAAGCACCCAGGAAACATGGTCGCAGGTCAGCTTAACTCCGTGTACGTGCACATAACTGATTAAGAGTCGAAGTTCTCTGTGACAGGTAGAACAACCACCAGGTTGCATAAGTGCTGTACGTGTGCAGTGTTGTTACGAGGCCTGGTAGGGTACTTAAAGGGCATGAAAGGCGTCGGATGTTGAGTGACCGTTGTGAAAGACACTGAGAAGCTGCACACTCGTGTCAGGCAGCGCTATCAGCATCTGACAAAGTTTTAAAGGTGCCTCATTTTGGGTCTTGATTTGCCAGGCTAGTCGAATCGTGCAACATCCAGTATTTTGTGGCTTTCTGATGTGACAGCAGCCCTGTGTTGGAGTGCGTGGAAATGTGAGGACAGGCATACTCATCGTCAAGGTTGCGGTGGACCACGTCTGAACACAACAAGGGAGGCTCGCCGTATTGTGCACCAAGCGCATCTCATCCCCTTCACTTATGCATCTGCCATCCGGGCGCGAGTAATAGACTCCTAAAACATTTTGCGTTATCCATCAACATTGATCCGATACTGTCATCAGCTGGACTAGAGAATTGCCGTCCCGTGGGTAGGCTGGCGTTAACACAACACGAACGGCTGAGTCTGAGGCCAGCCGCGGTGGCCGAGCGGTTCTAGGCGCTACAGTCTGGAATCACGCGGCTGCTGCGGTCGCAGGTTCGAATCCTGCCTCGGGCATGGATGTGTGTACTGTCCTTAGGTTAGTTAGGTTTAAGTAGTTCTAGGTCTAGGGGACTGATGACCTCAGACGTTAAGTCCCTTAGTGCTCAGAGCCATCTGAACCATTTTTGAGTTGAGTGTGAAGTGGTGCAGGGACCGGGAAGCATGAACTGTTGATAAATGGTGAAGCACTGTATTCAGCGATGAATTGCGATTTTGCGACGAGTATTTCGGCGACTTGCGGAGCCCTTCCTTCCTGCCATACCTTTGGAGAGAGACAGCGTTGTTACTGCTGGCGTCATGCTTTGGGGGACCATCGAGTATGACTCCAGGTCACAATTCGCAGCCACTGAGGGAACCGTATTGACACAACGGTACTTGACGGACATCCTTCGTCCTCGTGTGTTACCTCTCTTGCGTCAGTGTGGTGGTGTCATTTTGCACTGCCAGTATCCAACATATCAAGGACCATCTGTAACAATTGTGGGACATGTTGTCTCAGGAGATGATACAACGGCTTTATGACATCTTTCCCAACCGAATCAGTGCAGTCATCCTGGCCAGAGGTGGTTCCACGTCATGCCCTCGCAATCCGTGAAATTTGATTTCGTACCCTATTCACCATCTGTGTGGTTCACGTTTTTTCTCAGTGTCTTTTTCCAAATTTCACAGCTGACTTTCGGAGAACGAAGTGGCAAGAAAACTGAGTGCTCTCAAAATACGAAAATGTAAATTTCGTGTGACTAGGGCCTCCCGTCGGGCAGACCGGTCGCCGGGTGCAAGTATTTCGATTTGACGCCACTTCGGCGACTTGCGCGTCGATGGGGATGGAATGACCCAGCCGGGAATCGAACCCGGGCCCTTAGGATTGACATTCTGTCGCGCTGACCACTCCGCTAGCGGGGGCTGACTCAAAATAGGAAGTAATTGTATAAGTGACAACCTGTGTTTAACACAGGACACTTTGTAGTCGCTTGGGTGAATGCCTGCTCTCGCAGATGGGCTTGCTGCCTCACGGGTAACAGGGGTCTTGTAGAGGCACACATTCACGGCTGGTCGCACTTGTTGTCAACAAGGAATCCGACACGGTTCGTGAGTAGTCAATATAACTCTAAGCGACACCGATCGCTACGTAAAAGTTGCTGTTTACTTTTGCCTCTCTGACGGATGATGTAAAGTTTAGTTTTTTGCCATTTTTTGCGTTAGATTCATTAAACTGGTTCGAGTTGATTGGGCCAAGAAAAATAACAGTTTAAAGATATACTTCATTCTGTTCCATTAATAGCTGCACGTCACCATTACTCCAACGTAAAACCAACGAAAGCAAAATGTGAGACACTTGCAACCTACGCCGCTTGCGCCACTGTACCAACACACGCAGTAGTCACGGGAGAGAACTCTGCGAGTAGTGAGGCGAGTTTTATGTTTCTGTAAGCATCCTTCTACGGCAGTATTTATTTTAAAGTGCTGACGAACATTTGGCGTTATTCTCGTCCGCCTTTTTAAGAATACTTGAAAATGGCTAACGGCCGAAATCAGCTGATCATAGCGTACATAAAAATCATTCTGTAACATGCAGTTGCCCTCAGTAAATTTGTGGGTGTGGCACCCGAAGTGGAAAAAAGGACCTACTACAGTTTAGAGTTCTAAGATATTGGTGCTCGTGTTGTTCTGAATGTCATGACTGTCATGCGCATGTGCAATGAATTAGTTCAGGAGTGCCGTACTCAACAACGTGTACGACGGCAGAGCCAAGCGACTAGCGCCCGATAGGCTAGACACGTTGTTCCCTCGGCCGTGCAGGATCGTCCAGCCACGGACCACGAGTCAGGAAATGAGCTTGTTTGCAGCAAGACAAGTATCCAGACGGACAGTGCGACGACCTTTGAAGCACCACAGACTGGCGGGGCAACACAGAAAGGAGCGACGACAAAACAGGACACAGCACTCGCAGCAGCATCCGCGTGTGGAGGCTCCGAGGAGCCCGACACCAGGCATGATGGTATGTCGTGCCACTGGGTACACGACAGGACTACCGTGTCGTATGGACACCAGCCGTTACTTTTCCGACATCTTCGAGGCACCTGTGACGTTATCTTTCAACAAGACAACGTCTGACTGCATATTGCCCGTGCTGCCTTGAACTACGAGGGCTATTCGGAAAGTAAGTTCCGATAGGTGGCGAAACGGAAATGACAGTGAAAATCCGATGAAGCTTTGTACAGGTGGGTTGGGCAATGTCTCTAGTATGCCAGTCGATCGCGTCACGCTGAGCACACAGTAAGCACGTAAAGATGTCTAGACCAATAGAGCCTCCCGCCAAGTATGGGTACCGGCGAGGTTTCACCCAATCATGAAAATCCACGTAACATACCTACCCCGCATTTCCTTCTTAATGACAATTCTCGGCCGCACGCTCCGAGGGCATTGAGGACGCCCGTGCAACATTTTCGATGGGAAGTGTTTGATCACCCACCCGCCATACAGCCCGGACTTTGCGCCCTCCGTTTTTCGACTCTTTCCTCAGATGAACCGCTGGTTGTGTTGACAACAATTTGAAACAGACAGCGAACTACAAACCAACGTAGGGAACTGGCGGAGAGCACAGACGATTGCTTTCTATGACGAGGGTATTGGAAACTTTGTTCAACACTGCGACAAGTGTCTACGTCGGTGCGGGGACTATGTGGAGAAGTAGCTGGAAGGTGTAGCAAATTGTTGCAAATAAAACATTTTTGGTTTTCACCGTGGCCTTCATTTCACGACCGATCGGACCTTACTTTCCGAGTATCCCTCGTACATTTAATGTCGTGTGGCTAGGTCTTCCCGTCGGATAGACCGTTTGCCTGGTGCAGGTCTTTCGAGTTGACGCCACTTCGGCGACCTGCGCGTAGACGGGGATGAAATGATGATGATTAAGACAACACAACACCCAGTCCCTGAGCGGAGAAAATCTCCGACCCAGCCGGAAATCGAACCCGGGCCCTTAGGAGTGACATTCCGTCACGCTGGCCACTTAGCTACCGGGAGCCGACAGGCCTCGTACAGAGGTTGTTCGACTGTTGTTCTTTCCATCAAGTTGTACAGAGCTCTCACTCATTGAAAACAGTTGAATATTGGTTGCGATCACTCACCAGCCAGTACAATCGATTTAACTAGGCGCAGAGTAGAAGCGGTGTGGGATTCGTATCTGTTACCAAAGCTGAGTTCGACTCTATGCCCAACTGGGTCAGAGTCGCTGTTATTGCCAACAGGTGGCAGCTCTGTGTACTATATGTCGCACCTTGTACACCTCCGAATCACCTACAAGTTTAATCGAGTATCCTACTGGTATACTTCATCCGCAATGTATGTGAAATTTCGTTGCTTGCTGTCCTTCCAGGTAGTTTTCAGTGGCTGGCAGTTTATTTCCAGAGGAGAGGCTGTGATGTCCTCGGCCCGATGTGTCCTTGTGGCAGCCGCCTCTGCACGGGCCACGAATATGAATATGCAGCTGGGCCGGCGAGCACGCACGTGCTGGCCAGAGGTACCGAGTGTCCCTGACCAGGGCACCACGCCCAGGCTCAACACGCGACCTACACACCAGTTTCAGGGCCCTCTCCGCTGCGCTAAGTATGAAAGACCAACAGAGAGATACTCGCAATAAAAATGGTGTCTGGCACGGAAGCAGTCTCTCTCTTCTGCTGTTGAACTTTAATGTCGTGGAAGCAACGAGGGAAATAAATGATAGATTGAAAAGGGGGATAACTGTACAGTTTTAAACGTAACTTTAATGTCGTGGAAGCAACGAAGGAAATAAATGATAGATTGAAAAGGGGGATAACTGTACAGTTTTAAACGTAATCACTGATTATATACCGTCCTTTGTGAAAGCGAGGAAGACTTACAGTGCTAAGTGCAATTAACAGTCTAATACCCTCAGAATACGTACTGAGAGTAAACTAAAGAAAGCTATAAGTAACGACAAGCAACAGAAATGAGATTAGTGATAAATCTGTCATCGAAATTGGAGGCCATCTAGTGGACGGGACGTAGGAGGAAGCAAGGAGGACATAAGAATCAGACAAAAACAGTACGGTCCTGCCCAAAATGAGTATGAAAGGTCTCATTAACCGAGAAAAAAAGATTCTGACGATGTGCGCCTGCAGCGCAGAATTCTGTATACACTACTGGCCATTAAAATTGCTACATCACGAAGATGACGTGCTACAGACGCGAAATTTAGCCGACAGGAAGAAGATGCGGTGATATGCAAACGATTAGCTTTTCAGAGCATTCACACAAGAATGGCGCCGATGGCGACACCTACAACGTGCTGACGTGAGGAAAGTTTCCAAGCGATTTCTCATACACAAACAGCAGTTGACCGGCGTTGCCTGGTGAAACGCTGTTGTGATGCCTCGTGTAAGGAGAAGAAATGCATACCATCACGTTTCCGACTTTGATAAAGGTCGGATTGTAGCATACCGGGATTGCGGTTTATCGTATCGCGACATTGCTGCTCGCGTTGGTCGAGATCCAATGAGTGTTAGCATAGTATGGAATCGGTGGGTTCAGGAGGGTAATATGGAACGCCGTGCTGGATCCCAAAGGCCTCGTATCACTAGCAGTCGAGATGACAGGCATCTTATCAGCATGGCTGTAACGGATCGTGCAGCCACGTCTCGATCCGTGAGTCAACAGATGGGAACGTTAGCAAGACAACAACCATCTGCACGAACAGTTCGATAACGTTTGCAGCAGCATGGACTATCAGCTCGGAGACCATGGCTGCGGTTACCCTTGACGCTGCATCACAGACAGGAGCGCCTGCGATAGTGTACTCAACGACGAACCTGGGTGCACGAATGGCAAAACGTCATTTTTTCGGGTGAACCCAGGTCCTGTTTACAGCATCACGATGGTCGCATCCGTGTTTGGCGACATCGCGGTGAACGCACATTGGAAGCGTCTATTCGTCATTGCCATACTGGCGCATCACCAGGCGTGATGGTATGGGGTGCCATTGGTTACACGTCTCGTTCACCTCTTGTTCGCATTGACGGCACTTTGAACAGTGGACGTTGCATTTCAGATGTGTTACGACCCGTGGCTCTACCCTTCATTCGATCCCTGCGAAACCCTACATTTCAGCAGGATAATGTACGACCGCATGTTGTAGGTCCTGGATACAGAAAATGTTCGACTGCTGCCCTGGCCAGCACATTCTCCAGCTCTCTCAGCAATTGAAAACGTCTCGTCAATGGTGGCCAAGCAATTGGTTCGTCACAATACGCCAGTCACTACTCTTGATGAACTGCGGTATCGTGTTGAAGCTGCATGGGCAGCTGTACCTGTACACGCCATCCAAGCTCTGTTTGACTCAATGCCCAGGCGTATCAAGGCCGTATTTAGGGTCAGAGGTGGTTGTTCTGGGTTCTGATTTCTCAGGATCTATGAAAATGTAATCACATGTCAGTTCTATTATAATATATTTGTCCAATGAATACCCGTTTATCATCTGCATTTCTTCTTGGTGTAGCAATTTTAATGGCCAGTAGCGTACTTGCGGCAACGACTGCGCGAAAAGTGGGCAGAAGAGAATCTAACTTTTGGAGATGTGTTGTGACCGAAGGATTTTGAAAATTAAATGGACTGATGAGAAATGAGGGATTTCTCTGCAGAACTGACGTGGAAACGAATCCGTAGAAATGCAGTTAGGAGAACGAAGAAGATGACAAGATGAGTTTTAGGACATCAGCGAATAACTTCCATAGCAGAACAGAGCCATAGAGAGCGAAAGTTGTAGGAAAATTCATAGATTCGAAAATACATCCAACAAGTAATGAAGGACCTTGAGTGTAAGTGGTGTTCGCTCCGTGCTGCCTTCGAGACGACAGCCACAGTGTGTGGTAGAGCTTCGGCTACGGAGGCGGATGCAGGCAAGGTGTCTGAAACAGACCCGAACAAGAAGAGGAGGTTCGCCCTCAACGAAGAATGAGCTCTTGTGGTATATAAAACATTGACATTCCACTTAAAATAATTATTCTGAAACTGAACATTTGGCTCTCTACACTGTATGTAACTGTAGCGTAGTCACTGCAAAGACACAAGAGGAAGAAATTTAAAGCATTAGAAATACGATTGTTGCACCATGGTGTAATGTTAAAAGTAAACTCGACGGTTCATGCACGAATTAGGAGATACTGGACAGAATAGAGGAAGGAAGACGTCTGTAGAAAACAGTTTTTGGAAGAAGGATGCGATAATTACCATTACCAGTATCATTACCATCACTACCACCACCACCACCACCATCACTACTACTACTACTACTACTACTACTAATAACAATAATAATAATAAATACCAGCTTGGTGTAAGCTATATCATACCACTTCCGCGGCTTGTGTGTCAAGTTCACTGACTCTATTATCAAGGGAATTTTCTTTCGATCTCACGTGGCTGCGCAGACCCCGTTCCCGATCTTTGCACCACAAAAAACTGTGAGGTGATTACCGAGATTCAAACAAGGGACCTCCCCACTGGTAGCCAGAGACGCTAACCACCAGACCGCGGAGAGGCCGCACGCCTGATGATGACAGATGTCCTTTTTTACAGGACGCCCTCTGCTACTCGCGAAACTACTCACTGGAAAAACGCTGGAGGAAGTGCATTGACCGAAAAGATGACAACGTCGAAAAATACGTGCGTTCTGTGTTTAAATGAACGCAGTATTTCAGAGCTCGGTCAGGAAATTTTCTCCCCTTGCTCGATGACAAATCAGGATCGCACTTGTAAAGATTTCTCTCCATTTGAGATCCGCCTATCAGCTTCTACGACGAAGAATCACATCTTCGTAGCTCGGCCGGCCGAAGTGGCCGTGCGGTTAAAGGCGCTGCAGTCTGGAACCGCAAGACCGCTACGGTCGCAGGTTCGAATCCTGCCTCGGGCATGGATGTTTGTGATGTCCTTAGGTTAGTTAGGTTTAACTAGTTCTAAGTTATAGGGGACTAATGACCTCAGCAGTTGAGTCCTATAGTGCTCAGAGCCATTTGAACCATTCGTAGCTCGTTGTTTCCCCATGTACATGAAGCCGTGTTAATATTCGCTACCTGGTATGATTTATTAAATATCTCGGCGTAACGTTACAAAGTGATATGAATAGGAATGAGCGCATAACGACCATAGTATGGGAGACGAATGTTCGAGTTCGGTTTATTGGGAGAGTTTTAGGAAAGTGTAGCTCATCTACAAAGGAGACCGCGTATAGAACACTTGTGGGACCATTCTTGAGTACAGCTCGAGTGTCTGGTATCCTTAAAAGGTCGGGTTAATGGATGATGTCGAAGCAATTCAGAAGCGTGTTGCTAGATTTGTTACCGGCAGGTTCAATCAACACGCAGATATTACAGAGACGCTTCGTGAACTCAAATGGGAACCCCTGGTGGTTAGGCAACGTTCTTTTCGAGAAACGCCACTGAGAAAATCTAGAGAACCAGCATTTGAAGCTGACTGCAAAGCGATTTTAGTGCTGCCTTCACGCGTTTCTCATAAGAACTGCGAACACAGGGTAAGAGAAATTATGGCTCGTACGGACGCATATAGATATTCGTTGATACCTCCTCCATTTGCGAGTGAAATAGGAAAGGAACAGACCAGCAATGGCACATAGTAGCCTCCGCCACACACCATACGGTGCCTTGCAGAGAATCTGTGTAGCTCTGCATTTATCACATACTTTGGTATGGGGCGGCTTAGCCTGAAGTACATGACGGACCAATGAGTGAGCGAGTTATCAGAGCTCCTTACTTTATACAGGTTGAGAAAAGTAAAGCGACAAGGAATATATTTTATGCACCTTAAGGTAGGCAGCCCAACTTACATTAACACCAGGGCTGCTGCTGCATGTTGGTATGCCTATCCTAAGGTGCATAAAATATATTCCGGGACCGTTTTATTTTGCCCACCTTGCATTTTACAAGGCGCGTAAACAGGGCTTTGAACACTGATCAGCCAAAACATTATGACTAGCTGCTTGTTTGTCCGACTTTGGAACGAAATATATCATTAATACCGCGTATTAGGAATCCGAAAATTTGTTGGTAGGTTTTTGGAGGTATGTGGCACTAGATGTTTATCCACATGGGGAGCTGATTTGTGTACGCGGTGATGGTGCCAGATAGGGATCCAGATGGGATCCACAGAATTTACTTCAGAATTTGGTAGCCGAGACATCAACGTGAGTTCACTGTGATGCTCCTCAAACCACTGTAGCACGGTTCTGGTTCCGAGACACCGAGAATTATTCTGCTGAAAGATGACATGACCATTGGCGAAGACATCGAGCGTGAAGGGATGCAAGTAGTTCGCAGCTGCCAGCGTGCTTTCGATTACTACCGTAGGTCTCATTCAAGCGCAGGAGAATGTTTCCCATAGCATAATGTTGCTCCCATCAGCCTGTACCCGTTGAGCGCTTCACGTT
Source organism: Schistocerca americana (assembly GCF_021461395.2). Classification (NCBI taxonomy): domain Eukaryota; kingdom Metazoa; phylum Arthropoda; class Insecta; order Orthoptera; family Acrididae; genus Schistocerca; species Schistocerca americana. Next base: position 658,907,723 of record NC_060123.1, on the reverse strand, counting down.
TCGAGCCGCCGTTCACCTCGACGACGGCGTTTGTGTAGACGACCATGGACCGAGTGTAGCAGAAATGTGATTCACCCGAAGAGCCCACACGTTTACACTGATCGACGGTCGAAGCCCGATGGTCCCGTGCCCAGTGCAGTCGTAACTGACGACGTCATTGGGTCAACATGCGAACATGGAGTGGTGGTTTGCTGTGGAGGTCCATGTTCAACAATGTACAATGAATGGCGTACTCCGAAACGCTTGTGCGTGGACCAGCATTGTGCTCTTTCGGCAGAGGTCAGAGTTGCCGAGAATTCTTGCGGGTAGTATGGCCGTGGTCCCTGGAACTCTTCTATCCGTGACGTTTCGTCCAAAGATACGTTGGACATCTTCGGAGGCGCTCCTGGTTGTGCTGAGACTTGCCGACTCGGCCAGACTCAGCACAACCAGGAGCGCCTCCGAAGACGTCCAGCGTATCTTTGGACGAAACGTCAGGGATAGAAGTGTTCCAGGCACCACGGTCATACAACCCGGAAGAATTCTCGGCAGCTGAAACATCCGATCGTGAAAGTCTTCATCGTATGAAGAGATGTCAGAGATCACCATCTGTCCTACTTTACAGAGCCGACAAGCCACCGAACACCACATTGTGTGAAGAGTCGTGGACGTCCAACCATTATCGCCTAGTGGTAGTTTCACTATCCGACCTCTTTCCATAGATGCTCACGGCAGAAGCACGTGAACATTTGACCAGCTTCGCCGTTTTGAGATGTTTACAGACTCTTCCCTTTGTCAAAGCAGCTTATCTCAACGTATTTCCCCATTTGCAGCCCATATATTCGCAAGGGTAATCTCCCGCCGGCCGGAGTGGCCGAACGGTTGTAGGCGCTACAGTCTGGAACCGCGTGACCGTACGGTCGCAGGTTCGAATCCTGCCTCGGGCATGGATGTGTGTGATGTCCTTAGGTTAGTTAGGTTTAAGTAGTTCTAAGTTCTTTGGGAGTGATGACCTCAGAAGTTAAATCACATAGTGCTCAGAGCCATTTGAACCATTTGGTAATCTCCCATCCATGTATGCTCCGTTTACATACTCTTGCTATCGCGTCACTTCCCCGTAACACCATCATACGGCATCCAATGTCGTGGTGGGTAGTGGTCATAATGTTTTGGCTTTAATCTGTGTGTGTGTAGTTCCGCGCTTAAAAAATGGTTCAAATTGCTCTGAGCACTATGGGACTCAACTGCTGAGGTCATTAGTCCCCTAGAACTTAGAACTAGTTAAACCTAACTAACCTAAGGACATCACAAACATCCATGCCCGAGGCAGGATTCGAACCTGCGACCGTAGCGGTCTTGCGGTTCCAGACTGCAGCGCCTTTAACCGCACGGCCACTTCGGACGGCTGTTCCGCGCTTAGGTCTATATTAGCCAGTTAATACATCTGATATTGTACGCAGATACGAGATCAGCTCGATCACTCACATGCCCGGTAGTTGTTACACGCCGAACGTTCATGGTATTACTATTTTGTCCCCAGCATATTCTAAACAAGATATCAGTCTTTGGAAGGACACGGGTGCATCCAAACTCTCGTGTAAATCATTAAGGGCAAAGAAACACGTCGTATGTTTGACTGGCAAGCTAACGACGCAAGGTAGGCGTCTGTCGCGTGACGCACCGCGGGCCTGGCTCCGCAGTTCAGCGTCTCTGGAATGCAGGTGGTGTGCGTTAAGAGCAGTTCCCGTTAAACAGCCGACTCCGGCTGCTAGAGGCAACTGCGGGTACAGAGACCCGGCTCACCCTGCGACCCCGTAAATCGTATCGCTTTGCGGCACCGCCACGCCATATTTGCTAGGAGGCGTGAAGGCTTTCGCCCATTATCCTCTCGCCGGTAAAAATAGTAGGGTCGACAGCGGCAGCGATTCGCGGCAGCATGCCACGAGAAAAGAAGTATACTAGACGCACTGAAATGTATATCTTTTGCATATTCAACCAGCTACACAAAGCAGGTAGGAGTAAACGGCGTCGACATTCTGTATATGTGGGCAGATCAAGCAGTGGTTTTCTCTTTCAGAAATTGCTTTCGAATGTCAGTTGTCTGCGATATTTATCATACCGTGATATTCCTGCTCAAGTGGGTCTGGGCACACACAGCTGACACGCGACTGTGGAATCGATGACTTCAGGAGAGCCATACTGAGTGTTACGCACGATCTGAAACGGTCCCATGTAACTAGCGCCCGAGAGTGCTCGGTCGTGCCGAATCGCAAAGTCGCATCATGTGCCGTGAGTCACTAAATGGGTTTGTTTGCAGTTAGACATGTACCTACACGAGTAATACGACGTCTGGAACACCACTGGCTCTCGGCTACAGGGCACTGCTAGTTGGTTTCGGAGCACTGGCAAGGTTATTGTGCATCGCCTGTCAAAGCGACAGTGACGACCCTTATTTTGCTAGACTTTACAAATAATCTAAATTGGAACGATCACATAGATAATATTGTGAGTAGAGCAAACTAAAGACTGCGATTCATTGGCAGAATACTTAGAAGGTGCAACAGGTCTACTAAAGAGACTGCTTACATGACGCTTGTCCGCCCTATTCTGGAATATTGCTGTGGGGTGTGGGATCCGCATCAGGGGGTCTGACGGATGACATCGAAGAAGTTCAAAGAAGTGCGGCTCGTTTTGTACTATCGCGAAATAGGGGAGATAGTGCCACAGACATGATTCATGAATTGGAATGGCAATCATTAAAACAAAGGCGTTTTTCGTTGCGACGGGATCTTCTCATGAAATTTCAATCTGCAGTTTTCTCCTCCGATTGCTAAAACATTCTGTTGGCACCCACCTACATAGAGAGAAGTGATCATCACGATAAAATGAGAGAAATCAGGGCTCCCACAGAAAAATTTGAAGGGCTCGTTTCCCGCGCGTGCCGTTCGAAAGTGGAACGGTAGAGAGACAGCTTGAAGGTGGCTCATTGAACCCTCTTCCAGGCATTTTATTGTGAATAGCAGAGTAATCACGTAGATGTAGACGTAGATGTAGACTTTCTTCCACTCCATTAGGCCGTCTGGTACAGCAACTCCATGTAGACTACTTGAATTAAAAACAGTCTTGGTTGCAAGTTATTCTTCTATTAACAATGCGTTTCGTCTTCATCGGGTATCTTCAGATTATCTATATATATAACAAAGTAAGTACAAGGGTATGGTCCTAGCTTGCACGATTCTAAGGAATGCTACAACTGATGGTTGTCCATATTTGCAATTGCGGATACAGTTAATGAATAAGGAATTGTTACTGACCTTAAAATTTTCCTTTTACAACATATTAGGAACAATAAAACAGGTGTGTGTTACACTGAAGCACGCGTCGAGTCAGATGAATCCACTGAAACTTTTTCTTTCTCCAACATTTTAGAAATCATAAAATGACTCTGTGCTAGATGGAAGCACGCATCGAATCGCATTTCGTTCTACACATTCTTCCAGTCTGGTCAATACAAAATTTATGGCAAACATTACATTCCAATTTGTAAACCCCAAAAGACGCATGCCGATCTTTAGTAGGCCGCTCATTATGTGCGTAATAGTTCTGAACTTTATTATACGGTGGAAAATATATGCGGACCTCGAGATTTTTGAATGACTTAACCAACTAACACACTGCGGACATTGTATGCAAGCATCATTCCATTGCTCGCTTGACGTTCCTGTCATGATGTTATGGCGGCAACTCTGCGTATTATGTTTAAATGTGTACACTTCTTTGTGGGTGAGGTCATACCATTGCACCTTCCTGCCCTGTGGGTACGACTTTATTAAGGTATGTTTCGCTCAGTTTGAAAATGTGCATTTTACATTCTATCCCACGGTTACATGATATAGTATTAGTTGTTTTTGACTAGGTCACCGTCACTAACAAGTCCTTATTCACATCCAGAATCATGCAATCTAGGATCATACCCTAATTTTATTTTGTTATCCCTATAGATAATCTGAGGATGCCCCATGAAGGCGAAACGCATTGCTAACAAAAGAATAAGTTCCAACCAAGCCTGTTTTTGATTCAAATATGGGAATAGGACTAAGTGTGCAATAAATTTAACCGGGTCTTTCAAGAAATGTTTCACTGTTGATCTTCGGAGCAAACGACCATATCATTCGTAGAGCTTCAGCGATATCCTAGAATCCAGAAAGTTATGTGATATGCGCTTTGTCATCATTCAGTATTTACTACACTGCGAGAACAATGTACCTGACATGCATACGATGTATGCACGACGTTTGCGATGATTCCATTTACTTTGAACCTCGCATGCGTTGAGTTCAACGGGACCCGCAACGAACACAATAAATTTGTTCAGCTCTGCGTTACTTGTCGATCGGCGGATCCGCTGAAACAGTGAATTACTCTGCCACCAGACAACGGAAGACCTGTGCGCTGTCTTGTGCTATTTTCAGTGTTAGAGTAATTCAAAACGGAGTTTCTAAAAAGAAAATTTACATATGACCAGTCATAATTTTGTCGCAATGCGTAGCCTTGACCATTTCGTAAAGGTCACAGCCGACGATTCATAAACCCAGAGAAAATATTACGTTGCTAGACCGCCTGCCGCACTAGTGACACACTAACTGCAACCTGTGTTACGCTTTTTCAGTACGCACGCTGTTACACAATTGCTGTTATATACCTTTAGTGGTTGAGTAGAAGACTTTGAAATAGATTCACTGTGTTGGAAAGTAGGTCTGGAGGTGGCCGGTTTCCAAGAAAAGGGGCGTAACAGACTTGGCTTTTCAAGCTATAACGTTGAATGTGATTTTTTTTTTTTTTTTTTTGGGATGTTTCCTATATTGAGTGCTTACATGATAGCATCACATACGTTTTGTTTAAGGCACTGTATTCTCTGAGGAAGACTCATTTGCACTGGTTGTGGGTGCGGCAGCAACGATTCACTCTGTTACTAAATGGGATGTTTCAATAATAGAGGGTGTAATTTCGGGTATGTATTCCCAATACGAAGACAATAATAAAGCAGATAACCGGAAATGCTTGGATTCCGAGTTATGTCTTTCAAAACAGTGATATTTCCTGAAAAGTTTTTCTTCCAACAGGTAGTTTTCGAGAGAGAGGGCAGTTAATTCCGAGGCGAAGGGTATATTAGGTGTTGTGTTTGGCTTTTGACATATATGCAGTACAGGAGGTGGCAGAAGTGAACTTTGTACATGGTTAGGCGGACGGCAATGCTGCGCTGGATCGTCGCTTTCCTGAGGACAGGTGCCCACGGCGAAGGTGTCCAGATCGGAAGACATTTAAGCATCTCTATCGCTGTCTTCGTGCTCATGGCAGGTTTACATCTCCCGGTTTGGAGACGGGACGACAAAAATCTACAAATCCAGATGTAGAGAAGGAGACTCTGAATTCTATGCACACGACTTCCTCTATCACCATTCGAAGGTTAGCACTGCATGCTCGTCATACGACTGTTTGGTCACTATTGGGAAAGAACCAGCTGTATCCCTATTATTCGCCTGCACGAGCTACGTTCTGCAGTGGTTCTAGCTTAATGTTATTCACAGATGAAGCACAGTTCAAGCGAAATGGCATTACAAGCAACAGGTATGTGCAAATGAAAACATGCATTCAGTTGTTCCATCTCATCACCTAGTGTGGTTCTCGCTCAACATGTGGGATGGTTTCATTAATTATCGGTTACTTGGATCCCAAATACATGTAAACAGATTTTAGAGGCAGGCGTTCACAAACTTTCTGGAAAACACCATAGCTCATGTTTTTGAAGACACTCCACTGATCATTCTTCAACAAGCTCTCTTCTTGCATCATGGCACTCCAGCACACTTTAATCGTACTGATCGCCGATACTCGGATCGAATGTTTCCTGATCGATCGATAGGCAGATTTGAACCCTTCTGATTTATGTTTGTGGGACCATTTAAAATCATCCGTAAATTAGTTTCCAGTTCCTAACAAGAAGCCCCTCCGTAATCTAATTGTGGCTTGTTGTGATGAAATACGCAATATTCCTGGAATTTTGGATCGTGTTTCGCAGGGCCACGAGACGTCGATATGAGGCCTGTATTGAAGCAGCAGGTCGAAATCTTGAACGTCTTCTGTAACGACAACTACACGCGGGAAGAAAAACGTTTCGATCAATATCACTCTGACAGAAAGCATTTGAAGACATACGGGCAATGAACTTTGTTTGTAGTGTGCATATGGGGGAACATATGGTGAAACTATGCACAGCCTTTATACAGGGCGACTAACCTAAAATTCGCATCCTTTATTTCGTTTACGGTGCAAAATATCGGAACGAGATTTCCAGCAGATGATAGTACGCAAAAGAACAGGTCATTTTATCGTATGGGTAATATTCTTCATTCTTCCATTAACCCCCGTAATGAATCACGGTTGTCCTTTCTTAATGGGACGGGACTTTTTTGACGAAATTCGAAAGCTCTTGACAACATGGGGAGAGTCATATAATGCTTTCTTATGTTATCGGTGAAACTTTTCGCAAAAGTATCCGAGAAACTGAAATGGAAAGACAACGTGGCAGCGACTGGCTATCCGGTGTAAACACAACCAAATGGGTCGCTACAGTCCGAAACCAATGCTCGTCTGTCTGCCGTGCATCATGGCCCGAGTATATACTGAAGAGCCAAAGAAACTGGTGCACCTGCCTGATATCACGAAGGGCCCCCGTCAGCACGCAGAAGTGCCGCAGCACTGCGTGGCATGGACTCGACTAATATATGAAGTAGTGGTGAAGAAATTGACAGCATGAATCCTGCAGGGCTGTCCATAAATCCGTAAGAGTATGAGGGGGTGGAGATCTCTTGTGAACAGCACGTTGCAAGGCATCTCAGATATCCTCAATAATGTTCATGTCTGGGAAGTTTAGTGGCCAGCGGAAGTGTTTAAACTCAGAAGAGTGTTCCTGGAGCCACTCTGTAGCAGTTCTGGACGTGTGGGGTGTGGCATTGTCCTGCTGGAGTTGCTCAAGTCCGTCGGAACGCACAATGGACATGAATGGGTGGAGATGATCAGACAGGCTGCTTACGTACGTGTCACGTGTCAGAGTCGTATCTAGAGGCATCAGGGGTCCCATATCACTTCAATTGTACACGCCCCACACCATTACAGAGCCTCCACAAGCTTGAACATTCCCCTGCTGACATGCAGGGTCCATGGATTCATGAGGTTGTCTCCATACCCGTACATGTCCACCCGTTCAATACAATTTGAAACGAGACTCGTCCGACCAGGCAACATGTTTCCAGTTATCAACAATCCAATGTCGGTGTTGACAGACCCAGGCCAAGCGTAAAGCTTTGCGTCGTGTAGTCATCAAGGGTACACGAGTGGGCCTTCGGCTCCGAAAGCCCATGTCGATGATGTTTCGTTGAATGGTTCGCATGCTGACACTTGTTGATAACCGAGCACTGAGATCCGCAGTAATTTGCAGAAGGGTTGCGCTTCTGTCACGTTGAACGATTCTCATCAGACGTCGTTGGTCCCGGTGTTGCAGGATTTTTTTCAGGCCGCAGCGATGTCAGAGATTTACGGTACACTAATGGAATGGTCGTTCGGGAAAATCTCCACTTCGTCGCTACCTCGGAGATGCTGTGTTGCGTCGCTCGTGCACCGACTGTACACCATGTTCAAACTCACTTAAATCTTGATGACCCGCCACTGTAGCAGCAGTAACCGATCTAACAACTGCGCCAGACACTTGTCTTATACAGGAGTTGGCACCGCAGTGCCGTATTCAGCCCTTTTACATAGCTCTGTATTTGAATACTAATGCCTATACCAGTTTCTTTGGCACTTCAGTGTATAAATAACACTTACGTGCTGCAATTTTGAGAGCTGGAGGTGGAGCGACTCGTTCTTAACTTCACCGCCACTGATAACTTATAACTTTGACTAGTCACTCTATACTGCGTTTCTATCGAATATTTAAGTCATTCGACGTTTTGGCACGTACAAGGAATTCAGCATGAACATTTTATTACACTGCCTAACAAAAGAAGCGAAGAAGGCAGGAGGGGAGGAGAAACGAAATAAAACTTAATGGTCTGGCGTGGTATGTGATTTTATTTCGGTAATATCATACTCTAGTCAAATTTACGAAGACCCTGGCGGTATGAGCCATTTACCAGAATGTCCTTGCATTTCTCGTGGCCTGGATGCGTATACATCCCTTCTGGCGTGGATAAGTACAATAATTTCCTTCGGGAGTGTGTGAAAGCGGTTGAATCCTGTTCTGAGCCAAACTGATCCATAACTGTGGCAACTGGTCCTTGATATCCTTCTTGCTCGCACTGCAACAGAGCTGAAGTTCGAGCTGGTCCCATACATGTTTTTCGCGGATAGGTGTGTGGATCTTGCAGCCCACACTTAGTGACTTACTCCTTGGCGCTACAGCCCATGCAGCGCCTTGGCTTCCCGGACAATCTCCGCCCATTCTTCTCTGCTGGCTGCCTTGGCTCTCCATGTTCTAACTGCCATACTTCTCAAGTCCTCCACGTTTTCTAGCCATCAGGTTCTTGGTCTGTTTCTTATACGACGTCCACGGGGTTTTCCTTTGAAAACTTTCTTGATTGCGCTGCTCTCCATCATTATTTCTACATGTCCCAACCAACGTAGTCTATTACTCTTTATTTCTGTCACGATACCTGGTTTGTTGTACAATTCTCTGATTCCTTATTATTTCTGAATCTCCAAAAACCCCAATGGGTCACTGGACCGTAGATTTTCCTAAGTATCTTCCTTTCCCATCTCAGCAACAACTCCTCATCATTTTGTGTCATTGTCCAGGTCTTCGAACCATACATCACCACAGGTCTAACTACTGTACGATACACAGTCAGCTTTAGATTCCATCTATGGCTCCTTTCCTTAAACAGTTTAACCAGTGCAAAGTAGCTCCTGTTACCAGCTGCATCCCTGCATGAATTTCTTCTCTCACATCATTATTCTCAGTTGCCAGTTATCCAGGATATTTAAAGTTCTCACAGCGTTCATATTCTTTTACATGCTTCGTACTCCTTCACTCTATCTTATCCTAGATGTTAACACGTACTTGGTCTTTGACTGATTAATGCTCCATCTCCGCACCATATCTTTCTTCTTTTTCAAAGTTTTCTTCCAGGTTCTGTTTCCTCCTGGATAACAAATCAATATCATCCGCATATGCAGGCTCCCGAGTCACTCTATGAAACAGTGTTCCCCCAGGGTGGTTGTTTTGTGTCCTTCGCATTACGCTCTCCAAGGCGAAAATGGCTCTGAGCACTATGGGACTTAACTTCCCAGGTCATCAGTCCCCTAAAACTTAGAACTAATTAAACCTAACTAACGTAAGGACATCACACACATCCATGCCCGAGGCAGGATTCGAACCTGCGACCGTAGCGGTCGCGCGGTTCCAGACGGTAGCGCCTAGAACCGCTCGGCCACTCCGACCGGCACTCCAAGGCGACATTAAACAGAATAGTGGAGAGCACATCACCCTGCGGCAGACCTTTGTTAACTTCAAATGCCTTTGATAAAGGGACCTCGATCTTTAGTTTGCATATTGTGCTTCTCAAAGTAATTTGAACCAATCTTATTGTTAGTCTTGCAACCCATGGGACTACCCAAACATCACGCAGTCGCCGAAGATGGTCATTCATCGTGGTGCGGAAGCGCGGTTCATCCCTGAAACACTGCGACGCTAGTCATCAGCAGTCCACACTTCCCGGTCACAGCATCGCTCACAACGCTGACGTTCGTGTTGTGGTGTTTGCAGCAGGCTAGGCATGGGACGGCGACTGTGGCGCCGACCAGGGAAGGGTCCCGCTCTTCCACCGTGTTGTAGGGGCACGGCGGTGTTACACCTGGCGTCGTGATGTGAGGAGGCATCGGATGTGACTTCACGTCACGGCGGGTAATGACTGAGGAAACTATGGAGGCGTAAGAGAACCGCGTGATTTCACCGCTGGGCGTCGCAGTTATGACCTCCATCGTAGAGGCGTCAAAAGAAGGGGTGAAATGTGCGTAAGAAGGGCTGTGATGACCTTCCTATCATGTGACACGTCCACAGTGCCATAGGGTAGAATTATGGTGCCAGTGTGACATCGTTAACCCACATTATCCCTCATATGACCTTCTGAGCTGCGGCTTTTGGTTCGCATGTGTCGACACCTTGCTGTTTGAAGCTCGCCATGGCAGACAGAGACGGCGGTTATCGCTGAAACCAAAGAAAGTACACAAAATGACCAAGTGCTGTCGCTTCATATGACAAACCGCTCAAAATAACCGTTTCTGGAATAACCAATTTTCAGTTTCTTTATATGTATTATTTCCTATAATAAACGTAGAAATCGAACAAAGACTGAAAAATTTTGACCTCTGAGTGTCAACATGCATAGAATCAAATTATTAAATTAAAGAGGCAAAGACAAGCTTGCTCCATCCACCATTCACTGTTTTTTTCGAAGAGTGATACGTGGTTGAGTACTAAAAAAAATTACATCCTATAGATTCCAATTGTTGGAAACTCTGCTCAAAAATCATGTTGTAGTCTGGGATCATACCACTATTTGGGCATTGTATGTATTGTATGTTAACCGGGGACCTAGAAACGACGGAGAGGCTCCGTCCCCGCCGCAGGCGCAGTGGTCCACAACCCCACGACGACTACCGCAGTCCACTTCACCCCTCCGCCGCCCCACACCGAACCCAGGGTTATTGTGCGGTTCTGCCCCCGGTAGACCCGCCAGGGAACGTCTCACACCGGACGAGTGTAACCCCTACGTTTGCGTGGTAGAGTAATGGTGATGTACGCGCACGTGGAGAACTTGTTTGCGCAGCGGAATAATGGGAAACAGCCCGCATCCGACGAGGCAGATGGAACGCCTAAAAGCCATCCACAGACTGGCCGGCTCACCGCACCTCGACCCAAGTCCGCCGGGTGGATTCGTGCCGGGGACCAGGCGCTCCTTCCCTCTCCGAAAAGCCCTACGTTAGACCGCTCGGCTAACCGGGCGGGCATTTGGGCATTACAAATAGTCAGTGCTAAAGAATGAAAATTCAAATTTTTCGTGTTAATCTGTCTGCTTTGAAGGCATACAAGCAGATAAGTCTTTAATTTAATACTGTTACCATAATTTCCTTCCTCTTTTGTCGTCTTATAGAAATGGAAGACAAATCTTGTAAAGCAAATGAAGCATTGTACTCCACTGCTACGTCACTTCGCAGAAATATTGTCAGAGTCGGGTTGCCGCCATTCTGCAATAGAGCTATGTCCGGCGACGACAGGCAGAACCTGCAGTATAGACCAGGTGCGGGAAACTCCTGCACACTGCACGTACGAGCGTAACTCAGGCTACAAAATACGGCAACATTGACGTTACTGCACCACCAGTGCCGTAGCAATCCTTACGCCACGTGTTCGTTGCCCGTTTCTGTCGGCATTGTTGTTAAAGTAACACTGATTTCTTTTCGAATTTTGTGTAGTAACACAATGTTTCAAACAAATGCAAATTTTATACGAACAAAAATTGCTCCATTCTTACAAAAGGTTCATTTGAAAGCGAATAATTTTAGCGCTGCTGCTATGGTTAATTGATCTTTCGGTTATTCTTTACTCAGTTATTAGTAAAAAATTAGAAAAACGCCTGTTACAACCGTGACGAAATAAATACCGAAAATGCCGCTTATTCAGACCTAAAATACGGGTATCGGTCTTGAGCCAGTTCGCTGGTCGATCATCAGCGATCGTCTTGTTATCTTTGGCGCGTCCCCGGGCATGAGCATCTTTGCGTTTTCGGCTGGGGCGCGCGGGACGGCGAGAGGCAGTCGGTTTGGGGCGGCCGGTGAGACTGGCGGAGTTGTGGGTCGGGCGTAAGCACATGTGTGACGTCTGTTACTCTGGGACTGTTTGCTAATCGTGAAACTCCTGTGGCGGTTACTGGTTGCCTGCAAGGCATTTCATACAAACTGCGCCAAGCCTCGCAGTGAGAGGGGAGTCCGGAGTTGGTGTTGGCCGAGATGTTTGTTCAATTTGAGGTGCCTGTGTGAGAAGCACGGCGTGGGCCTGCTGGTTGCTTCGTCCTTCTGGCAGCCACCGCAAGCGGGTGTTCGGCCGGAATGTCTACAGTTTGTGGTGAGCATAGTGTGAACAAGTTCTCGTAGGATGTGCTCCCAGCCTGACTCTTAGCCTGTGTTATTTGTGGGTGCCGACCCCTTGTCTGTTACTGCTTCCGGGTGTCCTGTAAGATTTCACGGCAAAACTGTGTTTTTGTGGCATTCTGTGTTTCTGGCTCAACTTCCGCCTAGAAAGGGGAAAGATTTGTGCCTCAAGTGAAAAGGAGGAAGAGGGGGGGGGGGGGGGGGGGGTTCGATTGGACATCTTTTGGTATTCCTTAATGCTGTAGTTTAAACATCTAAAAAACATTGTTCTTTCAGAATAAGCGCCTGTTTCTTTGGGGCACTGCAGTTCAAACAGGAGTGGTGGAACGTTAATAAGTATTTGTTATTCGTCAAATGAAGTGTATTTAAGGTCATGCAGTTTTCTGGGGCACGCAGCTGTGTTATTGAAGTCATTTTAAAGTGTTCTGTCGGGTGAATGACTGCTTCCCACTTCAGTGTATTCTTTTGAGTAGTATTGTAAGGTTTTTTTGGATATTTGTCAGTGGGGTGTATTGATTCAATTTTGTTTTCCTCTTTCTTTAGAATTACGGAGAATTGTTTAGTTTATCTGGTTATTGGCTTAACTCGCGCTTCATGCACTAAATCAGCTGATATTGAAATGTTTTTTTTTTTTTGTTTTTTTTTTTTTTAATTCCTGGTTAATGTCAGACAAATTCAAATGTAACTTCATTTATGTTATTTGAAATAAATGTGTTGGATTGACCTTAATGAATTACGTGCAATCGAAGTAAGGGACCCAGTCCTTCATTAGTGCTGAAGAGTGGCGTGTGGTTCGGGTTGAGCCCCGTGCTCGGGCCAGGTCTTAAGCGGTCGGTTTGCCCCGTCTCTTTGTCATCGTCGAGAATGATGTCGAAGGGCGCGGTGCTTTTATACCATTACAGCGGAAGGTAGCAGGCAGCTGTGAGTTAAATTTCAAACTTACGCGTCGCTGTGGGAGCCAATTACGGGGTTGTGAGAAAGTGATCCTTTTAATTCTGTCGCGCAGTGTACTTCCTGCCCACAGCGGCTGCCTAGTGTGAGGTTCGCCCGGCGGGCAGCCACGGAGGTGTGTGGCTGCGGCACGCGCCGGCCATCAGCTGCCCACACCCACACACCCACCCAACCACCCCGCCGTTTGTCACGGCGCGACACGGCTGTGCGTGCGTGCGCTGCGTGATTTACGCGCCCCACAGAGGCTGCCGCAGCGGCGCTTAGTTCCGGCCCTGTGTCCCCCTCTCTGTGTCACTCGGCCACGTCCGTTCAGTGACGCATTGCCGGCCAGCACGCTGTTACACAGCCGCGCGCGATATCCCTCTGTGCTGGGTCCGCCGCGAGCTGCCACTGTCCACTGTCCACTGCGTACCGTGACTGCGTCCGCGCTTCATATACGGGGTGACCCAAATGTTTGCTAATATTTGAAAATGCACAAATTCGTGCAATAAAGTAGGCAGCTTGACTCACATGCCTGAAATAACATGGGGCTTTATTGAAATAAAAAAAGAGTGCAAAAATCGGGCAACAGATAGTGTTGGCCAGCAACTCGCCAGTGATGCCAACTACAGAATCTACATCTACATCTACACTCCGCAAGCCACCGAACGGTCTGTGGTGGACGGTACTTTACGTGCCACTGTCATTACCTTCCTTCCACTCGCGTATGGTTCGCGGAAAGAACGACTGCCGGAAAGCCTCCGTGCGCGGTCGAATCTCTCTAATTTTACATTCGTGATCTCCTCGGGAGGTACAAGTAGGGGGAAGCAATATATTCGATACCTCATCCAGAAACGCACCCTCTCGAAACCTGCACAGCAAGCTACACCGCGATGCAGAGCACCTCTCTTGAAGAGTTTGCCACTTGAGTTTGCTACACATCTCCGTAACGCTATCACTCTTACCAAATAACCCTGTGACGAAACGCGCCCCTCTTCTTTGGATCTTCTCTATCTCCTCTGTCAACCCGACGTGGTACGTATCCCACACTGATGAGCAATACTCAAGTACAGGTCGAACGAGTGTTTTGTGAGCCACCTTCTTTCTTGATGGACTACATTTTCTAAGGACTCTCCCAATGAATCTCAACCTGACACCCGCCTTACCAACAATTAATTTTATATGATCATTCCACTTCAAGTCGTTCTGTACGCATACTTCCAGGTATTTTGCAGAAGTAACTGCTACCAGTGTTCGTTCCGCTGTCATATAATCATACAATAAAGGATCCTTCTATGTATTCGCAATAAACTATATTTGTCTATGTTAAGGGTGAGTTGCCACTCCCTGCACAAAGTGCCTATCCGCTGCAGATCTTCCTGCATTTCTCCGCAATTTTCTAATGCTGCAACTTCTCTGTATACTATAGCATCATCCCCGAAAAGCCACATGGAACTTTCGACACTATCTACTAGGTCATTTATATATATTGTGAAAAGCAATCTGGGTTACCGATAATCCTGGAACTATTGTGGAAACCCCACAGCGTGCCGAGAAACTCATGGTGTTGTGTGGATTTACCACATCAGTCCGGCTGGGTCGGAGGTTTTCTCCGCTCAGGGACTGGGTGTTCTGTTGTCCTAATCATCATCATTTCATCCTCATCGACGCGCAGGTCGCCGAAGTGGAGTCAAATCGAAAGACTTGCACCCGGCGAGCGGTCTACCCGACGGGAGGCCCTAGTCACATGACATTTACATTTTTACCACATCAATCGTGATCGGACCCTTTTTCTTCAAGGAAAGGGATGTTACTTTTCAAATGTGTCACCGTGAGGGTATGAGGTACGCCGATATGTTACAGAATCGCATGATCCCTAGCCTGGCGCATAAACACCTGCTGGAAGATACGCCGTATGCAGGATGGCGCTTCATCCCATACTGCTACACGACTGAAAGATCTCTTGCGTACATCGTCTGGTGAGGATCGCGTGCTGTATCCCCACTTCCGTCGCGCTTAGTCTCCCACGTCCCAAGACCACAGTCCGCGTAATTGTTGGTTGTGGGGTTATGTGAAGTCACAAGTCTACCGCGATCGTCCGACTTTGTTTGGGATGCCAAAGTACGACACCCGACGGTAATTCTTCACCACAATCATGAAAGAAGGTTGTATACCTGGAAGAATCCTGGAGATACTAAAAGGTATCAGATAGATTACATAATGGTAAGACAGAGATTTAGGAACCAGGTTTTAAATTGTAAGACATTTCCAGCGGCAGATGTGGATTCTGACCACAATCTATTGGTTATGAAACTGAAGAAACTGCAAAAAGGCGGGAATTTAAGGAGATGGGACCTGGATAAACTGAAAGAACCAGAGGTTGTAGAGAGTTTCAGGGAGAGCATAAGGGAACAATTGACAGGAATGGGGGAAAGAAATACAGTAGAAGAAGAATGGGTAGCTCTGAGGGATGAAGTAGTGAAGGCAGCAGAGGATCAAGTAGGCAAAAAGACGAGGGCTAATAGAAATCCTTGGGTAACAGAAGAAATATTGAATTTAATTGATGAAAGGAGAAAATATAAAAATGCAGTAAATGAAGCAGGCAAAAAGGAATAAAAACGTCTCAAAAATGAGATCGACAGGAAGTGCAAAATGGCTAAGCAGGGATGGCTAGAGGACAAATGCAAGGTTGTAGAGGCTTGTCTCACTAGGGGTAAGATAGATACTGCCTACAGGAAAATTAAAGAGACCTTTGGAGAGAAGAGAACCACTTGTATGAATATTAAGAGCTCAGATGGCAACCCACTTCTAAGCAAAGAAGAGAAGGCAGAAAGGTGGAAGTAGTATATAGAGGGTTTATACAAGGGCGATGTACTTGAGGACAATATTATGGAAATGGAAGAGGATGAAGATGAAATGGGAGATACGATACTGCGTGAAGAGTTTGACAGAGCTCTGAAAGACCTGAGTCGCAACAACGCCCCGGGAGTAGACAACATTGCATTAGAACTACTGATGGCCTTGGGAGAGCCAGTCATGACAAAACTCTACCATCTGGTGAGCAAGATGTATGAGACAGGCGAAATATCCACAGACTTCAAGAAGAATATAATAATTCCAATCCCAAAGAAAGCAGGTGTTGACAGATGTGAAAATTACCGAACTATCAGTTTAATAAGTCACAGCTGCAAAATAGTAACTTGAATTCTTTACAGACGAATGGAAAAATTGGTAGAAGCAGACCTCGGGGAAGATCAGTTTGAATTCCGTAGAAATGTTGGAACACGTGAGGGAATACTAACCTTACGACTTATCTTAGAAGAAAGATTATGAAAAGGCAAACCTACGTTTCTAGCATTTGTAGACTTAGAGAAAGCTTTTGACAATGTTGACTGGAATACTCTCTTTCAAATTCTGAAGGTGGCAGGGGTAAAATACAGGGAGCGAAAGGCTATTTACAATTTGTACAGAAACCAGATGGCAGTTATAAGAGTCGAGGGGCATGAAAGGGAAGCAGTGGTTGGGAAAGGAGTGAGACAGGGTTGTAGCCTCTCCCCGATGTTATTCAATCTGTATATTGAGCAAGCAGTAAAGGAAACAAAAGAAAAATTCGGAGTAGGTATTAAAATTCATGGAGAAGAAGTAAAAACTTCGAGGTTCGCCGATGACATTGTAATTCTGTCAGAGACAGCAAAAGACTTGGAAGAGCAGTTGAACGGAATGGACAGTGTCTTGAAAGGAGGATATAAGATGAACGTCAACAAAAGCAAAACGAGGATAATGGATTGTAGTCAAATTAAATCGGGTGATGCTGAGGGGATTAGATTAGGAAATGGGACACTTAAAGTAGTAAAGGAGTTTTGCTATTTAGGGAGTAAAATAACTGATGATGGTCGAAGTAGAGAGGATATAAATTGTAGACTGGCAATGGCAAGGAAATCGTTTCTGAAGAAGAGAAATTTGTTAACATCGAGTATAGATTTAAGTGTCAGGAAGTCGTTTCTGAAAGTATTTCTATGGAGTGTAGCCATGTATCGAAGTGAAACATGGACGATAACCAGTTTGGACAAGAAGAGAATAGAAGCTTTCGAAATGTGGTGCTACAGAAGAATGCTGAAGGTAAGGTGGGTAGATCGCGCAACTAATGAGGAGGTATTGAATAGGATTGGGGAGAAGAGAAGTTTGTGGCACAACTTGGCTAGAAGAAGGGATCGGTTGGTAGGACATGTTTTGAGGCATCAAGGGATCACAAATTTAGCATTGGAGGGCAGCGTGGAGGGTAAGAATCGTAGAGGGAGACCATGAGATCAATACACTAAGCAGATTCTGAAGGATGTAGGTTGCAGTAGGTACTGGGAGATGAAGAAGCTTGCACAGGATAGACTAGCATGGAGAGCTGCATCAAACCAGTCTCAGGACTGAAGACCACAACAACAACAACCACCTACTTTTATGTTGTACAGTGTTGTTCACAACAGTGTTCCTCTACTACAGGTATTGCTGTCTAATGACGGCCGACATGTTGACCGTTTGCTATAAAGAGCATCGTTTTTGGTAAAAATAGTGTTATGCTAATGACTGCTGTTGTCATATGAAGCGCCGTCTCCTGGTCATTTCGTGCACTTTCTTTGGTTTCTTACCTCACTATCTACACTATTCCGTGAGGTGCCGGCCGCTGTGACCGAGCGGTTCTAGCCGCTTCAGTCCGGAACCGCGCTGCTGCTTCGGCCGCAGATTCGCATCCTGCCTCGGGAATGGATGTTTGTGATGTCCTTAGGTTAGTTAGGTTTAAGTAGTTCTATGTCTAGGGGACTGATGACCTCAGATGTTAAGTCCCAGAGTGCTTAGAGCCATTTATTCCGTGAGGTACTGAAATGTCAAAAGTTAACGGACTTCTGTGTCATTGGGCAGATCTTCCTATCTCAACTTTGCAGCCCCGTGCAGGATGAACGGTGATTCGAATATAAATCAAACGAAATATATGACTGGATAGAGGATTTCTTACGAGGGAGGCCGCAGCTTGTTGTCTTGGATGAGGAGTCATCGACAGATGCCGACTGCACTTCGTGGAAGAGAAGTAAGCTGCATCTGAGGAAACTGTCTTTGATTTCAAATTGCTGTATATTAGCTATTACCTGTGGTCAACAATCACGGAAGGCATAAATGCCAAGAGATGTGGAATACATCACAACAAACGAAAGGTGAATATCAAGCGGCATTACAATCTCAAATTCCTACAAGGGATTGGCTTACGAGGGTTCATTTGGGTCGATCAACCATTTTCACCTTCATTGGACTCGGTTTAACCATTCTTCTTTCCCCTACACTTACGCGAAGTCAACATCTGCTATTCCCCCGGATGTGAGTTTAATTCTACTGGAGAAGCCAACATGAAGCACATCTTGTTTTCGTGTACAAATTGGACTGTCAAAGATCACAATTTTTTTAAAATACCGATGAATATGGACTACCATCTCTCGATGAGCTTCTTGTATTTTGTTCTACTAAAGACATACGCGACTGGAGCAAGACGATACGATAATACGCTGTAGCGTGAGAAGTACTTGCGCCGTATTCTTCGCAGTGGCTTCCAGAGTATGGTTGCATCTCGTCAGTCCAAAAGAAGTTTCGTGACTGGATTCATAAAAAAAAGCAGATTTCCGGAAAATAATTAGTACACCTGGAAAGTCGACGTCGATTTTGATTCGACAATGGCATATGCCACCTTGGCAGTAATAGATGTACTGATATTGGTTTCAACGTCGTCGGCCGGCAGTTAGCGTAGTGGCATAGCTACCAGATCACAATCTGTTTCTACCCCTTAATAGGGAACGCTCACAGCCAGAAGAGTCAGTGTGCTGAAGACATTGAAACAAGCACGCAAATCTGCCACGGAGACGCACTCGTGCTTCCTGGAGCAAAATGTTTGAAAGGCGTCAAATTGTGGGCTTCCTAGTTTGGCGGGACGGTCCTTTCAGAGAGCTGCCACGCAAGCTGGACGAGCTACGTCAGTTGCGCAACGGTGCTGGTAACAGTGGTCACGTGAGCATCCTCACACCCGTAGACGACGTTCTCGACACCCACGCAGCACAGACGCCCGCCAGGATCGTCGTGTTGCAATGTCAGCAGTGGCGGATCGTACAGCTGTCACAGCACGGATAAGAGGGCCAGTGAGCCCAGACGTGTGAACACGAACTGTTGTGAACCGGTTATTGGGAGTGGGACTACGGGCAGGCGCACATCTCTAGCCCGTCTTCCACTCACGCCACACCATCAACGTTCATGAGTCGACTGTCGTTGTCACAGGATCACTTGGAATCGCTTGCCGTGGTCTTCAGCGATGAAAGCAAATTCCGCCTGCATGCAAGTGATACTCGTTTGAGCGTACGACGTGGACCTGGTGAATGCTTTCTCGTTGAGTGCATTCGTCCAAGACACACTGGAATCACACAGCCGTATGATCTTGAGTGGGATAAGCCAGAATTCTCGTTCACCTTTGGTATTTCTGGAGGGAACTCTTACCAGCACTCAGTTCGTGCAGTATGCTATTAGACCCGTACTTTTGCCGTTCTTGCAACAGGAAGGTGATGTGTTGTTCCTGCAGGATAATGAACCCTGACACACTGCCCATGACACTCAACCTGCTCTGCAAGTCGTGCAGCAACTTCTGTGGTCAGCACTACCTCAAGACTTGTCTACAATCGAGCACGTGTGGGGTATCGTGGGATGGGATGTTACTAGTGCGACTCCTCAACCAACAACTTTTATACAACTGCACGAACAGGTGAAGCAGGCGTGGCATAACATATCTCAAGACAGTATTCACCATCCGTAGGATCGACTGGATGCCACATACCCTAGTCCCTATTCAGTTTCATGTATGTGAGCTGGAAGCAAGGTTTTTCGTAGATTTCACTATGTGATAATTTCTCCATTTTTAAGATAAAGAGGACCCCTTGCGTCTGTTCCAGCCACGCAATTTGGTTTACATATTCACATTTATTTTATTCCTCTGGCTCGAACATGTTCGGATAGCTTGCTTTTGTTTCGTTATGAATACATAACCTTCCCACAGTGAACAAATCTAGGTGGTTACCGTGATTAAATGAGCGCACACGAAGGGTACAGAATTCTGACGCAACTGTGTGACGCTATAACCGTACAACTACTCTGAGCGAGCGTAAAGTTAACAAGATCAATAATATAGCTAAATTGCAAGTTAACTGAGTTGCTTTTTCTCTCCAGCTAATGTTAGCCGGCCGCGGTGACCGAGCGGTTCTAGGCGCTTCAGTCGGGAACCCTGGCGACTGCTACGGTCGCAGGTTCGAATCAAGCCTCGGGCATGGATGTATGTGATATCCCTATGTTAGTCAGGTTTAAGTAGTTCTACGTTCTAGGAGACTGATGACCTCGGATGTTAAGTCCCATAGTGCTCAGAGCCATTTGAACCGTTTTGAACCTCTTGTTAGACAGGCAGGTGACGTTACGATCAGAACACACTTTAACGACAGACATGCGTTTCACTGAGGACTTTAATGGATGGAAAACTCGGGAGGCCTTTGTCGTCAGTGTATGTCGTATAGGTTCTGATAATACGCCGGAATGATGGAGAAGGGAAAATGCTTCAATCTGAGACCGGCAAGCCTTGTCTCGAGAGAGTGTAGAAATTTAAGCAAAAATGAGAATTCCACTCATTACACCGTATGCTGCCGACGTCAGAAATCCAAATAGAGGACGACGGTTCAATCCCGCGTCCGGCCATCCTGATTTAGGTTTTCCGTGATTTCCCTAAATCGCTCCAGGCAAATGCCGGGATGGTTCCTTTCAAAGGGCACGGCCGACTTCCTTCCCCGTCCTTCCCTCATCCGATGAGACCGATGACCTCGCTGTCTGGTCTCCTTCCCCAAACCAACCAACCAACCAATCCAAATAGAAATCTTTACTCAATCACTTCATTTACCTGCACAATTTGTGTTGTAAGTAGGCTGTTTGTTTTCTTATTGGCAACGTTACGTAGCGCTCTGTATGAAAATCACTGGCTGTGCTGTGTGCAGTCTGTGGCTAGTTTGCATTGTTGTCTACCGTTGTAGTATTGGGCAGCGGCAGCTGGATGTGAACAGCGCGTAGCGTTGCGCAGTTGGTGGTGAGCCGCCAGCAGTGGTGGATGTGGGGAGAGAGATGGCGGAGTTTTGAAATTTGTAAGACTGGATGTCATGAACTGCTATATATATTATGATTTTTCAACACTATTAAGGTAAATCTCTACTAAAATCTTTCATTTGCTAATTATGCCTATCAGTAGTTAGTGCCTTCAGTAGTTTGAATCTTTTATTTAGCTGGCAGTAGTGGCGCTCGCTGTATTGCAGTAGTTCGAGTAACGAAGATTTTTGTGAGGTAAGTGATTTGTGAAAGGTATAGGTTAATGTTAGTCAGGGCCATTCTTTTGTAGGGATTATTGAAAGTCAGATTGCGGTGCGCTAAAAATATTGTGTGCCAGTTTAAGCACAGTCTTGTATAATTGTTCAAAGGGGACGTTTCATAGTGTAAACGGCTACATTAACAGTTGTTTCCATGTGATGCACGATGTTTTTGGAAGAATGTCATAGGCAACGAGAAAGTTATGCAAAATGACTTCTAACAAGGGAAATAAAGCGGAGCCATGTCCATACCACGTATTTTCTTCTTATATGTGTGAGAAATCTCTCTTGCAAGCCTGGTCGCTCCTTTTTGTTACTTCCTGTAGACATAAATTGCAGCATTCCTGCATAACAAGCATCTTCTGCCCATCAGACATGATTTCTTACATTCTCTCTGAAGAAACGTTCTCGGAATTTTAGGCTTAGGCCTTCATTACATTTCATCTAACTACTCCCATCGTGTTTTCCTGGACATTCGCCTTGCTCACTATTGTAGACTAACAAAACACCTGGCATGTATCGACTAAATTCCGCAGTGCGAAACGAACCGTGACCTTTTGTTACCATTGGCTACAGAACGAAACCTGCGCTAAAAGCTAATGGTTTCGCGACCGTAGAGTTTCATACTTCTGGCGACTCAATGCTGTGCTCGGAATTTTTGAAGTTTGTTTACTGTGCGCTTGGGAAATACCAGCGACTTTTATGGCCCTTAATACTCGGCGAAAAGCGCGAAGTGCTTGCCTGCGGAATTCCGAGTGTGCACTGAAGGCGAGACTTTACACAGGCGCGTATGCGCTTAGCTATTTGTTGTTCGGAGCAGTAAATAGGACGAAACCAGTTTGTTGCGCACGCAGCGCAAGGTCCGATACAGCCTCAACAGTTAATATATAATGTTGTCATTGAGAATTTCTCTTTATTTCCCATTGTTTGATTATCAACGTTCATTATTTCAGAGCTTATGAGCAGAGTGATACTGAATGGAGGAGAGGAATTTCAGGATATGCTTGTTATTGGGAGGAGTGTTGTGATCTGCAGACACGTATTGCGCGACTCTCAACTCGATCTTCTAATGTATGCAAAAATAAATAAATAAATAAAAGCGAGACAAGATTTTCTAAAAGTGTAATCAATTCTTGTTTATCACAGTAGCCGGCGAAAACAAACTGCTCGAAGGTGCGTTTTTTTTTTAAATACGAGTAGCGTCAGTGAAAACGCATTTGCATGTGTGAATACCAGGATTTCGATGACGTCACTGCAGTGGTGCCGTTTTCTTCGATCCCAGTAAAATTTAAAGTCGGTTGTCTTTAGTAACACCAGCAGCCTTCCCCCCATCACTCAATAATGCCTACCAACTGCTCCCTGGTGGTTCTATTTTGGAATATTAAAATTCTTTACAAGTTTTCGTGGAATAATTGTTGCTGTTATCCTTCATGTTCAGTGTTTTTCGATGTCCTTATTGGAAAAAAGATAAAAAGTTGGTTGGCAGGTAGAATCCCACAGTTTGTGGAAATGTACGAAGACCTAACTGTAGAAATTTCCGAACAGGGTACACACGAGACCTCCGAAAAGTGGCAGCTCACATTCCACTTTCGTAGAACAACTAATTAACAAAAATCACAACCCCAGTAATACCGAAAGTTATCTACACATCCTGACACAAAGCAACAGTAACTGCGAAAACTAACAACAGAAGTAAATTATTAGATACAAAAGGCTATAGTGGAGGGAAAAACGCCGGCCGGTGTGGCCGTGCGGTTAAAGGCGCTTCAGTCTGGAACCGCGCGACCGCTACGGTCGCAGGTTCGAATCCTGCCTCGGGCATGGATGTGTGTGATGTCCTTAGGTTAGTTAGGTTTAATTAGTTCTAAGTTCTAGGCGACTGATGACCTCAGAAGTTAAGTCGCATAGTGCTCAGAGCCATTTGAACCATTTTTGAGGGAAAAACGTAATAAACGAAAACACGCGCGCGCACACACACACAAGTCACTCTCCATTACGCACAGAGACATAAATAAGAAAGAGAAGCTGTCAGAACTCCCTTTACAATTTTCTCGCAGTATGCGATGCATTTCTCGCGACACGCGCGAACAGCAAGATGGCGTAATGTTCAGGATCTCTAACAAAATGCAAAAGTTACGTTTGTCTAAGTCAAAAAGTAGTTGCAAGCTGTCCACTGAACGTCAGTACATGCCAAACTATGTAACAACTTAGTACACACCAAGACTCTATGTACCACACACCGCAATCCCAATAGTGCAACGCTGACATACGTAAGTTACGTTTTTGCTTTTGTTTTAACAGTTGCAGATGGCATGTTGTATGCCGAGAAAAACGACAACAAGAAAACCCAGAAAATATGCTGGAAATAGCGGCAACTATCGTAAAATCATGCTGTGACGCATAGTAAATAAGGTATTACGAAATTATTCACAGAAACAATATTTGGAACGAAATAGTACACATATAATAACGCTTTACAATGTTTTAAAAGTATGTTATTTCCGCATGTTTTAGAATAGAAAAAAAAACCACTGATGATTGCAATATTCGTCGCTGAAACTAATTTGGGAGAATAAATCAATAAATAACAAGTGTTTGCAACAAGGCAGACCCATAATCCCACATTGTGTGTGTGTGTGTGTGTGTGTGTGTGTGTGTGTGTGTGTGTGTGTGGACGCGTACAGTCATATGCAGTATTTATGAACGACTGATGTACCCTTAGGATGTGAAAATATTTGTCGATATGGAGCTACAGATGCAATTCGTACGCAGAGCGTGGTTGGAGAGTCCAAGCACTGTAAAAACTGGATTGCATGCAGGAAATAACCCCGAGTGCGATGTCACAGTTTCGAAAGTAAAAATTAAAAGTATTCTAAAGTCCTGCATCGACAAATGCAATAGTATTCTAAAATATGGGAAGACTAGTGAGGCAGCAGATGGTTCTTAGCCGCGTGGGATTAGCCGAGCGTTCTAGGGCGCTGCAGTCATGTACTGTGCGGCTGGTCCCGGCGGAAGTTCGAGTCCTCCCTGGGGCATGGGTGAGTGTGTTTGTCCTTAGGATAATTTAGGTTAAGTAGTGTGTAAGCTTAGGGACTGATGACCTTAGCAGTTAAGTCCCATAAGATTTCACACACATTTGAACATTTTTTTGAGATGGTACTTAAAAGCTGGCCGTGCGGTTCTAGGCGCTGGAGTCCGGAACCGCGGGACTGCTACGGTCGCAGGTTCGAATCCTGCCTCGGGCATGGCTGTGTGTGATGTCCTTAAGTTAGTTAGTTTTAAGCAGTTCTAAGTTCTAGGGGACTGATGAGCTAAGATGTTAACTCCCATGGTGCTCAGAGCCATTTGAACTTAAAAGCTAACGGTTAGCTTTGCCACAGCAGAGCACATTTTCTTCTTCGGGTGCTATTTCTTTTGCAAGTGAGTTATCTGCCTCCATTTTACTGCTGCGCGAAATCCATTTTCGGATTCAAGATATGGGTTTCTCTTTTACCGGTATTTAACTCTTGGTTCAGCACTAATGCCTTAACCTGCACTATGAAATTAATATCCGCACGGGACGGTCCCACTGCAGTACAGTACGGACTGCGCCGTCACTTTTTCGTACCTGGAAACGGCTTTGTTCCCGAAAATACAGAAAACCCACATTTCAATACCATTTCATAAATACATTACTTTCTAAAATTTTTAGCTTAAGTAACGATTACGAGGGTAAAAATCAGTGAAATTTGGGTTAACAGGCTACCGTTAGGCCAGAATTTGGTGGCCGGTAAAAATTTCTGAGGATTAATTTTACTTTACGTAGGTCGTCTACTCTCGTCCAACTGACTTCGCAATCAGACTCACTTTCGACCTGGATACGTATTTTTCGTTGTGATGAACACTCCCCCTGCCTTTTCGATATACGTTCGACTCTTCGTTAAATATTCCTGATCTTTCTAATTCGGGTTTCATCCAGCTCTCAGTTCCGAGTGTAATTTGAGCCCGACAGCTTTCCTGAAGAGCTGTAAATTCGAGAACTTTGTTACAAATGTTTCGGCACTTACTGTTAAAATTTTGATATTCGAGTTGTCCTTGTTCGCAATCTAATTTTGATCTCTGTGTATCGACTAGCGAGCTTCTGCGAAACTACCATCTACACTTAAAAAAAGCTATATGCAGCCTACAAGTACTCTACTATCCAAGTAGCTGCTCCCTCTGTGTGGAGCACCCCTGACTTATCAAGGGCAGTCCTACAACTCTCCGTCCCAAAGCGCAAGTCCAGGGAACTGTAGCCAACACCGTCACAGAATCTCCATAATTCTCTCTCCTCCTCCTACTCCTCATACTGTAGTACAGTCCTGTCTTGCCTGGTACTCCTTCGTCAAATGTTGCACGTATAAAATACACTTTAGCTAGTGTTGGAGCTTATAACGGACTATGGTTACAGTTTTGACTACCTACTGTGCCATGGTTGTTAGGATGGTTAAACAGGAAAACTGTTCATAAAAGGTTCTGTTTGATAATGCTGAAACACAGTTGACGTAAAAGTAGTGATTATTTGCTAATCCACATAACGCTAAATTCGTTACGCACAACAGTCTACTATGTACAGCCACTATTGTCCAAACTTACACTTAATTATGGTAAACTACTGTATTTGCTCCGATGCCGCGCGAGTTTGTTTCTTATCCACCCACCCTCTCTGACGTTCTATTCCAGCTCAGTCTACGTCTTTCAGATGTACACATTTCTGTCTGCAATATGAGAGTCAGAAAACTGTTGACTAGCACTATTCACGAATACTATTGTACACTTACCACGTCCACGTTCTACGAACGACCGCTGACGACGACCTTCGCGGATTTACTACCCACAACTCGCAGCTTAAACGCGCCAGAAAGTTTCACGTATTTCTCCACTGGCTTAGAGGTCGATACCAACTAACCATTAGACGAAACAATAAGTAAACGGAAATCGGAAAAGTGAATATACGGGGTGTAGCAGGTGGAATGGTCAGAATTCAGGGATGTGACAGGAAGCACTCAATTTGAAACAAACTTCATCTTGACATACCCCCTATTCCGAATGGTTTCAGCGACAGAACACCCTTAATTTACATTTGTCTTTGGGCTAGTAACGCGCATGTTTGTCTGTTACCCACCCACCCTCTCTGACGTTCTATTCTAGCGCAGTCTATCTCGTTGCTTTCAGTCTCTTTGCTCGGGTTGTCTTTATGCTATTAAACTAGCCAGGTGAACGCACAACTGTCCACGGCGCGCCATGAGTGAAGTAGTGGGGGAGGATTGAGAGTGCATCAGAGGGAACCATCGGTTAATTGCGTTTGTACACGTACCTGCTAAAATGCCACACACCTATATTAATGAGTAACGAGCAGATATTGTTTGTTCACGGCTTTTGCGATGGTAGAGCTCTTGCTGCTGTATAGGGAGACTCTTTCCAAACGTCGAATTCCTGATCGTCGAGTGTTTACCAGTGTTTTCAGCACACTGCGTGAAACAGGTATTCTTTCCAGTTCCCATTTTTCTTCTGAACGTTTAGGTAAACAACCTGTGCCGGAGGAGCAACACATTATTGAAATGGTGCAGCGTAGTCTTGCTACCAGCACACCGCGACTTTCTACACGTATCAATGCTTAGGGTGAATGTGTTAGAAATACATATATTTGAACTGATACTTTGAAATACGCATTTTGTAGTGTTTACTAACTGTTGTGCATCTATACATGTGTAAACCTCACAATGTATTGAATATCACAGGAAATAAATAACAATGTACATTAAATTTGTTCTGTCTTGGAAATCAATCGAATCAGAGCTTATGTATGGAATTTTGTGCTTCAATGATCGTTTTTCTCATATCCTTGAATACTGATCATTCCTCTTGGGACGCCCTGTGTATAAAATAATGTCGACTGTGAAGATATGCTCTCCTCACATCTCCCTCATAAAAATGGTGTTCTGGACAAGCATTGACAATGATTCTGGTACATGATATTCCCCTCATGCACATCGCTAACCCGTTAAAATGTACGTATAGAATCACACAACACTCTCCAGTTGCCTTTTGCTATGAGTCACGTGATGGTGTCAAATCAGGGCAGGGTTTGCAGCGCGTAGTATTACTCCTTTCCGGTAATCTTCCCACCGAAAGGCCCCTCCGAATATCGCAGGCCCGCACTTCGCCGTAGCCCGAGTTCCTGGATTCATTCAGCAGTCAACGGTATTCTTCTCTCCGTGGGCGGCGTTTTACGACGGCAACTTCGCCTCTTCACTCCTTTCGGAGTACAATGCGCCCGCCGCAGGAACCGCTACTTCCCGGAGAGGTGGGTTCACGGCTGCCGCAGTTCCCGTACCGAATTCCCGTGCCACCAGAAACTAACACAAGTCACCTCTCTGCTACATAACACAGCCCCTAACACCTGCCCCTGCCACTAAACAAGTGTCAACTTAGGTCCTGTGGATCTTACGGTGACTACTGGTGTGTAACAGGGGTCAACAGAACGTAAATGCTGACTTAATTGGTTTATCAGAATGGTCGGAGAACATACACTATCTGATCGAAAGTATCCGGGCACCTGCGTCAAAATTTCACAGGAATTCCAAATTGCATCAGGATCCACTGCAAGTGCTATGACAGTTAGGCGGGAGGTGAGAGAACTTGGATTTCATGGTCGAGCGGCTGCTCATAAACCACACATCACGCCGGCAAATGCCAATCGACGCAAAAACGTTGTGTAGAGCGACGAATCACGGTACACAATTTGGCGATCCGATGACAGGGTGTGGGTATGGCGAATGACTGGTGAACGCCATCTGCAGCGTGTGTAGTGCCAACAGTAAAATTCGGAGGCGGTGGTGTTATGGTGTGGTCGTGATTTTCATGGAGGGGGCTTGCTCCCCTTGTTTAGCGGGGCACTATCACAGCACAGGCCTACATTGATGTTTTAAGCACCTTGTTGCTTCCCACTGTTGAAGAGCAATTCGGGGATGGCGATTGCATCTTTCAACACGATTGAGCACCTGTTCAAAAAGCACAGCCTGTGGCGGAGTGGTTACACGACAATAATATCCTTGTAATGGACTGGTCTGCACAGAGTCCTGACCTGAATCCTATAGAACACCTTTAGGACTTTTTGGAACGCCAGGCCTCACTGACCGACGTCGATACCTCTCCTCAGTGCAGCACTCCGTGAAGAATGGAGTGCCACTCCACAAGAAACCCTCCGGCACCTGATTAAACGTATGCCTCCGAGGGTGGAAGCTGTCACCAAGGCTAAGTGTGGGCCAACACCACACTGAATTCCAGCATTACCGATGGAGGGCGCCACGAACCTTTCATGCAGGCCACAGGATGTAACTGCCGTGCATTTCCTTCTTCGTGACAATTCCCGGCCGCGCACTGCAGGGGCAATGAGATCGCTACTTCAGCTTTTTCCGATTGGAAATGTTCGATCACCACCATACAGCCCGGACTTCGTTCCACCTGACTTTCATCTCTGCTCACTTGAACCGGTGGCTACGAAGACAGCATTTTGGAAGAGACAACGAACTGCAGACCAGCGTCGAGAATTGGTAGAAGGCACAGCCGTGTGCCTTCTATGACGAGTTTATTGGAAAGTGGGCACAACGCTACGACGTATGTCTGAGTCGGATCGGCGATTATGTTGAGAAATGGCTGGAAGATGTAGCTAGCTGTTCCAAATAAAATATTTTTAATTTTTCGACCGATCGGAGCTTATTTTCCAAATAGCCCTCGTATTACATACTTCTATCGCATAATATATGAATAATTAGTACCTACTTTACTCGTCCACCGTACAGAAGAAATGTTTTGGTATTCCTCTGAATCGTCATTAAATTCCAAATATCTATGTTCCTTGTGTGTGGGTTAGCTGCCCCTCACATTCTAGTACTCAATTGCTCTTCGTAGACGACTGTCTCGAATCACGAGATCCATTCACTGAACCAATCATCGGTTGACGCTTTCTTCCTTCCCTGACTGCCTGCGCATCCTGAATGTCCGTAAATCCTGCTAAAAATTTCCTGCGTCCTTGCCACAATTTTGTCACGCATGACAGTTACTTAAGTTGACTGCATCAAATCGGGCACAAGAAGTCAGCGCGAAGAAATCTATTGACAGCACACATTTGACACTTGACGGGAAATTCTACTGTTCCAGGCATCTTTATTTGCTCTCAGAACTGAAAAGTGCTACGTGATTTGATCGACGGCCATACTAGAGACACTGCGCAACACGTCTGTGCAAAGCTTCATCGGATTTTCGCTGTGGTTTTGATTTCGCGATCGATCGCACTTTCAAATAAATTAAAAGGGCTATACTGCAGCAATCGAAGGAGTTTTGGTAGTGCCACAGTATCTCAGGAAGAGTAGTCTGTTGACAAATGGCGTCACATCATCTTCAGCGATGTATCCCGGTTCTGCATTATATCGAAGACCATCATTACTGATGCAAAGATGAAGTCAAGAAACATCTCGCACAATCTTTGTGTTATGACATGGGATCGCGGCTCCAACGCCGACATCTGCTCCTGGACTGGTGTACCCTGTGGCAAAATATTGCGTTGCAGCCTGGATCAATAGCTCATACACCAGACTCGTTGATACGCAGCTCGACCAGAATATGCGCATCATCACAAGTGCAGTCAGAAATACTCCATCTTTCTGGGTACCTATCCTCAGCCACATACAGTAGCTCACCCATTTTTTGCGCTGCTAATCCTTACCTTCCTATACATAAGAACTTCCTTGTACTCAGTGGATACAGACTTCGTTCGTGTCACCCACCTGTACAAGGTTCAGTATCTTTGGTGGACAACGAAGCAACAACAGCAGACCGATGGGCAGAAATGTGGCACAACATCGCTAACCCAGAACCGCTGAAGATGCCTGCGTCTCTTCCAGGCCAGCAGAGTTTGAAGAGCATCGCAACATCCGGTATGCACTCAAGAGAATAAGGACAAATAGTGGAAGATATGCTGACTCGATGTACAAATGGGATTAACAACATCGTCCAACTGTCACTGTGGTACTGAATGACAAATTGTTCAACACATCATACGTACGTGGCCAAATCGATCCTTTCCTAACTATTCCTGTTAGCAACTAAGGCATCAGTGGTGTACGTTCAGGAGTTGGACATAAGTCAGAGACCTTATGTGCTGTGTAAATATCGTAAATTTAATCAGCCTATAATCATAACGTTCTTGTTTATGTGTTAAATATCTGTATATGTGTTGTTAAAGAAAAAATGTTCCGCCGGCCGCGGTGGTCGTGCGGTTCTAGCGCTGCAGTCCGGCACCGCGGGACTGCTACGGTCGCAGGTTCGAATCCTGCCTAGGTCATGGATGTGTGTGATGTCCTTAGGTTAGATAGGCTTAAGTAGTTCTAAGTTCTAGGGGACTGATGACCTAAGATGTTAAGTCCCATAGTGCTCAGAGCCATTTGAACCAAAAAATGTTCCCATGTGTGATGTGATGCTAGCCATACGCTACGTAAATAATGGTTGGTGAGTATTGTTGCATCGAGGACAGAGGTTACATACGGCCATTGCTTTGTTGAGGCGCACTACTGTTGACCTATTGTCAAGATTTGGGGTGGCGTCTGTGGAAGTTACGCAGAGGCGCCGGGCGGGAACGTAGAATCACTCGCGACATTGCGTCGCCTGACGGACTGATGATTAAGCTCACCGGAAAAATATTACTCACTCCCTTAAAATAGCAGACTGGTCGGTTTGGAGCGCTGTCTATCTTGTAGAACTGGTACCAGGCGGTCATGTGACCCTGCACCGCTGATGTAAGGCGTGGAAACGAAGTTGTAAACGCCAGTCGGGTCGCGCAATCAGCACAGTAAAGTGGTCGCACCCAAACTGTGACGGAATGACAGAGAGGAGCTAGTGTGTTTGGACGTGAATAACGGTGCCCGATTTGTTGATGTATCAACGCGGATCGTCCACCGTGTTTCACTCGCAGCCATTTAACGAGGTTTACGATCAGTGGGTGTAAAAAAGATCTTAAACGATAGGAACTAAATAAACTCAATGAGAATAGTTTCCGAAAATGACAGGAATTGCTGCTGTCAGTGGATGCAGGATACTTGTCAACCAGTTTGCGAACGAACACTGCCAGGGGAAATGGTACTTAAGAACAGGCTATTGCTTACCGAGCAACATAAGGCTGTACGTCTTCAATGAGTCACACAACACAGTGACTGTCAATAAAATTGAGTATTTGACTGCATTGTCAATATGCAAAATTCTTCGACATTTCGACCACTGTTGCAAATGGCCTTCATCATAGTATTTTGTTTATTGCTGAATGATTTTTCCTCCCTTGAGTGTGTCGTGATGTTTTATCATCTTTGACGATCGGTATTTCTGTATTGCATGGTTTGCGAAGAAGGTTGCGATTTTATTTATCAGCATCGGTCACCCAAGGTTTGGGCAGTCTAATGAGTGCTCGAAACTTGTTACGTGACCAGCGTATTCCTTTAAGGCTTACATGTAAAGCTGCGGAACATCCTTCGTCCTAGGTGATGTTATAGGGGATCGAACAAAATTGCTTTGGGTACTTTCTACTTGTGCCACCGTGGAGGGGCAACTGTGCACACCTTACCTAGTTGTATTATTCCTCATAGGGCGTCCAATATGCCAAACACTCTTGTGATTTTATTCCTCACTTTTTCGTCAAGGTACTTCTCTACTTCTGTACCCACCAAGGGGCTGCTGTGATGCATCGGAGGCAGCGATTTTGTATTGCCTGTAGGTTCTTTTAATTGGTTTCTCATGTAATCCCCGATGATGTCGAGCTGTCTAGTAGGATCTGTTCCGTTGTGGCGTGGTGGGCTTGTAATTTCGTGCATTGGTTCCAATTCGGGTTTTTCAGGAATGGGATGAGAGCCACCATCCTTGCCACATCCTTGCTGCTGTCTTCTTCTCTCGGATGTGTGTCGTATAAAGCAGCTTTCAGTCGAGATGTGTCCCCCAAGTACTTCACAATATTTGACAATGTGATCGGTTGTTCTAATATCCAGAGCCTACCGTTGACAAAGGGTTTCCCTTCGTACAGACAGCGGCTGCTGTCTTGGTCGGGTTAGTTATTTTGTTGTCTTTTGCCAACTGTTCCATAAGCTCTCTGTATGAGGTGATCCAGTCGCTTTCCACTGGTAAGGAACGCTGTGTCATCTGCATATAAACAAACAGACATGTGGCACAGTGGGAATGTTAATACTGAAGTTGAAAAGGAGCGGCGATATGACAGAGCCTTGCGAAATTGATGCAGTGACTAACCTTGATCTCGAGTTCTGGTCTTCGGTACGAACGTAGAGTCGCCTGTCGTCGAGAAAGCTATCAAAAATCTTGAGATAGCAGTTCGGCAAGGGAGTGGTCTGAAATAATTGCGCTGCTTAACTTTACTAGTAGAAGGAACTGTTTTTGTAGATTGATAGCATATTGACGATGAGGAGGAGGGGTGTTAGACATCTTTTACTGGTGTTTGTTAGATTTCTTGTTATTGGTGGAAACAGATGTCCTTGATTGGTGTTTGCAATAATGCGTGCCGTGTGCGGGAATAGGCGAATTAGAAACGGGAAGCAGTTACGGCGCAGCGTTGTTCACTTCTTGCCTAGTGCTGCCCGGATAAGGCACCTGCGGCCGCTGTCTCCAGCGCGCCTGGGTGGGTTGCTTTGCCACGGATGCCGTCCCGTGGCGCTGATAATGCTGACGGCGAAGACGCTGGAAGTCTGCACCCGTCTTCTCCATTTATGCTGGCGGGCCGCTTGGCTGTTTATATCGCCTCTCTGATCTTCCTCCTCAAGGTAAGTGGCTATTTCGCCAGTGCGCCAGCTCCTTGAAATATTACCTCTTTGCCACACTCCTCCAACGCTGAATGGGTGTGAGGAGTTACTGAGAAATGCCATTTGCAACAGCGGCTGAAACGTCGGAGAACTTTAGATATTGACAGTGTGGTCACATGCCCTGAAGAATTATATTGACAGTAACAGTGGCCGAGGAAGCCTACGCTTACAACATAGAAACTCTAGTGCCTGACTGGACGCACCTAGTACGGTCCGAGGCTTCTCCTCTTTTCCAAGATACAGCCAAATGAGGCGATTAACCATCTGTGTCTGGAGAGTGACGGTCAAACTTGAAGTGCTTCTGTGATGTTTTTGGTATGCTTTTCGTACCACGACTCGGATACACTCATTCTTCTAACCATTAACATGAACCAATGTACCAGGATATTCAACCTCGTCGGTGACCAAGTGTTACCATTCCTCTATATCTTCAAATGTGTATGCTGTGGTTACTCACGGCTTTAAACATGGCTACAGACGTGTTCACAATGTTTGCATGCATGCGTTCCTGGTTTGACGAAAGCTAAGGTACCCTATAACAGCCGGCCGCTGTAGCCGAGCGGTTCTGGGCGATTCAGTCTGGAAGCGCGCGACCGCTACGGTCGCAGGTTTCAAAGCTGCCTCAGGCATGGATGTGTGATGTCCTTAGGTTAGTTAGGTTTAAGTACTTCTAGGGGACTGATGACCTCAGATGTTACGTCCCATAGTGCTCAGAGCCATTTGAACCATTTTTAAACCATATAACACCTCGCTCGACTACTGGACCACCAAACCTTAACCCCACGGTTGAAACAGCAGGTGAAACGCAGCCATCGACGGAATTTGGAAGCTCTGCGGGACCTAATCATCAGTGAGTAGCTTGAGCCGGATCCGGCATACCTGAAGGAACTTGTGGACTCTCTTCCTCGCCCAGATGAGGCCATTATGAGCGCTGGAGACTGTGTATAGCACACCACTTCCTGGTGTGACTAGTTTTCTTTCCGGTGTGCCCATTCTGTCAGTGGTGCCCGCGGATCGGCGTCCGGTAGCCCATCCGTACGACCGGAAAGACATTCCCACAGAGGTGGCCGTCGCGGTTCGTCCGTGCGCGTCCTCTGGCGCCGTGTTATTTTTTTTTCCTCTCTTGTTGTTATTACCTGTTGGAGGTGCGGCTACTGTGGTGTGGACCGTCCGGCAATCTCGTGCCATTTTCCGTAATTTCTTTCCTGTGGCCTTGCGGTCGCCGGACCGTAGCAACGTCCGACCCGCGCACTCGACAGCAGACACTATTACAGTTACCACGAACCGGGGCCATGACGAGGAAGTCAGCGCTTTCAAAGCTGGCACAGTCATTCGTAATTATTCGATACGGAATTCAATCTAGAGAGAAAATTTGCGTACGTTAATCACGGGGTGAGAGACCTTCCCCGCCTGGTCCAAAGTAAATGAGAAGTCAGCGAATCGTGTCCTCGAATAGTGTCTTTCGTTGACAGCTTTTGGAGATTGGGGTCTCCGCTCCCCAAAGAAAGACGACCTTCATGTGGTCCTTAGGTATGCGAAGTGCTTTGCTTTCTTTCGTGGCTGTCCTTTCGTCTTTACCGGTCATTTCTTCTGCCGCCATTCGCTTTGCAGCTCTATCGAAAGTCGACAAAGACGGAGATTGACTTTCTTTCCACAGATGTTTATTACTACATTTCAACGATTCCTGTTCAGATAATTCCCCTCTTGCTTGAACGCACTTTTCACAACGCCTCTGTCAGGTCTCTAACACTTGGTGCAGGCCATTCTTTGTCTGGACCTTGACAAAGTTCTCCAATCGAATGTTCCGAAGCTTTGCCTTTAGTGATGGGAATAAAAAAAAGTCACAGGGTGCAAGATAGGGGCCACAAGGCGGATCGGGTACACAAGTAATGTGTTGAACCAGAAACTACACGACTTGATTTTCGACGTGAGACCGGGCATTGTCATGATGAAACCGCCATCCAGTCCGAGAAAGTTCTGGTCGCTTCCTTGCAATGTGCTTCCTCAGTTTAGTTAATACTGACGTGTAGTACGCTAGCGTAACAGTATCGTAAGAAGGAACAGCATGCTGGTAAATCATTCCATAGCAGCCAAAAATATGACTGCCATTACTTTCCCAGCAGATGGAACAACTTCCGCCTTTTTTGGACACCCTGGCGATTTCCACACTATGCTAGCTTGTTTTACTTCAGCATCGTAATGATGCAACCATGTTTCCTTTACTGCTTGTTCAATACACAAATTGAATAACATTGTCTATAGGCTACAACTCTGTCTCACTCACTTCCCAACCACTGCTTCCCTTT
The DNA here is from genome assembly GCF_021461395.2 of Schistocerca americana. Taxonomy (NCBI): domain Eukaryota; kingdom Metazoa; phylum Arthropoda; class Insecta; order Orthoptera; family Acrididae; genus Schistocerca; species Schistocerca americana. The sequence goes on along the minus strand of NC_060123.1, from coordinate 658,872,011 downwards.
CATGTCCCTCGACTCTGATAACTGCCATATGGTTTCAGTACAAATTGTAAATAGCCTTTCGCTCTCTGTATTTTACCGCTGCCACCTTCAGAATTTGAAAGAGAGTATTCCAATCAACATTGTCAAAAGCTATCTCTAAGTCTACAAATGCTAGAAACGTAGGTTTGCCTTTCCTTAATCTTTCTTCTAGGATAAGTCGTAGGGTTAGTATTGCCTCACGTGTTTCAACATTTCTACGGAATCCAAACTGATCTTCCCCGAGGTCGACTTCTATCAGTTTTTCCATTCGTCTTTAAAGAATTTGTGTTAGTATTTTGCAGCTGTGACTTATTAAACTAATAGTTCGGTAATTTTCACATCTGTCAACACCTGCTTTCTTTGGGATTGGTATCATTATATTCTTCGTGAAGTCTGAGCGTATTTCGCCTGTCTCATACATCTTGCTCACCAGATGGTAGAGTTTTGTCAGGGCTGGCTCTCCCAAGGCTATCAGTAGTGCTAATTGAATGTTGTCTACTCCTGGGGCCTTGTTTCGGCTCAGGTCTTTCAGTGCTCTGTCAAACTCGTCACGCAATATCACATCTCGCATTTCATCTTCATCTACATCCTGTTCCATTTCCATAAAATTGCCCTCCAGTACATCGCTCTTGTGTAAACCCTCTACGTACTCATTCCAACTTGCTTCCCCTTCTTTGCTTGGAACTGGTTTTCATTCTGAGGTCTTGATATTTATACAAGTTGTTCTCTTTTCTCCAAAGGTCTCCAATTTTCCTGTAGGCAGTATCTATCCTACCCCCAGTGATATATATGTCTCTACATCCTTACACTTGTCCTCTGGCCATCACTCATCACTGCTTAGCCATTTTGCACTTCCTGTCGATCTGATTTTTGAGATGTTTTTATTCCTTTTTGTCTGCTTCATTTACTGCATTTTTATATTTCCTCCCTTCATCAATTAAAATCAATATCTCTTCTGTTACTCAAGGATTTCTACTTGCCCCCCTCTTTTTACCTACTTGATCCTCTGCTGTCTTCACTGTTTCATCTCTCAAAGCTACCCATTCTTCTTCAGCTGTATTTCTTTCCCCCGTTCTTGTCAATCGATCCCTAATGCTCTCTCTGAAACACTCTACAACCTCTGGTTCTTTCAGTTTATCCATGTCCCATCTCCTTAAATTCCTACCCTTTTGCAGTTTCTTTGTTTTATTCTACAATTCATAACCAATAAATTGTGGTCAGAGTCCACATCTGCCCCTGGAAATGTCTTGCAATTTAAAACCTGGGTCTTAAATCTCTGTCTTACCATTACATAATCTATGTGAAACCTTCCAGTGTCTCTAGGCTTGTTCCACGTATACAACCTTCTTTCATGTTTCTTAAACCAAGTGTTAGCTATGATCAAGTTATGCTCTGTGTAAAATTCTACCAAGTGGCTTCCTCTTTCATTCTTTAGCCCTAGTCTATACTTTGCCTTCTCTTCCTTTTCCTACTATGGAATTCCAGTCCGCCATGACTACTAAATTTTCGTCTCCCCTAACTATCTGAATGATTTCTTGTATCTCTTCATACATTTCTTCAATCTCTTCGTCATCTGCGGAGCTAGTTGGCGCACAAATTTGCACTACTATGGTAGGCATTGGCTTCGTGTCTATCTTGGCTGCAATAATGCTTTCACTATGCTGTTCGTAGTAGTTTATCCGCCCTCCTATTTTTTTATTCATTATTAAACCTACTCCTGCATTACCCCTGTTTGATTTTGTATTTATAATACTGTATTCACCTGAACAGAAGTCGTGTTCCTCCTGCTACTGAACTTCAATAATTCCCGCTATATCTAACTTTAACCTATCCATTTCCCTTTTTAAATTTTCCAACCTACCTTCCCGATTAAGGGATCTGACATTCCACGCTCCGATCCGTAGAACGCCAGTTTTCTTTCATCTGATAAAGACGTCCTCCTGAGTAGCCCCCGTCCAGAGATCCGAATGGGGGACTATTTTACCTCCGGAATATTTTACCCAAGAGGATGCCATCATTTAACCATACAGTAAAGCGGCATGCCCTCGGGAAAAACTACGGCTGTAGTTTCCCCTTGCTTTCAGCTGTTCGCAGTACCACAACAGCAAGGCCGTTTTGGTTAGTGTTACAAGGCCAGATCAGTCAATCATCCAGACTGTTGCCCCTGCAACGACTGAAAAGGCTGCTGCCCCTCTTCAGGAACCACACGTTTGTCTGGCCTCTCAACAGATACCCCTCCGGTGTGGTTGCACCTGCGGTACGGCTATCTGTATCGCTGAGGCACGCTAGCCTCCCCACCAACGGCAAGGTCCGTGGTTCATGAAAAATTCAAATAAACACTAGCCTGTGAACGCTCAGACTGATAATCTCAACCTAAAATTAAAAGCAAAGTAGGCACTAATCTAGACCCAAAAAATTATAAAAAAAGAAGCAAGCTTTTTCGTGGCCATTACAAACCGGCGACGTAGCAGATGTATGGCAGCACTCTTCCTGCAGAGTGCCGTGTTTTCGGCGTATATAGCTAACTGTGCTTGTGAAGTACGAAGTAGGTCCTCTATATAGAGTATATAAGGACAGGATCAAGTGCGGAGCCTTGGGGAACAACAGGCTAGATTCCGCGTCGAGTGAGACATGGATGACTCTCGGGAAAGGTTTTTAGTGCACTGTGAATAAATTGTCTTCCTCTGCGACTAAGCGTTCAGTGTGTCTGATTGCCTGATTTCCGGCTACTGCCAGCGATTTTTCTTTGGTGCGGCGGCTCAGCCTCGCGATGCCAATGGCCCCGAGATCTGCGAAGCCGATAAGGGCCAGCAGTGCGGTGTGCTGATCCCACACCCTCCACACCACATGGTCAAATGATGATGCAGCAGGCTGTCAAAACGGCATGGCCCACGCAGCCGGAACATGTAGCTTCTGACGTAATACTAAAATAATTTTCTAGAGTTGCGAAGGTTGTCCTGTTGCCTCGTGCGAACGTTTATTTTCATTAGCTTGAAAAAGTAGGTTGTGAGTGGTTCTGACAAGCGATAGCACCGAATAGAGGAGGAGCGATGTTTTTTTTTTTTAATTTATTGGCCTTTGACATTAACGATTTAGCCAGAAAAGTGAGTAACTGCAGATTTGGTACAGAATATCATACATGAATCATAGGCCTTAGAAATAACATTAATAGGTTAATACATTTGTACAATCACACACTTAATACAGCTCATATATTACAACTTCTTACGGTGGAACCTTTGCGTCTGACTTATAAGTGGATATCCGTTTCCTGCAGACACCAGGCAATACCGACTTAGTCCGTTGTGGGCAGCTGTCGAAACAGGTCCGTCAAAGAATTCCTGCTCTGATCAAGGCCTTAAGAAACTTGCAGGGTTCTGTTCTAACGTGAACCCCTGGCATCACATGACGGAGGTCTGCAATATCAGTTGGGTGGAATTCGCAGTATGGAGACGCCATAAAGACGTGAAGCATAACAGCCGTGACTGTCGGATGCGCGTTATAGTAGTGGTCTGACGTCTGGTTAGCTTCATTCGGGAGCACCAGGCTTTTCGCGGAATACTCGGCTGTACAGGGGCACAACGCCTTCATCGGGAGTGTTGTGCGGTCTCCCAATTCTGTGGCCATCCTTGATTGATCTTTTTCTTCGTGGCAAAAACAAAATCTTTATGTGGAAAGCAAGTGTAGTAAGGGCGGCTATCAATCACAGTTCGTTTCGCCAGGTGATCCGCCATTTCGTTACATGAAATACTAGAGTGTCTCTTGGTCCATAATAAGCGGACACGTTTATGTTAACCTTGACACTGGTAGAGTAACTTAATTACATCGAGTACATGGCGGTTAGAGTTGCAGCTCCATTGGTGCTTTTCCAGGTTTTCCAGTGCAGTCTTCGAATCCGAGACAATAAGGATGTCGTCGAACTGGTTTGCCTCGAACTGAAGGCATTCCTTAACTGCAAGAACTTCGGCAGTGAAGATGATGGATTCCATCGGTAGCTTAAACGAAGCACAAGATGGTGGATCTTCGCAGAAGCCTCTCGTCTTGGAGGCGTCAGTGAATATTTTGATCGATGAGGGTCACGTTGATGCAATCAGATGGGAAACGCCAGGAGAAGTAGTGAATCTTCGATTCGACCCTCTGGAGTGATAGAAAATTATGGGCTGTGACTTCAACGTCGGGTCTAGGGGTCATGACTGTAGCGAAGAGGTGGCAAGATAGGCACCTGTCAAGGGCTTTGGCAAAAAGGGACGCGCAAAAACTTGCCGAAAGAAAGAAAAAGACGACTTAAGAATTAACCAGGAGAGGTACGTGAGCTCTCCCACGCTCGTGTTCCCACCTTCTGGCAGTGAGAGCACGCATGCCGTTGCCCCAGTGTCATTTCGTCAACGCAACGTAAAGGAACGACTACCAGCGAACGGACGTCCACCGCTAACGTGTTTTACTAGGCAACGGCGCGCTTCGTCACGCAGTTCATGTTCAACAATAGAGTTCGTGCGGCTAGTTTGTTATAATGTTTCAGGCCTGCAGGGTCTCAAACATTTACGAGCGGGTCTTGAAGCAAAATATAACACGTATGCTGCAATTCAGTTTCTGCAAACTGAGAACTGTAGAGGAACGCGACTGTCGGGGAAGAAATAAGAAATGGGGACAGAATACGTGATTTACTTGCATTGCCCCTCCAGGAAGTAGTTTTCAAATTATTACTCTTTATACCTCAAAACTACATTTCAATACATGCATACGTCCATTCCAGCTATCCTTGGCGCTTGGGCCGTTTGTGACTTTGATCGATACCTCTTTCTCTGTAAAGCTGTTGTGACATTCTACGTCGAAGTAAGTTTGGATATAGGTGTTGTACTGGCCAATGAGAAGTTTCAAGTATATGCTTTCGACAAAAGTGAGATGAACAAAAGCGGATGGCGATATTTTATCACAGGAGTTTGACGAATGACAGCCCGCAGCACGAGTAATGTTCTGAAAGTTGTTGTAAATGGAAGAAAGTTGAGATGAATGGAACACGCAGAACAACAATGAAACACTGAATTCATTACTCTGGACTTACGCTCCGAAACAAATGTTTTCAAATGTAAAAGTCGTCCAAATTGCTAAGAAGGGCGTGTGTAATTTTTAACGACGGATCATAACATGAAAGTCATGGGAGTCGTTATCGACACTGCAGCCTGCTCATTCGCCACGAACAGGGGCTACAAATGCCTCAAGCGTTCATTCTGCCATGCATGTCCAAAGAAACATTGCGTCCAAAAACGGAACAATACAGGTACTGCAATATCATACACTCATGCTCATAAATTAAGGATAATTGCAGAATTTGACGCCACACAACGTGGTACTACACAAAACTGGCGCTGATAGCATAGGCACTTAGGGAACACATACGACATAGATCTGTAAGTCCACGGTATTGGTGATAAGTCGAGAAAACCGACCCAAAACACATGTGCTACAAAACGCCACTGTTGCCTGACATCAATATGGGATATGATCACCATGCGCACGTAGACAGGCCACACAACGGTTGACATACGCTGGATCAGGTGGTCGAGCAGCATCTGGGGTATAGCCTCCCATTCTTGCACCAGTGCCTGTCGTAGCTCCTGAAGTGTCCTAGGGGTTTGAAGACGTGCAGTGATACGTCGACCGAGAGCATCCCAGACGTGCTCGATTGGTTTTAGGTCTGGAGAAAAGGCAGGCCATTCCATTCGCCTGATCTGTTCAAGGTACTCCTCCACGATGGCAGCTCGGTGGGGCGGTGCGTTATCATCCATCAGGAGGAAGGTGCGGCCCACTGCACCCCTGAAAAGGCGAACATACTGGCGCAAAATGACGTCCCGATACACCTCACCTTTTACAGTTCCTCTGTTAAACACGTGCACGGGTGTACGTGCACCAATCATAATCCCACTAGAAACCACGACCGCCATACAGGTCACTTTCAAGGGCATTAACGGGTTGGTATCTGGTTCCTGGTTCACGCCAGGTGAAAACCCGGCGAGAATCACCGTTCAGACTATACCTGGACTCGTCCGAGAACATAACCTGGGACCATTGTTCCAATGACCATGTGTTTCTGACACCAGGCTTTATGGGCTCTTCTGTGACCAGGGGTCAGTGGAATGCACCTTGCAGGTCTCCGGGCGAATAAACCACGACTGTTCAGTCGTCTAAAGACTGTGTGTCTGGAGACAACTGTTCCAGTGGCTGCGGTAAGGTCCCGAGCAAGGCTACCTGCTGTTACTGCGTGGCCGTCTGCGGGTACTGATGGTGAGATATCCGTCATCTTGTGGTCTTGTACACTGTGAACGTCCCGTACTGTAGCGCCTGGACACGTTTCCTGTCTGCTGGAATTGTTGCCATAATCTTGAGATCACACTTTGTGGCAGATGGAGGGACCGTGCTACGACCTACTGTGTTTGACCAGCCTCCAGTCGCCCTAGTATTCTACTCCTAACAACGTCATCAATATGTGTTTTTGAGCCATTTTCAACACACAGTCACCATTAGCACGTTTGAAAACGTCTGCACACTTACACGCTGCACCGTACTCTGACATGCGTATGTGGACTGCTGCCGGCGCCATGACGACCGCAGGTCAAAGGCACCGCATAGTCATACCCCGAGGTGATTTAAGCCTGCAAACCGCCCACCAGAGCGTTGTTCCACCATGTATCAGCATTATCCTTAATTTATGAGCATGATTGTATTTATCCGCCGACGTTGGGCAAGCGACTCTCCTGTACGGCACATACATAATGGAAGTAAGAGTGTAGGGGTTAACACTTGGTTGACGGCAGATGGAAGTTTGGGTCTGGCCGTGGAGCGTTCTCGGATAGCCTAACGGTCCGATGACTGCTCGCAATAAGCGAGAAATTCGGGTTTGAGTCTCGGTCGCCACAAATTTTCATTCTCTGTTGGTCCATCATGGCCAGGGGACATCGGCTGGTAAGTAATTGTCAATGTCAATCAAATTCACCAACAGCCATATACTTTAAGATATTTTATTTTATTCTGAAAGCAACCAGTTTCGGCATTTCATTATGCCATCCGCAGGCTCCATACGATTCTATTCAAACTCAGTTGCTGTCATGCCTTTGTATGAAGCAATTGTATAACGATTGCAATTCACGATGTCCAGTGATTTATGGCGCTAAACGACAAGTTCGTTTATTTGGGTAGAAGCGTGTGGGTGCTGGGCATGGCATAATGAAATGCCGAAACTGGTTGCTTTCAGAATAAAATAAAATGATATCTTACAGTATACCGCTGTTGGTGAATTTTATTGACACTGACAACAATTTTCACTGTCGTCATTGTCTATTATACAGCGGATTGTTGTCCATATTCGCGACTGCGAATAAATTTCATGTATTTGAGCGTTGAAGTCATCCAATGTGCGTAAGCAGCTCTACAATTATGGACATCTGGCCAAAAATGGGCAAAGACCTAGATTAAAGGCAACAACACACCCATCTCAGCTATGACGCGCAGTGAATCATTTTCGGGGCGTCCAAGTTTCCCGTGTGTTTACATTCCCCAGAAAGGCAACAGAGGAGGATGCGCGATGCTGCAGGTATTTCGCTGCTACGCAAAAGCCGGACGCTGGAATGTCGCGCATGCGCAGACGGCGCGTTTAAATAGCGGCGTGACATCGCATTGCAGCTGAAGGCCGCCTCGGCGCTTGCGCAACACGCTGTGCTGTGCCACGGAGCTCGCATCACAGCCCTCTGCATCCTTATGCAACGCTCCTCTTCTGCATTCTCTTTCATCTGGGTGCAACGCCTTGTCGGCAGCTCCATCGGCATTCGAACTTCACGGCGCATGCCGACTTGTTTACGAGACAGTCTGGCCGACTACTTCCTGCCACAGCTATGTGGAACGCAGTTGGGAAGCTGTGGCATGAAACACCTAGTCCACATTTCCACAGTATCGCTTCAAAATGTACTTACAGCAGGTTCTGTCATAGTTGTCCACGGTGTACCATATGTTTTTGTATAGCCACCAAGCCACCCGTGACATCCACATCTACGTCTATAATCCGCAATTCACTTTGCGGGGTGTGGCGGAGGCAACTGTGTGTGTGTGTGTGTGTGTGTGTGTGTGTGTGTGTCAGTTTCCTATTTTCCTCTTTCAGTCGCGTATGGTTCACGGGAAGAACAATTGCCGGTAAGCCTCCGTATGGACGGGCGAGCGCGAAGAATTATTCTACGCGCACACACACACACACGCGCGTGCGCGCAAACACGCATTATCGACACTGTACGAGAATGGATGGACTCCTAAATATGGAGTACATCCCATAAAAGATAGCTTGACTGTGAAATAGGCACAGGATCTGACAACACAACTTAAAAATGGTTCAAATGGCTCAGATGCACTATGGGACTTAACATCTCAGGTCATCAGTCCCCTAGACTTCGAACTACTTAAACCTAACTAACCTAAGGACATCACACACATCCATGCCCAAGCCACGATTCGAACCAGCGACCGTAGAAGCCACGTGCTTCCGGAATGAAGCGCCTAGGACCGCTCGACCACAGCTGCCGGCAACACAACTTAAAATATTTTATTAAGAAATAATAATAATAATAATTAATAATAATAATAATAATAATCCCGTGGAGGCCCGGGACAAGAATAGGCCCCCGGTATGTTCTGCCAGTCGTAAAAGGCGACGAAAAGAACAAACCACTAATAGGGCTAACCCCCCTTTTAGTGTGATTAGTTGGTTCAGGACAGAACTAAAGAAGCCTCGGACAAGCGCCGTCATGGTCGGGCACGACGCTTGAACCCTATGCCCGCCCACAATGGTAACGACACTGCTAGCCAACTGGAAAATGATTTAAATCCAAATAGAGGTGTTTTGCAGGATATGCTTCCTGCAACCACCCTAGAAGGAAAACAGAGACAGAGAATGAGATTGTCAGATGAAGTTAATCGACACCTCATGTTCTGTTGTTACCAAGCAACAAACCTAGGAACCAACACAACTGGATACAGATCACAAGTATACACAACATTTATTACCAGATACCCAGAATTAAAATTTTTAACAGAACAACGACTAGCTGATCATATCCGTGTGATAATCAAAAATAACAGGATACCCCAGTCAGAATCAGAAAACATCAAACAACAAGCACAACAAATACTGGAACAAAATAATATGCAATCAGAAGAAGAAGAAAATACAGTAATGGACTCAAACATCCCAGAGCAAACAAACAAAGGACAACACGCATCAATTAAACAATCAGAGGAAAACGAAATCTTAAGACAGCCACCAGAGCAAGCACAAATAGAACACGAAGTGACACACATGTTAGATATAGAAGAAAAATTTCAGCTGCCATATGTAGAATACAAAGACACAAATACATACATTAGACCATTCTTGCATAGACTGCCAAATAACCCACAAGTCGAAACAACAATAAAAACTATCAACACAATCATACACAACAAAATAAATGAAAACACAACTATGGAAGAGTTACAACTACTGGATTATATAGGAGCACTCACTGCACTAAATATACACACTAGGCAGAGATCAGAACCAATCAATACACAGAAGAAACCCACAAAATCAGCATGGCAACACAGGCTACAGATCAGAATAGAAAAACTGAGAAAAGACATCAGACAGCTAACACAATTTATAAGAAATGAAATGTCAGAAAAAGAACGAAAAAGGTTAGGTAAAATCTCACAACAAGAAGCGATAGAGCAATTAGATGAAAAGAAGCAGAAATTACAAGCATTGGCCAAACGACTTCGAAGATACAAAAAAGTGAAAATAGAAGGAAACAAAACCAGACAGTAGATAAACACACATTAAAATAGACAATCCACCAAACATAACAGACATGGAACACTTCTGGAGCAACATATGGTCAAACCCAGTACAACATAACAGGCACGCACGGTGGATACAAGCAGAAACAGACACATACAAGATGATACCACAAATGCCGGAAGTGATAATTTTGCAACATGAAGTCACCCAAACAATTAATTCTACTCACAATTGAAAAGCCCCTGGAAAAGATAAAATAGCAAATTTCTGGCTAAAGAAGTTCACCTCAACACATTCACATGTAACTAAAATACACTCCTGGAAATTGAAATAAGAACACCGTGAATTCATTGTCCCAGGAAGGGGAAACTTCATTGACACATTCCTGGGGTCAGATACGTCACATGATCACACTGACAGAACCACAGGCACATAGACACAGGCAACAGAGCATGCACAATGTCGGCACTAGTACAGTGTATATCCACCTTTCGCAGCAATGCAGGCTGCTATTCTCCCATGGAGACGATCGTAGAGATGCTGGATGTAGTCCTGTGGAACGGCTTGCCATGCCATTTCCACCTGGCGCCTCAGTTGGACCAGCGTTCGTGCTGGACGTGCAGACCGCGTGAGACGACGCTTCATCCAGTCCCAAACATGCTCAATGGGGGACAGATCCGGAGATCTTGCTGGCCAGGGTAGTTGACTTACACCTTCTAGAGCACGTTGGGTGGCACGGGATACATGCGGACGTGCATTGTCCTGTTGGAACAGCAAGTTCCCTTGCCGGTCTAGGAATGGTGGAACGATGGGTTCGATGACGGTTTGGATGGGCCGTGCACTATTCAGTGTCCCCTCGACGATCACCAGTGGTGTACGGCCAGTGTAGGAGATCGCTCCCCACACCATGATGCCGGGTGTTGGCCCTGTGTGCCTCGGTCGTATGCAGTCCTGATTGTGGCGCTCACCTGCACGGCGCCAAACACGCTTACGACCATCATTGGCACCAAGGCAGAAGCGACTCTCATCGCTGAAGACGAAACGTCTCCATTCGTCCCTCCATTCACGCCTGTCGCGACACCACTGGAGGCGGGCTGCACGATGTTGGGGCGTGAGCGGAAGACGGCCTAACGGTGTGCGGGACCGCAGCCCAGCTTCATGGAGACGGTTGCGAATGGTCCTCGTCGATACCCCAGCAGCAACAGTGTCCCTAATTTGCTGGGAAGTGGCGGTGCGGTCCCCTACGGCACTGCGTAGGATCCTACGGTCTTGGCGTGCATCCGTGCGCCGCTGCGGTCCGGTCCCAGGTCGACGGGCACGTGCACCTTCCGCCGACCACTGGCGACAACATCGACGTACTGTGGAGACCTCACGCCTCACGTGTTGAGCAATTCGGCGGTACGTCCACCCGGCCTCCCGCATGCCCACTATACGCCCTCGCTCAAAATCCGTCAACTGCACATACGGTTCACGTCCACGCTGTCGCGGCATGCTACCAGTGTTAAAGACTGCGATGGAGCTCCGTATGCCACGGCAAACTGGCTGACACAGACGGCGGCGGTGCACAAATGCTGCGCATCTAGCGCCATTCGACGGCCAACACCGCGGTTCCTGGTGTGTCCGCTGTGCCGTGCGTGTGATCATTGCTTGTACAGCCCTCTCGCAGTGTCCGGAGCAAGTATGGTGGGTCTGACACACCGGTGTCAATGTGTTCTTTTTTCCATTTCCAGGAGTGTATTTAACAGTTACATTGCAGACCCATACACATTCCCTGATACACTTACACATGGAATAACTTATCTAAAACCTAAAGATCAAGCAGACACAGCAAACCCAGCTAAATATCGTCCCATAACATGCCTACCAACAATATACAAAATATTAACTTCAGTCATTACACAGAAATTAATGACACATACAACACACAACAAAATTATAAATGAAGAACAAAAAGGCTGTTGCAAAGGAGCACGAGGATGTAAAGAGCAACTGATAACAGATGCAGAGGTGACATATCAAGCTAAAACTAAACAAAGGTCGCTACACTACGCATACATTGATTACCAAAAAGCTTTTGATAGTGTACCCCACTCATGGTTACTACAAATATTGGAAATATACAAAGTAGATCCTAAATTGATACAGTTCCTAAACATAGTAATGAAAAATTGGAAAACCACACTTAATATCCAAACAAATTCAAATGTCACATCACAGCCAATACGGATTAAGCGTGGAATACTCCAAGGAGACTCATTAAGTCCTTTCTGGTTCTGCCTTGCTCTGAACCCACTATCCAACATGCTAAATAATACAAATTATGGATACAATATTACTGGAACATACCCACACAAAATCACTCATTTGCTATACATGGATGATCTAAAACTACTGGCAGCAACAAATCAACAACTCAACCAATTACTAAAGATAACAGAAGTATTCAGCAATGATATAAATATGGCTTTGGAACAGACAAATGTAAGAAAAATAGCATTGTCAAGGGAAAACGCACTAAACAAGAAGATTACATATTGGATAACCACAGCGACTGCATAGAAGCGATGGAAAAAACAGATGCCTATAAATATCTAGGTTACAGACAAAAAATAGGAATAGATAATACAAACATTAAAGAAGAACTAGAAGAAAAATATAGACAAAGACTAACAAAAATACTGAAAACAGAATTGACAGCAAGAAACAAGACAAAAGCTATAAATACTTATGCTATACCAATATTGACCTACTCATTTGGAGTAGTGAAATGGAGTAACACAGACCTAGAAGCACTCAATACACTTGCACGATCACAATGACACAAATATAGAATACATCACATACATTCAGCAACAGAAAGATTCACATTAAGCAGAAAGGAAGGAGGAAGGGGATTTATCGATATAAAAAACCTACATTATGGACTGGTAGACAATTTAAGAAAATTCTTTCTATAACGAGCAGAAACTAGCAAAATACGCAAAACAATCACTCATATAAATACATCGGCTACACCACTGCAATTTCATAACCACTTCTACAACCCTTTAGATCACATAACATCAACAGATACAAAGAAAGTAAATTCGAAAACGAAAACACTACATGGGAAGAACCCGTAGCATCTAACACAGCCACACATCGATCAAGACGCATCCAACACATGGCTAAGAAAAGGCAATATATACAGTTAGACGGAAGGAGTCATGATTGCAATACAGGATCAAACAATAAACACCAGATATTACAGCAAGCATATTATTAAAGATCCCAATACCACAACAGATAATTGCAGACTTTGCAAACAACAAATAGAAACAGTAGATCACATCACAAGCGGATGTACGATACTAGCAAATACAGAATACCCCAGAAGACATTACAATGTAGAAAAAATAATACATCAACAGCTTGCCTTACAACATAAACTTATAAAACAACACGTTCCCACATACAAGTATGCACCAGAAAATGTACTGGAGAATGATGAATACAAATTGTACTGGAACAGAACCATTATAACAGATAAAACACCACCACATAACAAACCTGACATCATACTCACCAATAAAAAGAAGAAATTAACACAACTAATCGAAATATCCATACCAAATACAACAAATATACAAAAGAAAACAGGAGAAAAAATTGAAAAATACATCCAACTGACTGAGGAAGTCAAGGACATGTGGCATCAGGATAAAGTTGACATTGTACCAACTATACTATCAACTACAGGAGTCATACCACATAATATCCACCAGTACATCAATGCAATACAGCTACATCCAAACTTATATATACAACTACAGAAATCCGTAATTATTGATACATGTTCAATTACCCGGAAGTTCCTAAATGCAATGTAACATATACCGTACAGTTAAAAGGAAGTCACGCTTGATCAAGGTCCGCGTCACTTTCCATTTTTGACCAGACATAATGTCTGAGAAAAGAAAGAAATAATAATAATAATAATAAACTTTCAAATGTAACTCTATATGTATTCTTTGCTTTTTAATTCTCGCAATATGTTAAGAGAGCCGGAAAGCAGTGTCCTTTTTATCCATTAAATTCAAACAGATGAATGGTTCAGACACATTTATTTCTATCGATGAAGTATTAAATCTCGTTATCAACAATCTTTTGCCATCTAGTGTGCAAATTTTCGATACCGGATCGATAAAAATCAATTCCTTTTCGGTTAAAATATCTGGACATCGCATTTTGGACATCGTCCAAAGTTTAAAATTTTTTTGTCACTTACGAATCCTGTCCTGTATTATCGTGTTGCAAATCAAAGATTGATTTAATCGACCAATTTATTCACAGCAAAGATCCGCATTCACAGTTAGTCCAGGTTTCAGCACATCAAAATTAACGATACCGCGAATAATCCACCACACCCACAAAAGCGCGTTTTAGGGTGTAAATCTGGCTTAGCTGTACTTCGTGGTGATGCGTTCTGAGAGAGTCACTGACTTTTACATTTGGTTCACCGCAGAGGACCCATTTTTCATCTCCAGTGATCTAACGACCAAAAAACGAATGTGCCGCTGAAGCAATACGTTGCATGTGACGGATCGGTTAACTTTGTTTCTCTTTACCAGTCTACTCTAAATGCTCTTGTAGGTCGATCGAGGTTGTTGGTTAAGCGTTTGACAGTTCCTCGATTTTCTGGTACGGATTAGCTTCCACTTCCGCTCTTAACATGTCATCGGTTACACTTATTGATCGTCCTGAACGATACGAATCGGAAAGATCAAAATTACCGGATTTGAACTTGAAAAAAGAACCTTTGGCATTTACGCACGACTAGTGCACCTGGATAAACAATGCAAATTTTTTGGTAGCAACTGTTGCGCTACTACCCTTGTGAAACTCAAACGGCATACAGTGCCGGATTTATAGCTCTTCTGGTATTTGGCTAGCTATTTCACCACAAACTGCAATGAGCTGATAAATAGCCGGCCGAAGTGGCCGTGCGGTTAAAGGCGCTGCAGTCTGGAACCGCAAGACCGCTACGGTCGCAGGTTCGAATCCTGCCTCGGGCATGGATGTTTGTGATGTCCTTAGGTTAGTTAGGTTTAACTAGTTCTAAGTTCTAGGGGACTAATGACCTCAGCAGTTGAGTCCCATAGTGCTCAGAGCCATTTGAACCATTTTGAGCTGATAAATGACGAACGAATATCGACAAGCGCAGAAACGACATTACTTTCCGGTCCCCTTAATTTATTCAAGTATGCGGGGTGTAAACCTTCTTATATTGTATACAGATTCTCTCATAATTATGACTATCAGAACCGATCCCTAATAACAACTTGCTTTAACAGTAGGGCTCCGTCCACTTGCGTATGCATGTGGTAACGGCGGAACATAACTTTCACGCTCTCTGTCGACTATTAATCAAGACAGACAATTCAGAACTGATAGTTAATAATCTTCGTCTTACACTATGGAAAGGAGAAATACGGGAAGTAGGCACAGATGTGCACTCTACCTTATCTGACTGTAAGATTATCTCAGGCTGAACTTAATCACTGCATTGTTATTTTGAAGTTTCATTAAAAGCTTTACGAATATAATTCCTACCTACAATGGAAGGCTGGAAGCATATGAGATGTTACAACACACACACACACACACACAAGCCTAGCATTCGAACCGTCAATAAAGTTATGCAATTGTGCGCGACCTTGCAAAGACGCAAGGAAACAATCGAACATGTAGCTGCAATAACACAAGAGCTGACGACAGAATTCTCGTTTTTTTTTCTTCTTATAAGATAAAATTAATTGCATGTACAACTCTTAAAGTAGCGATAGTAAATACAAGTGTTTTTACAAGTCTGACAGAGCAATAAACAAGACAACACTATCGTCAGGAACCGCAAGTAACTCGCTAAAAACGTAATATGAGATAACAGTTTGCAATCTGTATTATAGAAGAATACAAACTTCTCTTGTCTGCAGGTGATAAGTGTGTTCCTAGAGGGATGGACAGTATTAATGGATAATACAGGACCATTCGAAACAATGAAGTTAAGTAAACATGGGCTCTGCAATGCATACTTAAGAACCAAGAGCGGTTTTTTATCTTCAGTATTGTGAGACACATGTCTTTTACTGAACGGGTGCGCATAGCTCTTAAGGTATAGAACCCTTGTTTACTGGACTTGTTTTTCTTATCTTGGTCCATGCTACCACCTCTGAAAGGCGGTGGAGTTCTGGTTTTCCTGTATATAGACAGTTTCAAAGTCTTTTCGTCAAACGTCTAGGGTTGGCGGATCACGTCTTGGGGAACAACGTCTGGTAGAGAGAAAATCTTTTCTGACGCTTTTCGGCGATGCTAAGGTTCCTTTATTATTTATCGTCCCTCGGATGACGAGAGGTTACTGAACTAAAAGGATCTACTAATCAGGTGTGGTGCATACTACCTTCTCCAAGAAATTGGTGTGACTTTCAACAAGAGTACCTTAAGAGTGAGTGTGTCTAAGTTTAGAAGGTGATTTAGAAGCGAATCAGTAACTTAAATTTTGCTCGGCTTATTTCCTTTCACGCATAGTAGACGACTGGATTATAGGCAACCCACCTTGCATACGCCCAGGGGCATGACCAATACATAAAGAACCCCTAGAGAACATGTTGTGTCTAAGAAAATCTGTTCCGCATGACGCGATCTCTCGCCCATAGAATTTGATGCAAAGACTTTGAAACACTCTACTTCAGTCACAGGTCGCTCAAATGCAATAAATAGCGGATTCGATCTACTGCCACGTCATCGTCAGACGATCTTTTTCAAAAGAAAGAAAATCCAGGTGAGTAAAATACTGGGACACTAAATTGCAAATCAGACTGACTTCTATACCCAAATATGGTACACACTCGTACTAACTCGTCAACTGAGTCCGCAGCTCGTGGTCTAGTGGCTAGCGATGCTACCTGTGGATCACGAGGTCCCGCGTTCGATTCCCGGACTGGTTGAGGATTTTTCTCTGCCCGGGGACTGGGTGTTTGTGTTGTTCTCATCATGTCATCATCATAATCATTTGTGACAGTGGCTAGATAGGATTGTGAGAAAATTGGAGCGGGTAAAAATAGGGACTTTGTATGACCACGCAGTTGAGCGCCCCACAAACCAAACGTATTCATCGTCGTCTGAACAGGCTCAGCAGATACATTTACGGTGTGAGCACGTCTCCGCACCCGTTCAGTTGATGAGTTTCTAACAGGGGAAACTCACCGTCAACTTACTTTTGCCGCAAAATGGCCCAGTCAATAACTGAACACAGGTAAAGCATGGAAACAGGAAGAATGTGTACTGGACTGTGAAAAAAGAAGCAAAATAGAAACGGTGAACGATACAAGTTCAAGGTGTGCAGCGTGGAGCGAATTGCAACAGTCACGGCGTCGTGGTTGTGTGGCCACGCTGTTGGTCTGCAGAGCGGGAGATGCTGTTCAAATCTCCCTCGCGCCCCTTTTTTTTTTTCCAGTAAATTATGAACCTTCCGTCCGGTTATTGACGCGTCTGTTTTCCTTCTGTAGTCTTGGCAATTAACATACCATACACTCGTTACAGCATATGACTCATGTGGTAAGAATATATTACCGTCGCAAGTAAATGTGACGAATAGTGAGAGCAGGCGAGATGCCGCATAAACCTCGTGAACTAAGTTACAACAAAGGAATTCAAGAGTGAAAACTTCCAAAACGGAACGTAGCAGTCATAGCATGTGGTACTTTTGTAGCACAGACAGCACGTCTAGAGGTTTTTTTCCTTATAACTCGCTATTGCAAACAGATGTTACACCATGACACAAGACACAAATCTGAATACAGCAAACAGATATGTCAATACTTCCATGAGCGGACGGACTCTTCATAATTTTGTGGAAAAAAAGGGGGGCATGAGGAGATTTGAACATAAATCAAACACCGTGACCACATAACAACAACGCCGTGGACTCTTCAACTGCCTTGATGTTGCACATCTTGAGCTTAGTCCGTTCATTGTGTCGATTTTGCTTTTTTCAGAGTTCAGTACACCTTCTTCATGTTTTCACGCTTGATCTGTGTTCACTTTTTGACGAGCTATCCTCTGAGCCATGTTACCACTAAATCTGAGAGGGGTGCGATGGGGAGTTTCCCTTGTATCGTATCATATCCAAGTATCTATAGTTGTGTATCGAAGTCAATCTGATTTGTAATATCGTACCCTAGTGTTTTAGTATCCCCCGTTTGTTCTTTCTTTTTAAACAGACCGTCTGATGGTGTCGTAGTAGTAGGTCAAAATGGTAGTGACCAGAGGTTGAAATATTTAATAAAAAAACATAGAAAACGATGAATGTATTTCCATAAGCCGGTATGCTTAGATCATTTACATATAAGACAACCAACATCAAGTAATTGATAGGCGAGGTGAACGTGACTTAATTAATACAGTGGGCATAAGTTTCAACACAAAAAAACTAAACTCCTCCCAAACAGGCCATGAAGGCCCAAAGGCACTGACCGGCCGCCGTGTCATCCTCATCCACAGGCATCACTGGATGCGGATACGGAGGGGCATGTGGTCAGCACACCGCGCTCCCGGCTGTATGTCAGTTTCCGAGGAGTTTCAACACATATGTGTAGTATTTTATGGCCCAGTTGTTTAGTGAGTGTCACAGGCTTTTGCTGTAGATATTAACGTATGTCAATGCAAAATTAACGTAAGATTATCACCCTTCCGCATGTAGGGCTAAGTTCAAGCTAATTTCTTAAGTACCTCTACATGGTGTTACGTCAAAATAATTTTACAGACCAAATAATAAACAAAAAGCCTCGGTGGATAGAACATAAATTGCTCAAATACGCAGGGTGAATCATCTAAGACTTGCGCGACAAATATTGCGGAAATGGAATGTACTAGTGATGAGCTGTTTTCACAGAATCGATTGTTGGTCAGCTCGTACTGAAAGCCAATAAACAGATTGTAATAATACTCAGAAAGTGTTTTTTGTGCGACCATACACTTTTTTAAATGGAACAATGCCTATTGACATTAACAAACAAAAAGCGGGGTAAATTCGAATGTCATTGGTGTTTATTGTGGGAGTCTACTGCGAGTTGTTTACGCGATATCGTATTTTGAAAAGTTCCCTCACTGATAGTTGCACAATACCTGTGGTAGTACTCACTAAAGAACAGAAGTATACACACTAGTTTGTGGATTCCGACCGGCAACGAGACAACTGACCATCACAGCGGCAGCGACAATACACACAATCAGGTATGGAACAACTGCTGCACACGTGATAGCATTTCAGCTGAGATGTCCGAGCAGGCTGCAGTAATACTTCGTTGCATAGCATCAGATGTAGTTGGTATGTTCTTGTAGATAGCATCTTTCTGCTTTCCCCTTTCTACAGACGTCAAATACGGGAAACGGGCCGGCCAAGATACAGGTCCGCTGCGTCCAACCCAACGGTTAGGAAACAATTCGTGAAGACATGCTGTAGTAAGCCTACTTCGTGCAATGTGGGCTGGACAGTCGTGTTGGTACCACAGGTTCTCCCTAGTCTGCAGAGGAACATCTAACATCAGTGGAAGATGGTCCGGTAGGAGACTGCGATACTTGTGAGCGTTTGGTGTTGCATCTATCAAATACGGACCTATGACCTGATGGTTCACTATTCCAGACCACACGTTTACACTCCACCTGACGAAGCCAACGGGGATAGTCAACAGACCAGTAATGCATGTTTCGGCTGCTTACCTGTACATGATTGGTTCAAATGGCTCT
Source organism: Schistocerca americana (assembly GCF_021461395.2). Classification (NCBI taxonomy): domain Eukaryota; kingdom Metazoa; phylum Arthropoda; class Insecta; order Orthoptera; family Acrididae; genus Schistocerca; species Schistocerca americana. The sequence goes on along the minus strand of NC_060123.1, from coordinate 658,852,393 downwards.
GAGCACTATGGGACTTAACTTCTGAGGTCATCAGTCCCCTAGAACTTAGAACTACTTAAACCTAACTAACCTAAGGACATCACACAAACAGCCATGCCCGAGGCAGGATTCGCACCTGCGACCGTAGCAGTCGCGCGGTTCCGGACCGAAGCACCTAGAGCCGCTCGGCCATCGCGGCCGGCGCATGATTGGTAATTGTGGCTTTATCATTAATCTCTCCATACACCATGGGCATGTGAGCTTTCTCTACATTCCTAAATCCCATCGTCTACTCACGACCTATTGCTTGGACTGCCACACACTAACTGATTAGCAAGTCGCACTGCACTCAGAGAACACACAAGCACACTGCAAGGAAACATAAGAACATCATTCGTAGCATCTACACAGGCTGAATGACTCAAACAAGTGTCGCTGTGGAAACTTTTCATAATACGACATCTTGTAACGACTCGCACTAGAATCCTGCAGCAAACACCACTGACATTCTAATTTCCCCTAATTTTAGTTTGTTAATGTCAGTAGGTAGTGTTCCACTTTAAAAGCGTTTGTTTTCACAAAAATACACTTTCTTCGTATTATTAGTATCTGCTTATTGACTAACAATACGAGCCGCTGACTGCCAATCCACTCTGTGTAAACGGCACATCAATAGCACTTTCCATTTCCGCAATATCTCGGTGCAAATTTTAGGCGTTTCATCCTGTATATGGAAAAACAAAAACAAGTAAGTTGTGTCCTCTATAAGGCGAAAATTTTACCCAATTTTATAACATGTTTGCATATTTACTTCCAACAAATCTTTTTAAGGTTCCATGTTACATATTACACCCATGTCTGAGTCTCTATAATATAGTAGATCCTCATAATATCAAGAAAGCTTTGATGGAAATATGTAACCGAGCCTTAATCTGGTTTTAATTCCACGTTTATTTTTGCTGTCTTAGGTGTTTAGTGCATGGTAGTGTTAAGTAGTGTAAATCGACTTCTTTTTCAGTATAATGACCGAGCCTACGGAAGATTAAAACTTTTTAATTTCATACAGGTGACACTGGTAACGTCAGTGTGCATTTCAGTCTGGTGCCGTAACTAACTTTCAGCTTCATCAGGCCTTGCGTTCCTCTACATGAATGGATGTATACAGGAACAAAATTTTGCTTTATATTTCAGGGATAACGGTCTGTCTCTTTTCCAGTCTCCCCGCCCTTGTTGATGTATTTTTTGAATGTATTCATTATACGGGAGTTTCATTCGTTAGAATTTGCTTTGAGTAACGTTTTCCTTAGCATCTGTGTCGGCTATTTTGACACTTATGATATCGACATTACCACACGAAGTTTATGTGAATGCAGACATATTAGAGAGTGCGGCAAAATTTATGCGCTGTGGTGTTTGTACACAGGCAGTAGCCGAGAACTGTACGGCGCTCGCTGCAATCGAGAAACTTATGGAAATGAAATTTTTAAGCAACAGGGAAGCTCACTCTTCCTTTAATGCACTACTTCCGTAATACTAAAGACCTATCTTTGGAAGTTTCATTTACTTGATTCATCTATGCCGTTATGGATGTGGAAAGAAAAATAAGACGAAGACAGTTTCCCGAAAAGAATTCTTTGCTCGGCTGTAAGGAAAGCCGAACGGTGTGCTTCGTGCTGGGGTCCGCAACGGCGAAAGCTGTGTTTACTCTGAGCGAGAGACGCACCTGCGCGCCCCGCACGACACCTTTCACGGAACGGCTGACAGGTGGAAAGCGTAAACAGGCTGTCTGCGGAACAAAATACTCTGGCGAACAGCCGTCAGTGTGTGTAAAGCCGCTGAGTTTAGGTTGCTGCAATCGGTTTCCACCAACTTTATGTCGCCTATTCGAAACAGTCGACTGGGAGCAAAATTTATTTCTGTCCCAGCGTGACCAGCGGTATGTGGTAATCAGGGGTCATGGTTTATGCCAGGGTTCGTGTGAGCTGTTTGCTCTGTGACTTGAACCCGTCTTTGTAGGAGAAAGGTGGCACCAATGACGTGATATTTCGGCTAGCGTTTATTATTCAGTATGTGCTATTCAAGACAGCAAATCGACGGCATCCTCCACAGATTGGAGGGTCTCTCCCCTATCTCAGTTACATAGCTCTTGAAAATTAGCAGTATCATCATCGGCTACCCTTTGCGATCACAAGAAACAACTTGTTTACTGCAGTACCAGCTACTGGGAAAACTTTGTTGAAAATGGTTCAAATGGCTCTAAGCACTATGGGACTTAACATCTGACGTCATCAGTCCCCTAGACTTAGAACTACTTAAACCTAACTAATCTAAGGACAGAACACACATCCATACCAGAGGCAGGATTCAACCTGTGACCGTAGCAGCAGCGCGGTTCCGGACTGAAGCGCCTAGAATGGCTCTGCTACAGCGGCCGGCACAAAACTTTGTTAGGAACAAATGTTATTATCATATGAATAACATTTTGTTTCGCAGCTGGACAGATACTCGTATAAAGTGTAAAGCACTGTACCACACATTGAAGAATTCCTACGCAAACAACGGTTAGTGTCCTCCTACGTGCCTCACTCGCGCTTAGGATGTGTCGTGCATTTTAATCAATAAAGATGCAGTTTGAACATTATGCTGTTAAAACGGGTGCGAAATATTGTCACCAGAAAGTCTTCCTCATCTGTGTGATAAAGTATATTGTATCATCCTAATACCTTTTATAGTACAATATCATCTTCAATCAGTGGATGTTTATGAAGACATTTTGGGTCAAGATGCGAGCCCTATTCGGAGAGCAAGGTCAGATCGGTTGGGAAATGGAAACCACTGTGAAAATCAAGAATGTTTTATTGGCAACAGTTAGCTCCCTCTTCCAACTACTTGTTTACATACTCCCTGCTCCGACTTAGCTATCTGCCATAGTGTTGTACCGACTTCCCAATACCCTCGTAACAGAGGACAACCGCTTGTGCTTTCCACCAATCTTCTGCACTGGTCTACAGCTCGTTGTATGCACCAAAATGTCTTCCTTGTCAGTGGTTCATGTGACAAGAGATGAAACTCAGGGGAAGCCAATCACAGGCTGTATTATGGACGATTAAACACTTCCCGTCAAAAAAGCAGCAGCAGCGTTTCATTGCCCCTGTAAAGTGCGACCAAGAGCCGCGCGGGATTAGCCGAGAAGTCAGAGGCGCTGCAGTCATGGACTGTGCGGCTGGTCCCGGCGGAGGTTCGAGTCCTCCCTCGGGCATGGGTGTGTGTGTTTGTACTTCCGATAATTTAGGTTAAGTAGTGAGTAAGCTTAGGGACTGATGACCTTAGCAGTTAAGTCCCATCAGATGTCACACACATTTGAACATATTGAACTAGTGCGACCAAGAACTGTCGTGAAGAAAGAAACGGACGACAGTTATGTTGTGTGGGCTGCATGATATCAGGCGAAATCTCTCTCCAAGCCCTCATACCTAGCGGAAGACATTATTTCCTATGCGTTTTTACGCGCTCAGAACTAAAAAGAATGCAGTGACGTGATCGACAGCCATACAAGAGACACTGCCCAATGCATCTGTGCAAAGATTCATCAAATTGTCACTGTGGTTTCCATTTCACACCTGTGCGGACCTTACTTCGAGAACAGCTCTTTTAGTGTAGAAAAACGTCGGTGATTGTGCCACCCTGGTTTTTCCCCAGTTTAATTTCATATAATACATGGGCTGCAAGATATGGTGCTGATTTTCCAAGAGAACCGGAATCGTTCGTAACACACAAAAAGAACCTTTACATCCAGACAGTGAAAAAACTGTTGTAAAATTTAAGAGAATATCACCAATGTAGCAAATAAATTCTCGATCTTTCTTCTCGTCTCTGAAATCGTGAATCATGGAAGCGCCAGGTAATTTCTTCGGTGTGCTGAGCAGGACAGAGGATGTTGTTGAAGCAGGCGCCTTCACGGATCGGCCGTACAAGCTGTGCTGTGGAAGCCATCCGGGCGGCGCACCCGAGACACACAATCTGTCACAACCTCCGCAGCCGCGGGCAGCAGCAAGGGACGCCGCTTCTGCACAATGGCCGATGAATTATTCAGCAGCAGCAGCAGCAGCAGCAGCGCGTGGTCACGTGACCTGGGATGGCCGCTCCCAAATGGAGATCGCCAGCCACCGGTCTTCCTTCTAGAAATTCTCCCCGAGTCGCCGCAAAAGAGCGAACGCGGAAAACTGTATTCCCATGTACAACGTGTTCCAGAGCCTCACTTACCAACTTCGTGGGTGAGTCGGTGAGTCGATCAAAACGAGACAAAAATTTCACCCCATTTTTGATGATGCTGGATCCCTTGTGTTGCAGGTGCAACTCTACCACAGTTTTACTTGTGCTGGCCGAATGGAAAGCTGGCCCTGGGGTGGAAGAACGTTGGCACTGACCACCGGATCGACGCCAATCAGTACTGATGAACGTTTCGTCCTTCCGGGGGAATGACAATGGTTCACATGGCTCTGAGCAGTATGGGACTTAACTTATGAGGTCATCAGTCCCCTAGAACTTAGAACTACTTAAACCTAACTAACCTAAGGACATCACACACATCCATGCCCGAGGCAGGACTCGAACCTGCGACCGTAGCGATCGCGCGGTTCCAGACTGTAGCGCCTAGAACCGCTCGGCCACTCCGGCCGGCGGGGAATGACACTGTTTAGTGGTTGTTGAACACCACGAATGCTCACAGTGAACGACACCCCTTGTTCATTGCATATTAACCACACACACACACACACACACACACACACACACACACACACACACACACATGTACGAGTTGAGTTCAAGAAGTAAATTACATACTATTACGACAGGCCAAGTAACGTTTATTGAACGCTGTACTACACTGCAAAGTGACACAGGCACTTTTAACATTGTCACCAAGTCTTTGTGAATAACAGTCGGAATGTCCTACCAGACGTTCAGTTCCTCGACGATAGTAATCCGCTCCTTGGTCACGGAGTAATTCGACAAAGGCTTTTTGAACGTACTCATCGTTCGAAAACCTTTCTCTTCCTCCCCACCTCAGATACTCTTTCAACTTGCCGAAAAGGTGGACTCGCATGGTGCAAGGATCTGGACTTCCCTGCATAAGCCACGCTTGCGCGGCCTTGGTCAAATTGTCGTCAGCATCTCACTGCGGTTGAACGGTATATTGCATTTGGTCGACGTACCGCCAGGTTCTAACAGTGAATGTGTGCGCAGTGCAGGCGTACTGCCCACAATAATCTCACTGTCACGCGTACTTCAACTCTGTATTACGTTTTCAGTTAGCGCGCCATTCCACTCGACATCTGTGATGCACCTGTGTCTACAGGAAACCTGGAACGTGTAGTCTCTTCTGGCAATGCGCCAGTCTTGTTGCGCAGTGATGTGTACGGGATGTGTAACTTACATACAGAAGTCACTAGTCACTACGTACATGAAGGAAGAAAGCAAGATTAGCGTGCATGTCACGCTGACACTGAGGATATTAGAGACGGAGCACGCGCCTGGATTACGGTGGTTGGAGAAGGAAACTGGCCGTTTCCTTTTAAGGGAACCATCCCAGCATTGATCTTTTCAAGAAAATTACGAGAAACTTACATTAGGATGGCCGGACGTGGATGTGAACCGTCCTCGTCCCCAATGCGAGTCCATTGTGCTAATCACTGCGCCACCTCGCTCAGTCCTACATGCAAGACTTCCAAATGTAATTTCATTAGAAAGATTAGTAGAAGTCTGCGTGAATGCGCATATCCTCAGATATATGTACATCTTCATAAATATTCTACCGACAACTGAAGTCCATGACAGAGGGTACTTCTCATTGCACTACTTGTTATGGCTTCTTCGCGTTACATTCACGTATAGAGCGTCCGACTGACAACTTTTTAAACGCCTATGTGCTCGCTGTACTTAGTTTAATCTTGTCTTAGCAACCATCACGGGATCGATATGTACGGCGTTGTAGTATATCCTGAATTCATTACTTAAAGCTGGTTCTTGATACTTTCGATGTGCGCTTTCTCGAGATAGTTTGTCTGCCTTCAAGCTCTGCCAGTTCATTTTCTTCAACTACTTTGCGGACGGAAGCCTGCTCCGATACAAATATTCTGTATCTGCAGATACCGGCAATTATAGTCCGCCTCCTTAGTTGGCTGACAGTCAACACGGTAGCACAGCGTGTTCGGCCAGAGGGCTGGCTGTCCTTTGTAATAAATAAAAGTGAGTCAAGTATTCAACGATGAACTTGAAGGGTGTCACTCAGATCAAATGCCGAGAACAGTGAACATTGACGAAGAAAATGAAGGCGACAAAAGATTGGTCAACGTTTCTGACTGCCATGTAGGGGGCCCGGGTTCGATTCCTGGCCGCATCAAGATCTTCTCCGCTCGGGGACTTCGTGTTGTGTTGTTCTCATCATAATTTCATCGTCATCGAAACGCATGTCGCCCAATGTGCCGTCAAGTGCAAACGCTTGCAACTCGGCGACTGAACTTCCCCCTGGTGTGGACTTCCGCTCATCAACGCCATACGATCATCTCATTTCATTTTTTTGCAATAATAATTACTTTGCGACCTGTCTACCTTCCCGGTTTTCCGCAGAATTACACATATATCCTTGCTTTGTTGTATCAGCAGCTGTATTACCTTTGCGTCATTCTTGTTTCGTCTGCATTAGGAGAGGTCACATCTGTAGTTAGTGTAATTACCAAATCTACCAGAAAGCACATGAACACTGTTTTAGGACACTCCATCCACTGCAATCTTCATTTTATTGTCTGACCTCTGCTGCTCATACGACGCAAGAAAATTTCGCTACAAACTCACTGATGCTATTAACGTTTGCTAAATATATATTCCAGTACACAATGCAACACTTACTCCAGTGAAAAATGTAGCAAATGATAATGATTTAATACTGTGGTGAACATTTCTTAAATATATATAACAGTACACAATGCAACACTTACTCCAGTGAATAATGTAGCACATCATCATGATTTAATACTGCGCAGAAGTAATGTATATTTGATAAACGAACAATACTATTACTATTTAACAGTTCCGAAGATGTGACAACGTAAAAGACGACTTGATATGATTTCACAACGTTGATAAAATATTCCGCAAAAAATTTCACATAATAATTGCAACAAAAAATTAAATAAGGAATATGAGAGACCCTGTTTTCTTAAACTATATTCATGACAAGCCGTTCCTAATCTAAGTAACATAAATTACGAGTCCGTGTTCAGTAGGAAAATACAAGCCAGGGGCAAGCATACCGCCAGAGTACCGTACGGAACGAGCTCAAGTGATTCACAAAATTGTAATATTCGCGGTTGCACACAAAAGACTTGAGGACGTGAATAGCATTTCTCTTATCCGCGCAGACTTCTGAACACTGGTAAATGAAGAAAACGGCGTGAAAGACATACAGGGGGATGGGCGAATGTATGTAAACACGAAAAACGCAACACATTGCGAAACCTTATACGGTGAACGAAATCAATTGGCATTCAAAACAGCTTCGTGTCGGAATTGATAAATACAGGTCCTGTATGGTTTTCAACGGAATAAAATAACATTCTTCTTGCAAAATAGTGCTAATTTTAGGTATCAACGATGAAGGTCGATAGCGATCAATTATGGAGCTCCCTTCGTGTTGGTTTGGTGCTAAGACGGTTCGCGACTGCGACATTCGGTTCTGCAATAACTTCTGGAGCTGTCCTCCTCGTACTTCTCATCACGATCCCCTGCAATGGCCGTCCGTCACGATCACTCTACACACACTTTCGACAGCGTTGTGACGTGGCGAATGATGTTTCTCAGTTCCAAGTGTGTGGTATAAATTTTCGATTCGATGCGTCCTGAAACGCCAAACATTTCGGCTACCTTGTTTACAGAAGCACCCAAATAGAGCACCAACAGTTCGACGGCCTTGGAATTCGCTTGTCTACGACGTAATGCACTCACAACTGCACAGAAAACTCTTCTGGTCACAGTTGGCGCTTGCAACGTGTTGTGGACATCGCATTGGTTCCGTTCGTTGTCAAATACAACAGCGGCACCTGCAGGCTTGGCTATCATTTAGATTTATGTTCAATCAGGCATTTTTCGTGGTCTTTCCATATTTATCCCACCCTCACCAACAATTTTCAGTAATAATGTCGCTTACGCTCCTCTAAACGGATTCTTACTTTATTCCTAAAGGATGTCAGTGCGTGTGCACTACGGAAGACCGGTGGGGAGACTTCCGTTTGCTTATCCAAAGAAGGCATTTCGTGCGATGGGCAAAATAACCTACGTCAGTCCTAGAAAAAACGCCATGCGAAAGTCTAGGACACGAATAGCACAATTAGCGAGCGCAAAAATGGGGTGGTAGACTAAGGAGCACCTCCAAACCCCCCCCCCCCCCCTCCTCTCACACGCACACACTCTTCCGACAGAAGAAAGTCATCCAGTGCGTATGTGCCAGACCGTAAATGAAACGAAATGAGCGTATGGCAGAGTTGGCCAGGAGGACATTTCCGGCTAACATCAGCCGCTAAGTGCAAGTCTTATTTCAGTAGACACCACGTTGCGCGACGGTGAGATGAATGACCTCGCTGTCTGGTCTCCTCCCCCAAAACAACCCAACTCCTCCAACCCGGCCGGGAATCGAACCCGGGCCTGCTTGCATGGGTAATGAGCACGTTACCACCCAGCAGGCGGACTGCCAGACCGTCTGTAAAGAGGTTAAAAACCTCAGTCCTCCCAAGAACGTGTCATTCTTTATTTTCCGCAGTCGCAGTTATACAAGCGGCATAGGTTACATACCGTCTTTTGCCACTGTAGTAAAAGTGTTATTTAGGTTATACGTGTTCCGCTTTGTAACAATATAGTCTTATTCAATGTAGTTTTGTTCGTTAAGATGCTGTAGCTTTAGCCTAAGTTCCTGTTTTGTTAATCTGCAAGCAACCTGTAGATGTTCAACGAACGAAACTGTTCGTAACACAATAAAAGTGCAATAATACAGCTGTGGTTGTTTTTATTCCTAATTAACAATATGGTTTTTCTTGCAAATTTGTCTACCAAGATATGAAACGGTTTTCATGTTTTAGATTACTACAATTAAACAGTTTAAAATCACTATTATTGCTCACGAATTTTTGTTTCCTATTGCATTTCTAATGTACTTCAATGCGTTCATGTTCGATGTTAGTACACTGAACTACAATGACGCAGAATATATTCTCTCTCTCTCTCTCTCTCTCTCTCTCTCTCTCTCTCTCTCTCTCTCTCACACACACACACACACACACACACACACACACACACACACACAGAGAGAGAGAGAGAGAGAGAGAGAGAGAGAGAGAGAGAGAGAGAGAGAGAGAGGGGGGGGGGGGGGGGAATCACTTCCTATTTGTATTTTTATTACTTTTTGATTTAAATGCTTTCCATTATTCTAATGTGTACGTGTAATGTCAAATTTGTTGAATAAATTTTGAAAGCAAAAAGTTGGCAAAGCGCGAACCTGGTAAACGAAAAGTCACCGGATCGAATTTCGGCCGCACCCATAAAATTTCCAGTCTGCTTTTATCCTAGCCTTCAGCTCTCAATGATTCGAAGATATGCTAGCAATGAGAAGTGATTCGGTTTCCGCGTTAAACTATAGCTCCCTTGCTCCCTTTTATCCGGTCTCCGCGGAAGAGCTGTTATGAAGAAAGCGGTAACGATATGAAATGAACTTTTCTAGAACAGCAGCTTGAACGTAAAAGTTCATCACTTTTTTTAGATTATACAGTGTCTCCTGCAACCTATTTAAATCCAACTTCTGGCTTTGAGAATGGTAGTTTTGTAAACGAAGCCGTGAATCATCAGAAAAAATTTTGCTTGCAGTCCACTTTCCTGCTCTACGGTTAATTATCGAAAATACCAGTTCCTGTTGGTATGAGGTTCAATGTGAATGCTTGTTGAAGAGCAGAAATGCCCACCTGTATCATTAAAAGAAATGTGTGCCAGTGAACGTATTTTGCAGCCACAAGTAATTACAACTGGGGAGGTGTATCTTGTTTCCCGTACCTGTTTCCTGATGACTAGTTCGTTCTATCACCTACCGTAGTTCTCTGAATTACCGCATCAGCACAGATTTAATCTCGTAAAAGTGTTGTTGCGATCCAGGTGCTGGCCAACGGCAAGACAGAAGTAATTTATGAAAATCACTAAGAGAAATGCCGCTCATTAACGCAAGTTGGAAACAATTTCTGCTGGGTCTTTATTAACTGAAATCTCTCGTATTTCAGCAGCTGATAGTGAAATTAGACGAGAAGTAACGATGTGTAAAACATACATGACAGTCCATTACTACGTACAGTCATTACGTAATCTAAGATACTGTATATCAAACAGTATCTACAGTAGAGCACGATAGACGTACGTACACTACTGTGACTCGTAGAAGTACTGAACTGCTCACCCATAACTTTCGTTTGCGTCGAGACAATACACACATTTCACATCTAATTAGAAGACTTGGCTGGTAACAGAAACCGAAGGTTACAGCTTATCTTCCTGCAGTCATTCACTTGGCTTAATGGTCTGATGACACACAGTTATTTCCTTTTAATAGCACGACGCCCCTCTGCACGTTCTATCTAGCACTGTTATGTCCCAGTGTTGGCTATACTTTGCGGGTAATTTTAGACGTGGCATTACACCCTAAACGTAAAGTGTCTACTCAACTACGGAATAAGCCGCAACTTTTTCCTGAATAATGGCAAGAACAGAAGTTTCTTTGCGAATAGTTTCGAGAGTAGTTCTCACATTTCTACCACGCTTAAAATGATTCGCTGTCTGCCATTTGCCTATGTCGTCAGTTACATTCACGTATTTATTTCACCGTAATCGCTATTTTCATGACAGACATTCCAATTCATATGAAAATTTCAGTTCTACAGCAAGCACACGTCAGACCTTATAAATCTGAATGGACGTGACTGATGTTGATTAGCAAGAAGTATCTTAACAAAAAAGCTGCGTCAGTTTGTTGGTGAGGTATTATAATTTTTCTAACGTGTGATTTTCTTCTTAGTAATGCAGTCATGTCAAAACGAAAATTCTTCTCTCTAGTGAGACACACTGTAATTATACTTTGGTAGATTAAAGCTGTGTCTTGCATGGGACTCGAACCAGAACTTCTGCGCTACGCAGATGATTCTTCACTAGCTGAGCTATTCAAAAAACACCAGAGAGCTACAAGATCGCTGCGACTCTGCGAAGGTCGTTCTCATGTGATTTATTCACAACAGCTGTAAATACGAAAAACTAAATCACGATTTGAACCGAAGGGGCACGCGGATGAAAGAGTTAGTTAGATCACATTACGTGCCGGCCGAGGTGGCCTAGCGGTTCTAGGCGCTTCAGTCTGGAACCGCGCGACCGCTACGGTCGCAGGTTCGAATCCTGCCTCGAGCATGGATGTGTGTGATGTCCTTAGGTTCGTTAGGTTTAAGTAGTTCTAAGTTCTAGGGGACTGATGACCTCAGAAGTTAAGTCCCATAGTGCTCAGAGCGATTTGAACCATTTTTTTCACGTTACGTGTTGTGTTTTCGAAATGCACCAAATAGTTCCACATGTACAGCTTGAAACCACCTTTTGCTGTATAATCGGTATTGACGTTTTATATTAACGTTCTTCTGTTTGAATTTAAGGGGTAACACCACTGTAGAATTTTCAAGAAGGAATTTTTTATTGGCTTAACAGATGCTTTGAACCTTCTAAAACATGAGGCAAAAGGTCTAATCGCTGAAAAGAAAAAGTTGTTCTATGGAATTCAGATCTCCTCGTTTAGCGCCTCGGACGACCTGAAACGGCCTCTCTGTTGCAACTCGATACTCCCTGTTGTGTTTGGGCAAAGTCAAAAGCATTTCAAAACAACCATACGTTAGCTAGGCGCCACAAAGCGTCAGTACGTGTACGAAAAAAGCAATTCTTTCGCTTCGAAACTTCTTTTTTTGCGTGCAGTAGTGACTTTTGATAGTTCATTTGTGATCTTACAGTATACAGTTTTGTCTTTCAAGGAACAATGAGTAGTAAGATAGCTAGGAAAACATGTCCAAAGCATTATGTCAACAAAGCGTCCAAAGAATAAACATGAGGTCGAGAGCAGTACGGAAGGAGTCAGTGCCTCTGCTAAGAGACTGAAGGACAGGGACCAGGATTTCGATATGAATTACGGATTTAGCGACAGAATTATAAATTTTCTTGCTGTTTTCTCTATTATTCCTCAATACGTGAAATGCAAAACTTGCAAGTGCAGTCATCATGTTGCAAGAACGAAGTCGTCGAAGCTTAGGCTTCCAAACTGCTCAGAAGTTTTATAATCTACAAATATCACGTATCAAAATAAAACTGTATCATTCTACATCTCACTGAAGATACCTTAAAGTAAAAATTCGAAACGCGTCAGGGAGAAATAAAATGCAGAGCAGCAAGAAAAAGCGGTTTTTATTTACAAAACATGCGCTGAGAATTTGTTATACCAAGTAGTAAGTTTGTACATAACGCATACGTAATCAACTATCGAATCGTTCTAGCAATGCGCCTCCTTGGAGTAGGGCTAAACTGAATGGCAAAGTTCTGTACGTTCATGGAATTGCCACGACCGATATTTCAATTGTCTATCATAAAACTAGCGGATATGACATCAATCGCAACAGTACGACGGGCCAGTCCTGGGATAGCAGATAAATGAGGGAGTTTTCTGAAAGTAGGTTTTTTCATTTGTTCTTGTCTATAACACATTTCAAAACAGCACAAAGCATAATTCCAACGATTTTCAATCTCTTTATTTGAAAATGTAGCCACTACATTGAAACACCATTTCAAAGCGAACCACATAAGCGTTTTTCCGACTAGTTAAAGTAAACGATATTTATTAACAACTGACTGTCCTTTTTTGGTGAAAACTGATCGACTTTATTAAAATACTCGCCACTTATATAAAAATCAATTGTCATTTCTTTTTTCAGATTCAAATTGGCACTAGTTAAAGAGCACGCGCCAGATCGACATGCCTCAGGAGAATTGGTACAGTATAACCATTTTGTAATATTTTGTGACAGAAGTGTTTTATAATGTACTTAAATATATGCTCAATAAATACCCCACGTATTATTTCTTTATCGTCGACAAAAAAAGAAAAAAAACGCTTTTTTTGGGACCGTTACAGCGGTGTTACCTCTCAACCAAAACATATAGCGTGAAATAACTCAAAAGATCCTCTTGCTTATTAGCTCTTTGTTCCGTAGATTGCTATGGTTTAACAGTCCGACATTTAGTGTAGCCATGCTGCAACTAACGTGGAGTTTCATAATGAAATAATCAGGTGTTTCAGCGAGGCACAAATGTTGACGGAATAGGTATTCGGCGGTAAACTTGATCAAACCTGCAAGCACTGTTAAGATTACAGTTCAGCATCTTTTGTTCCTATAAGGAATCAGGACAAAACCCGTAATCATCGAAGTATAATTAAGAAAGGTAGAAGGCCTTGAGGTTCATCTCAGGGGGGAGTTTTGCCGTATATTCTGTGAGTCAGCCGGTAGCAGTTCCGTGGACATTCCCATGTGTTTACTCTCTTGAATTCCGTCTCGCTGGCTGCTCTTTATTTTCCCCGAGCTCTCTCTTAAGGCTCTCGCTATTATGTCAGGATTATATAAGTTAATGGAACGCAGTCGACGTGGTGTACCGATTAGGAGTGAAAGTTTAGAGCAAGTGTCTCTGACAGTCTGTACCATCTGGGCTGCCATGTTCACGCCAGGAATCCTAATGAAACACACACTGTAGCTCAAACATATCATGTACTTGTAGGGACTACCACAACTAAAACTTTGAGAGCAATAAAAATTGGACGAAAACAGAGCAAACAAATCCGTTATTCACAGAAGCACGTACGGTCACCTCAACAACAAAAGATATGCCACCAAAAACAGCTGCTGGAGGACAGCAACAGCCTAATAAAAACAGTCACGACACTGGTGCGAAAGTAATCACCGTTTGACGGCTGGAGCCACACTAGCGCTCCAAGTGGTGAGAAAGCACAAAGTATCATGCGTCGCACGGAGAATCTTTGTTTATAATTATTTTCTACTTTATGAACGGAATAGTTGTTAAAATTGTACGTTCCATGCGTTACCAAGTTATCAAGAGAAGCCGAATCACACTGATTCAATGACATGAGCTATAGCTCATTCCTGAAGAAATACTTTCGAGTGTGTCTATAGCAGCTTATTCCGTTGAAAGCAAGAGCATATAAACACATTTCATACACGAGAAGCATATATTTCGGCTGTTGCCTGTTGTTATTATCATAGACCCTTTTCTTGACACTCAAAATTTTTTTATGGAGTCTAATGATTCGCCCATTCCTACACTTCATTCGACTTTCTAATACATGAATCTTTCTGTAAATGTAATTACTTATGCTTCAAAGGCGAATACGTTGAAGACTCCTGTCGTTTGTGACTCAGATTTAGCAACAATTGCGGATTAGGTTTCTTCTGCGTTGGGGAAACAATTTTATTGCTTTTCACGATTTTTTATTGCGTCTGTGTGGTCTTTGTTTAAGTTACAGATGTGGTGGCTTATTTGGTACGTGAAATAATGTATTACATATACGTGTCCTGCATTTCACAGTCACTGATTTGGCTGAAAGTGTAGCGAACTAGTGATGGGGAGCTCGTGAATGAGTCGTTCAAATGAACGCTTCACTCCAGTGAAGTGTGAACTAACCACTCAATTTCAATGAACTGGCACTTCAAACTCTTCACAGGTAGCACACTCCACACTTTTGTCTAGTTCACTCATTCTCTTCCACTCTCCCTTTTCCACTACATCGGCGCTACGTCACTCATTCTCCCTTCACTTCAGTCCTCCCTCTACTGCCTGTCGACGAATCGCGCGGTGAAATACATTTAGAGCAACAGTCGCATTTTGCTTTCCCATCACCTAAACCGGCGAAGAAACCCCAAATTTCACTACTTTTAGGCGATCGTGAGTTGCTAGCCATTGTATAAGCGTGAACAGAAACAAAAACTGCTTTAAAATGAGGGATTTCACCTGAAATCGTACCAATGACTACAGGTGACAGTTTACGTTTTGAATTTAGAGGGTTATTATTCTCAACAAAAATAAAATATACAGGAAAACTTCTGAATAATTACGTAACGTAGGTATATAGACTTTGTGACAGTGGTAAACATACTCATTCCATTTTGGATTAAATTTTAAAAGGAAAATAAAATTGGACTGCATTTCGTTGGTAGCCCTAGTTTTCAGTCCATGAATAAAACAAGTAAGGTTTCACTTGGCAGATGAAGACTTATTTTGGCGCTTCATGAAAAAATGTCGAGCAAGATTAAACGTAATACTTTCTTTATATGTGACATGCTTCTCTGTTTATCTTTCCTTTGTCCCCTTCGACCATGCTCTATTTAAGTCAACTCACGTCAGACGCTGTAAGACGCAAAACGTTGCGTGCACGTTACTGCATAGTTCGGCCATCTGTTGGTAAAATTATGAAGTATTACGAAGCTTTATTGTACGAGCGAGGCGAGGTGAGTGCGCGATGCCGAAGAGTGCGGACAACGGAACGCGCGCGTCCGAGCCAGCCGGCTGGGTGGCGCCGGGGCCGGCCGCTGGCCGGTCGGTGGGGCCTGCCCCGCAGGACGGATACAGCGGCGACGACCCCTACAACGACAACGGATTCTGACAGGCAACATAATGAGGACAGGACCACGACGAGCGCTATGCGAATGCAGAGCGGAGGACAACATACGTCAAACCCCTATGACGAGCGACATCAGCTCACACAGAACGATCGGCAACAACGGGACCTAAGACGTGAAATAAAACACATGATTCTGCAAATTCAGGAAGTATACGACAACCGCACTAGTACAGTTCCTACTTCACAGCCTGAAGAACAAGTAGACGACGTGGAACAATTTTCTCCTCCAGAAGACGACGACGAAATGGAGGGAGTCTCCTCTGAAGAAGTTTGGACCATGCACCTCACCGACGGAGAGGGCGATTTTACACTAGTTCGCCAAAGAAAACGACTCAACGCTTCTCCTAAGCAGAACAACTCTCGGAAGCGACAACGTCCAGAAGAACTGAAAACTTCCAACCGTTATGCGGCTATTGCGACGGAAGATAATACGGATACTCCAGAACGTATGGACCGGACGAGTGATGTCAATCTCGAAGCAGATAAAGAGGGGACAGATGGCTCTGGCCGGAACTTACTACGCAAAGTCCCGCCCTTTACTATTTACCATACCAAGAACTACATGGAACTCAACAAGGCGCTGAAAGCGAATATTGACGGCAGTCTTAAGGCCATCTATCAACGAGACAGGATCAAATATCACTTTGACTCCTATGAAGATCAACGGCGTGCCATCAATTTCTTTGTGTCGAATGACATCCACTTTTTCACACATCAGGCCGCAGAGGACAAGGACCTCAAAGTGGTTGTCAAACGTCTACCTGCCGAAGTTACGGAGGAAGAACTGAAAGCCGCTCTGATAGAGAAGGGTTTCCCTGTCATCAACGTCCAACAGTTTATAAATTGAGACGACCACAAGAAGGAATTACGACCTCAAGATGCTTGCTGTGTCACGTTGCCAGCCCAAAAGGAAAACTACAAGATTTACGACATCAAATACCTTCTGTATACTAAAGTCATTATTGAAACCTACAACAGACAAGAAGGACCTGTTCAATGTCGCCACTGCCAGCGATTCGAACATACGGCTAATTATTGCAGCTTGCCTGCTCGCTGCGTTCGATGTGGAGGGCAACACCGATCTTCAGCATGTCCTCATCCCCGAGGGGCTCCGCCGAAATGTGCTAACTGTGAAAAGGACCATCCTGCCACATGGCGTGGTTGCCAGAAATACCAGGAACTTCTCAGGAAATACACACAACGGTCTTCCCCGCAGCCCTCTCAACGGAGGACTCGTGTAATACGGAACTCCAACCTGACGCCACACCCTCCGCCCCACCGTCAGCAAACGCCACAAGAACAGCCGGCGGCGACACGGCAGCCAGTAACACAGCCTCCTCCTCAAGCACTTCCACCTCGACAGCACAGCCAGCATTATTCATACGCCCACACAGCATCGCCACGCCGACCGGAACCGGAAACCTACGGCTCACCAGCTCATTTGATGAAATCTATAGCTCCAGCGCTCTCTGATGTCGCCAAACTTCTCACCGCCGTGCAGCAACAACTAGTGGGGATACTTTCTTTAATCGAAAGTGTATTGAAGGCCTTTGGAACACCTTAAGCTGGATCGCCCTGGGACCACGAGAAATCTGAAAATCTGTATATGGAACGCCAACGGAATGAAACACAAGAAACCAGAATTCACTGAATTTTTACAACGTCACAAAATCGTCATCGCACTTGTATCGGAGACGCACCTTCGTCCAACAACTGAGCTCAGATTTCGTAACATGTACGTCTATAGAACGGACAGGCAAGGCCAACGAGGTGGAGGGACCGCAGTTCTGCTTAAAAGGGAACTGCGGCACCATCATGAAACGCTACCACACCTCCAACATCTGGAGGCAACAGCAGTAACGGTTCGATCGGCGGCAGGCAACATCACTTTCATTGCGGCGTACAACAGCCCCGGTAAAAACCTGGTGCCAGACGACCTAAGGAGTATCTTCACCAATTTTGACAAAATCTTCCTAGGAGGTGACCTTAACAGCAAGCACGTCGCGTGGAATTCCCGGCGTACGAACCCTCGTGGACGAACTTTGATTGCCATGGAAGAAGAACTGGGCATCACAGTCCATGGCCCACGAGAGCTCACACGGATTCCTTACGTCGATCGGCAAGAAGCAGACGTCCTAGATATTGCTATCATCAAAAATATCGAGACGAACCTCCAGCTCCGCACCGTCGACGATCTTTCGTCTGACCACCGACCTGTTATCAGCATAGTGGAACACGCAACGGCCAACCTTCCGCCCCCAACCTCACAAACTCTGAACTGGGGTCAATTTCGGACATATCTTGACAACAATATCTGCCCGACGCAGGACGTTTCCACATCGGAAGCCATCGACATCGCGGTAAACACTTTGACGCAGAAGATAAAGTTAGCCAAACGGAGGGCAACTACTCACACGGTCTACCCTGTAATAGCTTTCGACGAGTTCCCGCCTCTACTCCAAGAACTGAAGACACAGAGAAACAGGAGCAGGCGACATTGGCTCCGCTATAGAAACCCGATCGATTGACGAGAAACACACGTCTTAACACGAGAACTGCACAGGAGAGTAGCCGAGTGGCGACAGCAGATCTGGGAAGATAAGATGGATGAATTCTTACTTCGAACCAAGAACGAATGGCAGGTAGTCAAGAACATACGACACCAGCGGCCACCTAAACGAGCCATCAGAGGACCAGATGGCCTCCTATGACGAACTCGCCCAGGCGGAGCTGTATGCTACGACTTACAAAGAACAGATGTCTACACCAGCGGCCCCCGTGAACGACGTCCGCCTGCAAGAGCAGGAAGCCGTCGTTACAGCAGAATGGACTGCTTTTCGTACTGCGCCTGTGCAGATCCGCCCACAACTCACCACACCAGCAGAGATCCGTAAAATTATCCGGAAGACTCGGAATAATGCGCCGGGCAACGACTCCATAAGCAACACCGATTTGAAACAGTTGCTCAGGAAGCCAACTGTGCTCCTTACCCGAATTCTCAACAGCTGTCTTCTGCAGGGATATTTTCCTACGGCGTGGAAGACGGCTCGAGTAGTTCCAATACCCAAGCCAGGTAAAGACCCAGCAGAACCCGACAGTTACCGGCCAATTAGCCTCTTGCCGACCATTGGCAAGGTGCTCGAGAGAGTGCTGTTGAAGAGGCTCCATGACACGCTTACAGCGCATGATGTTATACGAGCCGAACAATTCGGTTTCAAGGACAAGTTATCTGCCGAACTTCAACTTCTACGGATCACCGAACGGATACAAGACGGATACAACAAGCAGCACTTCACGATTGGTGTCTTCCTTGACATCGCAAAAGCTTACGATAAGGTGTGGCGGCCCAACCTTATCGTCAAAATGCATTGCACTACCCCTATTGCGTATTGTTATGTTATACTCATAGATAGCTTTCTGCAGGACAGGAAATTGTATGTCCGAGTCGACGACAAAAACTCCGAAATGAAACTGATCTCCGCAGGGCTCTGTCATTTCGCCTCTGCTTTTCAACTTATATATAAATGACATCCCAACAGTCCCCCTTGTTACAGCGAGTTTTTATGCGGACGATACGGCCTTTCTGACAACTGGACGACACTTGGACCAGCTAATCGCTAGGATGCAACGGCAACTTGCTGTAATGGAACGCTGGGCGCTGCAAAATAAGATAACCATCAACCCGACGAAGACGGCAGCCGTTCTATTCACACGGAGGAAACCAGTACTTAACGACACTCCAAGTAGCTGGTCGTCGGGAGTGAAGTATCTCGGTGTCTACCTTGACTAACAATTACTCTTTACGCAGCATATTGACGACAAGAAGACGGCAGCCCAGAAGATGGCCAGGTCATTGATTCCGTTCCTGAAGAGTAAGGATCTCAACCCTAAGACTGAACTCCAATTGTATAAGGCAACGGTGGAACCCACAATGTTGTATGGCTCCACCTCGTGGGGAACTACGTGCGTCTCCAACTACAACAAACTCCAAGCGCTGCAAAACATTTGCTATCGATGGATCACAGGAGCTCCATGGTAGACAAGAAACGGCGACATCCGCACCGCACTCCACGGGACCACTATACAAGAGAAGGTCCGTGACAAGGCTCTACGAGTTTTTGACAAGATCGATGCCCTTAGGGACGAAGTTCGACAATTAGAATCGGTAGGAACGGTAAACCCTGCAAGATGGCACAAGTATAGAGTACCGAAGTCAATAACGTTTCACCCCCCATAGGCAATCTGTCATAACACGAGGAAGCAGTCACACATAACAGCCTTGACACATTTCACCCTTCACAGGAGATAGACATCACCAAAGACAGCAGGCTAAAGGACCCATTGCGTGCCCAAGCCTAACTGAATGTGTAATAAATAAAGTGTTTTCCTTTTATCCTTACATCCCATCCTAGAAAAATAAGTCATCAAGGATGATCTCTTCAGTCCACACTACACACTATATATTAAAAAAAAAAAAAAAAAGAGCGAGGCGAAGCGAGCGTAGCCGCGGCTGAGCGGCGAACTGGACAACTTCGCCAGGCTTCCGTACTTCATGAATGAACTACTTCATTTGAATGCTTCACGGCAAAGAGTGAAATGAATGAAGTAGTTCACGGGAATGAACGAGTTCGACCCATCTCTATAGCGAACAAAATTGTGCTCTGTTGGATAGATACATGACGTCTTTCTGTAAAGTCAGGTTCTCTGGTCTTTATTAACAATTTTTTATTTTTAAGCGAAAACAACATTTTCACTAAATGTCTGTACGTTACAAGAGAACCGTAAAGAAACCGTCCTGCAGCACGCCGTTTTGTATTTCCAAGGGTCTTTACAGAATTAAATAATGACAAACGTGGGGTCATTTTTTAGTTATTGTCGATTGTTATCGTACCACATACACGTCCAATTGTAAAAACTATTTTACAAGTCAATATAAACGTTGGGGTTTGCGCTCTTTCGATGTCGTATTTAGAAGTGGCACGTGCTGGCAGCTTGGGGCGCCGCTATCGCTATGGGTAAGAAAAACTAGACGGAGTGGCACCACAGTCTTATGTTAGACTGTGGTGTCACGGCCGTTATGTTAGACTGTGGGACAGCTGCGATGTGTGCAATGTCTGCGGCCTTATTGTAAGTTCTTTGAATTATAGTTGAAGGTTGACTGGCCTTTAAATCTCGTGTATAACTGCGCCTCCAAATCCTGGCGCGTGGATGTGTGCCCATTACTTCAAACTGCAAAACATACACTTCGAAGATATCTCAATTCTGCAGTTTTCACACGTGTAACTAACAATGTGTGCCAAGAGGTAAGTCATTAAAGCAGTAAATACTGACAGCATGTTCGACCTTCAGATTAGTTGCAGACAAAATAGACTTTCACCGTGCTACTTACTGGTAACTGAAGCAGTATTTGCGAAGTGGATAGAAAAACGAACAAAATATTGATATTTGTTAAAGAATGTAACTGACTTCTAGCGAGAAAGTTAAAAAGTACGTGCTTTCACCCCTTGGCGACTAATGCTAGTGAGCTCCTGTTCCGCAGGGCGAAATACGAAGCAAATTACTTGCAAAACATCCGGAACATTTACAACGCCACATGCTTTGGTAGTCACATTGGTTGGTAATTTCCAAGAACGATTGCCTATCGAATCGCTGGGTCCAAAAGATACATATCGGACATGCGATCGTAAATCGATCATACGACATTGGCGGGCGTTATGAGTATGTTTACGTTGGTCACTACAGCAACGACAAAAGAAGAGCGTTACAAAAATACTTGTAATTGCAAAGGAGACGACTTACCTTACTCGTCGTCGGTGTTGTCGTCATGTGGAAGTCCATTACGGTGGTCTGGATGGGTAATTTGGAAGAGTCGAACCATGTATTATTTCTGATACTCTTTAGTTTTCCTCACTGTCTGCAATGAAATTGTAACGGTATTTCAGCATCGAAACTGTTCTTACGAAGTTTTACACACTTCGCACTACCACAGTCTACACAGTCCCTTCCCTCCTTGTCCTGTAGTACTCCATATTTGCGACGAAAGTAGAACAATTTTCTGCGCTGGATAAACATGGAATTAGATTCTTCCATGTGAGAGAATCCCTAGCAACTCACAAATAATTCGCGAAGGTATGTGATTTAGAGTAAGTACGGGAACGACGGAAAACAGATAAGAATGACGATCACAAATAATTGATCACAACGCCCGCCACCAGGATCGCATGATCGATTCCCGATCGCACATTCGATATGTATCGTTCGCACCCAGCGACTTCGATAGGCAATCATTCTTGGAAATTACTCATTAGTTTGTTACTTCCACAACCTCAGAATTAAACAGAATACACTACTAGTCGATTACAGGTAGTTTTGTACAATGTGGTCTTCTCAGATCTTATGAAGAACCTACTCGATGAAGTCGGCGTCTTAACAAGTGAGGACTCTGCAGACTCTGACAAAAACAGCTTTAAACGTCACGGCCTACGTAAGTTCAGAAATTTTGTCCGACTAGTGCCGATCAAGATATATTAAATGTTAGAGTCGTTGTTTGCAAACAGTTCGATATTTCTTATTGACGTGCGACTGATACATATAGTCAACTAACACATGCGTCTATCGGGTGTCTGGAGGGAGAACCTAAGGTGCTAGTAGAAGTCAGTTCTGTGGCTGTCTATGTACATAATAAGAAATTTTTTTTGTATATGTTATGGTGACAGAAACAGAACTAGTCAAGCATGTCGTTACATTGTGGAAGGCATATCACCCTCTCATTTGATCCGGTCATACCTCTTTAAATATTTCAGCAATGGGAAGATACTGAGGGCAATTGTGACATTTGAAAAAAAACCGGGAAGTTTACCGACTTTGAATTGCGCGATTACAATTGCCACAGGCTGAACAGTGTCACCTTTAAAAGTAAGTGACAGATGTATAATACGTACGTTTTATTTTAAGCTAGCATCTCGCATTGGTTCGCTAGACGACTTGTCTGGCGCAGCGGTGATACATTGCGCACACAAACCTTCCTCGTGAATCGGTCTGTCTATTAGTGCAAACCGTATCAAAATCCCTACATTAGTCGCTGAGATCAGCATTCACAAACAGACAGAAAAATCTAGCGGAGCACTTTAATTGTCCGCAGCTCGTGGTCGTGCGGTAGCGTTCTCGCTTCCCACCCCCGGGTTCGATTCCCGGCGGGGTCAGGGATTTTCTCTGCCTCGTGATGACTGGGTGTTGTGTGATGTCCTTAGGTTAGTTAGGTTTAAGTCGTTCTAAGTTCTAGGGGACTGATGACCATAGATGTTAAGTCCCATGGTGCTCAGAGCCATTTGAAGCATTTTTTTAGCACTTTAATTTGTTATATGTAAAGATGACCTTTATCCCGTATGGTCACACGGTCGGTTTTTTAATCTTGATTTGGCATTGTTAGTTGTGTAGTGTGGTCGGTGCCTCTTTTGTTACCATCCCTTCGCACAGGACCGGAAACTGGGTACGCAATCTGCTTACGTGTAATGTTATCGACGTGAAAGAGTGAGAACGTTTTCTATATGCTTGCGAATCGTGGAACTGAGGATAGCCTTGGGTACCAGCCGCCGCGCGGGATTAGCCGAGCGGTGTAAGGCGCTGCAGTCATAGACTGTGCGGCTGGTCCCGGCGGGGGTTCGAGTCCTCCCTCGGACATGGGTGTGTGTGTTTGTCCTTAGGACAATTTAGGTTAAGGAGTGTGTAAGTTTAGGGACTGATGACCTTAGCAGTTAAGTCCAATAGGATTTCATACACATTTGAACATTTTTTTGGTACCAGCCAGGTAGTCACGTAATCGGATGTGGGAAACCGCCTAAAAACTACATCCAGACATGTTGGCCCACTGGCCTTCGTCGTTAATCCGCTGAGCGGATTCGATTCGGGCTCGACGCACATCCCCGAATTCCGAAAGCGGCGAGCTAACATGCGCGGCTATTCGGGTGGCTCGGTGAAATGAATGGATCGATGAGGACGAAATCAATGAAGACGGAACGACGTGAAGTAATACAGCGCAAATCTTTCAGGCATATTGCACCACAGACTCCATTCCCCAATGATGATAATCCCACTGACCCCGTGAGAGTATTCGGAAGTAATAAGTGGAAACACATCTGGAGCGGTTTTCAGATAGGCTAATGGCTGTTTTCAACTCCAGTGGTCATCTCGTGGAATATATTTGAGCGCAGTTAGATCGCTACGTGATATTTACCATTTGTATCGGTGTAGCGACAATTTTAGCCCAATCTCGCGGGCCAAGGCGATGCTGACGAGCCAGACTAAGACGGGTTTATAAGTATAGCAGTGCCGAAAGTCGACCCGATTCCGCCCGTAAACGTGTCCTGGATAATCGGTGCTGTCATACGTCTGTGGCGTCAAACAATGCTAGAGATGCGTCCGTTAGGGCACGGACACTATACACGGTGATTCTTGACGTTTAAAAATTCCCGAAGCGACGTAGATGATGCCGAGACAATTAATTTAGTATGAGACATGTCTGGCCGCAAATATCTGGTAAAACCCAAAAATGGATGAGAAATGTTGAACATGTGGCACACCAGATGACGTACCTTGCTGCGCGTTTAACAGTTGGGCCTGGGTGTGAAGGGATAATTGAGCGATACAATGCTTGCATTCGAGCAAACGGCGAAAATTTCGAACACGTTTTGCAAATGTAATCTATTGTAAATGCAGAAGTTACAAAATTACTGTATTGTCCTCGCTGTAACCAAGTGATAGTTGTTCTCATTTTCTGGTTTTTTCCTTGTGTCCATTCTTATTTTTGTTTACAGGCATTATTTAGCAAAGAAAACGTAGGTCATTTACTGGTAACGACGCAATTCTGAAGCTTATACTCATTTACATGTGACGCAATACGGTAGGTTTTTGTTGTACTGTACTTCGCCAATAAGGCAGCGGAGACCGCGAGGTGGGTAAATAAAATAACAAATCTTACCGAAATGTAAACACATAATTGTCTAACGCAGTGAAAAAGTACTGCCTCCCAGACGCAAGACTCGAACCCCGAGCGCTACGCACTAAAGAAGCGCAGAGCCACACCGTCGTGAACATGACTTGGCATGATCAGGTGCGGCAGGCAGACAAGCTCAACGGCGGCACGTCATGTGGTGACACCACATGTTCAACATTTGTCATCTACTTTTGGAGTATTTCCCGTCATTTGCGATCCCATGTGTCTTATATTAACTTACTTGTCTTAGCGGCGTCAAAGTCGCTTAGGAGGTTTTTAAACCACCCTGCAGAGCAGTGGTTCCCACGCTGGGGTAATTAAGCCCTGAGGGATGAAAACAAAAGGTGTTGATCATTTTAAGTACTGATTACATAAGTTAACGAGCCGGCCGGTGTGGCCAAGCGGTTAAAGGCGCTACAGTCTGGAACCGCGTGGCCGCTAGGTCGCAGGTTCGAATCCTGCCTCGGGCATGGATGTGTGTGATGTCCTTAGGTTAGTTAGGTTTAAGTAGTTCTAAGTTCTAGGGGACTGATGACCACAGCTGTTAAGTCCCATAGTGCTCAGAGCCATTTTTTTGAGAACTTCAGGCTGCCAATGTTTTGTGCCTGACCATTGTTACTGATAGAAATAATAATGATATTAACAATAATAATAATAATACAGGGTAGGCCCTAGAACAGTGTAGTAGTCATTACAAAGTTGATATTGAAGCAATTTCTGGTTTATTATGGGAACTGTCTTAAGACTCGGAGAAGAGTTTTTCTTGATATATTTAAGCAAATGTGATGTATATTTCGCAGTTTACTGTCTTGGATGCATAGTACAAAGTATTTGTGTAGTGGGAGGACAATGTAGGGAAAATATGGTTCACCCATTCGTTTCTCAATCTGTAACCTCCACTACGTTATATCACGCGTTGAATTGCTGGTCACATATGGAATCAGTACTACGATTTTACAAAATACTGATTATAGTAATGATGTTTAAACAAAAAATTTGAATTTCGTAACCGAAACACAATTGAACCCATTTGTTTTTACACCTTAGTAAATTACTTTTTATCTCTCAATGGGTAATAAAGCCCCCCACCACCACCACCCCATTTGCGAACCACAGCTGTAGGGGCTACATAGTATTATTACTGACAGTGATAGACACAAATCATTGGCAGTCTTCATCTAGCAACCGAGTGATTCACACAATAAGTATTAGTGCAGAGATTACAACAGGTCGATTTTAAATGGGGGTGCATGATGTGGGTGAAATAGTGTCGCTAGGGAGGGGATTGGTGAAGAGGAAGCAAGTTTTTTAAGAACTCTCTACGCTCAAAGTAGAAAATTAGCTTTTTTTTCCGAGAAGGAGCCGTAGGAAGCACTTACGATGCACTCAGTATTGCGCCATTATTCTATAAAAATAGTTTGTTCTTATAAATTAACAGTATCAGCTGTCTCACTGACTCATTAGTTCATGGTTTAAAAAAACATTTAAAAACAAATAGCGTTTATTTTTCGTCATTTTAAAAGTCAAAGTGTACAAAGACCATCCAGAAATCTAGTTAGCTGTTCATGTAGAAGGGTGATGGTTGTAGGGGGAGCGAGGTGGAGTGCCAGCTCATATCTGACTGCACTCAGGGGTAGTGGTCTGAGAAGACTGAGGACCACTGCTCTAGAAACATAGCGTGGCGCCACGACATGAAAAAGAACGCGATCAAAGAACCTTAAAGAGGTAGTGGAAGGAACATTGACCGTTCGCCCTCGCAATATCAAACGTGAGTGGGGTGGTGGGGGGTGGTACTTTATGCTCAACTTTTCAAAATATCGTAGTCTAATCATGTACTTAGTACTGTCTTATGCCACATTCGATGATTGTTTTAAATTTTTTAGTAAAGTTGGTTGGTTTGTGGGATTGAAGGCACCAGACTGCTATGGTCATCGGTCCCTAATTTTTTAGTAAAACATGATATAAAAATTTAAGCCTTGGTAGTGAATGTGACTTTTCACAACAAATATCATATTAACATTTTCAGTTTCAGAACCCTTCTTACACACCTATATATCTTTCAAAAGTATGGCGTAAATAAAAGTCAACGAGAAGTAAAGAAATTTGTAATATTTTAATTTTTTTGTGGTGAGCATAAAGTACCCTCTTGGCAGCGCGAGTTATGAGATATTCGTTTCTATGAGTAGGTTTAAGCTAGCGGAGCTTACTCTTGTATAGAGGACTGTAGTAAAGGAGATTTCTGATTTTCCTTGTTCGCCTGATGCGGCTCGGCATTATTTGCCGCCGACCACTACCCAGAGGGGTCCTGGAGGCAGGTTCCAGATCACCCCTCATGATACAAAAGCTACAAGGAAAATACACTGATGAACCAAAACATTATGACCACCTGCTCAATAGTTTGTTTGTCCGTCTTAGGAACGAAACACACCACTGATTCAGCGTATCAGGGATCCGACAGTTCGTTGGTAGGTTTCTGGAAGTGTGTGCCATTTGATGTCTGCGCAAACGTAAAGTAATTCGAGTAAATAACGGGTCGCTGATATGCGTACGCATTGATGGTATCTGATAGCGACTCAGTGTATTTGAATCAGTCGAATTTGGTCGCCGACAGATCAACGTGAGTTCGCTACAATGGTCCTGAAACCACTGTAGCACGGTCCTGGCTCCAAGATAAAGCGGAGGAGAATGCCTCCCATAGCACAATACTTCCACGAGAGTGCGTCCGTGGCGCGCTGTACGTTTCGAACCGCCGTTCGCCTCTATGACGGACGGCGTTTGTGGAGACAACCATTGACCTAGTGTAGCGAAAACGTGATAGAACCGAAGATCTGACACGTTTCCGTTGATCGACGATCGAATCCCGATGGTCTAGTGCCCAATGTAATTGTCGATGTCGCTGGGTCAACACGTGAACACGTACTGGTCTGTGCACCACTCTATGTTCAACAATGTCCGATGGACAGTGTGCTCCGAAACACTTGTGCGTGGGCCAGCATTGTGCTCTTTCGGTAGAGATGCCACAGATCATCATCTAGCCTGCATTACAGAGCAGACAAGCCTCCGGACCCTACATCCTGTGCAGAGTAGTGGACGTCCAACCACTTAGTGGTGGTAGTTTCATTGTCTACCTCGTTTCGTAGATGCTCACGACAATAGCACTTGAATGTTCGACCAGCTTCTCCGTTTACCAGGTATTCGTTCACAGGCCCTGCGTAATATAAGTAATAATCTGTCCTGTCTCAAGGCAACGGCCTTTTGCCGCAATGGATACACCGGTTCCCGTCAGATCACCGACCTTAAGCGCTATCGGGCGTGGCCGGCACTTGGATGGGTGACCATCCGGGCCGCCATGCGCTGTCGCCATTTTTCGGGGTGCACTCAGCCTCATGGTGCCAATTGAGGAGCTACTCGACCAAATAGTAGTGGCTCCGGCCAAAGAAAACCATCATAACGACCGGGAGAGCGATGTGCTGCCCACAAGCCCCTCCTACCCACATCCTCATATGAGGATGACACGGCGGTCGGATGGTCCCGATGGGCCACTTGTGGCCTGAAGACGGAGTGCTGTCCTTACTCGAAGTCGCTTATCTCAATGGATTTCTTCATTTGCAGGCCATATCTTTGCAAGGGTAATCCCCCGTCCGTATCTGATCCGCTTATATACTTTTGTTACCGCGTCACGTGCTCGTATCGTCACCAGGCGCGTGGGGCAGTAGTCATAATGTTTTGGCTATCAGTGTAAGTTAGGTGCGAGACTAACAGTTCTCGGGGCCTCCGCGGCTGTTGCCAGCGCCCGTGCATCTTGCGTACAGGCTGGAACAGCGCCCGGAAGCTGGAAGCTGAGAAGCGGCGGCGCGATGTGGCGTTGCGTCAGAGAAGCGACCCAGCAGGTGGGCTTTCTCCGGGGTAATGACGCCCGCTACGTGGAAACAGCTTTCCCCGGCCCTCAGCACCGGAAGGAATACCACGGATGCTTGGAGTACAGCATCCCCGCCGCACCAGCAGCTCTCAGGTTGCATTAAGGCTGGCGGTGACTACAAGTCTACGACTCTCCACTGTGATGCAATGCGACGTCGTGTCACACTACAACACAGCACACGACACTGTAATACAACGTTACTACTGAATTTATTTATTTATTTTTGGTCGTCAGTCTTCTGACTGGTTTGGTGCGGCCCCCCACGAGTTCCTCTCCTATGCTAACCTCTCCTAGCACTTGCAGCCTACGTCCTCCACTATTTGCTTGATGTATTCCAATCCCTGTCTTCCTCTACAGTTTTTGCTTTCTACAGCTCCCTATAGTACCATGGAAGTCATTCCCTCGTGTCTTAACGGACGTCCTATCATCCTGTCCCTTCTCATGATCAGTGTTTTCCACATATTCCTTTCCTCTCCGATTCTGCACAGATGTTCGTCACTCCTTACCTTATCAGTCCACCTAATTTTCAACATTCGTCTGTAGCACATCTCAAATGCTTCGATTTTCTTCTGTTCCGGTTTCCCCACAGTCCATGTTTCACTACCCCTGACGTACGTTCTCAGAAATTTCTTCCTCAAATTAAGGCTGATATTTGATATGAGTAGACTGCTCTTGGCCATGAATGACCTTTTTGCCATTGCTAGTCTGCTTTTGATGTCCTCCTTGCTCCGTCCGTCACTCCTTATTTTACTGCCTAGGTAGCAGAAAAACTTGATCTACTTCGTGACCACCAATCCCGATGTTAAGTTTCGGGATGTTCTCATTTCCCCACTTCTCATACTTCCATCGTTCTTCAGTTTGCTCTCAATCTACATTCTGTACTCATTAGACTGCTCATTCCCTTCAGCAGATCATGTAATTCTTCTTCACTTTTACTCAGTTTCGCAATGACATCAACGAATAGTAACATTGGTATCCTTTCACATTGAATTTTAATTCCACTCTTGATCCTTTCTTTTACTTCCGTCATTGCTTCCTCGATGTACAGTAGGAGCGAAAGGCTTCATACTTGTCTTTCACCTTTTTTAATACGAGCACTTCGTTTTTGCTCGTCCACTCTTATTATTCCCTCTTGGCTGTTGTACATATTTTATATGACTCGTATGTCCCTGTAGCTTGCCCCTATTTTCTCAGAATTTTGAACATCTTGCACCGTTTTACATTGTCGAACGCTTTTTCCAGGTCGACAGATCGTATGAACGTGTCTTGATTTTTCTTTAGACTTGCTTCCATTATTAATTACAACGTCAGCGTTGCCTCTCTCGTGCCTTTTCCTTTCCTAAAGCCAAACTGATCGTCATCTAGCGCATCCTCAATTTTCTTTTCCATTCTTCTGCATATTATTCTTGTCAGCAACTTGGATGCATAAGCTGTTAAGCTGATTGTGCAATAATTCTCGCACTTGTCAGCTCTTGCCGTCTTCGGAATTGTGTGGATGATATTTTTCCGAAAGTCAGATGGTATGTCACCAGACTACACACCAACATGAATACTTAATTTTATTCTTTCTTTCGAACGTGATTTTTTAAAAATACAAGGGGTGTTCCTCATGTAATGCTACACTTTTTTCATTTCTCAGTTTCGGTTGAAAAGAGTGCAATGTATGTTATGGGAGATCGTGGACTATCCCCTTTCAGTCCCTACATTTAAATGAAGGTCCAACAGGCGGCGGTGTAGAAGTAGGCTTTAAAATGGCGTCTGCACCGGACGTGCGTTCCAGTCCGAGAGTTGTTACGCGGTTTCTTTTGGCGGTAAAACAGAGCATCGCAGATATTCTTAAGCTCTTGCAGAATGTCTAAGGAGACCTTCCAGTGAACAAAAGCACGGTGAGTGGGTGGACGAAGCGTCTGTGATCAGCGCAGCAAGGTCGCACAAGCCTCTCCGATTTCCCGCGTGCAATGACTCCCGCAATGTTGGAACGTGCACATAGTCTCATTCAAGGTGATCGACGGATCACAGTCAAACTCCTCGCTGCCCAACTGGACGTACCTGTTGGTAGTGATAACACACTCGTCCACAAATTGGGCTACTCAAAGATGTGTGCCCGCTTTGTTCCTCGTTTGAGCATTACGCGGCTGATCGTGGCAATATTTTGTCGAACATTGTCACAGGCGATGAAACATTGGTTCATCACTTCGAACCGGAGACAAATCGGCAATTCATGGAATGGCGCCACACCCCTTTCTTCTCCTCCGTAGAAAAAGTCCAAAGTTGTACCCTCAACCGGTAAAGTGGTGGCGATAGTCTTCTGAGACTCTGAAGGGGCTATTCTGTTTGATGTCCTCCCTCATGGTGCAACGATCAACTCTGAGGTCTGTTGTGCTACCCTCAGGAAACTGAAGAAACGATATCAGCGTGTTCGTCGACACAAAAATGCAAAATAACTAATCCTTCTCGATTACAACGCATGGCCTCAAGTTTGCACGCCCGGTAGGAGCTGACAGAACTTTATTGGACTGTTCTTCCTCACGCACCCTACAGCCCGGATCTTGCACTTTCTGACTTCCATCTGTTTGGCACGATGAAGTACGCACTCCGCGGGAAGCAGTACGTGGACGATGGGAAGGTTATTGACGCAGCAAGACGTTGTCTCCGATGTTGATCAGTAGAGGAATGCCATGCGAGCATCCAAGCCCTCCCAGTATGGTGGCATAAGGCCGTGGAACTGAACGGAGATTATGTTGAAAATAGGGCTTTGTAGCCAAAAGAGTGGGAAATAATATGGTCTACTGAAATCTTGAATAAAACCAACCTGCTTTCAGAAAAATATGTGATGCATTACTTAGTGAAAGCCCCTCTTATTTTTTGTTATGTACGATCGGTGTACTTTCGAGTAAAAACAGGAAACTAAATTTGAGGGATGCACTTCTTATAATAACGAAATATGAGAAATGTCAGAAACAACTTTGAAAAACCCACACAGCAGACACATTTCCAATGTCAGGGATTTTTTATTTTCACAGAGCCACTGCAGCTATATAAACTATTACAGTGAGATCTTTGGAGTGTTCACCTACGAAGCTGCTTACCGTGACTAGAACGGTGAACGACATGTATCTCGGCAGTATAAGGGCAGACACCAAGGTGCCATACAACCGGACAATCCTCCTTGACCATGGTTCGACTGTGTGAAGCTTATAAGACGTCATGTCACTGGCATCACACGAATGTCGCTGGTACACAGCTGTTGCCCCACATTCAAACCGATTAAAAATTCTAGATTCTGGATGATGCGACGAGGATCAGTGCAATGTGGCAGGTTTGAATCATATTACACTGGAATGCAGTAAATAAAAAGATTCACTAGAAGTATTGTTGTAAGGGGTTTTCCCCACAGCCAGTAACTGTAACCTCTCCATTCTACCGATTCGATGCAAATAAATATAACTGATAGCGAAATATTTCAAAGAAGCTGATATACAAATTTGAATTGTAAGTTGATGTGGTCCAAGTATTCTTACGGAATCAGCCGCGTTAGAAAAGTGCGTTATAACTTAGTGTATTTATTTTAAATTAAAAGCTTTTACCTGTACAAGAAAGCTCAATTTATTGTTCCATTCCGAAATTTTAAATTACGATAACCTTGTACTATCGTAACTATTGCTGGCTGTATGGTCAGTGTCCAAAAGCTAAAATAAATCAAAAAGTGCATAAATTAAAACGTGCACAAGCTCTGCCAGTAATAAGACTACAGAGAGAAGTGACATAGTGACGTAGCTGGATGTAAGTACGAACGCAAGGCTTGCGTATGGCTCTGGCGCAGCATGTGTGTGTGTGCAAAACGAGACTATTTAGGGACGGACAACAAGCTCGGGATAGGGAAGGATGGGTAAGTACATCAGCCGTGCCGGTTGCAATGGAACAGTCCCGGAATTTGCCTGGACCCATTTAGGGGAATTGCGAAAAACCCAAATCTGGATAGCCGGACGGGGATTTGAACCGTCAAGAGGAATAAAAGGAAGAGCACAGTAGGACAACGAAAATTATAATGTTCCTAGTGTTAAGTACGCTATATACAAGGGCTTTGCAACAACTGCTCGAAAGTAACGTGCTCCTAAAATAGCGTGAACACCTCGAATTAGCCCGCATCTCGTGGTCGTGCGGTAGCGTTCTCGCTTCCCACGACCGGGTTCCCGGGTTCGATTCCCGGCGGGGTCAGGGATTTTCTCTGCCTCGTGATGGCTGGGTGTTGTGTGATGTCCTTAGGTTAGTTAGGTTTAAGTAGTTCTAAGTTCTAGGGGACTGATGACCATAGATGTTAAGTCCCATAGTGCTTAGAGCCATTTGAACCTCGAATTATTTTATGAGCATAACACGAAGTCACAGGGGCAACGACGTATGTGACATAACCTGCTACTAAAAAATCATCCATAAATTAAGTTATAATAAGCTTAATTTATCTACAGATATGACTTGTTTCTACATCAAAATCACAAGTGTCACTAATGTATCCAATATATGTACTTCCGTTTCAGATACTTGAAAATGGCCTAAGGCCGAAATTGTACAATCGTAAAGGAAATAAAGAGAATGGCAGCTGGCGGCTTCAAGAAATCATTCAAAAAATTCATCGTAGCTGCGAACCCTATCGCATTCAAAATTATTTAAAAGAACTGTTGAAACGACCGAATCTGGTAAGTCATAATCGGCTAAATTTTTGTCCTTATTTGACCGTATAGCTAATTTTCAGTGTTTTGGGGTAATTTTATCTTGGCTGTCGTATTACAACGTTGCCATGGTATTTTGCTTCGTAGTGACTAACGTAAAGAAATACTGAGAGTGAATGTTAACTATATGCGAAACGTTGTCCATCAAGTCCGTAAAAGTATCATAATGGTGCATTTATGTCACTATTACCGGTTACCACGTCATATTCTACTGTGTGGGAATTCCAGGTATATGTGTACCGGGAATGACTACTGAATAGGAATGCCGATATTATTTGGTGATATTGCCGAGTACATACGCACTCGAAAGAGAAAGAAAGAACTGTATCAAGTCACACTCCAAACATACAATCCAACTAAAAAAAAGTCTTGCGAAGTTAATTGTGTACAAAAGATCGTCGCTAGGAGGCGAAGTCTCCAAATTGCAATTCATCCAGTTTTCATTGTGTGTATCATTGCTTTAAACAAGTCTAAAGCTGCGAGTACGAACTTTCACTTACGTAAATTTTTTGATCCGTAAATACGAAAAATTACTCACGGGCATGTTATGATTGACGAGATCAATAAATGTGCAGATGATTGTTAGGAGGACATAAGTCTGATTATAACCAATTGGTATCAAAAAACAGTTGTCTGCTTTAGGAATGGCGACCGAATTACTTCATTGTGTGACTGGAATGTCACTATAATACAAAAATGGTGACTAAAGATGAATTCGACTAACCAATCTAAATGGCGCTTAGTAATTATTATACTTCTTTTCACTCAGTCCTTGTTAAGACAGTTTATTCAGTGGCCATATTTTGGTATTGGCTGCACACTTTTTCACATAGTTTCAGTCAATTTTATTCGTAATGGGCGCTTTTTCTATTAATTAGGTACACGTCATCACAGTCTATTGTATCGAATGCTGCACGAGGCGGGAAGATTACAATCGTAAATGTTACGAACGACAGCGACCCAGGAATTAGTAGAATTTTGGCCACTCCTTGATTGCCAGGGTTGTATTATTTGATTACTAGTTTTGATAGATCTGTGTTAATAAAATGTTGCAAACACACAAAATTCATATCGAAGACTGGCAGAGTCAGAAAATGTAAAGCATAATATAGCCTACAATAGTCGGTCGAGTGTCACGAGAATGTCACTCGTGTAAAAGCTGGTTTATGCTACTGATGTCTGTGTCGTTGCAGTGGTAACCCTGCTCAGTACGGGAGCAACCGCAGGTTCAGGCATTTTGTTGACGCACTTTGCCGAACGGTCGGCGATGCCTGAACGCGTCCTTGTCCGCGTCTCATCTGCCTATCGTGGTAAAAGTACCGCTAGGGAGCCCCGAGGGTCGACACGCTCGAAAATACGTGACTTTACTAGTAGGCGCGGTCGACTCACGGGGCTACGCACCGTTGGGTCAAACTTGTTTGTCGTATTGGGCACTCTGATGCCGCTGTCTGGGATCAGTTATCGGGAGCCGCGCTGCTTCTACCGATCGACCACGGCTGCCTACATTTCGATGTCGGGACTCAGAATCATCTGCGGACAACATACACTCCTGGAAATTGAAATAAGAACACCGTGAATTCATTGTCCCAGGAAGGGGAAACTTTATTGACACATTCCTGGGGTCAGATACATCACATGATCACACTGACAGAACCACAGGCACATAGACACAGGCAACAGAGCATGCACAATGTCGGCACTAGTACAGTGTATATCCACCTTTCGCAGCAATGCAGGCTGCTATTCTCCCATGGAGACGATCGTAGAGATGCTGGATGTAGTCCTGTGGAACGGCTTGCCATCCCATTTCCACCTGGCGCCTCAGTTGGACCAGCGTTCGTGCTGGACGTGCAGACCGCGTGAGACGACGCTTCATCCAGTCCCAAACATGCTCAATGGGGGACAGATCCGGAGATCTTGCTGGCCAGGGTAGTTGACTTACACCTTCTAGAGCACGTTGGGTGGCACGGGATACATGCGGACGTGCATTGTCCTGTTGGAACAGCAAGTTCCCTTGCCGGTCTAGGAATGGTAGAACGATGGGTTCGATGACGGTTTGGATGTACCGTGCACTATTCAGTGTCCCCTCGACGATCACCAGTGGTGTACGGCCAGTGTAGGAGATCGCTCCCCACACCATGATGCCGGGTGTAGGCCCTGTGTGCCTCGGTCGTATGCAGTCCTGATTGTGGCGCTCACCTGCACGGCGCCAAACACGCATACGACCATCATTGGCACCAAGGCAGAAGCGACTCTCATCGCTGAATACGACACGTCTCCATTCGTCCCTCCATTCACGCCTGTCGCGACACCACTGGAGGCGGGCTGCACGATGTTGGGGCGTGAGCGGAAGACGGCCTAACGGTGTGCGGGACCGTAGCCCAGCTTCATGGAGACGGTTGCGAATGGTGCTCGCCGATACCCCAGGAGCAACAGTGTCCCTAATTTGCTGGGAAGTGGCGGTGCGGCCCCCTACGGCACTGCGTAGGATCCTACGGTCTTGGCGTGCATCCGTGCGTCGCTGCGGTCCGGTCCCAGGTCGACGGGCACGTGCACCTTCCGCCGACCACTGGCGACAACATCGACGTACTGTGGAGACCTCACGCCCCACGTGTTGAGCAATTCGGCGGTACGTCCACCCGGCCTCCCGCATGCCCACTATACGCCCTCGCTCAGAGTCCGTCAACTGCACATACGGTTCACGTCCGCGCTGTCGCGGCATGCTACCAGTGTTAAAGACTGCGATGGAGCTCCGTATGCCACGGCAAACTGGCTGACACTGACGGCGGCGGTGCACAAATGCTGCGCAGCTAGCGCCATTCGACGGCCAACACCGCGGTTCCTGGTGTGTCCGCTGTGCCGTGCGTGTGATCATTGCTTGTACAGCCCTCTCGCAGTGTCCGGAGCAAGTATGGTGGGTCTGACACACCGGTGTCAATGTGTTCTTTTTTCCATTTCCAGGAGTGTAGATTGCCTGTGCCGTAGCTGCAAGTGGCGTGACGCAGATCCCATCTTGTGCGTTACGCATAAATGCTTGTCTTTTAGTGCCATCGCCTTTTGTACTTTTCCAAGCAGCTATTCTTCGTTGAAAAATATGTTTTCATACCATTTTATTAACAGAGACCGATACGAAGACAATCACAGAAACTAGTAATCCAACACAAAATCTTTGCGACCAACGATTAACACCAATTCTACAAGTTGGAACTCCCGATTGCTGTACCTTTCATTATGAACTTCTCCAAATTTCATCACGATCGAGGATCGTTTGGAAGTTCTTCAAACAAATTTTACCGATCTAGATACAATAAACGATGATCAGTTTCTATCGAGCGGGACCATCTTCAGATCGCTGAAGAGAGTACACATTTTATAGGCAACATTTCTAACCAATGCCACCATTAGTAAAGAGTAGAGCGACTCATCACCTTGTAGTCTAGTCACTGCGAAACCTCAATACACTGTAGAAGCATGTACCAGGAAAAGTCGTATATACAGGCTATTTTTGTTATAGTGCTAAGAAAGATATTCTTGATCACATGTATGAGCTGAATACAAACAGTGACCACCACACAGTAAAAGAACTGAAATAAATGTAGTCAAATATGCTAATGCGAACGTATGTTAAAATATTCTGGATACATGGCCTCGTCAGTCAGTTTAATATTATGGTAAGATCAAAAAATAAATCATCCAATAAGAAATAAGCCGATGCGCAGAGCAGGTTCATGCTTACTTCTCCGACACAAATGAGTTAGGTAAGGTCTGCTGGTAGTTGTTGAAAGACATTTTGTTTGAAAGAAGTTATTGTAAATAGTTAAAAGATTACATACAAAATTTTACAACAGGTTGATAAATATCTTTAGAAAACTTAAACATCGTATGTTTCGAGGCATATTTTCGAAATGTAGAGTATATATGAATAAGTGTTGTATACGTTATCTCGGTCAGATGGGCCTGTGGTTTGGAACAAGGTCAAAGGGCGTATAAACCACCATATGTAGCTTTTTCGTGGTATTTGACGGATTATAAACTGGCATGGAAGACGACATGCTAGTGCTTTGTATCGCACCTAAAGGCGACTTACTTCATAAAAACAAGGACGATAAACCTCTGAACATAATCTTCAATGAACAAAATGAATTCACTCAAAATTTGTATTTTAATATTTGGTAAGTTGTGACACTGACTGTTCGCGCCAGTGGTGTTATCCATTTTCAACCAGTTTTTCTTTCTTTCTTTATTTATTTTAGAACTGTGTTTCAAATATGACAGATTTCCTCATTTCCATCGACGCGTAGTGAGGTAATATTTGCTTCTGCTTAATCAAGGAGCCGGACACTCGTCTTCTACAACACAGCTGTTCGTATCCCCTCACAATACACATAATGGTCCATTCTATGATTTAGTATCTTTTGTTTAATGTCTTGGCCAAATATCAGATTTCCTTAAACGATCAGAGATATTGTGTTGCCACTTTGGAGGCCACACCAGTTATTCCTCAGAAAAGCTATTTTAATTATATATTATCTAAAACAAATGACAAGAAAATTTTCATCTACCAAGAATATTTACGTTCTGCTTTATTTTTCATGTATTCGTTACAGCGGCCGGGCTTACCTAACTCAGTTGTGTCATAGAGGCAACCATAGTGTGAATGTAACTACTCTACAATTTACCATATTGTACTACTTCATTGAGTACTGTCAGTGTCATGCCACTTCACCAGCATTTATAATGTTTAATCACGGCAAGTTATTTAAGCATACGTATCTCAGTTGTCTTATTATTTAGTTATTTTTACTTTCAGTTAGCTCACGTAGCACACCAAGATTAGCCTTCTTAACACAATAATACACTCAAGCTTGTGAATGTTCCTTTACGTTTTAACAGACTGTATTTCTTTTACTACGTCAAAAATAGAATGCTAAGCAAGGTTGTGGAAGAAGCTGAATAACACATTGAAAAACGTATCTAGTCGTATAATTAGTGTTTGGTAAACAATGAGAATCGTAAAGAAATTTGTTTCTTCTTTGAATCCAGTAGCTGAAAAAGAGCGCCTGCTGTTACCTGTGTTTATTTACTTGCTTCTCACGAGTATCTGGTCTCTGCCGATAAATCTCCGCGAAAGTGGCAGCGACTTACCTGGAACAAGAAAGTTACACATCACTAATCGAAAACTTATACTAGCTTTCAGTCACTAATCAGAAGCTTACAATAATTCCAATACAGTGTACCTCTGTAATTACTGGCTTCTACTATTATTTAAAGGGACTGCTTACTACATTACAGGCTGTGGATGCTGATATTTGATCTACGTCAGCATGATGCTTGAGAAATGTTGTAGATTACTAAGGCAGAATGCTGACGCCATCGTAACATAAAAGAACTAGCATGTTCATTTCGAGAACGAAAAGTTTTCAGAAGCAAATGGAGATCCCTATGAATTTATTCATTATTTTTTTGAAATAGGGTTGATAAGATGGGAACATTCCTCCAGGGAGGGTTCAAGCATGTTACACAGCACGGGGTAGAACGTCAAGGCATTGCTTGTAATCAAGTAAAAAAGTTCAAATAGCTCTAAGCACTATGAGACTTAACATCTGAGGTCATCAGTCCCCTAGACTTAGAACTACTTAAACCTAACTAACCTAAGGACATCACACACGTCCATGCCCGAGGCAGGATTCGAACCTGCGACCGCAGAAGCAGCGCGGTTCCGGACTGAAGCGCCTAGAACCGCTCGGCCACAACGGCCGGCTGATCAAGCAAAAGTTTTTTATTTCACAGAAAAGCAGAAATGTGTACTTTCGAACATACCGCCTCGGTTTTGGTAAGCCTATTGTTTTTATTTCACAATAAAGTAATTTTAGGAAGGTTCATAACGTTTTAATCCGTTCATGGTTATTGACGATGGCATCCTGGAGACACTCAGCCGAAATCTATATTATTGTTGGACAGGTAAATACTCTCTCAGGCAGCACTTTACTGCTGTTAATTATTTGTTGCAGTATTCACAATCAATTTCGAAACACACATTCCATCACGAGATATATCTGGAAAAGCAAACATATCCACAGCATATCGATTCAGTGGAACACATACATGCATGCAGAGTCGATAATCACAGGAATCTTGCATAGCTTTTTTGTTTCTCTTTTTGACTAGTTTTATGCGGCCCACCACAAATTCCTCTCTCTAGCCGCTTCACCTCAGAGTATAACTTGACACATATTTCCTTAATTATTTGTTTCATTTATTCCATTCTCTGTCTTCCCCTATAGTTTTTACTCTCCACAGCTCTCTACAGCTCCTTTCAGTGCCATTGAGGTTAATGCCTGATGTCTCAACACATGTCCTACCACCCTGCCCCTTCCACTCGTCAGTGTTACTGGAATGTTCCTTTCCTCGCCGGAGTATCTTCTTATTCCTTATTACTCCACCTGATTTTCAACATCCATCTGCTGCACCGTATCTCAAACGCTTCGATTCTTTTCTGTTCCGGTTTTCCCAGTGTCCACGATTCACTGCCATACAATGCTGTGCTCCCCAAATGATCATTTATTTTAGGATCTCTTCACGTATTTCCTGCAACCAGTTCGCCTTGGCTGCCCAGCACTTCCTATTTATTCATTGCTAAGGGCTTTTCATTGCTGTAATCCTGTCTTTCGCAGAGCATTTTTATACTTCTTTCTTCCGTCGCTCAATTGAAGTGTTTCTTCTGTTACCTAAGGTTCCTTCCCAGTCATCTTCCTTCTGCCTATGGTCATCTATCGAACAACTGATTTCCCTTTTTAGAGAAGTCCACGCCTCTTCAGGTGAACTCCCTATCCTGGTATTTCTTATTGCAGTATCCACATCTTTAGCAATATTCTGATTCTTCTCATCCAACTTATCACTGTATCACGTACCTAAATCACGTGAAGCTATGAGGAAAAAATTCCAGTCACGTGAAGCTATGAGGAAAAAAATTCGGTTTTATTCAGGATTTCCGGCCCGAGTGGCCGAGCGGTTCTAGGCGCTACAGTCTGGAACCGTGCGACCGCTACGGTCGCAGTTTCGAACCCTGCCTCGGGCATGGATGTGTGTGATGTCCTTAGGTTAGTTAGGTTTAAGTAGTTCTAATTTCTAGGGGACCGATGACCTCAGAAGTTAAGTCCCATAGTGCTCAGAGCCATTTGAACCATTTTTATTCGGAATT
Organism: Schistocerca americana; assembly: GCF_021461395.2. Lineage (NCBI taxonomy): Eukaryota > Metazoa > Arthropoda > Insecta > Orthoptera > Acrididae > Schistocerca > Schistocerca americana. The sequence goes on along the minus strand of NC_060123.1, from coordinate 658,811,776 downwards.
CCAATACCATGTTATTCCCCACTCTTTTGGCTACAAAACCCTATTTTTCAATATAATCTTCGTCCAATGCGACCGTTTTACGTCACTTTACTCGGAGGGCCTGTATGTACGCATGGTACCACCCTACTGGGCGACACTGGAGCCAACGTCTTGCTGCAACAGTAACGTCCCCATCATCCACGTACGGCTTCTCACGGACTGCCTCCTTCATCGCGTCATACAGATAGAAGTCGGAAGGTGCGAGATCTAGGCTGTAACGTGGGTGAGGAAGAGCAGTCCAGCGAAGTTTTGTGAGAGCTTCTCAAATGCGCGGACTAGTGTGAGGCCTTGCGTTGTCATGGAGAGGGAGACGTTTGTTTGCACATGCGCGGCGACGAACACGCTGATGTCGTTTCCTTAGTTTCCTGATGGTAGTACGACACATTTCAGAGTTGAGGTTTGCGCGATCTCGTTGCGATGATGACAGGCGCTTAGTCCAACGACTCACCGTGATTTTGTTCACTGCCAGGTCTCTGCTTGGAACGCACCTCAGTCACAGACGCCATTTTGAAGGCTACGTGTAGCGCCGCCACCTATCGGAACTGCATGAAACTATAGCGGTTGAAGCGGGAGTATTCCGCGATGTCATCAACAAATTCCAGAATTGGCCGAGAAAAGAAACTGTTGCATTACTTACTGAACGCCCCCCGTACCTTTCTGGTAAGTTAGTATAGCAGTATTCTGGTGGTTAGCGACTATCCATGCAAGGATGTATTCCATTGAATCGATATACTGTAAATGTGACTGGTCTCCTATAAACATGTGATATGCCTATTTCGTAATTCGGTTTTAGAAATAATCTGCGTTACTGAAGAGCAGCCTGTGGAAGTCTACATCTTTCACATAATAATTTTCATACGGTTTTTTTACTTTCTTTGCATCTAAGCACAGAAATGTTTGCAGCTCTGTAGATTGTGTATAAATTTGAGAATTTTACTAGAAGGAAAGGAGTGTATGTTGCTTCTCCGTTTCCTCTAGCACTGTTACGGGCGAGGCGTCCGTGTGGTTAGTGACAGGGACGCCAGCTCGAACGACGGAGGCGTAGTGTCCTTGCATACGGCGAAGGACGCTGTTGCGGAGTACAGTGTGTGGAGTGTGGAGTGTGGTTGTGTAACGGCGACCCACGCGGAACCAGTTTTCGGGGAGGCGTCCCACGGCGCTGTGACGTCACGCGCCGTGCCCGTATTTGGCGGCGTCCGCGGTGCGGCGCGGTGCCGTGTGATGCGCCGCCAGCCCGCTATACACTGTACACACCAGGGTGCGGTCGCTCCTCTCCACAGCGGCGGAGCTGGAACCTGGAGGCGTGTGCACCGTCTGACTTAGCAGTCTGTCCAGTATGTTATATACTGCAGTGCTTCCACATAAAAGCTGTGTTTATAGGCGGACCTGTATGTGCGCCATCGTACCTCACGCAGAGACCTATGCATTCCCAACATCTCACTGTTATATTGCGGAGCATCTTGTGACTTACGGTTCGAGAGGCTTCAATACTTTTGCACAATTCTTTATTAGTCTTCAGTCGATAGTGATGTCATATGGGAGTTTATCATTCCCCATAATTAATTGCACAGCACTATGGCCCATTTCCACGAGGTGTTTGAGAGCTGTGTCTTCAGTTCAACTGTTGTGTCGCTACTACTGTATAATGCGTGTGCGCGTGGGGTGGTGTCATGTTTGTGTTGTATGATGAAGGTGAGAGAAGGCAGAAGATGAAGTCCAGTGCCATCACACACGGCCTAGTCTTCTCGAATAGCACCGAGGAGGCTAGCAGGCGTAACGTTCCCATCCAATGGACGGTATACTGCCAGCTGAGTCACCCTCAATTACTTCACGAGACGTTGCTAAAGGTTTAGATGACTGTTAGAGTAGCAATGAGGCGGTTAAAGTGAGGTCAACGAACTTTTTTCCACTACTGTGACCAACGTTAGAAAGTTAATAAGACATTTACAAGCTTAGTTTTGGTATTGATTGAAAGTGATGTACCTCTCTTTCTATTCGCTGCATCATACTCCATATTTGTACACTGGATATTTTTCAAACAGAAGTCTTCAGTAGTCGATGTTACGCCACAGAGGCTCCGAGTAAATGCAATGTGATCTTCGGTTGACAGTAGTACTGTCGTTGCCCTTGTAGCATTCAGTGTTTCTAGATTTGCGGAAAGCATTTGACGCGGTGCCCCTTTGCAGGCTTTTAACGAAGATACGATCACATGGAATAAGTTCACAGATATGAGAGTGGCTCGAAGACTTCTTGAATAATAGTTGTTGCCCTCAACGGCGAGTGTTTATCAGAGACAAAGGTAGCGTCAGTAGTGACCCAGAGAAGTGTGATAGAACTGCTGTTGTTCCCTATATGTATAAATGGTTTGGCTGACAGGGTGGGCACCAATCTGCACAGTTTGCTGATGATGCCGTGTAAGGTAAGGTGTCGAAGTTCAATGACTCTAGGAAGGTACAACTTAGTCAGAATTTCCAGTTGGTGTTATGAATGGCAGCTAGCCCTAAATGTGGAAAAATGTAAGTTAATGCGGACGAGTGACAAGAACAAACCTGTAATGTTCGGTACAGTATTAGTAGTGTCCAGATTGACGCTGTCAAGTCGTTTAAATATCTGGGCGTAACTTGGCAAAGCGTTATGAGGTGGAAGTAGCATGTGCGAACTGTGGTAGGGTAGGCTACTGGTCGAGATGCTGTTTCTTGAATTATGGTTTTGTACAAGTTGAGTTGAAAGGTGTAAAGATATTCAGGTAGTTTGTCGCTGCATTGCCTGTTCGCGCGTAATCACGAGTTAGAGAAAGGAAAATTTTTAGCACGACTTTCTCTTTATTGGTTTGGGTCAGCTACTTTGTCAAGACATGAGTTATCTGCTGACACAGCTTAGATTCAGAGCTATACTTTCGTCACCCCTTTTCTATTTCAGTAACGTTTTACATGGCGGAGTAATATTGCTTTAAATAAGAAATTGATTTTTTGAAGATTGTTGTACGTATTAAGGAATGGGCTTCATAATTCACAATACAGTTTTTGAATGCTTGTCTCTTCTACATTATTGAGTAAGTTCAGTTTCTACCACCGTCTCCTGACGGAAGTTTTATTTTCTAATCGTGTTTTGCCGCATTACCCTTGGCGGAACACGGCTGGTCAGGCTTTACGTATGACGTGCTTAGCGCAGTTGCTTTTCCTTGCATTGCAGCTGGATAAAGTTTCCTTTCTTTACATGGTTTGGTGCTGCGCTGCATTTTAATTTTCATCACTAGTTTCCGTTGCCACAAGATAAGTCATTAAATTTTTGTTATGGCCAATTTAACATCAATCAGGAAGCAGCAAGATTATTCAGAGTCGTGCGTTGCATTTCAAGACTACCCTCTGGGTCATTTCACAGCTCATTTAATTTGTCAGACAGCCTTACTGTTAGTGCAGTGTTACATATTCGTGTGTGGGTAATTTAGAGTTTGGGATTTTATTTTGTCAGTTTGCATACATAAATTTACAGGGCATTTTCACAGAGGCATTTTGGATATTCTTTCTTTCAAAATTCGATTTGAAATTTTATGTAGAATTTTTACTCTGTTCGTTTTCTGTGTTCGTACTGTGATGTCACGCATTCTATGATGTAACTTCAGTCCCCAATACACTATTTCACAGGAGAGCTTTTTTGCTATATTCTACGTTTTCTAACTGTTTTTGATAATAGTTAACTGGAATACAGTTATACAGTTTCAGATGGATTCTACGACTCTTTTTACCAGGTAGCGTTTCCGTAAGCGCACCATTTGCGTCGTTCAGGTTCACGTTACAACACAGACACAAACTGGAGTATAGAATATGAAACCAGGTCTCATACACCAAAAAATAAACAAAACAGTTACAAAACAAAGGTAATGAAAAAAATTCAGTGGCTGTCGAGATTCTGTATAGACAACATGCCAAACATTTCTGTATGGTTACTAACACGATTTGAGACTAATTCAGAGATTTTAACAAGCTGTTTCAACTACAGTGTCTTATTCAATCGTATGGAATTTATTCATTTCCTATACAGGGATGAGCCAAAACGTTATGACAATCTGTTTAATAGCGTGTTAGTTGGCCTTTGGAATGCAGTACGATAGCGTGCTAGAAAGTAATGTCTCCGAATTTTCTGAGTAAAAAGTCTTAAAGCTTTTTAAATAAGACTGACGTTATTAACATTCTACGTCTTTATTCTTCATGCCTCTCTGCCGCCAGGGGCTCTAAACTGTAACGTCTAACATGGCAGTAAGTAACACACGTAACTACACTGATCAGCCAGAGGACTGTGACCACCTACCCAATAGCCGGTATGTCCACCCTTGCTACGGATAACAACGGCGACGCGCCTTCGCACGCAAGCTAGCTCGCTGGAGGGAGTTGGTAAAACATACGCACAGACATTCCCATAAATTCCCGGGAGGGAGACGATGAGGTTTGACACCACATTCAATCGCATCCCAGATGTGTTGGATCGGGTTCAGATCTGGCGAACACATCAACTGGAACTGCCACTGTGTTCCTCGAACCACTCCATCACACCCCTGACCTTATGACATGGCGCATTATCTTGCTGAAAAATGCCACTACATCCGCAAGGGGTGTACGTGATCTCCAACCAGTGTACGATACTCCTTGGTCGTCATGGTACCTTGCACGACCTCCCTTGGACCCATGGATGCCCACGTGCATGTTGCCCACAGCACAAGGAAGTCAGCGCCAGCTTGTCTCTGCCCGGCAGTACACGTGTCAAGGAACCGCTGTCCCGGAAGAGGACGGATTCGCGCCCTCCCATCGGCATGATGAAGAAGGTATCGGGATTCGTCAGACCATGTAACACTCTGCCACTGCGCCAACGACCAGAGCCGATGGTCTCGTTTCCATTTCAGTCATAGTTGACGATATCGTGGTATTAATATTGGGACATGCATGGGTCGTCAGCGTGGGGGCCCATCGTTGGGAGTGTTCGCTGCCACTCTGTGTTCATACACATTTGTACTCGGCGCACACACACACACACACACACACACACACACACACACACACACACAGTCAGTATAAATTTGAAAACTTAATAAACCACGGAATAATGTGGATAGAGAGGTAAAAATTGACATATATGCTTGGAATGACATGGGGTTTTATTAGAACCAAAAAAAAAAACAAAGTTCACAAAGTGTCCGACAGATGGCGCTGGACAGCAAAACGTCAGTGACTGCGCATGACAATCCATCGGCATCATGAACTGTTAGCTGGCGATTTAGTGAAGCGGTGGGCATTTGCGGTGTGGGCGTTTCAAAAGATGGCGGAAGATAACGATTGGTTGAGTAACGTGTTGTGGACCGACAAAGCTCATTTCACGCTCCGAGGGTCTGTCAACGCCCACAACTGCAGAATTTGGGCTACCGAAAATCCTAGAACTGTCGTGTAAACTCCATTGCACGACGAGAAAGTCACGGTATGGGTCGGATTTACCACATCTACCGTTATGGGGCCTTTTTTCTTCGAGGAAATGCGTGATTCTGGTTTTGTGGCTGCTACCGTGACGGGTGAGAGGTACGCCGATATGTTACAGAATCGCATCATCCCCAGCCTGGCTGATAAACACCTGCTGTACGATGTTTGTGCAGGATGGCGCTCCACCCCATAATGCTAGACGCGTGAATGATCTCTTGCGCGCGTCGTTTGGTGATGATCGTGTGCTCAGCCGCCACTTGGCCTCCCAGGTCCCCAGACCTCAGTCCGTGCGATTATTGGCTTTGGGGTTACCTGAAGTCGCAAGTGTATCGTGATCGACCGACATCTCTAGGGATGCTGAAAGACAACATCCGAAGCCAATGCCTCACCATAACTCCGGACATGCTTTACAGTGCTGATCACAACATTATTCCTCCACTACAGCTATTGTTGAGGAATGATGGTGGACATATTGAGCATTTCCTGTAAAGAACATCTTTGCTTTCTCTTACTTTGTTATGTTAATTATTGCTATTATGATCAGATGAAGCGCCATCTGTTGGACATTTTTTGAACTTTTTTTTTTTTTTTTTGTTCTCATAAAACCCCATGTCATTCCAAGCATGTATGTCAATTTGTACCTCTCTATCTACATTATTCCGTGATTTATTCAGTTTTCAAATTTATACTGACTTTTTGATCACCCGGTATGTGTGTGTGTGTGTGTGTGTGTGTGTGTGTGTGTGTGATTCGGAACGAGTAAAGGGAAACATTAGACACTGCATCTCCTGTTGTTATATTTCCGTAATTTCCGTCTGAGTTATTTTCCCATCTCCTTATTGGAAGGTTAAGGTTATGAACCAATTCGTTTCCCCATTGTTATCCATCTGAGCGAGAGCTCCGCCTTTTATAACCTCGATGTCAACGGCAAATTAAAGACTACGGCCTTTTTATGGTTCAAATGGCTCTGAGCACTATGGGACTTAACATCGATGGTCATCAGTCCCCTAGAACTTAGAACTTCTTAAACCTAACTAACCTAAGGACATCACACAACACCCAGTCAACACGAGGCAGAGAAAGTCCCTGACCCCGCCGGGAATCGAACCCGGGAACCCGGGCGCGGGAAGCGAGAACGCTACCGCACGACCACGAGCTGCTGACGGGCCTTTTTATCACCTGAAATACTGTTCGTGCGTATTAGAAAAGAGTACCTCAAATCCCACGTTAACGTATTGTACCAGACAGCCGATCGAGTAACGGCTACATAAATGTAAAAAAAAAAAAAAAAAAAAAAAATAGCAAAAAGAGAAAGCTGTTCTTCCACGGTGTCATTTCATTACGCTGGATGCTGGCAAAGCTGCCACGTCAGAATAAATGTATTCTGAAGAGGCAGTGCCACGAGAGGGTAGGAGAAACTTGCTCGCTGCCGCTGCATACAGAGAAACGACGCATAGAGAGTGTGTTGGTCTGCGTGGCGCGACATCGCATCGCATTGACCCGCCGCGTCGGCAATTACCGCTGGCACGCCACGCAGCCCCGTCTGGCAACAGACTGCTTCCGGACTCCGGTCAACGGCGCCAGGCGTTTAACCCCGCTCTGCTGTCCGAGCTGGTGGCCAAAATGCACGCGAATCAAGTGGCCTCACTGCGAACGGTCGTCCACGTTACGCCAGTAAAGCTTGTAAAGTATAGTAGCGGGTCTAGCAGGATTCTTTTTATTCACTTTTTATAGATGTATTTTGTGCATATCATGTGGCCAGTTCTTAATGGGTTCATTCGATAATTAATAGTGTAAGCACGTACGGAGCACATGGTACAGGTCACAATATTCTTTAAACTCCGTGCTGATTCTGTAAGTTTTTGTTCTTGTGAGGAAATTCATTACCGAGCGAGGTGGCGCAGTGGTTAGCACACTGGACTCGCATTCTGGAGGACGACACACTCCTGCCACCCTGATTTAGGTTCTCCATGATTTTCCTGTATCACTTCACGCAAATGCTGGTGTGGTTCTTTTGAAAGGGAGCGGCCGACTTTCTTCCCCGTCCTTCGCTAATCCGATGGGACCGATGACCTCGCTGTTTGGCCCCCTCCCTCAAATCAACAAACCAACCAACCAGGAAATTCATTATGCTGGTGGGAGGCTGGTTCACGAAGAAGAAGAAGAAGACGAAGAATATGGTATAATAATATGAAGAAGTTGATGATGATATGAAGATAATGATAGTGTGTTGGAATAGTTCTTAATTAATGATTGCCGGCCGCTGTGGCCCAGCGGTTGTAGGCGCTTCAGTCCGGAACCGCACTCCTGCTACGGTCGCAGGTTCGAATCCTGCCTCGGGCATGGACGTGTGATGTCCTTAGGTTAGTTAGGTTCAAGTAGTTCTAAGTTCTAGCGGACTGATGACCTAAGATGTTAAGTGCCATAGTGTTTAGAGCCAATTGAACCATTTGAATTAATGATTATGTGACTAATGTATGAAACATGGATTACCTGCTTTTAAGTTTCATTGACAAGGGTTTTTCTGCTATTAGTTTCCATTTACTCGTTCTGTAAAGCGCACGCTAAAGTGAAGTTAGAAGCGCTACCAAGTGCACACCGGTGCTGCACGCAGACACAACAAGCAAGCTATCATAACGTCGAGTGCTACAAGGAAACCAGCTATAAATCCTTTTTTCTTTGTGGGAGTTGCATTATATATCATGGCACTGAATAATACGAATAGTACGAACCGCTCATTATTGGTGGCAACATGAATAAGCAGCCGAAATGAGAGAGGGAACTTGCCATTTCTACGGAGAAACTTTCAGCGGACAAATACTCGTTTCAAAGTAATTTGAGCGTAAACGAGAATGAAGTTGCCACATTCCGCCTTGTTTCCCTTCAAAATAACACTGTCGTCGCGGCGCGGATGTTGTGAAGTGCAAAGCAGCAGCCGATTTCACCGCTTGAAACGACACCTACGCACTAACGCTTCGGGTTCTATCGGCAACACTGGTGTGTTACCGGAAACCCCTTTTACACATACGTATCGACTATCTTTTGTAAAACGTGCTCTGCAGCTCCAATAATTAGAAGAAATCCGTGTTACCACCGTAAGCTGGTTTTGGTGAATAATGCGTTCGGTAGGAAGACCCAGTTTCGAGTCGACCTACACAACAGAAGAATACCACAAGAAAAGATGAAAGTCTACAGTTATTTTATATAAATGACACTCAAACCGTAATGTAGATGGAAATGAGTGTAGTTGCTTACCTAGAAATATATTATACTAATAACATCTTGGTAGGTGAAAATAACACCTAAAACGTCTTAGTCAAGTTACCAGTTGTCTTGGTCAAGAAAATTTGCATCAAAGACTGAAATGAAAAGAGTTTATATGTTGGCATGTGCCTGCACTGCACCAGATGGTGCATAGAAAACGAACATACATCAAATCAATCGGTTAGCAAATAACGCAGGCCTGGATTACAAGATCAGTAATGTCATATTAATTCATTCCCCTTCACAGCTAGGGAAGGTGACTGTGTTTATTGTACCATTCAGTGTTGAGTCTTCTTATTTGGGATCTGACGTGAGCAGCATTTGTTTCCTTGGAATGGAAAGTCAGTTTTACAGATGATGCACTCTGAATTTATTCACCATGAAGACCCTAGTCAGTTAGTACATATTTATTAAGTTCACACGAAGTATTATCGATAATCACAGTCCTGCCACTCCACCTTGAACTCAGTCTCTTCCGCGAACAGACCCGTTACTGTACGGTGCAGCGAGATGCTACTGTTCTCTTGCCGGCCGTGTGCGACTAGGAATGAGAAAAACCGACTGGTTAAAACCAAACCGGTACCGATATTTTACTTCCGAATAACCGGTATTTTTCGGTATTTGTTTGGTCTCATTTATAATAGGTCCGTTTTTATTTTTTTGCTAATAACCCAGTTAAGAAAACGAAATATCAAAAAATGGTTCAAATGGCTCTGAGCACTATGGGACTCAACGAGGTCATCAGTCCCCTAGAACTTAGAACTACTTAAACCTAACTAACCTAAGGACATCACTCACACCCATGCCCGAAGCAGGATTCGAACCTGCGACCGTAGTGGTCGCGCGGTTCCAGACTGAATGAAGCGCCTAGAACCGCTCGGCCACCCCGGCCGCGAAATATCAATTAACCAAAGCAACAGTGCTAAAATTTTTCGTTTTTCGATAATCTTTTATACGTACAATTTGCGTTATTTTGAAGTAATGTGTTATTACCTAAAATAAGCGATGAGTGTTATTTTAATAAGAACTCCGACAGAAAGAGCAACGAACACATGGCACATGCTGAGTCAATGATGTCATGTTACCGCTTGTCGTGCCTTAAGGTATGCGCGTACGCACTGTGTGCGCATGAGTTGCCCCTACCTGGTTTCTCGCTGTCGTCGCCACACATTCGTTGTATTGCAAAAAGGCACCAACCCCAGTCTGAAAATACTTTTGCAAAGTGACGAAGCAATGAAGTACAAAGCTTCATTTGCTTTAAAATGTTAAAGATTAGTCTGCATTTCTACGATGTAGTAAAAGAGGAAGGAAATCATGGTAATAGTTCATTCAGAGTATACAACATATATGTAAAGTAGCTAATCTGCTTTCTGTGACTGCTTAACTTCTTGTAGCCCTTCAAAACATCACTCCATAGAACTGACTGTTCGTAACGGCTAAATAGTGGTATGATCCCCGATTAAAACAAGACTTGGTAATTTTTTTTGTAGTATTCCACCATATATTTGTCGAGCATAGCAACGAGCGGTGGACGGACGAACTTTTCTTTCATTTGCCTTTTTAATATTTTGATTTTATATATTAGGGTGTTTAGCAGGACCGTACAATCCATGATGTAAGTGTAATGGAAATGAAACGCACATCTAAAGACCCTGACTAGCAGACAGCAAACACGATACATTTACACAAAATAGTAAAATGCCTTCTATACTGCAGTCGCGTGATCTCCACATCACGAAACACAGGCCTTTCATAGCTGTACGGTATACATCAACAGGTATAAGATCTGCTTCAAGCATAACGAGAGCGATGTTTCAAACATATGCAGTGTGAAACGCGGATGAAAAAACCATTATGTGGCATGTATTTCCAGAAAAATGAAGAAGTGCTTTTGAAGTGGGGTGCGTTAGCTGCACAACCAAAATGCAGACATCTACAACCATGTCCTTCCCCCAGTCATCCATTGTTGGGAAAATGTTTTGTATGTAAGAGCGAAAATAAAAATACTAAAAGCATTACCGCCGGCCGTTGTGAGCGAGCGGTTCTAGGCGCTTCAGTCCGGAACCGCGCTGCTGCAGGTTTGAATCCTGCCTCCGGCATGGATGTGTGTGTTGTCCTGAGGTTAGTTAGGTTTAAGTAGTTCTAAGTCTAGGGGACTGATGACCTCAGATGTTATGTCCCATAGTGCTTAGTCATTTGAACCATTTGGAAAGCATTACCAACTTCCGGGGTCGTTTATTTATTTTTTCATAGGCGATAATTACAACTTTATGATCACGCCGGATGTATTTCGTTGCCATTACCTGTATTTCATCGTCCACGAAGGAAGCAATCACATTTCAGTTATCAACTCTAACACACTGTCGAGCATGTAGGTTAAGCGACGGGACGGCTGCTGAAACCGCAAAGCAGATGACGAGGTCAGTTTGTGGACATCCACAAGTTTGCGGAAGGCCAGCCCGCCGCATCTCGTAAAATCCTGCCGCCCACGCCTCTCCACGGTACGCCACACCTGTGACGTCTCTCTCTCTCCGTCTACACGAGCAGAGCAAGGTGCGCGCACCGCTGACAGGGAGTCCGTAACGGCGCGTGCTGCTCTGCAGTGCCCCATTCCCAGCCGGCGCGTTTTTTCGCACGCGAGCACTGTTCCGCAGGCGGTTTCCGCTGCTCGGCCGACATTCCGTTACTTTTCTCCCCCAAGGGGAACCGGGCCAAGTGCATCGCCGTATATAATAACAATTAACTCAGGCCGGCCCGCTAATTTAGACAGCTTCCATCATTAAAACTAAGCGGAAGCTACGCCTACACCGATGCCCCGATAAACAGAAGAAAACAGTCTATACCGAAGGAAGTTGCAAGAGTCCCGTTGCAGAAGGGCTTCGTTCTAATATTAGAGACACCACCTTACCAGGTGTAGAAGTATCAAACCGGAATTTCCCTATAGATGTTGCTAGCCGTCAGTGTAGGGCATGTGAGACCGCGTCTGCAGCGCCATCTGGCTTCTGTAATGGCTGACGACGAATGTCAACACACAGAATCCAAGTTCGTACAACGGTATCTGTTTCAAACCTATAAAGATATCGAGTTTTGTGCCTACTAACTTCGATTTGCGGACAGCATAGATTTCCTGTTATCACTTGAAGAAAACTGCTGCACAATCGCTTGTCGAAGTTTTCGGCGAACATGCTCTTAGGAAAAGGCAGTGTTTTTAGTGGTTCAAAAGATTCGGAAGTGATGATTTTGACGTAAGAAACGACGAGTGCTGGAAATCACCGAAAAACTTCGAAGACAACGAATTGCAGGCCTTATTGGATGAAGGTGAAAAACTCAACAGTAACTCGCGGAACATTTTAATGTGAGGCACGGTTGAAAGCTATGGGACAGATGCAGAAAGTGGGAAAATGAGTTCCGTATGAACTGAATAAAAGACAGCAAGCAAATCGAAGAACCCGCTCGTGAAATGTTGCTCGCCAGATACAAAAGAAATTCCCTTCTCCATCGAATAGTCACAGGTGATGAAAATTGGATACATTTTGAGAATCCTAAGCGTCGTAAATCATGGGTCAATCCAGGCAAACCATCGATATCCATAGCAACACCAAATCGCTTTGGAAAGAAGACAATGCTCTGTGTTTGGTGGAATCGGAAGGGTGTCATCTATTATGAGCCGCTAAAACCTGGTGAAACCGTTAACACTCATCGGTATCAAAACTAAATGATCGACAGAAGTTGAGCATTACGTGAAAAACGACCGGAATATTGAAAAAGGCAATACAAAGTCATATTCCTCAATGACAATGCCCTATCACACACATCAAAACGGGTCAGGGAAACGATCGAGGCGTTCAGCCGGGAAATTCTAGGGCGTGCGGATTATTCTCCAGACTTGGCTCCGTCCGATTATCATCTGTTTGCATCAATGGGACACGCTCTCGCTGAACAACGCTTGAGTTCGTATGAAAAAGTACGAAAATGGCTCGCTGACTAGTTCGATTCAAAAGGACTGTTTTTTTTATTTTATATTTTTTATTTTATATTATTTTTTATTTTATATTATTTTTTATTTTATATTTTTTATTTTATATTATTTTTTATTTTTTATTATTTTTTATTTTATATTATTTTTTATTTTTTATTTTTTATATTATTTTGAATAAAATATTGTTTATCAGTTTCAAACAACAGTCGTGTAAAGATTGCAACCTAATTACGGATTCATACTTCTACACCTAGCATTTCACAATACGCTGTGGTCTAGACATCTTTGTCTGTTCCAGTTGCAGGTAGACTGGAGGTGATGTTTCCATCTCTTCTTAGGACGCCAAACATTTGAGACGTGCATTTGTACATTCATTTAGGTATTCGTTTATTTGACAACCCTTGATCGTGTTCATGCCATTTCTTTCCGTAGTCTTCTACTTTGCAAAGTATGCTTTTGATTCCCAGTTCATTTCTTATTTCACTAATCTTTATCCGATCGGTAAGTCAGGAACCAACTAGTGGTGTTAGAGTCTGATCTCTGTTGCTTCAGTCCTCCTCAGTTGACAGGCTGTTAGAGTGTGACCACTATATCAGAACTGGTAGTGCCATCACATTACAAAATGTTACTGCTTTCTTAAATTTCTAGAGGTGAGTGCGATTTATGGTACCTACCAGCTGTTGAAATTTTCAGTTTGCATTCTTGATCAATGGATGTAACATATCTCACATCTCAGTTCTTTAAAAGTTTTTATTTGTTCTAACGGTTAATCATCAATTATTATTTTTGCTCTTAAATTCCTCTTACCATGGAATGGCTTTATGATAGGTTTATTTTTAGATATCGTCATTTTATAATCATTTGCTACTTTATGCAAGGACCAAATTGCTCTCAATAATTTATCTTCCGAGACCGCTACGCTTATTTGGTAATCTCCGAACAGAAGTGCACTTATAACTTATAATGGTGCACTAATTTATTCTGCTATGTCTTTACGGCGTCATCTATGTGTATTTTAAATAATGTGGTTGTCTCACTGCTTACGAGGAGTTTCTTTCTTTTCGTTCTTTGATCCGGCTGGCCGGCCAGGGTGGCCGAGCAGTTCTAGCCGCTACAGCCTGGAACCGCGCTACCGCTACGGTCGCAGGTTCGAATCCTGCCTCGAGTATGGGTGTGTGTGATGTCCTTAGGTTAGTTAGGTTTAATTAGTTCTAAGTTCTAGGCGACTGATGACCTCACAAGTTAAATTCCATAGTGCTCAGAGCTATATTTTGATCTGGCTGTTTGAATTGCACTTTTTTCTAAAATATCCCATAATTTAACTATATTAACTTTATCAAAATCTTTCTGATAGTCGATAAAGGTGATTTACGGGGGATGATAATATTCTGTGTTTTTAAATAATTTGGCAGACAGGAAAAACACTACCCAAGCAAGATCTTCCCATCCGAAATCCATTCTGTTCTTCAGTAAGAAACCGTTCCGAAAGAATGTTCGGTATGTTTGTTATTGATTTCGCACATGTCAGAGATCCAGAGTTCAAAAGAGTAATACTTCGATAACTGTCGCAGTTAATAGTATAACATCTGCTGGTGGCCAACGCTCGGGTACGTTGTAGAAAATTTTCGGTTACTCTTTCCAAATGTTCCCTCCACCAAAAGCATTAAGAATTTCCATAGTCAGATTTGTCCAATGTTTCCGTTCATATCTTCCGTTATTGCACTCATTGCTGTCGCTTTCCGGTGTTGCAGTTCACTAAAGTTCTTGTAAGGGGAGGCACATAGACTGAATCTTTCATAAAGTCCTTTCGTCCCCCCTCCTCCCAAAAAATCAGATATTGAAATCAGGAGACCTAGGAAATTCGCATGTCCCTTATGCTGTAGAAGGTGGGCTGCCGTACTCTCGTTGAAAATCACGCCGCACAGTTGTAGTTGAACTGTAGCTGTTGAAACGGAGAACGAAAAACGCCCTGTACTGCTGTGTTAGCGCCCTCTTGACTTAACGCATCTTGGGTAATAAAAAGATCGATCGAGCTATCTGCACCAGATAGACGCTGATGAATACAGAACCGGCAACTTACAACCGTTGCCAATGTAAACTTTTAGTTTCGACACGTAAGTTAAAATTCACCCCAGCTTTCTGTCTTCATCCATGCAGAATATACAGGGTGATTCAAAAAGAATACCACAACTTTATAAATGTGTATTTAATGAAAGAAACATAATATAACCTTCTGTTATACATCATTACAAAGAGTATTTAAAAAGGTTTTTTTTCACTCAAAAACAAGTTCAGAGATGTTCAATATGGCCCCCTCCAGACACACGAGCAATATCAATCCGATACTCCAACTCGTTCCACACTCTCTGTAGCATATCAGGCGTAACAGTTTGGATAGCTGCTGTTATTTCTCGTTTCAAATCATCAATGGTGGCTGGGAGAGGTGGCCGAAACACCATATCCTTAACATACCCCCATAAGAAAAAATCGCAGGGGGTAAGATCAGGGCTTCTTGGAGGCCAGTGATGACGTGCTCTGTCACGGGCTGCCTGGCGGCCGATCCATCGCCTCGGGTAGTTGACATTCAGGTAGTTACGGACAGATAAGTGCCAATGTGGTGGCGCTCCATCCTGCTGAAATATGAATTGTTGTGCTTCTTGTTCGAGCTGAGGGAACAGCCAATTCTCTAACATCTCCAGATACTGTAGTCCAGTTACAGTAGCACCTTCGAAGAAAAAGGGACCAAAAACTTTATTGGCTGAAATGGCGAACAAATGTACAACTAAATGAAACTTTATAGCTCCCTTAAATCGCAGACAGATAGTGCTTAGCTCTGCCTTTTGTCGTTGCAGAGTTTTAAATTCCTAAAGTTGTGGTATTCTTTTTGAATCACCCTGTATAATCTTGCGAAATCGGATGAATGTTTTATGAGAAGGTTCTTTGTCCAATGCAAAGATTAGACCTTTCCTTTCCATATACAAAAAATTCCTACGAGTAAAATAAAATGTGCATTTAAAGATATTCGAGGACCAAAACGTGGCGAGGCGAACGACTAACAACGCTCACAGTCGAATTTCTAGCCTTGACACTGGACGTCGGGACAGCGTTGCATAATCACCAAAGCCAAGGTCAGTGCCAGGAACAGTATCAGGTCACTGACAAACAGGACACGGGCGTCAGTTACACCACAGCACGTGTTTGCCGCCGAGTACTCTGCTGTTGCATTATACGTATGAAGCGCATCTGCACACGCGAAGAAGGTGGACACTGTAGTGAACGAGTCAATGCGAATTTCAACGTGACGCATGAATCTGACTCGTTCACTGGCATTGCACCCCCTCACATACGCGGGGACATTGCGAAGGTGGGAACCGACCCTCAACACCTATGCACACATAGCAGCCCGTTGGGAGTTCATCAGGAACATTGGGTGGAAAGTTGGAGGATAGAACTGGAGAACCAGGACATCCTACCAAGGGAAGAATCAGTGTCTGGCACAGAGCTCCACTATGGGGAAGGTGGGAGTGGTGGACTGCAAGACCAACACGCAGGAATCGATCGGTTGGTTGGTTGATTGATTGGGGGGAGGGGACCAAACAGCGAGGTCATTGGTCCCGTCGCATTACGAAAGGATGGGGAAGAAAGTCGGCCGTGCCCCTTCAAAGGAACCTTCCAAGCATTTGCCTGACGCGATTTGGGGAAATCACGGAAAACCTAAATCAGGATGGTCGGACGCGGATTTGATCAGTCGTCCTACCGAATGCGAGTCCAATGTGCTAAGCACTGGGCCACCTCGCTCGGTGCGGGAATGGGAATGAAGTAGAGGTTCCTGTAAGGGTGGGGTGTGGCGAGGTACAACATGCGGGCCACCTCCTACAGTGGGCTGGGTGACCCTTGCACACTAGAAGATAGTTTTGAAGTGAAGAACAAGGCCATTTCGTAAGCAGTTTTCTAGTAGAAATACTTTTACCAGTCAAAGAAAATTAATAAGCCAAACGTCGTCGCCTAACGAAGCAGCGCTACTCAAAGCTGGTGCTAGGTTCAGCGAGATCTATTGTAGAATAATGGCATGCTATGACCTATTTGGAGACGGACCCTGTGTGGCAATCAATGTGGATTTCGCAATGAGCGATATTGTGAAACTAAGCGTGACTTGTTCGAGCGTGAAACGCAGATTGCAGCTGACAGCGGCGCGCTGGCTGATTAAATTTTGTTTGATTTCCGGAAGGTGATCGATATAGTTCCGCACTGTGAACCAGTGCACAAGCTTTGTCTGTCAGTTCCTGACGCGCGTTCATACTCGTTCTACTGTAACAGTGCCGTTCTCCAATACAGGGACCCATTTTCGACGACCGACTATTTAAACTCTTCTATACCCGCATCCAGTCACGTCTATGGACTAAGGATGACACGGCGGTCGGTGCTATTGGGTCTTCAAGGCCTGTTCCGATGAAGTCTATGTCTGCCTATAGGCGTTTCGTTTATTTGTTCTTGTGAAGGATCTTCAGTGGCTTGTAATAAAGTTTGTTTTTGTATATAATTTCTGCATTACGCTCTAATAATTACATATCTGTTACTACATTAAGGTTTTTTGTTATTCTTTTGTTGTTAGATGGAAAGCAACTTTTTGGAGTAAAAGTTTAGTTGTATTAGACGAGCCACGTCCGAGAAGAACGAAGAATAATAAGAAGAAAGAAACTTTGTCCGATACTGGGACAGGTTTGAGAGGGAGTCAATCTCTTTAGGCGCCCGCAAGTCAATATCTTCGACAGCTCCCTCATCAGCAATATGTTAGCAACGTCTCAGTTTCCTTGTAAGCACAACAGGCACGTGAAAATCGTACAGCTAAGACTGGAGATTTAATGTCAAGTTAAGGCGGGGTTTATGTTCTGATCCCTTCTACGGTTTCTACCGACTCATTCGAACAATCGCTGTTCTGTAATTATTTCCAGCAATATCGCGCTTTGACGATTGTTGAGTCCTCAGGGCACACTCTGGAGGGTCGCACGTTAACTCTCTGCGGAGCTACTTTGCTCGTGGATGGTGAAACTTACAAACGAAAACAATGCGTCATCAGAAGTTTTTTGGTGCCGGTTATTTAGAGGATTCCTGAGATCTGATGAGAAACTGAAGACGTAAGGTTTCTTAGATTCTTAACTGTTTAACTACGTTCTTTCGAGAAGAGGACAACGACGACGGCCAAAACATAAATAAAAATGTATTGCTTGTCATGATACCTCACGTTGTGTGCCAGTTATATAGAACTATACATACGAACTCAGCTAAGTCCTGTGGCACTTGTAACAATATCGTTTGTAAATAAAAATGTCTACTGGCAATGCTAAACGCATCTGCGGTCGTTTTCACAGTTGCTAACTTTTATGTAAAAGATTAAAAATTAAAGGATGTTTCTCAACGTGACTTCAGGTGAAAAACAGACATGTGAAAAAGTAGTTAAAAAGTTCCATTTCTAAATAATTCCGAATCTCTTAATACTGCAATGAAAGAAATTAAACTGCCGTAAATGGAGCCTTAATAGCTTTCTGGAGATATTACAGCATATGGTAAAGCAGGACTGTAAATCTACAGCTCCAGAGAATTAATTCAAATCGAGGTAGTTAGGTGCTGGAAAACTAAAGTTTGGAACCATCATTTCGCTACACCAACTAGGAAGCACTGTTAAACGAAAGAAAACAACAACTGGTAATTAATATCACGCAACGCGCCAAGCTAATCGTGAGCATCATCAGAACTTCATTAGAAGTAAGTACTGAGCCACCAACACCCAGGAATGAAATTGAAAATTGAGCTAATTGATCTTCTTTGCGTGTGCTCGTGGCGCAATACACGGATTTATTTCGATGCGTTCATGGTGATACAATACTACAGCTCTGTCGCCGAATTCGCAACAGGAGACAATACGTTAAAAATTTCTTGTGATTTTGTTGGTGTTTGGACATAGACATAGAGCCATCCGTGGCCTAAATAGTATTATCCTTACTATGTATTGAGTCCGGAAGTTTCCTCAAGTAAATCTTACACAGGTGACTGATAGTTATATCCCGGTGACATACCAGATTGAGCAGCAGAGAATTTTACGTAATGGGTATCCACTGGTCTAGAACTGCATCATAATGAAAAAGTTCGCTGTATGACTTATTTATTTACGAAACAACTAGTTTCCGGGCGTAGGAGCCACTTCTTCAGGGTAACATTTGTGTATAAATAGGAGCAAAAACGTAGAAAAATCCTGTTTCGTGTACACGAAGCTATATAGGGAAATTATGTACTCACATTTATTTAAAACTTAGCTGAAGCGATAGCCAGTGGACGACCGAGCATTCTCTGTCCAGTTCTGATAAAAAATGATCAACCATCAAGGTGTCGATAGTCAAGTTAAAACAAGGCAAAATGCAGTGAACATCATTCCGTTAAAGAAAACCTAGAATAAGGATAAAGCGTTGAACTAGATGGATGCAAAATTATAAAACAAACGATAAGTGTTCCCCTTTGGTATGGCTATATAACATTTTTAATTGTTCCTTTCCCCAGTCTTCCTTTTATCTCAATTATAGTCTATTTTGTAAGCAAAAATTTCTGTAGATTTGACCTGTGTTATCTACTGTACAGTTAGGCCGGCTCTGCTTTTAGGGAGCTATTTTACCACACGAGGTTAACGTAGGTTTCATCACCTACACACATCATCCATCTAGTTTGCAGCTTTATCGTTACATCGGCGCCAAAGTTGTGTGTCTTGTGAGTGCTGCCTGTCACGCAGTTTGGCACCTGAACGCTGAAAGTGTGGTTATGAGGAGTCGTCCTGCTTATTTAAAGACGAAATATAGTAACAGTATTAAGGAACTAGCATTGATAATAAGGTTTACTACCGACCAAGGCAAAATAAATACTAGATGTTCTCGACGTATGTGGTATGGTGAATTCTACACACTGCTGAAAACTAAACACTACAAGATATGTCGTCTTAAAATTTCAGAACATATACATTTGCTGGAGAACACAGATACAAAAATATATCAGACAATATTTAGAAGGCAATGCATGGCACCTTTTTGATTTATCCTTAGTATCTTGTTTCCTTCCAAAGCGTCAAATAACATTTAAAAATGCTTTTTTCTGCTTAAACAGAGTTGATTTTTTACTCTATTGAGACAACTTTAATGAAAAAACGTTCCCCATCTATTTATGTTCTTATTTACGCACAGTTCCTTTCTCATTTCCGGTATTTGTTATCTCGTGTGGTTGAACACTCGTAACAAAGTATCAGGACCTCGTGCAATACTTGCAGTTTATCGCGAAAAGAGAGCAAACCATAGATTAAAGATTAAGAAGACACGAAAGCACAAAATCCACCACTATAACACTCGTGAACGTGACAAGTGGTTAACTTGTGATGTCGGTGTCCTCTCCAGTCCTTTTTCCGTATACGCAGTCTTTAGGATTTTTAACTTTAGCTCAGCGCACTCAACTTATCATTGACGTCGTCAACCAACTCGAAACCTGGTTGCCGGCTGATACACCCACCATGAACAGAAGATTTTTACCAGAACGTGTATACCATGGCCGAGTAGACCGGTCGTTCTAATTCGTTGTACTTTCTCCTAGAAATATTGTCACTGTAGGAGTTGCCCCAGTAATATTTACAATATCTCTGGAGAAACAGCTCGTCCCTAGTATCGATAACCATGTCTGGGGAGAGACTGGACCTCTGCACCCTCTCATGGGGTACGAAGTGGCCGTGAATGGCGCAGGCAACCGAAGTGCGTGATTCAGCTGCGAAGCGCCAGGACGAGGGGGCTTGCATGCCTGAACGCTCTGCCTGTGCCGTCTGCCCATCTGTTAGCACCTGTTTAGCGTCTTGTTACTGCCCTTAGAGCTGGTCCGGCGCGCTTGCGGTCTATCGAGATGTTTCAAACTCGCTACTTGTAGTTTCTTAACGCACACGAACTATTACAGCGGATAACTGTGGTGCCAGAAATGCACAATTGTTATCAAAGACGATTAGGTGTATCGGATCAGATCGTATACAACTGACAAAGAGATCATTCTATGCTTGACGCCTACAACGTCACTTTTTTAGTCTTATACACTTCTTCATAAATTTGGATACGTCTTTGTCATTAATACCAGCCTCCGTAACCGAAGTCGGTAACGTTCGTCTGTGCTGTGGCGGGGGACTTGGAGGTAGGCCGGTTCGAAATCTGGTCTCATGAAGTGAGGGAATGTGATACTGTTGATGGTGACCCGTTCGTCTGAATAGGTACGTTAAGCTCTGTGGCCTCCTTGTGTTTCTCTAGAGATGGCAATTTGCTGGCACCGGGTCTCACCGTGTCCCTGCTCTTCATCCATAACAACACAACACTAAACTGCACGAGAACTCATCAGTGTCACCCACGCAACACAGATACACACTGGCATCACATAAGACGTCGGAGGCTTGCAACAGCAAACCACCTCCACTAGGATCTTGCCATGGGCGGCGGTGCAGGGTTCCTGCATCTGCTCCATCATCGCTCATTCCCTGAGTTTTCCGTTTGTTATTGATGAAATACGACATGAACGCCTGAATGGCAAAGCAACTGAGTGCTTGAATATGAAGTTGAGTCAATCTATAGCGGCAAATATTTTTAGTTTCGGTCGATTACCATCATCATATTCATCATCATCACCACTCCCATTACCACCACCACATTCCGATCGGTCGGTGATAATACAATGGTATCAAAACATAATTCGCCAAGAATTACTAATTCTCAAAAAATATTTAATATCGATAACTGATAAAAATTCTTTTTTATTACTTCGGAGACGCACTACAAAAACATTTAAATATGTTAAATGAGAGGACTTATTAATGCTCTCTGTAAATATTTTTTCGGCTTTCGCTTTCTTTACACGCGTAGCCAACAACAGTTACCAATTCTCTGTAATAAAATGAAATAAAATCGAAGGCGAACAAAATATCACTGTGCAAATAACGTTAGTATACGTGGCACGTGACTATACAGGAGTGGCACTTGAGGCGAAATATACGTGGTGCGGTCTCATCGGATTAGGGAAGGAAATCGGCCGTGCCCTTTCAAAGGAACCATCCCGGCATTTGCCTGAAGCGATTTAGGGAAATCACGGAAAACCCAAATCAGGATGGCCGAACGCGGCATTGAACCGTCGTCCTCCCGAATGCGAGTCCAGTGAGCGGTCTAAGGCGCTGCAGTCATGGACTGTGCGGCTGGTCCCGGCAGAGGTTCGAGTCTTCCCTCGGGCATGGGTGTATGTGTTAGTGCTTAGGATAATTTGGGTTAAGTAGTGTGTAAGCTTAGGGACTGATGACCTTAGCAGTTAACTCCCATAAGATTTCACACACATTTGAACATTTTTTATACGGGGTGACAATTATTGAACTATATCAAATAAAATTGTCGTAACTGCTGACCGGCTTGCGTTAGGATGTTCAAACTGCACGGTTGGCCGCGGGGCACGATGGAATTTACCGACGAAGCCCACTTTTATTTGGATGGTTTCGACAATAAGCAAAACTGGCGCATTTGGGAGACTGAGATCCGCATTTCGCGATCGTAGAAGTCGCTTCACCCTCAATGGGTGACTGTATGGCGTGCAGTGTCCAGTGACGGAATAATCGGTGTGTTATTCCTTGGTGGCACGGTGACTACCGAACGGTGCGTGAAGGTTTTAGAAGATGATTGCATCTCCGTTATCCAAAGCGACCCCGATTTCAACAAGATGTGGTTCATGCAAGACGGAGCTCGTTCTCACCGAAACAGGAGTGTGTTTTATGCCCCGGAGAAGCACTTCGGGGACCGCATTTTGACTCTGGGGTACCCAGAAGCCACTGGCATCGGCTTCGATTTGCCGCCATATTCTCCGGGTCTGAACACAGGCGACTCCTTTCTGTGGGGCTGTATTAAAGACAAGGTGTACAGCATAACCCCAAAAACCATTGCTGAGCTTAAAACAGCCGTTCAGGAGGTCATCGACAGCATCGATGCTTGAACGGGTCATGCAGAATTTCGCTATTCGTCTGCCCCACATCATCGCCAATGATGGCAGGCATATCGAATTGTCATAACCTAAATACGAATATCTGTAACGACATATTCATCTTTTAGATCTGCAGCTCTTGTCCTTTCTTTCCGCATTTACAGTTAAATTCTAGGATATGGGTCCAGCTTTTTTTGCGAACACTCTGGTTTTTCTTTTTACCCAAATATGTTTCAGCACCTCTGTGCCATCATCAGTGTGTTTTTGTTTATAGAAAACTGTAAAAAGCGAAAATATTTTAGGCTGTAATTGATTTAGCAACGTGCCGCCTAAAGAAAGTTTCTGTTCGGTTTGCGTCTTACCGTGATTTTACATGAAGTGGTTCTGCAGGACCAACAGTATGGCTTTCTGCACTGATAGCTTGTCATCTGCAAACCAGACAATGTAAATGTAAATTTCATCGGCGAGTTAACACATCCCTTTATTTTTAAAAACGCTATTTTGGCGTGTCTAAATGTTTTGCGTATATATTTGTTACTACTCACGTTTTGTTCTGACTGATCCTTCTCCATTTGGATGCCGAGGACCCTGCACACGCAAATTAATGTTCTTTGTGTAATTTGGTTTTCCTTTTAAGGGCATACTCGGTAAAATTCAGTGACCACAATGTTGTTGTGTTTGCTAAAACCGTCGGCGTTCATTTGTTCCCGGAGAATTTGGCGCCGAATTTGAGAGAGAAAAAGTAAACAAAATTCAAATTCGAAAACTAACAACGGCCGGGAGAGCGTTGAGCTGACCCCATGTTCTTCCCCATCCGCATCCGGCGACGTCTGAGGGCTGAAGATGACAGGCGGCCGGTCGGTACCGTTGGGCCTTCTAGGCCTGTTCGCGCGGTGTTTGTTTTATTATATACCTTTTCATACGACACTGGAGAGTACTTCAACGACGTAACACGCGAGAAACACGAAACAGTAACAAGGTAACACCGGCACAGATGACAGTCTTGCAGTGGAGAAAGAAGTTCAGATGTTTATAGACTACTGCTGCGAAATATACGGTCTATTTAGAAAACAGAAAGATTCGTGTAAATATCAGACACATTCGTTTCAAGAGTCGGTCTGCTGGATCGAAACGAAGATGGATGAATTTCGTATTAGGCTTTCCGTGAATACTAACTGTCCTTCCCCATCTATCTTAATCCACATCCTCCTGATGTGAACACAAAGAAAAAAAAAAGTACTAAGAATGCCAGTTTTATTAACAGCACTCCAAGTTAATTAAACACTGCAGTCGATAGGGCGAAAGAAGATCACTGACAGTTGAATTATGCTTGGCGCGGCTCCTAACGTGCGTCTGTCTCGACCAATCACCTAGGGAGATCTTGTTTATGTTTCTATGATAACACCTCAGTGTTGCCGCAGCTGTATAGACGTCTATTGTATTCAGTCACGTAGCCTTGGGAGCGCCAGCAGCATGTTTCGGTGCCAGGTGTCAGGGCTCTTCTACCTCAGTTTGAAGTGCTGCTACAAGAACACAATGTTTCCTCTTCTACTATAGGTGTAGCCATGGGCGATACTCCACTGTTTGTTTGTCATTTAATTTTACCCCCCCCCCCCCTCTTCTCTACCTCTCTAGGATGCATGCCATAAATTTACGCATAATACACTGAAGAGCCAAAGAAACTGGTACACCTGCCTAATATGGTGTACGACCCTCGCGAGCAAGCAGAAGTGCCACAACACGACGTGGCGACTCGACAAGTGTGTGTAGTAATGCTGGAGGGAACTGACACCATGAATCCTGCGGGGCTGTCCATAAATCCGTAAGAGTACTAGGGAGTGGAGGTCTCTTGTGAACAGCACGTTGCAAAGGATCTCAGATATGCTCAATAATGTTCCTGTGTGGGGAGTTTGGTGGCCAGTGGAAGTGTTTAAACTGAGAAGGGTATTCCTGTAGTCGCTCTTCCGCAATTCTGGACGTGTTGGGTGTGTATTGTCCTGCTGGAATTACCCAAGTGCGTCGAAATGCACAATGGACATGAATGGATGCAGGTGATCAGACAGGATACTTACGTACGTGTCACCTGTCAGACTCGTATCTAGACGTATCAGGGGTCCCATATCTTTCCAACTGCACACGCCCCATACCATTACAGAGCCGCCACCAGACTGAACAGTCCTCTGCTGACATGCAGGATCCATGAATTCATGAGATTGTCTCCATACCCGTACACATCAATCGGCTCGATGCAATTTCAAACGAGACTCGTCCGAACAGGCATCATGTTTCCAGTCATCAACAGTTCTATACATGGATATGTGTGATGTCCTTAGGTTAGTTAGGTTTAAATAGTTCTAAGTTCTAGGGGACTGATGACCTCAGAAGTTAAGTCCCATAGTGCTCAGAGCCATTTGAACCATTTTGAACAGTCTTCGTATATCCATAATTGAAACGGACGACTTGGGACGTCAGTTAGTATAATATATGTTAAAAATGACGAAATTCCTCCAGCTGTAGTAAGGTGTTGGCTTTATTGGCAACTAGTTTCGATGTTGTTAGATCTTCTAACTACCTGCCTTCCGCATGGAACACGCCTATCTCACCACTGACTACTAGTGTTAGACGCATACGGTTGCCGTTAACAAGTATGGGCCTGAAGATGATGATGTAACAGCATCGAAACTAGTTGCCAATAAAACCAACACCTTACTACAGCTGGAGGAATTTCGTCATTTTTTAACATACATTTTGAACAGTTCTACGCCGCTGTTGACGGGCGCAAGTGAGGCGTAAAGCTTTGTATCGTGCAGTCATCAAGGGTATACGAGTGTGCCTTCGGCTCCGAAAGCCCATAAAACCGAGGTAACTGAAATAATCATTCCTGCAGAACGCACTAATGTACATGTCCTGTGAATATGAACGTCCTATCTCAAGTCATTCAAGGTGTTCCGTTTTTTCTAAACATGTGTGTGTATTGCACTCAACTTGTGGGTGGACAAGTGCTACGCTATTGACAACTTGTGGCACACGCGGCTAGCTGCAAACGAAAGCCCGATACTGGAGTGCATCTAAGTACACAATGTTTGCCGGTAGAGCTAACTATCAACTACTTATTGTAATGATCGGCACCAACTAGCAACTAGAAGTAATCTTGAACTGGAAGACTGGTGCCCAGGTGTCCAAAATGGTTCAAATGGCTCTGAGCACTATGGGACTCAACTGCTGAGGTCATTAGTCCCCTAGAACTTAGAACTAGTTAAACCTAACTAACCTAAGGACATCACAAACATCCATGCCCGAGGCAGGATTCGAACCTGCGACCATAGCGGTCTTGCGGTTCCAGACTGCAGCGCCTTTAACCGCACGGCCACTTTGGCCGGCGTGCCCAGGTGTCCGCCGCTTATAACACCGTTCTAGTAGTCTTCATTGGTCTGCGGCCTGGAGATTCTCCACTGGCGGCGGTGTTCAAAACGCCGCTCGCGACACCCGCAGGAGTCTACGAGGTAGTATCGATAACAATATATGATACTAGAACGTTCAGCCAAAAGGGGTTATGGCGCCGGAATATACATTCCCTGGTACTTGTTGTACACGCACTTTTATTCTCTCTTGACAGCTGTACCATTCCACCCTGTTGACGGCTCAAATGCACAGTGACAGTGAGGAGGAAGCGGAAGCGCCAGGGCATGCGAAATGGCACGATGCCACAGCCCGGCACGGCACAGCTAACTGCATTCCGCATTGTTCCCGTGCATCCGCTGGGAAAGTAACTGCATCTGGGCCGGCCGGCTGCATTCTGCAGTTGGCGGCCGCGTGCGAAAAAACAGGCGGTGCAGCGGCGGCGGGCCGCCACCTCATCTGTACACTGCCGCACCCGCACTTGCTCTGCTTCATCACCAACACTCTCTCCAGTCGTCTCTCTCGTTCCGGGTGTAAGTATCGCAAATTTGCAGTTTGTTGCTGAGCTGAATTGGTACCCTGCCATAAGAGAAAATGTCGCAAAAATGGTGCCCATGTGCAAAGCAACCCACCACATACCACGGAACTTTCCGTGATGGGAAGGCTCGAGCGAGTCTTGGCGGTACCGACAGCCAAACCACTGGTGCATACCACGTCGAAGGAGCGTCTGAGGAGAGGACATACTAAAGTAATGTTCCTGAAGAGCGGCGGCAGCCGTTTCTGTTGTTACAGGAGCAGCTGATCTGGTCTTGTAACATTAGATGACATGGCCATGCTATATTAGTACTACGGGAATGCAAAAGCAAGGAGAAACAACGATGTTCTTAATACGATACTGCAGTGCCTATGTTGTTCCGAAGTACGATGCAACGTTCCTACGGACTTGCATGTATGTTCGAAGGGGCAACACAGGCAGTGAAATGCGGTATTTATCCGACAACACTAGGAAAGCGAGTTTCAATTAAAATGTCTCGCGTGTACCGGGATCTACATAACGGATGTACGAGTGCGTGCTGTAGACACATGGTTGACGATTTATGGAAGTTTGAGGTGTAGGCATGAGCTGTGAAGAAGAAAGATATCATTATACTGGACTGTATTGTAAAACTGTACTTTATTCGGCACTACTAATTCAAGGCATGGCCCATTTCGCCGACCGGGGTGGCCGAGCGGTTCTAGGCGCTACAGTCTGGAACCACGCGAGTGCTACGGTCGCAGGTTCGAATCCTGCCTCGGGCATGGATGTGTGTGATGTCCTTAGGTTAGTTAGGTTTAAGTAGTTCTAAGTTCCAGGGGACTGATTAGGTCGCATAGTGCTCAGACCCATGCGAACCATGGCCCATTTCCTAGTAGGTCTACAAATATAATGACACACCGCAAAGAAAAGAAAGTTAAAACACAAAACGCAAACGACTACACCAGATGTACTGTTTTTGTGCTCGGATAGTCTAATAGTACGGCGACCGCTCGCGATAAGCGGGAAATCCGAGTTCGAGTCCCGGTCTGGCACAAATTTTCATTTTCGTCATTCCATTATACAGCTGATGGTTGTTCGTAGTGGCATCTGTGAACACATTTCATGTGTTGCATCGTTAATACTCATCGAGGAGGCAGTAGCTGAGAAAGAAGTGAAACTTGGTCGCTGGTTAGTGCGCATGTTAATTTACACATAAAGCAAGCAGTATAGGAGAAAATTGGAAAAAGAAATTAAGCTTAAGGAGAAGACACAAAAAAATACTGTTTGCCGGTGAACGTTTTATTCTGATAGCGACTGCAAGGGACTTGGGAAATAATAGAGCGAAATGGATGGTAAGTTGACATGATATTAGAAGATGGTCAACAAAAGAAAGCAGTGAAATACAGCCGAATTAAATCTGGCGACGCCGGAGTAATTGGATCAGGAAACAAGACGCTGAAAACAGCATTCCAGTTTTGCGATTTGAGCATAAATAACTATATAATAAGCAGACGTATATAAACCACACTGGAAATAGTGAAAAAGACTTTTCTGAAAAGGAGACATTTAGTTACATCTAATACAAATGCGATTGGAAGTCTTTTCCTGAAGTATTCTTTCGTGGTGTAAGGACGTGAAACGTGAAAGAGAACAGTGCAGACAAGGAGAGAACATAAGCTTTTGCTACAGAACAATAGTGGAGGTTAGATGGGATAATTAATGAAGAGGTACTGAATCGAATAGGGGAGTAAAGACGCTAATGACAACTTGACTTAACTAGGGGATCGATTAATAGGCGAAACCCTGAGGTATGAAAGAATTTATTATTGTTTTGGGTGCTCATCATAGCCTCGATAAATTTAGAGAAAGTTAACACTGTTCAAAAATGGCTCTGAGCACTATGGGACTTAACTTCTAAGGTCATCAGTCCCCTAGAACTTAGAACTACTTAAACCTAACTAATGTAAGCACATCACACACATCCATGACCGAGGCAGGATTCGAACCTGCGACTGTAGCGGTCGCGCGGTTTCAGACTGTAGCGCCTAGAACCGCTCGGCCACCCTGGCCGGCGTTATCACTGTGATGGGTTGTATTGTAAAATAGTACTCTATGCAACATTTAACGAAAAGAAAGATACAACATAAAACCCATCAATTACACCAGATGTAGTGTCTTTCCAAACCTTATAATTACCTAAAACAGACGTGGATAAATTGTCTTCGCCTCGTCATACAAAATTCGCGTGATATACGTTTTAATAGTGTGTTAATTGTGTAGTTCTCGCAACCACTATCACTCCAGACGCTATGTATTTTATATCATGCACTTTGAAGATCATGCCACACACAATTATGGGTGGCAACCGACTTTTGGATGACGAGACAAGGACTATGTACTCACATCTGTTTTAGGTGATTACTACATCTTGTGTAAGTGTATAACTTTTATGTTGTAACTTTCTTTTCATTATTGTGTACTGTTATGTTTTTAGATGCACTTGAAAATGGGTCATGCCAGAGACCAGTAGTACCGAATCATGTGTGGTTTTAAAATACAGTCCTGTGGTATGATATTTTTCTTCAGGCAATATTTAATTATGCAGGGAAGAGAGAGAGAGAGAGAGAGAGAGAGAGAGAGAGAGAGAGAGAGAGAGAGAGACTTAGTGTAGGGGGGAAACGAGGGTAGAGGGAAGCTTGAAACTGGGTTGCAGAACTCATGCAAAGATGGAGAGTCTGTCACTGGATAAAATAGCGTGGTGAGCTGCATGAAACAGCGTGGCCAGCTGCATCAAATCGGGGGCAAGGTAACATCTCGCTGATGTTTACTGCTTGTCATCGATAGTTCGTACGGAATTATTCGTGCCGAACAGAGAGCTGTACTGGCGATTCTCATTTGTAAACCATCTATAGTATAGAAAAGAAAAGAACGTGGATTCAGGCCGTGAGAAAAAAACGAAACAAAAAGAGAAGGAGCAAGGTTAGTGTTTAACGTCCCGTCGATGTCTAGGTCATTAAATGCAAAGCACTGTCTCACGTAAGGATGGTGGAATGATTTCAGCATTTCTCGTAAGTGATTTAGGGAATCACGTGTGTCTGAAACCTGCTATTCACAAATGCGAGTCTAATGCCTTATCTCTACTGCACATCACTGGATGTCGTGCAGGGGAACGAGTGACGTATAGCCACGAAGTTCTTTACGACAGCAATCCCGTGTGAAAGGCTCTCAGTTTTAAAGTGGCGTCAGTTGTAAATTATCACTCACCATTTAAAAGGTTGCGCCACCTTCTTCGTCAGGTGTTAAGCAGGCTACACCCTGCTGTGCAGACTTTATTGGACGTGCATTATCCCTGCTGCCTTTCGTCGATGACGTCAGTAGTCAGTTTTAATAGCGACTAAGTAATCTGAGTTAATCCCAGAAATGTTGAATGATAAGTCGCATCAGTCACGAGTAGCATATCGAATGCGTGTTATGTAAGCCGACTTTCACTTTGGTTTTTCACGTTCCTTAATCGTTGAACCGTTGACGAACATAATATTGGTTGCCAAAATATCAATATAATTGTTATTTAAAAGGCGATTTCGTCGGCCCCAAGTACATGAACAGACGGTGAGTTTGAAGTAAGACACGTTTCTTTTATTGAGCTGTTGCAAGAGTGCAGATATCGATACCGCTTGGACCCGTTATTACATATGGATCGGCTATGCCCCGTCAGTGGGGACGAGCTCTTATTACCTGCAAGAAAGGCGCGAAGGTGGTCAGTTTGAAGATTCGGCACATTGAGTGAAAGAGTCCGGGGCCCGAAACGTTGGCACGAATAGGGGCGCGATGTGTGGAAGAGTATATGGCGACTGGACGGAATCTTAATGAGCAATGGATAACTCGAGTTATTGCTGTACACCTTGTCCTTAATATAGACCCACAAAACGGAGTCGCGTGTGTTCAGATTCGGATAATACGGCGACCAATCGAGGCCCGTGCGTGCGTCTGTACTGGGCTTCACCTCGACGTAGGTACCTGTGCAGGATATAATAAGCTCAGTGTTAACCAATAACTGTTTAATTTCAAGATCCCTAATCGTCACAGTATGTTCGCTGTCAGCCATATTGAAGAGTGGCAGCGGCAGGTCGAGAAGACACGTGTCGGATAGGTACACGTTTATGGAAGTTATTACAATTATATGTGTACCTCGGGAGTAGGTTGTCCGGTAATGCTGGGTACAAATAGTCCGATACCGAATCAATAAGACAGCAGGCAACGGATCAAAGTCTTAATGAGCCAATGAATAGCTTACAAAATCATCAAACGACGGGCCAGCTTATAGTGTTTCAAAAAGAATCACCCGATTTCACGAGATCATATCTCCTCCTTGAATGAGCCGTTTTGTATTTTTCTTTTGCATCGGTGCAATTTATTTATAACTGTGCGGGGCGGTTATCGTCGAGATTGCCATACTGCACATTTACGACGTGGTGAGGGGCGTAGAGATCTCTTACTGCCCCGTAAGCCTCCAAGGACGGCTATCTCACAGCGTCTGATTTTTTTTTGCGTTTTTTTTTTGAAAGATAAAGTCTATGTGTCCCCGCTTCCAATAACTTCGGTGGACTGCGACGCAGCATAGTAATAGCAATGAGTGCAGTAATTCCAGACATGCTCGCAAAAGCACGAGTATGGTACGAGTTTGACTACTGCCTGGATGTTAGTCGAGCAACTGGTGCAGGATATGTTGAAAATATGTGAAAGGTAAATGCGCTCAAATGTAATTTTATAAACAGATTTGAATTATTTAAATTCTCTTTGAGAGGTATGAGTCTCAACTTTACCTACGATAATGATGTAAGCTGAACAAATGAATTACATTACATGAACTTCAATTCACGTGTTCAGATTATTTTCCCCTTCTTAAATCGTCGCTGTTGCCGAGGCTCTCAGGTATTGGAATAGCACCCCAGCTTTGCACGTAATGGGAAAATACTGCCTCTACCTCAGGTGCAGATGATCTACATATTATACACATATACTATTTATTTAGCCGATTATTCCCATTTAGGAGAGCGACTGAACTTGAATTCACGATTTTATTTTTGGGTGTTTTCCCTCTTCCTCTTCCAGAAACTCTTCATCCTCTTAGAATGTTCTCTTTTCCGTTCGTCTATCCACTTTTCAGCAGGCTATTGCGTTGTTCTTTGCTCGAACTTCACATTCATGAAGCTACTCCGCCACTCGTCGCCGCCTTCGAGATTTTCTATGTTGATCTGTTGCATGTCCCTCTGGACCTCCTTTAGCCACTCCGTGCTGCATTTGCTCTTTGTTATGATGTGGAGTACTTTCTTTGCTGCTCTGATGTTCCCCATCCTGTAGATGTGTGTTTAGAACTTTGCTCGGCGTTTCCTGATTTCTTGCGTTATTGTGTTGGTGTTCTTCATCCAAATTACGTTTTTGTTGATTGCTCCGTAAATCTTCCTATTTATTTTCGTTCCTGTTTTTGTATTTCCATAATTTTGGAGTGACCGCCAATTTTAGCTGCGATGTAACTTCTGGAAGAACCACAGATTTGTAATGGCTCAGTTTTGTGACTGTCGAAATGCATTTCTTATATATATATATATATATATATATATATATATATATATATATATATAAGAAATGCATATATATATATATATATATATATATATATATATATATATATATATATACGAGATCATCGATCTATAGATCATCTACGCCTGAAGTACAGGCAGGATTTCCCCAATACGTCCAAAGCTGGGGTGCTATTGCAATACCGTAGCGCCTCGGCAAAAGTGACGACTTAAGAATGGAAAAATAATCTGAAGACGTGAACTGAGGTTTGTGTTAGGAAGGGCACTGGATTATGGTAGTCCGTGCAGATGTGTTACTTACACTGCTGCGATGGTGTAATGGCTAGCACACCTGCCTAGTAAGTAAGGAGACCTGGCTTCATGTCCCAGCTGTGCCACAAATTTTAATTCATTTCTTCAGCTTTCATCATTATCGTATCTAATTTTAAAAAGTACCTCAACGTTGCATATGGACACATGCAAGTGATATAACCTTGCACCATCTGATGCTTCTAATGAAAATAAAAACTACATAGTCCTGCATCAAGCTAAAATTTATCCATTCGTATAGAAGAAACAGTAATCAGAAATCAGTAGCATCTTTTTAAACACCGTGTATTATTTCAACCAGAAGATGAAACTGGTTGTCAGTAACGACTGCTATCAATGAACCATTGTTTCAGCAGTTCGAGATGAAATTTTTAAAAATGTATGAGATGTATACCACGGCTTGCAAAGCTACTTTGGTGGCACCTGTTAGGAAAGCTATGCCATACGTAAGGACTTGAAAGTAAGTTACACTTGTCGTTGTCCTATTCTAAGGCCATTCCGTAACATGAGCGGTGTACTGTCAGAAGGGAGCGCACGTTTTGCACCACAGCGTGCGATTCAAACGGCGCGCCAACTGGAAACGCACTCCACAGCTGAAGTGCGCGGGATGATACGACTCTTGTGGGTAATCGTATGAATTTTCCTGAGATTCACATTGAAATTGTGACGCTGTATGGACTAAATCAAATTTCGCGTCAAAACGTACGGAAATTGTGACACTTTGGAGAAGGCCGCACTGACGGAGGAGATGCTGATCGAGAAGTCCAGATCTTTTCGCAACGCGATTTCCATCTTTTCGGCAAGCTGAAAGAGCATCTGGGGGAGGGGCAGGGGGAGGGAAGAGATTTTCCAACCATGAGGACGTATGCAGAATGAGATTTTCACTCTGCAGCGGAGTGTGCGCTGATATGAAACTTCTTTGCCCGCGAAAGGCAGAGGTCCCTACTTCGAGTCTCGGTCCGGCACGCAGTTTTTATCTGCCAGGAAGGTTCATGAGAACGTTCATGGTGCTCTAACGGCTCCATGGCCGAGGAGTTGATTTCTTTCGTCGAGCAAATGAAGGGTTGGTGAAAACTTCCGACTATTGTTTTCAGAGACTTGGTGAATATGTCGAAAAATTGTATCACGCATCTGTGTCGCTTTGATGTGTAGTGCAACATTTAATTAAAGCTACTCGACCTGGTGTAATAATGTGTAACTTACTTTTTTAAGTCTAAATAAGTACGTCGAGCGACTTCTTCTCTGTTCCTCGTTTCACTGTGACATTGTAACTATCTGATCTACTAGCGTACGTAGCAGACGTCGCTAGCGCGCGCCCGTTGGGTGATGCTCAGCTCGTGGATAGTCGGTCGGAATCACGGTGGTAGAAGAGATTTTTACCAGCAGTGTTTAGCTGGGGAGGGAAGGAGTGGCGGTGGCGTAATGTTGCTAATGGCGTCCTGGATTAAATTCCAAACCTCTTCGCAGTCTCTCATGTAGTGAGGAAGTGTGACATTGTTGACGGTGATCCATCCGTCGGAACAGGACGTTACGTACGGCAACTCATTTGGCACAGTTCTGGAGGAGTAAGCTATTTGACCTTCTGTCATCATCTTACAACACAAACCTGACAGCACACAACACAGTCGTGCGTCAGCTGCACTCGTCAGATGCACTTACGACTGATATCACACATACTGTAAGGAAAAGGAAGATTGTGCGTGGAGGAAGAAAATCATTTCCGATTAGGTGGCTGAATCGTCGCCTCTACTTATCGTAGCCAGCAATACCAACCGACTATTTATTTATATCAACAGGCTCAAACAACTCTCAATTCATGCTGGTCCAGAGCATCATATTATCAACGTGATTGGCAATGTGTAATGATTTAGAAGGAGATTAACCTTGTAGTTGCGTCTCATTCATGCGCATAACTCGTGAGAGAATTACAGATGGTTATATCCCTTAAAAAGAAATTATCTCTGCATGAGAACTGTCGTCCTGTACGCTTGATACAGTATTAAAAAACAAAACCTGCTGAGCCGACTAAACGTTGTGACCACCGGCTTAATAATGCGTTGTTCTACCTTCGGAACGTAATTCGGCAGCGATTCCGCTTGGCATCGATTGGACAAGTCCTTGACAGCCTTGCGAAGGCATATGTCACTAGATTTCTACGCACGGGTCATGGAGTTCTCGTTGATTATGGACCGATGGTGTGTGGTTCCATCGGTTACAAATCAGGCGAATGTCGCGGCGACGACGTTACCGAGAATTAACTTTTGCGCTCCGCAAACCACTTTTGCACGATTAAGGGCTTGTGACAAGGACAGTTAAACTGCTGGAGGGTGCTGTTGTCGTCAGGAAAGACAGGAAGCATGAAAGGGACCTAGCAGGGTGCCTTCAGTGTCTGTCAGAGCTCCCACGGAAGCCGAGTTGAGCACGCACCGTTGCACAATACTGCCCTCAACGGACTGGATCGGTAGGGCTGTGCCTGGCTAGAACATCCGTTCGCCCGGATGACGCCTTATCTGGACACGATTTCAGGCCAGGCATAACAGGAAACGTAACTCATCCGACCAGGTGTCAACTATCGACTAATCGACGAGCCAGTTGCGATGAACCTGTACCCACCACATTCGTAATTGACGACGTCGTTGCGTCCACGTGGTATCACATAGGTGTCACCTGCTGCACAGCCCTATGTTCAACAATGTGAGCTGAATGGTTGCGCCGAAACACTTATGCCTGCACCAATATTGTACTCTGTTGCCAGTTCTGCCGCAGGTGGGCGCAGATCGGGCAATCCCCAGACCTACACGTACTCCGCTAAGGTGTGGACCTCCACCACCTTGTCGCCTGCTCATGGTTTCACCGTTCTTCAATCACTCCCCATACAGCTGACGACAGTGGCATGCGAACAGCGGACTAACTTCGCCGTTTCCGTTACGCTCGTTCCCAGGCATCGACTCATAACAATCAGCCCTTTGCGAAAGACGCTAATCTCAATGGATTTTCCATTTGCGGCCCATGCTGTAGCTAGAATGGTTCACATTCGTGCATGCTCCGCTCATATTTTCTTAATGGGAAACTTGTCCGCGATGCCAACAGATGAAATTCAGTCTCGCGGTGGGCACTGGTCGTAGTAATGTTTTGACTGATCAGTCTACACCGTTAATGAAATGCTCTATTGGCCACCAAAATTCCAATATCATGAAGTCACAATGTCATAAAGGTAAAGCTCGTAAGAAGTGCACAGCATCAGCGTTCAGCACAATCATACAAAGCTTTTACGAGTAACGCCATCTACATTCTGTATATAAGGAAACATTACGCAGCGGGTTTCTCAAACAGAATCGCTTCTGAACGTTGGCTCTTTCTGAGACGATTTTACACCTCATATAAGGAGGACGAACATCTACTGGCATGTGTGTTGGTCGTGGCCTAGCCAACGGCGATTTATCGTTCCACTACAAGCTGACGCAAGACAGCAAGTTACCCATGCTGTATTGACCTACCCAGATAAAAAGGTCTTCCACTGTTGCCCCGGGCAGCACGTTCTCCGGATCTTCCTCCACAGAAAGGGTCTGTTCATGGGTTGCCGCCAGACTGACACGCCACCACTCATCACGCACTACGATTGACGGTTTCTGGCATATAGTTGCTCAAGAGTATCGCTACTCGTATCTGTCATCCAAGCTCAGTTCGACTTGATGTCTAGCCGGATTAGAGCCATTATTGCTGTCTGAGTTGCCAGCTCTGTGTCCTGAATCACGTACACACTGATCAGCCAGAACTTTATGACCACCGACCTACTGACGATATAAACCCGTCCAGGCGATAGCAGCTTCACCTTGCGAGAAATGACTGCTAGCCAGATAAATGCCCGGTACATGTATTGTCAGTGAGTGTGCTGTCCGTGTGTAGTCTGAGAAAGGCGCGCGATCTATCGGAGTTTGATAGACGGCACATTGTGATGGCCCGGAGGTTCGGCACGACCATTTTGGAAACTGGACGACTTGACGCATGTTCGACAAGCGCTGTGGTACGTGTCTGCAACACACGTGGAGAAACCACGGTAAAACCACGTCCAGATGTCGTAAGTGTGTGCGGCCAGCCCTCATTACAGATGTCGGACGTCGTAGACTTGGCAGACTGGTAAAACAGGACAGGCGGCGAACTGTGGCGGAACTAACATCAGACTTTAATGCTTGTCCAAGTGTGGTCGAGCGCACAGTGCTCCGAATACTCCGAACGATGGCCTCCGCGCCCGACGACCCATGAATGTGCCAATGTTAACATTGGCAACTATGACGAAAATGGGCAGGTGACCATCGGAACTGGACGTTGGCGCAGTGGGAGAGCGTTGTATGGTCTGATGAATTCAGATTTCTTCTTCATCATGCCGGTGGGAGGTCGCGATCGGTTGTCTTCCAGGGAAACGGTTCATTGACATCTATGCTGCGGGACTGAGACTCGATGGTGGTGGCTCTATTATGCTCTAGGGAACACTCGCGCGGGCATCCATGGGTCTAGTGAAGCTCGTGCAAACCACCATGACGGCCGAGGAATATCGTACACTGCTGGCAGACCACGTGCATCTCTTCATGACGATCATGTTTCCAATTTTTCAGCAAGATAATGCGTCATGTCACAAGGCCAGGAGTGTGATGGAGTGGTTCAAAATGGCTCTGAGCACTATGGGACTTAACTTCTGAGGTCATCAGTCCCCGAGAACTTAGAACTACTTAAACTTAACTAACCTAAGGATATCACACACATCCATGCCCGAGGCAGGATTCGAACCTGCGACCGTAGCGGTCGCGCGGTTCCAGACTGTAGCACCTAGAACCGCTCGGGCACCCCGGCCGGCGTGTGATGGAGTGGTTCGAGGAACACAGTGGCGAGTTCCAGTTGTGCTGGCCCCATAGCTCGCCAGATCTGAATCCGATCGAACACATCTGGCATGTGATTGAACGTGGCATCAGACCTGATGGACCCCCTCCCTGGAATTTACGGAAATTACGTGACCTGTGTGTGCAGTTGTGGTGCCAACTCCTCCCAACGACCTACTAAGGCCCCATTGCTTCCATGCCACGATCCGTCTGTCTTGTATTTTTCCTACAGTACTACTAGGGTGTTCGGAAATTCCAGTTCCAAGCTTAAGTGTCTTGTAGAGGGGAGTGAGTAATATTTTGAACAGGAACCCATAACCGGCCGTTGTGGCCGACCGGTTCTAGGCGCTTCAGTTTGGAACCGCGCGATCGCTACGGTCGCAGGTTCGAATCTTGCCTCGGGCGTGGATGTGTGTGATGTCCTGGTTAAGTTCTAGGGGACTGATGACCTCAGATGTTAAGTCCCATAGTGCTCAGAGCCATTTTTGAATGAAAGTACGTAAGCTGAGCAGACACGGACGGGCTTCATACCAGCGAAGATGTGGGCTGCAAATGGGGAAATCCTTTGACAAAGGGCAGATTATTATTACAGTCTGTGATCGAGTACATCGAAGACGGCGATGCTGGTCGAATGTTCGAGTCCTACTGTCGTGAACATGTGTGGAAAGAGGTAGGACAGCGAAACTACCATTAGGCGCTATGTGGTTGGACTTGGACGTCCACGACTCTTCACGTACCATGGGGTTCGGAGATTTGTCTGCTATATGAAGTAGGATAGATTGTGATTTGTGGCGTCTCTGCCGAAAGAGCACGATGCTAGTGAACGTACAATTGTTCTGGAGCACACAGCTCATCGTAAATTGTCGAATTATGGAGCTCCGCACCAGACCACTCCTACGTGTTCACATGTTGACCCAACTACATCGTCAGTTACGGCTGCAGTGGCAAGAGACCATCGGGATTCGACCGTCGATTAATGGAAACGTTTCGGGTCTTCGGGCAAATCACATATTTGCTACAATAGGTCGCTGGTCGTCTCGACAAACGCCGTTATCGAGGTGAACGGCTGCTCGCAGCACGCCAAGGACTCAGGCTGGTGGGAGCAGTACTATGCTACGGGAGACATTCTCCTGCGCATGCATGGGAGCTGTGGTAGTAGTCGACGACGCGCTGGCAACTGTGAACTTTCTCCATCCCTTTCTGCTTGATGTCTTCCCCTGCGGCGATGTCATCTTTCAGCACTATAATTGTCCGTGTCTTGGACCCAGAACCGTGCTACAGTGGTTTGAGAAACATTATAGCGAACTCACGTTAATGTCTCGGCGACCAAATTCGTCTAATGTAAATCTTGTGGAACCCATCTGTGTCGCTACCGAGCGCCTTCACCGCGTACTCATGTGAGAAGCCTATTACTTACGTGATTTACATCACTTGTGTGTAGACATCTAGTGTCACATGCCTCCAAAAGCCTACTAACAAACTGTAGCATCCCTCGTACACAGAATCAGGGACGTATTTCGTTCCAAAGACGTACAAACAAGCTATGAAGGAGGTGGCCAATGTTTTGGATCATCAGTGCATATTGTATTCCCTGCGTATTGCAAATTTATTTTCGGGGTAATCGTTGTCATTTCTGTAGTTGTTGATAACGCCTGTTTGGGAGGTACCCACCTCTGAAACAGGCGTTACCGACAACTACAGATATGATAATGATTACCCCACCTGCGTATGCGTGGGGTAACCAGTATGTGACAGTGTAGGCCGCGACGCCACGGGCGTGTGGCACTGCAGCATAGCCGTGCTGTGGCAGAGGTCGCCGGGCTGCCACTGGCGGGATTTTGACCGCCGCGGAACCGTTACCGGCTCTGCCGGAACTGACAGCCAGCTCGCTTCACGGGCCGTGTACCTCAGCAAACCTGCAGCTTTTCACAGTCGCTAAGTATATGGTTAGTGCCCGAGCAGAAACAAAACTTTAGTGTACAAGCACACGCACGGGGAGCGTAGAGTGGCTAGAAAGTGCCTTTCCTGATAGTTCGGTAGGTAGCAGAAAAAGGGGGAAGGAAGGAAGGAAGGGAGAATTGGGTTTAGTGACCCGTCAGCAACAGAGTCATTAGAGACCGAGTACAGCCTCGGAAGAGAAGTACGTTGCCCGTGTCCTTGCCAAAGGAACCAGCCAGGCCTTAAGCGATTTGGAGAAGGTACACCGAAGATGCACGAATGCATGTTTGAGGACGACATATACTGATAAAATTTTGTCGAGCTTACAGCATCGTCAGTTGGTTAAGAAACCACGACCTTTAGGCCGAACACTCGTCGGCCACTGTCAGGTGGTGACTGTCGTGTGGTTGCTGCTTTCGACCTCATTTGAAGTGGACGCGCTGGTCTTATAACGAAAACATTACCTTATATGACTCTAAACTGGGCACCAGAGATATCACAGCCGTAGCACGGCCATTTAAGGACAGCAGCAGCAAGCACACGACAGAGTTAGCACTTTACAATGCCAAGGAGTATTCGGTCTGAAGCTCGTGTGTTTTTAACTGCTTCACGCGGCTTGAAGCCGTATAAAATTTCATCAGTAAAGAAATTCTGGTACAAATATGTAGTTTATTCTAATAATAATTTTGTGAAAATTTAATTTGGTGCCTGCAAATGGCATATAATAGTGAAGGTGTTGCGAAACCAGCGCTCTACCATTTGAGGGATACAGACGCGAGCGAGTGTGCCGGGACTTACCCAGTTCACGGCTACTAGCGCCATGTCACCATAGTTAAAGTTGCTTTTCCAAACTTTGTCAGCATGTGCTTTAGTATATTAATGTTTAAACTGTCAGATCTCAGACTGTCCAGATGAATATCTTTCCCTAATTACATGGTTTTACGAAAAATATACGCTAAGAAAACACACACACCCATGCCCGAGGGAGGACTCGAAGCTCCGGCGGGAGGGGCCGCGCAATCCGTGACATGACGCCTCAAACCGCGCGGCCACTCCGCGCGGCTTGAGAAGACTGTGACGGATACCTCTTACCTTCATATGTTGTAGTTGAGGTTGTTTACTCGACTAACTGCCGACACCGAGAATTTCATCTCCCAACAAGACGGGGCATCGATGTTGGTCACCAACTAAACGGTGAACTTCGGCATCGCTGGATTCGGCTAGTGGTGAAGTTGATGTGGCTCTGTTTCCTTGTCCCTTCAGGTCGCCTGACCTAACAACGCCTTACATGAAATTTATTTGCAACACTACTCGCAGCCAGACCCAAACTTCAATATGTTCTCAACTATATGTGTGGCCGCGAACCGTGCTCCGATAGAATAGACAAGTGATAAAAAATTTTGGAAATTTGTGGTAAGGTCTGCTGAGGTCATCGGTCCCTAGGCTTACACATTAATTAAACTAACTTATGTTAAGGACAACACACACACCCATCCCGTGGCCGAGCGGTTCTAGGCGCTTCAGTCCGGAACCGCGCGATTGCTACGGTCGCAGGTTCGAATCCTGCCTCGGGCATGGATGTGTGTGATGTTCTTGGGTTAGTTAGGTTTAAGTAGTTCTAAGTTCTAGGGAACTGATGACCTCAGATGTTAAGTCCCTTAGTGCTCAGAGCCATTTTTGACACCCATGCCCGAGGGAGGACACGAACCTCCGACGGGGGAAGCCGCCCGGACCGTGACAAGATGCCTCAGACCGCGCGGCTATGCCGCGCGGCAGACTAGTTGTAAGGCGACCGCTCGTGACAAGCGTAGAACCCAGGTTCGAGTCTCGATCCGACACAAATTTTCATTGTCATCATCCCATTATACAACTGATGGTAGTGCATATTCGCAGCTGTGAATACATTTCATGTATTTCAAAACGGCTGTAGTCGCCACAGTACCTGTTCCTTCGATATGCATATCAGACGGAACTTTTGATCGTAATTCGGATTAACACAGGCACTGCAATGTCGTAATAAACCCTTGTCGCTTCGTTCTTTAGGGGTACATTAAGGCCGTTGTTTACTCACTCCCACAGCCAAGAACACGGGAACAGATCAGAGAACTCGTCAATGCTGCTGTGATTAACGCTGTCAGGATGTTGCTACATAACGTATGGAACGAACTTGACTACCGATTGGTTGTGTGTCGTGTGACCAGAGGGACACTCATATAACATATGTGGGGTGCAAAATGCAAACTTGGTGAGTTTACGGGTCTATTCGTGCATCAATCATATTTGTACAAGTACACAATGGGAAGTATCCCGAACCATGTACTTCACAGTGGGCAGCAGAGTATGGGGGTAAATGTTGATGCAGATGGTTTCTTTGAATTGGTACGGACGATCTCCTTTGCCATCCATGCCCTAACCGTCTTTAATGGCCTTCTTCACTCCTTCTCCCTTTTTACGTGCATAATAGCCGCGACATCTTACAGATGTTCGATGCTAACGTCCCTCCTGTTCTTCCTCTTAACTCGTCACGTTCCTCCAAATATAGACGAAAGAGAGGAACATACACGCGCCTACAGGGACGCCTCTGGCTTTCACCCGCCAGTTTCCTCTTGTTGTACGCCAGAACAGTGCTTTGCGTTTTTTCCGAGTGCGCGGTCGAAAGGCCGTGTGTTCGCCGTGCAGGCGGCTGCGGCTGCGGGCAGAGTGTAGGAGGCGTGGCGGGGCGGTGCAGAGCGCAGAGCGGCGACCCAGCCGAGGGAAATAAAGTCCTTAGCGGGAGCAGCGGCTAAGCGACCTGGCTCGCGGATAGCGCTCGCTGCCTTTTGAGGAGCGTTTCGCGGCGCACGAGAAGGCTGCGCTTTCACACGGCACCGGGGGCCGCTTGCACTCCCCTCGAGGCTGTTGATAGCTGCGTCTCTGCTGGTCGCCGAGAGCCGCGACGTGGTGCGGCTGTAGTACGATTCCCGAGCAATGGTCGAAACGACTTGGGCTTTAGCCGACTGCTTGTCAGTGGTATTCCTTTACCGTACATCAGCTGGGCCCTTTCCATTCGCAAAATAGTAGGCATGCGACTCCAATCGGGCGCCTAGAGTCGTACTACTTGATAGTGCTATGACCAACCGTCCAGTCTTAACAGCCACTCTGTCTAAAGAACTGGCATTACAGTTTACTTTCTCTCCGGTATTTTTTTTTAGCTCGAAAAATGAACGATCCATATCTCATCCAATAAGTGCACAATCATTCACTCTTGTCTAACACTAAACACCACTAACGCAAGAACGTTGTATGGATGGAAGCTGTGTGAGTGCTGAAAGTACCGGGTGCTTATGATCAAAGTGCAGCTGTGGGAACTGCGGAACCGATTTACGCTGAAAAAAAAAAGTTAGTTTCAGTTGTAGTCACCAGGTGCAAATCAGGTACTGTACACTGTTTGTATATGGTATGAAATCCACGCTGTCATCTGACAAGCCATAACGTGAGTGAACATTGTGGCTACCGAGAAGACAGACCCGGCGCTGTTAGTGAAACTGTTTTATGCGAACGGCAGCAATTACAGTGGTTCACTGAGAGACTGTCGCCGACTGAAAGGTCTGAGGAGGAGTTTGATGTCATTAAATAGTTTAAGGAAGATAAGCCGGCCGGAGTGGCCTAGCGGTTCTAGGCACAAGACTCTGGAGCCACGCGACCGCTACGGTCGCAGGTTCGAATCCTCCCTCGGGCAAGGATGTGTGTGGTGTTCGTAGGTTAGTTAGGTTCAAGTAGTTCTAAGTTCTATGGGACTGATGACCTCAAAAGTTAAGTCCCATAGTGCTCAGAGCCATCTGAACCATTTGAAGATGATAATCAAGTACGAAACACGTGTGAGCGTGGTATGGCACCT
Organism: Schistocerca americana; assembly: GCF_021461395.2. Lineage (NCBI taxonomy): Eukaryota > Metazoa > Arthropoda > Insecta > Orthoptera > Acrididae > Schistocerca > Schistocerca americana. Next base: position 658,768,495 of record NC_060123.1, on the reverse strand, counting down.
GGAAGATGAGGGCGTCCTATTCCAGTGGAAATTATTGACGAACTTGCTGTTGCTGTAACTGACCATGCCGGCAAGTGCCCCACATACTGCTAGCGCTCATGTGCAGTGTCGCGAGAATTGCCCATTCCATGGTCAACAGTACGGAAAGTTTTACGGTCTATTTTAACTCCTACCCATACAAAATACAAGATCGTGCAGCAGGTGAAACCTCATGACCGCAGCAACCGTCTCAATTTGCTCTTAGGTTTCTGGCACGGATTGAAGTTGATGACATGTGGTGCGGTAATATTCTACGGCCTGACGAAGCGCATTTTGCACTACAGGGTTCAGTGAATACATAGAACTGCCGAACTCGGCGTACTGTTCATGCACGAAGAGCCATTGAACTCGCCGTATGTGAGTGTGCGGTGGTGTGGATTCACAAGCATACTTATTCTCGATCCCTTCTTCTCTGCAGAGAAAACAGGCAGAGGGCCTGTCAGTTGTACCGTCACGTCTGCACGTTATCGAGACCTCCCTGTACAGCACATGATTCTGCTTTGGAAGAGCGCAGCTGTGTGGGAGCCAGTGTTTTCATGCAAGATGGGGCAACACCTCATCTCGTTCGCCAAGTGAACGACCTGCTTAATGCTGCCTTCCACCCACATGTTATCTTCCAGATGCATGGCCGTCAAGCTCGCCTGATCTGAATCCACAGGTTTTCATATGTATATCTCTCACTTTAAACAATCCCCTGGACCAGTATCTTGTTTTCTTATTCTTCTTTAAAGACAGTGCCATAGTAAACGTCAGGGCCGCCATTGTATGCATAAGAGGCAATTCTTACTACTGTCAAAGTTCTCACGAATATCAGAAGTGCCACGCGGGGTAGCCGCGCGGTCTTGGGCGCCTTGCCACGGTTCGCGCGGCTCACCCCGTCGGAGATTCGAGTCGTCCCTCGTGTGTGTGTGTGTGTGTGTGTGTGTGTGTGTGTGTGTGTGTGTGTGTGTGTGTATGTGTGTGTGGTCCTTGGCAGAAACTTATTTTAAGTTAGATTAAGTAGTGTGTAAGCCTGGGGATAGATGAGCTCTGCAGTGTGGCCCCATCATAGGAACTTCCCACAAATTTTCAGATTTCCAATACCAACAGCGTCTGCTTCAAAGTGAGGTTAAACTGACGAACTTCGTTTGCACGTCTACGGATTTGTTTGACAAATCCGCGGCTAGACAAGGGCTCGTTTGACATACAAGTTCGCTCGTTTGCAGGGGTCTTTAGAAGCATGAACGTCTCTATCCACAATTTTTATTATTTTAAAATAACAAAAGTATGCGTTTTATCCTTTTATTTCAGGGTAGCATCCATCCAGGAGCACACTGAGAAAATAGAAAATACTTTCCGGAATAAAACTATTGGCGTATAATACGCTGCAAAGCGTGACTAGGTAAGAGCAAAGAAATTGTGTAACACCCTTTTTAGTGGCGAGAATATGTAATTGAGTAAAGCTTTTATATTGTTTATGTAGGCATTGTTAAGTCTTCATGAATCGACAGTTTCAAAGCTTCGATTCTTGCATGTACATACGCCAACAAAAAATTGTCTGCCACGTATCTAGGAGGAAGGAAAACCCGCTCTTTTTTGATTAGCTTTTCAATATTAGATTTTCGAATGATACCACTCTTACCTTCTGTATATGTCGCATATATACGCACTATCTGTTACTGTCGTTATGGTCATCAACTCCTACGCCGACCTCATGAGGTATATAATAGCGAATGATCTGCGGTCTTTCCACGCACCTGAGGCAATTGTGTTCCAGTCACGCAGTTAATTATACTGCATCACAATCGCGTTTGGGCATTAGTTAGTTTGCGTGATGTGTGTTCTGTTACCGATCTGTATAACGTTTTAAGAGTTGAAACAGCACGCGGGCTAGAGCGTCATAACTGCCGCTATTAGTGTGCCTTTAATTTCACTCAGAACATTATTTACGTTTTTGTGAGGAACAACTAGGCAGAGAGCGTGACGTGTACGGCGCTTACTTCCAGGAATAGAGAGCTGTCTAGAGACGAGCGAGCCGGATTGACGACTGACACGTGCTTCGTCTAGGAATGCGATGTTGACGGGAAACGTCTGCACCTTCTAAGTAAGGCGCACGGAGCGAAAGTACCAAGCTGCACAAACGTCTATTTGGAAAGCGAGATGACGTCAGTTGTTCCGAGACGAAAGCACGAACTGCGAAACCTACATCGTAATTAACTCACCACGGAAAGAATAATCTACTAAGTGCAGTCTAACGTGGAAGTATAAAGCATACGCGAGAAATTTAAGAAGTGATCGACCCGCCAGGGTAGCCGAGAGCGCTAATGCGCTGCTTCCTGGACTCGGGTAGGTGCGCCGGCCCCGGATCGAATCCGCCCGGCGGATTAACGAGGAGGCCCGATGTGCCGGCCAGCCTGGATGTGATTTTTAGGCGGTTTTCCACATCCCGCTAGGTGAACACCGGGCTGGTCCCTATGTTCCGCCTCAGTTACACGGCTCTGAACACATTCACACTATTCCATGGATTACACTCGACACAGACAGTTGGGGTACACTAATTCCGTCCCGGGGGGGTTCGGGGTGGCGGCCACCTCTTAAACATTAACATGCCAAATCCGATTACCGATGGCTGACCCTGCGTAACTGTGGGACAAGGCTCAAGCGATTGATAGATAGTGGATTGATTACTTCTTAAATTTCTGTCTAAGTACTTTTATTCCTCATAAGAAAAAGACGTTTCAAGACTCACGGAGGTGACAAAAGTCATCGGATAGGGCTATGCTTATATACAAACGGCGGTAGTATCGTGTATACAAGGTATAAAAGGACGGTGCATTGGCGGAGCTGACTTTGTACTTACGTGATTCATGTGGACAGGTTTCGGACGTGATTACGGCCACACGACGGGAGTTAACAGACGTTGAACGCGGAATAGCAGTTGCAGTTAAATGCATGGGACATCTCATCGAGGAATTCTTTAGGGAATTCAATATTCCGATATCCACAGTGTCAAGACTGTGCGGACAATACCGAGTTTCAGGCAGTGCCTCTCACCACGAACAATTCAGTGGCCGACGGTCTTCATTTGAGGACTGAGAGCATCAGCGTTTGCGTAGAGTACTCAGTGCCAACAGCCAAGCAGCACTTCGGAAATAATCGCAGAAATCAATGTGGGACGTACGACGAATGTATCAGTCAGGACAGTATTCGGGAATCTGGTGTTAATGGGCTACGGCAGCAGACGACCGACGCGAGTGCCTTTACTAACAGCACGACACCGCCTGCAGCGCCTCTACTGGCCTCGTGACCATATCGGCTGCACCCTACACGACTGGAGAACCGTGACGCCGTCAGACGAATCCCAACTTCAGTTGGTAAGAGCTGATGCTAAGATTCGACTGTGGCGCAGACCCAACGAAGCCATGGACCCAAGTTGTGGACAAGGCAATGTGCAAGCTTGTGGTGGCTCGGTAATGGTGTGGACTGTGTTTTTCATGGAAATGATTGGATGTTGTGGTCAAACTGAACCAATCATGGACTGGAAATGGTTATGTTCGGCTACTTGGGGACCACTTGCAGCCACTCATGGACTTCATATTCCCAAACAACAACGGAATATTTGCAGATGACAATGCGCCATGCCAACAGGCCACAATTGTTCACGATTAATTTGAAGAACGTTCTGTACAAATGGAGAAAATGATTTGTCACCGAGATCGCCCGACTTGAGTCCCATCGAACATTTATAGGACACAACCGAGAGATCTTGGAATACGAACAATTTCCTCCTCGACTGCCGTCTTCAGATGTTCAAGGGTGTGACTAGTTGAGTGAATAGCTGAAAATATCCCCCCCCCCCCCCCAAAAAAAAAAAAAATTTGAATGAGCTTGGATCAGGAGAGCGAGGAGACAAGTGAAGATTGGCATATCTGGAGATACTACAGCCTGGGAAATGATTCAGTAAAGCAGCCACTGAATTACGAAATGTGTCTGCAGTGGCAACATCTTGTTGAGACCATACTGTTCTCGTTGTCCAACTGCTATGTCGAAGTTTTGGCAAGAAGATGGTTTGGAGCATCGTAATGTAGCGCACGCAGCACGCGAGCGAACCGACCGTTGAGGGCCCTCTATCGCATGCACTTGTTACTCGCTCGATGAATGCCGGCGAATGTATTGTGCTAACAGGGCCAGGTGGTCCTTCTTCATTATGGAGCGAGTTGTGTTGGCGTTTCTAGCCTGTCACAAAACAGTGTTGCGGCCTGGAACAGGTTGACGGTCGGGGAATATTAACATGAAGGTGGTGACTCGATAATGGTGTGCACTGTGTTTTTCATGGAATGGATTGGATCTTGTGGTCAAACTGAACCAATCATTGACTGGAAATGGTTATGTTCGGCTACTTGGGGACCACTTGCAGCGCCGGCCGAAGTGGCCGTGCGGTTCTAGGCGATACAGTCTGGAACCGAGCGACCGCTACGGTCGCAGGTTTGAATCATGCCTCGGGCATGGATGTGTGTGATGTCCTTAGCTTCGTTAGGTTTAACTAGTTCTAAGTTCTAGGGGACTAATGACCTCAGAAGTCGCATAGTGCTCAGAGCCATTTGAACCACTTGCAGCCACTCATGGATTTCATGTTCCCAAACAACGACGGAATATTTATGGGTGACAATGCGCCATGTCAACGGGGCACAATTGTTCACTATTAATTTTAAGAATGTTGCGTCTGCGTGACAGATCGTTGTTTACGAAAATTAGGCGGCAAGCGAACGGACAATACTCCGTGTTCGATATCTCTACTAAACTTTTAACTCTAATGGACAAATCGAGAACATCATCCACTCTATAAGGCAAATCGCTCGGCCATATTGCTCAATACAAAAACATGCGTTTTCCGTGACTGATCCTGTACGTACGTGATGCACTTGAGTACGAGAATACGTGCTCAAAATGTATCCCGAAGGTTACCTGAAAACTGCGACTTGAAACTAAAGGTGGATTTCCTCTTTTTTTCCATGTTTTGGGAAAGTTAAAACAGCACGAATACAGCGCAGACTGTATCGGATTTTATTAAATTTAACTCTAACCTTTCTAAGTAGTTGCTTGCCAGCGTGAGTGAGTGATCATTGGCTGGACGTGACGTATGTGCGCAAGTAAAAAGACTGTTTATGTGCTCTTCAGAAGCGAGTAAATTACGCCGTTAAGTACAGAAGCAAGAATGACACTCGTCCGTTTTAGTTTTTACGAAGTAGCTGTCAGCGTTTACAAATCACAACAGAGTTGTCTTTTTAGTGCACTTTGGCCCTGTACGCGGCGCCGAGTTACGATTCCCAGCTGCCGTTTCCCAGTAGACGACAATAACACAACTCGCGACGATACGTCAGAGGATAGGTTTGCTGGCAATTAGCGCAGCCCCGTAAGGGCATAAGCGTCGCCACGGCGCTGGAGTCGCTGGCGAAGAAGTGGCGCCTTCGAGTCCGCGGTCTCCGGCAGCGCCGGCGCGGCCGTTACCAGAACCAGTTGTGCAGCGGCCCCAGCCCGTGCGCGCTGAATGCAGATCGCAGCGGCCTTCGCTGCCAGCCGGCCGTTTCGACACTTCGGTCCGATCGCAGCTCCATGCACACGGCTGGAGGACTGGAAAGCGGGGACAACAGCACGATGCGCCGACGAGATCTTTGTCAGGGCGAGTGAAAGACTTCAAGTAGAATACGTGCTTTCTTCCATCTACGCTCTGAAAGCCACCTTACAGTGTGTGGCTGACGATACAACTACCTTTAGAATCGTTGATACAGCAATTTTCCGCTGGCATTTTTGACGCGAGAAAGTGTATTCGTTCGAGGGTCGAGCTTTCTAGTACGACAAAATACCGTCGGGTTAGGATCACTAATACCTACGCACTAATAACGAGTCTACATGGATACTCTGCAAACCACACTTAGGTGCGCGGCAGATGGTTTTCGAACCACCTTCACAATAATTCTGTTACTTTACTCTCGAACAGAAGAAAAAACGAACACCTGTATTTTTCCGTACGAGCTCTGATTTCCTTTATTTTATTCTGGTGATCGTTTCTCCCTATGAAGGTCGCCGTCAGCAAAATATTATCTCATTCGGAGGAGAAAGTTGGTGATTGAAATTTTCTGAGAAGATTCCGCAGCAACCAGAAACACCTTTGTTTTAATTATGTCCATCCCGAATCCTGTATCATGTCCGTGAGACTCTCTCCCCTATTTTTCGACAATACTAAATGTGCTGCTCTTTTTTGAACTTTCTCGATGCAGTCCGTTAATCCTACCTGCAAGGATCCCACACCGCGCAGCAGGATTCCAAAAGGGGACGGACAAACTTAGTTTCATTAGTAGATCTTTTGCATCGTCCAAGTGTTCTGTCAGTCAAGTTTAGTCTTTGGTGCACGGTCCCCACAGCATTTTCTGTGTCTTCTTTCCACTTTAAGTTGTTTATAACTGTAATTCCTAGGCATTTAGTTGAACTTACGGCCTTTAGATTTGATTGATTTGTCGTGTAGGCGAAATTTAACGCATTCCTTTTAGCGCTCATGTGGGTGACGTCACACTTTTCATTATTTAGGGTCAACTGCCATTTTTCGTACCATACAGATATTTTTTCTCATCCGGTTTGCAGTTTGTTTTGATCTTCTGATGACTTTACTAGACGATAAATGACAGCATCATCTGCAAAGATCCTAAGCGGCTGCTTAGATTGTCTTCTAAATTGTTTATATAGATCAGTAACAGCAGAGATCCTATAACGCTACCTTGGGGAACGCTAGAAAACACTTCTGTTTTAGTCGACGACTTTCCGTCAATTGCTGCCAACTGTGGCCTCTCTGACAGGAAATAGGAATCCAGTTCCATAACTGAGACGATATTCCGTAAGCCCACAATTTGATTACAAGCCGCTTGTATCTAGAAATACGGAATCAATTTGAAATCCCTTGTCAATAGCATTCAGCACTCCGTTTGAGTAAACAGCTAGTTGATTTCACAAGGACGGTGTTTTCTACATCCGTGTTGACTATGTTTCAAGCCGTACTCTTCGAGGTAATTCATAACGTTCGAACACAGTATATGTTCCAAAACCCTGCTGCATATCGACTCTAATGATATGGGCCTGTAATTTAGTGGATTATTTCTGTTGACTTTCTTTACTGGTGTCACCTGTGCAACTTTCCAGTCTTTGGGTACTGATTTTTCGTCGAGCGAGCGGTTGTATATGATTAAGTATGAGGCTATTGCATCAGAATACTCCGAAACGAACGTAATTGGTATACAGTATGGGCCGAAAGAGTTGCTTTTATTAAATGATTTAAGTTACTTCACTACTCCGAGGTTATCTGCTTCTAAGTTACTCATAATCAGTGGTGGGGTACACAAAATGGATGGATCGTATCTGCACATGTTTATCGTGCAGTATTTGCTCTTTTCTTTTTGACTGTGACGGCGTCGTATCAATGTAGGTACAAGCGTGGTGATTGTTGAAAATGAGCTTTATGTGAAGATATGAACCTCTGTAGTGTGGAAGCGTGTTCAGATAGAACACTGATTCGCATGTTATTGTGAAACGTTTGCGGAACACTGTTAAGACCTAAAGTAAGACAACATTCTCTGGAATATACGCGAAACGGTATTAAACACAAAATTACAAAGTACTGAAAGATGTTATCTCGTAAAAAATGCTCGGAATTACACAAAATGCAAGTCAGAGGAAAGCTCGCGTCGAATAGGAATCTAAAAAACCTATAAAGTACTGTGCCGAGCAAATGCAAGAGTTACGCCGGCGTCGAAAGGAAATGGAAAAAAAAAAGGCGCAAAGTGATTACTTACGTGAGCTATCGCGTTCACCACCGCACAGTGTTATATCGAAGCCACCGAAGCTCACGACGTGTACGCGTGTGATCCGCTTCAGGCGGTTGTCTATTTTGCGGAAGATGGCAGATGTGATCATGCTGACCTCATCGGCGATGCTGGTACGCACACCGTTCAACAGCCCTCGATACTCTTGCTCGAGTTCATGAGCCCACTGACTCTTGCTATTTATGATGAAGTTGTGATTTATCTACTCTACACCACCTGTCAAAGCTCTGAATTCCCACTTTTTGCTGCGCTGACGAGAAGGAAGAGAGTCACTGAGGTTCTGGAAGGTGGCAACAGGGATGTGGAGCCAGGCAGACTCTAATGCCTTGACCAACTGCGCTAGGTTTCTCGGTTGAGGATCCATGGTGCGAACAGCCCGATGGAGGTCGTTACACAGGTGGTTAGGTTTAAATCCGAGAGGTCTGGTGTCCATGGACTATGGCCTCTTCGAGCCACGCATGTGCACTGTGAGCCGCGTATCACGTCGCATTGTCTTGTCGACAGATGCCTTCGTGCCCATGAAAAACAAACTGCATGTAGGGGTGGACATTATATCCAAGAATAAATGCATACTTGTGTTGTTCCATTGTGCCTTACACCAGGACGAGAGCACCAAGTGAGTGCCTCGAAAATATTCCTCAAATCATAATGCCTCTCCTGGTTGCACAGTGTTTGCTTTCAGACGTTTCACACCTTACACGCCAAGGACCGTCTGTCCGATGGAGCAGAGAACGTGATTCGTCTGGAAAGACCACCTATAACCACTCAGTGGACGTCCAGTTCCGGTTTCGCCATGCCATTTTTAACCTTCGTTGCCGAAAAACAGTGATCATCATGAGTGTATGAACCAGGCTCCTGTTACGGAGCCCCATACGCATCAATATTCGCTAAATGATTGTTCAGGAGACTGTTGTTAGCCCCTTGGTTCATCTGGCCTGTTAGTTTCTCAACAGCTGTACGTCTGTTTGCCTCGGCCCTGGTTTTGGATAGCGCAATTTCTTATGCACGGTATACTTTAACCACGGCGGCACGCGGACGGTTTACAAACTTAGCCGTATCCGAAATGCTCCCACCCTTGCCCCAAAAGCCAGTCATTATGCCCTTTTGGACATCAGGTAAATCGCTACGTTTCCGCATTACGACGAGGACTGCACTTTTTACCGCCCCCAGTCAAGCTTCATATATCCACCACTTCTAGTGCTGCCACCTGAGTGGTTATTGCACGATGACTTCTAACATTGGCGATGCTCACATTAATATGGCTGGACTGTGTATAACTATTATGCCACTACGTTTAAACATTATATTAAATAGGTCACGTAAGTAATGAGGAGGTATTGAACAGAATTGGGGAGAAGAGAAATTTTTGGCACAACTTGACTAGAAGATGGGACCGGTTGGTAGGATATGTTCTGAGGCATCAAGGGATCACCAGTTTAGTACCGGAGGGCAGCGTGGAGGGTAAAAATCGTAGAGGGAGACCAAGAGGTGAATACACTAAGCAGATTCAGAAGGATGTAGGTTGCAATAGGTACTGGGAGATGAAGAAGCTTGCACAGGATAGAGTAGCATGGAGAGCTGCACAAACCAGTCTCTGGACTGAAGACCACAACAACAACATATTGACAATTAAATTACGTAGCAATACGAAATACTTCATACGATTTTACGAGACATCTCTGGTGCGAACCCGAAACACACACTCAGAATTTTATGTTGTCAAGTGTATTACGTATGAAGGGTTTTCTTCCCGAAACACACACTCAGAATTTTATGTTGTCAAGTGTATTACGTATGAAGGGTTTTCTTCCAAGTCCACTGGTTTATGGAGCATTTAACGATGCATTACTACCTGCACAAATTTCTAAACATCAGTTTTCATTTCGGCTACATGTGTAAGAACGTGACCCGTCGACACCATCGATGTCATTAGAGACAGAGAACATGCTCGGACTGTGTCAAGGATGGAGAAGGAAGCCCTTCCCAAGTAGCTATCCCGGCATTTCCCTGGAATGACTTTAAAAAATCACGGAAAACCTAAATCTGGATGGCCGGACGCGGATTTCAACCGTCGTCTTCACGAATGCGAGTCCAGTGTACTAACCACTGCGCAATCCCGCTCGGTCCTGTTGGTTGGAGCAAAATACCTCAGTTCAGCTGTGCGAATTATGTAGCATTTACAACAGAGGCACAAAACTGCTTACTGTCATGACTAAAAAAAATGTTGAAATGTGTGTGAAAACTTATGGGACTTAACTGCTAAGGTCATCAGTCCCTAAGCTTACACACTACTTAACCTAAATTATCCTAAGGACAAACACACACACACACACACACACACACACACACACACACACATGCCCATGCCCGAGGGAGGACTCGAACCTCCGCCGGGATCAGCCGCACAGTCCACGACTGCAGCGCTTCAGACCGCTCGGCTAATCCCGCGCTGTCATGACTACAAATATTAAGCATTTTTATGACAAGTGTTGTGAAAACAGTGAATTCGTTCACAGGACGCTACCATGCGAAGTTAAGTGTTTTATAAAGGCAAACTCCCTCGTCTGTGTAGTTTTATTGGAATAATTGTTGGATTAATTAATGTCATTGGTTTTACGTGTTTCATTCAGCAAGTAGTGAATGCATCCTGATCCTGTTTCCACGTGCTAAAGTCTGTTAATATATTCAGTATACGACAAATGCAGTGGATTTACTTCAATAAGAAACCATCTCTATGTGGCAGGTGTACGACATGCTATGAAAGAGACAACGAAGCTGACTTCATGAGGTAACAAGATGAATACGACGTTGTTCAGCGGATGCACTGTGGTGAACTGATTCCAGTGAAAACAGTTTCTTTCAGTACCTCTGACGAAGCTGAAATACTAATTACGCGTAGTTTGCATTTCAGTGACACATTCAGTTAACTCATTCTTTTCGTTGTAAGTATCGGAAAGCAAACGATTTAAAAACCGTCATTTTTTAAACTGGAATGTTGCTTGCGCTAATACTCAAATACTCAGCATCCGCAGTGGGCGCCGTATCTTCTATGCAATGCAGTTTAGCTACGTATTTACTTACTGCGGAAGATTTATGTATATGTCCTTCACCACTTTGTGTGTCACATTTTAACACTGCGTACGAATGTACACGCCGATAGTCTGACTTATTCCAGTTAATGTGTCCCATTTGTAGTGTTTGTTCCCAGTCCCCAGACATCTTGAAGTTAGAATAAAATTGTTAGTACAGATAGCACCGAATATGATTTCAATATATTATTTCAAGTGCAGTGGCTCAGATACATCATCTTGTCGTTAGGTATACAGTGCAACATTGATTATCGAGCAACTACTACACGCGATCGTTGCTATTTCAGTCAGATGTCTCACGGTTAAATGAGTGTCATTCCTAATGAGGACATGGCTAATTATGTGAAACGAAGCAGTGCCATGGCTGAAATGGCTCTGTGCACCCAATAATTATTAGTGTAATTTCGTGTTCGCACTTCCTACGGCTGCAATGTATGGGGGCTGAGTAATATCTCTGGATTCCTCTCTTAATACTGGTTCTTGACACTATGTAAGTAGGATTTCACGCGATAATTGGCGCAAATCTTCAAGCGACTGGCATTTCAGGTTTTCCATGTCTCTGTGACGCTCTCGTGCGAGAGAGAAACACAACTGCAGCATTTCGTGCTGGCCTTCTTTGTTTGCATCCAATATCTCCTGTTGGTCGTACTCAGTAAGGGACCCACACACTAGCGAAATATTCTAGGATGCGTCGCAAGGGTGCGTTATAAGAAGTCTACCTTGCAGACGATTGCGTTTTCCCTGTATCCTACCAATGAACCGACGTCTGCACCCTGCTTTGCCCAAGGGTTGCTCTCTACCAAACCTACGGGTCAGTAGTTTTGGTTCATCACATAAATGATGCAGTGAATGGTAGTATTACCAGTAGCACTGGTAAGGGAAGAAACGTGAATGAATGTATAAGGCAGAAACTGGGAGTCGACGACTATTTTTTCTTTGTTTCCTTATTTGTCATGCACATAATTTGGACCACACATCATTCAATATTAATCCTCTGTGTATTTTGTATCCTTCCAGAATATAAATTGCATTTTATAAGTTACAAAAATTAATCGACTGTATAACTTCTGCGATTTTATGTAACCAAAACAGTTACTTTTGATGCAAGTACAGTCTACATTCAGTTACTTTTGATGCAAGTACAGTCTACATGCAGAAATATAAAAAAAATGTATATTATTATTGTTGTTATTTTGTACTCAATAGAACGTAATTCATCGTGATCAAATGCAAGAGTTTTCTGCTACTACTGATAAATGGCACAGTTGTTTACGAATAAGATATAAACCTGGGTTAAACTTTGACAATGCCAATTCTGCTATAAATACTGTTTATCTTTAAGTACAGACAGTAAAATAACTATGTAGAACAAAAATGTTCCGTAGGTTATCCGGCGCTTTATATATGCTCACACATATTCTAGACGGTTGACTGCTTCCAGTTTTTAGGAGAATCTAGTAAGGCACTGATCGCATACACATATAAAGTGATAATTCGCAGGTAACCCCTGACACTAATACCACACACCTAACCCATAGGTAACTTGGGTGATCAAGACTACCAGGAAAGCTACCGTAGTGTGCACTTCCTTACTGGAGTCTGCGGTAGCCTACGGTAGTTTTACAGCTCTACCGACTCCTGCATTTAAGTGTTCATTCCATTTTGTATCCTCAAAGATTTTAGCATCTTGGTATTTGCGTGATTTAACTGATTGTCATTTCTTAACGCTACAATTATAGTATACTACATTTTTCCATTTTTGAATTGCACAATTTTACAATTCTTAGCATTTAAAGCAGTCTTTCCATTATTTTGAGATATTATCGAGCTCAGACTGGACGTTTGTGCAGCTTATATCGAATACTAATTTGTAGAGAACTGCATCAATTGCAAAAACTCTGATCATCGAATCCCCAGAATTCTGAATTGTCACGCTATGTCTTCCTCAGCCACGTTCAGGATGGGAACACTGTTTCTAGAAGACGTCTGACAACTGCAGCAAAGAGTGTCTAGCTTGGATGAATCTTCTTAGTAAAGAGATGCTTGTTCACATTCCAGTCTCATTAATGTGACCTATCTTCGACGTCGAAGTGCAAAAAGCACTCACAGACGGCAGATAACAGCGCTAGCAATAAAGGGTATATAAATCATCTCCAGGGGCAGGGGTGGAGGGGTGGGGGGGAGGGGGGGGGGGAAGAATGCAGACGTTGTCGTAATGCGGAAACAGAGCGATTTATCTGGCGCTCAAAAGGGCATGATCATTGACTCTGGAGCCAATGGTGGAAGCAGTTCCGAAATGGTTAAATCTGTAAAGTGATCGCGTGCCGCCGTGGTTAAATTATATGGCGCATGGCAAAATGGCGCTATCCAAAAGAAGCCACGAGGCAATTGTGGTGCACCACAGGCCATAGACGACAAGGGTGAACGACGGCTGCAGAGATGCGTACGGACGAACAGGCGAGCACCTACTGAGCAACTGTCCGCCCAGTTGAATCAAGGGATTACCAGCAACGTCTCCTCGACGACAGTTCAGCGCGCGTTGCTGCGTACGGACCTCAGCAGGAGGCGCCTGGCTCATGCACTCGTGATGACTGCTGGACGAAGGCTGGAATTTACGCACCATCACCGTAACTGGACGTCGAGCAAATGGCGAGAGGTGGTCTTCCCAGATGAATCACGTTTTCTGCTCCATCGTGCAGATGGACATTGGCATGTACGGCCCTGCAATAATCGTCGGAAGTGTCCAGGCCCAAGGAGGGAGCGTTATGGTCTGGAGAATGCTTTCGTGGCATTCCCTGGATGACCTCGTCATTCTGGAAGGGACAATGGATTAACATGAGTGTCTATCTAGCCTTGAGGTCCACCATACGTTCAGGTCCACCATACGTGTTGTTTGCTTTACCTCGACACGATGGCATTCACCAGCAAGACAGTGCAACGTGACACCCAGCTCGCAGAGTACGTGGGTGTTGGAAGATCACCAGGATAAGTTTACCGTGCTCCCTTGGCCATCAAACCCGCCAAGATTTAAACCGGATCAGGAATCTGTGAGACCTCCTCGAACGGGCTGGTCGTGCCGTGGATCTTCAACTGTGAAACGTAGCACAACTGACCACGGCACTGGGGTCGTCATGCTCCACATCCCTGACTCTCAATGACTCACCCCTGCACGGCCGCGCTGAAAAAGCGCTATTAAGGCTTTTGACAGCCCGTCTCATTACTGTGATTGGAACGTGTAGTTATGACAGCTCTCCTCAAGAAATAATTTAATAATGGAGGGAAGTGTGGGACGTAGCAGGGGTCCAAAGTTTGACTGTACTAAGCGAGTTCAAATGGATGTAGGGTGCGATAGTTATGGTAAAATGACGGGATCAGCGCAAGGTAGACTGGTGTGGGTAGCTGCATCAAAACTGTTCGGACAGAAAGCCACAGCAATTCTAACACTTCCCCAGCGTACGCTGGATTAGGGGTGGCGGTTACCGCTGAAGTACCCAATTTGGGGCATATCTTTTTACTTTCTGCGCCAGTCTAACATGACTTATCACTCAAAATAACCGGCTTCTGAAATAACCGATTTTCGGTTTCTAGTTCTATTATTTTCTTTTATAAACATAGAAATCTAAGTAAGATTGAAAAATTTTGACTCTCTCAGTCTGAAGACACAACGAATCAATTAAAAGAAAAGTTAGTCCGTCCACCGTTCGCTGATTTACTCGAAATGTTATAAGTGGTTGAATAGAACAACAAAATCATTAGTATCCTCCTATTGATTCTAATTTCTTTTAATTCTGCTCAAAAATCATGTCGTAATCGTGGATCATACCACGATTTGCCCACTGGAAATAGTGTCAAAGGTGAAAACTGAGGTTGAAAACTGTTTTTCGTGTTAGTCTGTCCGTTTTTAAGTGCTTCAAACAGATATAGGCATATGTTTTACACACGGGCAAAATATCAGCTGCTTTCTATTTTTGTTGTATACTGTGAATGAATATCTTTTAAGTTTTTAGTTCCTTTCTCTTTTATTCTTTCACAGAAATGGCACACAGATTTTCAGTATTTTAAAGTAAATGAAGCATGTACTTCTTTGCTACGTCATTTCGTAAAAATATTTCCAGACTAGGATTGTTGCCATTCTGCAATACAACGGATGTCCGGTGACCACAGCGAGAAACAACCATATAGACCAGGTGGGGGCAAGTCTTGCACACCGCACGCACACGCGTACGCTACGCCACGACACACGGCAACAGGGACATAATTGTCTCAGCAATGCTGTACCAATTTTCATGTCATGTGTCTGTTGCCGGCCGCGGTGGTCTCGCGGTTCTAGGCGCGCAGTCCGGAACCGTGCGACCGCTACGGTCGCAGGTTCGAATCCTGCCTCGGGCATGGATGTGTGTGATGTCCTTAGGTTAGTTAGGTTTAAGCAGTTCTAAGTTCTAGGGGACTTATGACCACAGCAATTGAGTCCCATAGTGCTCAGAGCCATTTGAATCATGTGTCTGTTGCTCGTTTCAGTCGGCATTTGTTATTAAAATAGCACTGACAGCTTTTTCCCATTTTCTATAATAACGTAATATTTCAAACCAATGCAAATTTTACGAATAAACGTTACTCCTTTAAAAAAATTATTTAAAACCAAAACATTTTAGCACTGCTGCTACGGCTAATTGATATTTAAGTTTTATACTTGGTTATCAGGGAAAAATGAGAAAAAACACCTCTTATAACCGAGACTAAACAAACACCGAAACATACCGCGTATTGAGAACCAAAATACCGGTATCAGTTTTAACTGATCGGTTTTTTTCCCATCCCTATGCTGAGTCCATAACCTCACGTGTTAAAACTTAAAACTGGTACAGCACGCAAGAAAGCCTAGAAGCAACGCAACGACCAAGCAAGTAGCTGGCTACTGTGGTGTTGGGGGAAGGCGATCCCCACGGCCCGTGGCGCGAACTGGCCAAAGTCCCCGGCAACAGGTGTGAGCTCCCGACACGCGATACCGACGCGCATCAGCCGATCAAGTTTCCACGCAACTTGCCTACTCCCAGACGAGGTTCCCTACAGCAGCCGCAGCACAAGCAGTTTGTTCCATTAATGCGATAAAAAACACCGTTTTAAGAGAAACAAGTTTTTTGTTTGTTTGTGATGTCATATCTCCTGAACTACAGTAGTGGGAACCACCATAAAGGTACGGTTCAAATGGTTCACATGGCTCTGAGCACTACGGGACTTAACATCTGAGGTCATCAGTCCCCTAGAACTTAGAACTACTTAAACCTAATTAACCTAAGTACATCACACACGTCCATGCCCGAGGCAGGATTCGAACCTGCGACCGTAGCGGTCGCGCGGTTCCAGACTGAAGCGCCTAGAACCGCTCGGCCACCAAGGCCGGCATAAAGGTACGGATGTCTGTACGAAAATTAACATTGTCAGTTGGAATACTTCTGCACAATGTATATAAAATAGTATGAGAACCAGTGTACTGACAAATGCAGTCAAATGGTATCGCCTTTGATGTCAGTACTATAGTAAGGTAACGAATGAAGAGGTTCTGCGCAGATTCGTAGAGGAAAGGAATAAGTGGAAAACATTAATAAGGAGAACAGGACACCTGTTAAGACATGAAGGAATGACTTCCGTGGTACTTGAGAGAGCCGTAGAGGGCAAAAACTGTAGAGGAAGACAGAGATTGGAATACGTCAAGCAAATAATTGAGGACGTAGGTTGCAAGTGCTACTCTGAGATGAAGAGGTTGGCTCAGGAGAGGAACTCGTGGCGGGCCGCATCAAACCAGTCAGAAGACTGATGATAAAAAAAAAGGTACAGTATATAAAAGAGACATGAGTGAATCAGGTGATAGAGGGTGGAAGTCGGTATAGAGACAGGCGGCCTTCTGCGGAGTTTGTGTGTGCGTGCGTGCTTTTACTACGGATAGGAAATCACTAGTGGCAGTGTCTGTTGCGTACATGAAGCGCGACTCTGACAGTGCCACACGGAAAACAGTTACCATTTTATGAGGAAACAAAAATCGGGTCCTTACAAGTAAATGGGACGCTAATCTTCAAATTGCAAAGAACTTAAACCGTTCAAGTACCATGCTGATAATTTCGTTAAACTGTGCGCATGAAATGAACAGAACGGAAAGTATAAAGCAAAAAATTATCTGTGGCATCGAAACGGTTACTTTTGCGCAAAGCAAACGCCACAAACCATTATTCTTGCCAACATGTTGCTGATTTGTAATTGCCAGTCACTGCCAGGTGTGTAAGAGAAATTTTGTCAAATCACAAAAGTCTTGCATTCAAGAAACGACTGCAAAAACCACCTTCAACACCCAAGTCTACATTCGAGTTTGCTAAAAAACATATGTGATGGACTTCAGAATGGAGTAAAGTGATGAGACGGAGTTTAATTTAGGGGGGCGGATGGATTTCATTACTACTGGCGTGATCTGAGAACAGAGCAGCAGGTAAGAATGAGCAGGAATTTCGGTGGTGGAAGTGTTATGATTTGGTCAGCCTTCTGGAGTAAAGGTAAATCGCGCACTGATTGGCTGAATACTAGAACGAACATGTACAAGGAGATGTTGGAGACAGAATGTTCTGCTACAAAGAAAAAGTGGTTTGAACAGAAAAGTGTCAATGTCTTGCCATGGCCTGCACGTAACCCAGATTTGAAGCTCGTGGAAGACCTTTGAAAAATACTTGCAAGGCATGTTTATTGAATTGAAAGCAATTTGAGGTCGTATGTGAGCTGAATAGCACGATACGAGAAGACCAGGAGACAATTTCACTGCAAGAACTACAAACCATAACAAAATCAATGCCAAAGACAATTACGGATGTAATTAGGAAGAAAGGAGTTTGGACAAAGTACTAACAACGCAATAATACAACAGAACAGTGAGTGCCCTTATACCAGTTCCCATCCAAGAAATGGAAACCATTATTTTGTTACTCGTGTTATGAAAGCATCTATGTAATTCCGTTATGACTGTTTATGTCTTATACGTATTTACTACTTTCATAATAAATTAGATACAGTTATGTTTCAGATATTATATTATTACTTTCATAGGAACCGTGCCTTTACTGATTTCCACTACTGCGTGTGTTGTAGTTTGATATAATTTTGCTGATCCAATCAGTGGTATATATCGATACTGTCTGCAAAACACGTTGTGGATAGAGTTAGGGGTAAAGAAATAACAAATTAAAACGTCTGGCACGAAACTGAAGTTTTAACGCATGAAAGGCGAAAACGGAAGCGATAAAAGATTTCCTTTCTTTATTTTGTACGGCTGACACCTCATACCCACGCCACAAAATACAAATCTTTATCACCAAGCAAGACTTTTTTTTTACTTCTTTACTACTAATTTTATTCGAATAATATTTTGCAAACAGTAGCCAGATATACTACTGAATATACGTGCAAAATTCTACCATTAACGACACATAATTCAGGAAATACGTCGAAAACAGTGAGGTGCGTGAAAAAACAGCTTTTCTTAAAATGGAGCACAATTCGTTAACTAATGGGGGTGTGAGGGTTATTGACATCCGAGAGACACGCAGGTATCAATTAAAACTTTGGTATGTGAAGATGACCATACACACTAAGACTGTTAGTGCATAGACCTTTTTCAGCAGCTGAAGGTCTTAGTCTCAATGTCATTCCAGCAATTTATCACAGCTGTGGATTACCCGTTTATCGAAAATCTTTCATCCAAAAATCTTTCATCCATACCACAGTCCCCTATCTTCACTTTGCCAGCACCTTGGACAAACAGGTACTCTTTGTCGTGAAATTGTTGATCGTGGTAAGCATGAGCTGAGAACATCGATTTTTTTGCGTTTTTCCAGTATAGGGTGAGAGTGGTTATTTAATAATATCGCTGCAGGTGCTAACGGGGTAGCACATATTATAGGCACAGCATTGTGGAACCTCAGTTCACTTCAGTGTTGATACGGGAGCGCAGCAGTCGACCTTAGAGAACAGTGGATAGGACGACGAGAACTGTTGTGGAAATTTGTGGTAAGCCCTATGGGACCGAACTGCTTAGTTCATAGGTCCTTAAGCTTACACACTACTTAATTTAAATTACACTAACTTACGCTAAGGACAACACACTCACCCATGCCCGAGGGAGGACTCGAACCTCCGACGGGGGGAGCCGCACGAACCGCGACAAGGTGCCCTAACCGCGCGGCTACCACCGCGGCAAAGGAACTGTTATTTGTTATTTGCTTCGGAAGCAAATCAGCAGCAAGGTGTGCGTTACAGTAATTCGCACCACGGCGGAACTGATTCCACGAATCAGTGAAGCGTTTCACAACATGAAACTAAATACCATCTCCTGTCAAGTTCGACAGAGTAGGCTCAGGGCAACATCATCTGCTATGATATTATTTGAAAAATTTTGTAATAAAATATGATCTTCGTACAACTGCTATTATCAATTGTCAAACTTACAGAGGTCTTGTCGGCATAGTTAAAAAGCCATGTAAAAATAATGTATCATGCTGACCATGCAATGCAATGTACAATAGACAAAGAAAAACGTTTTCAATTTCAAGTAAAATCTAAAATTGTTACTTTTGCCTCTGAGTCATCAATATAATGACTGGTTTGATGTGACCCGCCACGAATTCCTCTCCTTTGCCAACTTTCTCATCTCATCTCAGAGTAGCACTTGCAATCTACGTCCCCAGTTATTTTCAGTCAAACTTTCCTATAGATGACCATCAGTTACAGTTTCGTTCAGGAGACCATTAACATGCCGGATCAAAGCGTAAGCAGCTTGCCGCTACAGCATTTCAAGTGAACAACTTCGATGTACGTACAAAGTTGTTCACTTTAGATGTTGCAGTGAGAAACTGGTTACGCTTTGCTTCGGCTTGATAATGGTATACTGATCGTAACTGTAGCATTGAGCCTAAAAACAAACAGCTGATAATCATCTACAACGAAGTTCACAATTATTTGACAGTTGTAAAGCGCCACCTCATCACAAACAAATGGGTTATCTTGCTGCCTAAGTAGCCGAATTCCTAAATGTGGTCTACTTCCTGATCCACATTTTTGATGGTAAGTTTCTCGCTTTTCTGATTTCTGCTACTTCTTAATTTCGTCTTTCTTCGATTTACTCTCAGTCGATATTCTGTACTCATCAGACTGTTCATTCCATTGAGCATACCCTTTAATTCTTCTTCACTTTCACTGAGGGTAGCAACGTCATCAGCAAATATTATCATTGTTACCCTTGCACCCTGAATTTAATCCCACTGTAGAACCTTTCTTTTATGTCTATCATTGCTTTCTCGATGTATAGACTGAATAGCAGGGGCGACAGACTACACTCCTGCCTTACACTCTTCTTAATCCGAGCACTTCCTTCTTGGTCTTCCACTTTTGGTTCTTGGTCTTCCACTCTTGGTTCTTGTGCGTATTGTATATTACCCATCTTTCCCTATAGCTTACCCCTACTTTTTTCAGAATTTCTAACACTTTGTACCATTTTACATTTTCAAACGCTTTTTCCAGATCGAAAGATCCTATGAATGTGTCGATTTTTTTTTTCAGTCTTGCTTCCATTATTAACCGCAGCGTGAGAACTGCCTCTCTGGTGCCTTTCTCAAGCTAAGGCCAATATCTGATACTATAACACGTATTTTGGCGATTAATGTTCCTTCTCTGTGCTTGTTTCATTGTTTCTGCTCCTTAATACTTTCATTCCATTCAACGGGTCTTAAAATTCTTCCTCATTTTCACCGAGCACATAACTTTCATCAGAGAATCCAACCGCCGATATGCATCCAAGCTGATTTAATCCCACTTCTGAACCTTCCTATTTGGTTCTGTATAGCGTCTTCGGTATACCGATGGAACAGTAGAGAAAAGAGGTTGCATCTGCACCTAGTTCCCTATTTTGTATTCTGTTCTAACTACGTTAGTGAAATATAGTTTCTTTGTGCACGATATGTTAAATGTTATATAACATATCATTACAGACTTGCTTAAGCAACAGCGATAAGCGGATTTCCCCTTCTGGGACACTTGAATGCCGAAAATCGTAAACGCTGTATTTTCTGTATTCCATTTGTAAGGAAACAGCGAGCAGGCAGACGTAGATGTAGAAAAGGCACGCTGGATCCCAGTAAACTATTGAAACTAAAACAAGGACATATACAAGAGACAACATGCAAGGTGACAGTGAATGGATAGATGTCTGAGAAGTTAGAGGTGAGGACGGAGTTCGACAGTGACACTGTCTCTCCCTCCTTCTGTTTCATTTGGTACTAGAAAGAGCACTATCGTTAGTAACAAGCGTATAGGCAGGAACTTAGCTAGGTAGAAGCACCAAAATTCTGGCCTTAGCGGATATGCTTCAGATGGTAACAGTGTTAACGGACAAGGTAATGAGAGCAAGCTTGAAGAAGAATACGGATAAAACAAAATACCTCGGAGTAAGCAGAGAAAACGACGACAGACCTTTAGATGTGGATTGTAAAATCTTCGAAAGCGTAAAAAGGCTTCAAATATCATCGGGCAGTACTCAGTGAAAGAAAAGGTTTGTACTCAGAAAGCTGCTCAAAGTCATGGATAGTATAGAGATCCAAGAAGATTAGGATCTACAAGACTGTAGTACAATCCGTGGTCCAGTACGTAGCAAAGGCGTGAACCTACCCAGAAGACAGAAAGAAAACTCCTGACATATTGGAATACCACTCTGAGACACATTTATCGGAGAAGTTTGGAGACGACATGAGGGGGAAAAAATGCGAAATGCAGGAGTTGTACAAATCTCCGGACACTGTGGCAGTGGTCAGACAGAGAAGACTGAAGTGGTAGGGTACATAATTTGTGGAAAGGGACAGATCGCTAGGCAGGTGGTGGGAGAAGATATCAGAGGCAACAGACCAAGTGGAAGACCACGGCTGAGATAGGCTGACGGTATCAGAGAGGATATTAGTACAAGACTAACTGGAGAAGAATACGTGGACTGAAGAAGAGCGAGGAGCCTGACTGACGAGGCGAATGAACGACTGCCTTCCGTGTTGCCAACCTAGTAAGTATGCATTTGTAACTGATGCGAATACTTTGCAGTCCAAGTACACAAATAGTCTTGTGCGACTTTGTTACACGCAAGGACTGAGCGTATCCTAAATGTCATGAAGTCGAACGTGAGGCAATGCCGACGACATTTCTGGAACACCATCACCGGGACAAAACATTATCACTTGACGTACCTACGTTACCAGTTCCATATTTAGCTGCTACCAGTGCGGAGCAAATTAGGATTTAAATGGTTTCGATCCTCGTAAAACACTGCGCACCGATCTGGAAAATGGTTTCCGTTTTTGCAACGGAGGTGAGCTAAAATGTATCGAACATATGTGTCGCTGCTCCAAAGGCTACGTAATTGGTTTAGCAAGCCACGCGGCCGTTGCGTAATGATCCGTGTCCATTCACCGCTGCTCCATTTCTGGTCTGGCGGCCTTGCTCAAGGAGTCGACTTTCCTGCGCCAGAGGTCTCTGATCCCACTGTCGCGCTGGACACTTCACAGTTGCGACTGTCTTCCAAAATAATCTAAATGCCGTAATTAACACGCGTGTTAGAGCAGTAATTTGCGCCGTTACTGATAATAATAGTGAGACCTAGCAATAAATTTCTGGAACAATTTGGAGACTTCTTACATCTACATCAACTGTCATAATCTACAAACCACGGTGAAGAGCGTGACAGAGGGTACTTAGCATTGCACCTCGATTTAGGATTTATTTCCATTCGCGTATGGATCGCAGGAAGAGTGCTTAAGTGCATTTGTGTGCGATGTTATTAAGCTAATCTTGTCTTCACGGTCGGTGGTTGTCGAAATTTTTTAAGTATGCTTTCATGTGATATTTTGCGTCTGTCTTAAAGTGTCTGCCTGTTTTTTTTTCCACTAATTTCGTAATGCTGTCTCTTGGGTCAACAAACCTGTAATCTTGCATATTGTGTGTGTCATGTTATGACTGAAACGGTTTCAGTGAAAACAGAACACTCTGTGTTTTTGGAGTTTTCACTGAAACCGTTTCAGTCATAACATGACACACACAATATGCAAGATTACAGGTTTGTTGATCCAAGAGACAGCATTACGAAATTAGTGGGAAAAAAAAACAGCCAGACACTTGAAGACAGCCGAAAAATATCACTTGCAAGCGCACTTAAAAAATTTCGACAATCACGGACCGTGAAGACAAGATTAGCTTAATAACATAGTATACAAATGCACTTAAGCACTCTTCCTGCGATCCATACGCGAATGGAAAGAAATCCTAAATCGAGGTGCAATGCTAAGTACCCTCTGTCACGCACTTCAGTGGTTTGTAGAGTATGACAGTTGATGTAGATGTAAGAAGTCTCCAAATTGTTCCAGAAATTTATTGCTCGCTCTCACTATTATCATCTGTACCGGCGCAAATTACTGCTCTAACACGCTGCGGCAGTCGTTTGTGCCACTGGGCCACGAACATTGCGGAATTGAAAGATACCAGGTGCCTCTTGGAACAATGACTAAATCGAGCGAGGTGGCTCAGTGGTTAGCACACTGGACTCGCGTTCGGGAGGACGACGGTTCAAACTCGCGTAATTTAGGCCTTTCGTGATTTCCCTCAATTGCTTCAGGCAAACGCCGGGATGGAAGTTTTCCTTGAGATTCCTAATTCGCTTCAGGCAAACGCCGGGATGGATTCTCTGAAAGGGCACGACCGACTTCCTTCCACCATCCTTCCCTAATCCGATGAGACTGATGACTTCGCTGTTTGGTCCCCTCCCCCAAATCAATCAACCAACAATGATCAAAAGTATGGATAACTATTAGTGGGCATTAATGTGCGGTAGGTTCAGCTTTGGTCTTTACGGCGGCTTGAGATCGGTTGGGGACACTTTCCACGAGGTGTCTGAATGTCTATGGAGGAATGGGAGCCCATTCCTCTTCAATAGCCGAAACCAGTGAAGGTACTGACGGTCGACGCTTGGATCTAGAGAGAAGCCCCAAAGGTATTCCATTCGGGTCAGGTCGGACCTCTGGTTAGGCCAGTCCAATTCAGGAATGTTATTACCAACAAACCAATGAGTGAAAGACGCTGCTTTATGACAGGGCGCACTGTCACGCTGTTACAGTCATCATACAAGGTTTTCTCCATAAACTGCCTTTCTAACTTACACTCTGTCGCTGCTGTACTGCCTTTCTAACTTACACTCTGGCGCTGCTGTACGATCCCACAAACTTGAATTGCCTTTCTAAATTACACTCTGTCGCTGCTATACGATCTGAGTGAAAGACGCTGCTTTATGACAGGGCGCACTGTCACGCTGTTACAGTCATCATCTCCGAACTGTTCCTCCAATGTAAGCAGCACACAGTAGTGTAAAATGTGTTCCTATCCTTCCGCATTCAGCGTTTTCTCAAGCGCAGTAAGGGGACCACACACTATCCACGAGAAATACCTCCATACCTTAATACCTCCTCGTCCGCCGTCCACTGTTGGCAATGCACATGACGACAGGTGACGTTATGCTAGCATTCGCCAATCTCAGAACCTTCCTTGGAATTCCGCGATTCATTGCTGCAAATCATTCGTTCCCATTCATCCACTGTCTAGTGATGTCGCTGTTTACACCAGCTCAAGCGTCACTTGTCACTGACTACATAAATGTGCGACTTATAAGGACATCCTCGACCACTGTACCTCATTCTTTTAATTCCCCATGCTCAGTCACTCATATAGTTGGACTCACGCTAGCACAAGCGAGTAATTTCTTCGGCTGATTTCATGCGATTTTTAGAGTCATCTTCCACGATACTCTACGTGCTTGCTCATCAGTACAAGATGTCTTCGTGGTCTTGGTTTAGCTATGGTAGTTCCTTCGCGTTTTCACTCCACAATCGCATCACCAAACAGTCATATTGGAAAGTTTCAGAAGGGCTGAAATGACGCTGATAGATCTGTTACTCAGGTGACGTCATAGTTCTTGCTAAGTCGCGTATTTAAGGCTTGTTGGTTTTCGACGAGTATTTTATGTCCACCAATTCGATGCTGGATAGTATCACGATAGTTCAATAACTCGAAAATTTTCAACTGAAGCGAATTGTAGAAAGTGGGAATACATATTGGTTAAAACCCGTAAGGCATTTGAGTACTTCTATACGCATGAAAGTAAAAAGTGCTAACAGTTTGGAAAAAAAGCAGAAGTGGGAGGGACGACTTTCTCACAGGTGACGGAAACGGGTGGGGGCCCACATCGAAAAAGCCCTCTCTCATTTAGGGCGCTCTTCACCGTTTGTAGCTGCAGTTTATGGCGGGTCATGGCCCATCGAACATAGGCCGGTGTGAGGTGGCGCGTACACCATTAAGTAGTGGATTAGACTTTGTACATATGTACTGTTTGTGTTTTCCTTTTCTTTTTCGCTTATAAATCTATAGCTATGGTGTTCTTTTAATCATTGACAAAGGTCTTCTTAGGCACTTGTGGGTTTTATTGTTGTTCTGATGAAGGTGTAGTTATCTGCGCCGAAACCTGGGTTAACACTTAACACTAGGTGCTTTTTTCGCAATCGAGGCGGGTTTTTAGTGTTTTAATATATTAACCAACGATTGCTGACGCGCTGCGATGTTGAAGGTTCTTAAATTTTCGACTTCCCCTACTTACGATCGGCACGCCAGATATATCACAAAAGAACACATCACGTGGTACCTGCTAGAGGGAGAAAGTCTCATACTTCTGCCAGTCATGTAATGACGCAGTTCCATTAGCCACCGGACGGTGAGTATATCTGTAGCCCCTTAGCTAACAGACTGAAACCGAGAGTTGTGTGGAAGCTGTCTGATCGACCATCTTCGGCTGCAGCAGATGGTCGGCGGAGTGCGGCGGCAGCAGATCCCACACGGGGAGGCCGGCGCGCGACCCGGGGGCGTGGGAGTGTGTTGCGCGGCGGCGCTGTGGGTCAGAGAGAGCCGGCCCGCCGCAGAGCCACGCCTTCACCTTGGAAGGCCGCCCATGCCCGGCCCGGCCGCCACCTGACCACCGCCCCAGCCCGCTCCCCGCTGGCAAAACACCGCGGGAGTCATCAGCCGTGTGCCAGCGAGCTTCTGACCTTCCGCGTCATCGACATTTTGCCTTCACTCCCCACGGCGGCTTAACCTGCCGCGAATGTTTCCGCTATGCTTTACGCTTGCACCGATATCCGATGCTCATTCCTTAGCCGTCTTTTCCAAATCAGAAATAAAACATTTATACGATGTTCTATTTCACTATTATTTCAAAAGAATTTCCAACACACAAGTGAAAAATGATCGGCGCACCACAAAGGTATTACCAGAATGGGACAGATATCGAGACACGATATATATACGTACTAAGAAATAAATGTTTATAATTTCGACAAAACTGGAAGACTTATTCGAGAGAAAGAGCTTCACAAATTGAGCATATCAATAATCCGTTGCCAGAATGAGATTTTCGCTCTGCAGTGGAGTGAACCGTTGGTTCACCTCTGGCTCTTATGCAGGTAGTTAATCGGCTTCGCATTGACTGGTAGTTGCCGGATGTCCTCTTGAGGGATATCGTACCCTGACTAGAGATGGGCAAAGTCGTTCATCCTTGGGAACTAGTTCACTGGTGATCGCTCTTTTTTGGGAACCGTTCATTTTCACTCGTTCACCGTTCATTGTGCTTCGTGTATGGTTCTTATGAAAAATTGAAAATTAGTAGCATAGTTGACTAAAGATGGAAGGCGCCAAGAGGAGGCACTTGCCTCCCCCCTGGATTACAGAGCTTTTATTCATGACAGAATTCTCACACACTTGTAATTTTCGTGATTCTGCAAAACATCACGTTTAGCCAACCGTAGCGTTATGTGGCTGATCGCAGTAAAATAATACAAGGTGGCGCACGAAAAACCGGCCCCGAGTACAGACTGCTCACCGTTTACGCACGATTTGTTTACCGCTACGAGCAGAATAGATAAACATGTAATAATTAGGCAGTGAAGAAATAACAAATAAGCTAATGCAAACAACTTCGAAACAATAAATGACGATTGGTAAGCGACAATGAGCAGTCTACTACTGCGGGCGGGGGCCGATTTTTCGTGCGCCACACTCTGCCACTTAAATAATATTGTAGGAGTTATCATATTCTCTTTACAAAACGTGACACCACACACTCGATTACGAAGAGCGGGCTTCATTCGGTTGTCAGTCGGTCCGCCTTCCATGACAATGAACACGCTCTTTTACCTCGGATCAAAAAAAGACGGAAAATGGCCACTCGTGTGTGCCGTGCCGACGTCCTTTGCATGTGTAATAACAAAAAATCTTTCCTTTTGACAAGTATTTCTTCTGCTGATTATCGAAATAGTGAAGTAAGCAGATACGCCGTTTTGTTACCTGAAAATGTAGTAATTTTCATGTAGTTTACGTAATTATAAAATACATTTTAATTACCGGTCGTGGACGCTGAACAGAATACGAAAAGAACCAGAAGTACAGAGTTCAAAAAAGGTTTAAAACAGATCTAGAATGGGCGTGCTAAGCGAACGAAACGAACAACAACTCGATACTGAACGATGAGCAGTCGGCAGTGGAACTGCGACGAGTGGCCACGCGAAGAAGGACGAGTTCGACCGAGCGAGACCGAGACAGAGGGGAACGGGACCGAGGCTGGAACGAGAACGGCCGACGTGCCGTTGTGGGAACGAGACCGACCGTTTCCCGTTCCCGGGAACTATAAGCAGAAAGCCGCGACCGAACTATGAAAGACCGTTCTTTAGAATTCGTTCCTCGCTCGTTCCGTTCATCTTGGTGAACCGTTCCTTTGGACCCGTTAGTTCGCGAACGACCCATCTCTAATCCTGGCGCCTTAGATCGCAAGTAATGCTCCAAACGTTTATACGCAAGGAGAGATCCAGCTACCTTTCTGGCCGAGGTATGGTTTGGCAAGCACGACGACGAGCAGTAGCATATCTCGCCGTCTGTGGGCGCTCACTGTCTTGCTAAAATGTAAGCCTAGGATGGTTTGCCATGAAAACGAGGGGATAGAATGTCGTGGACCTGCGGCTGTGCTGTAAGGGTGCCGTGATTGACAACCGAAGGGGTCCTGCTATGAAAAGAAATGGGATGCCAGACCAACACTCCCGGTTGTCGAGCAGCATGGCGAGCGACGATCAGGCTGGTATCCCATCGGTGTGTAGGACGTCTCCAGGAACGTCATCGTTGGTTATCCGGGCTCAGTTCGAAGCGAGACTCATCACTGAAGACAATTCTGCTCCAGTCAGTGAGATTCCAGATCGGAGACGTGTCGTCTGGATACGTCCCAGCTGACTGTCGCCCACCACACCGCCCGACGGCCAGGAGTGACGGTCTTGGGGAGCCATTTATTTTTATAATACCCGGCCAAAGTGGCCGTGCGGTTCTAGGCGCTGCAGTCTGGAACCGCAAGACCGCTACGGTCGCAGGTTCGAATCCTGCCTGGGCATGGATGTGTGTGATGTCCTTAGGTTAGTTAGGTTTAACTAGTTCTAAGCTCTAGGGGACCAGTGACCTCAGCAGTTGAGTCCCATAGTGCTCAGAGCCATTTGAACCATTTTTATTTTCATAACAGGACCCCTTTGGTTACCATCCGCTGCACTCTTACAGACAGCGAATATTCGATGCTCCGTTTTCTTGCTCTTCTTGGTAAGCCATCCTGGACTTACATTTCATCAAGATAACGCCCGACCTCATTCGGTGAGAGTTTCCACTGCTTGTCTTCATAGATGTCAGACCCTAACTTCGCCAACAAGGTCACCGGATCTCTTCCCACTTAAGATTGTTTGGAGCACTATGGGCAGGACCCGGCAACCATCTCGGGAATTTGCCAAAAAATGTTCAAATGTGTGTCAAATCTTATGGGACTTAACTGCTAAGGTCAGCAGTCCCTAAGCTTACACACTACTTAACCCAAATTATCCTAAGGACACACACACACACACACACACACACACACACACACACACACACACACACACACATACACATACCCATGCCCGAGGGAGGACTCGAACCTCCGCCGGGACCAGCCGGGAATTTACCGATGTAACGCGTCAACTGGACAGAATGTTGCAGATATCACTCAGGAAAACGTCCAACAACCCTCACCCGCCCCCCCCCCCCCCCCTCAATCAACACCAAGCCGAATAGTTTCTTGCATAAGGGACAGAGGTAGATCAACGTGTCACTCAGTTTGTGAAGCTGTATCTCCTGAGTAAATCATCCAGTTATTCTAAAATTGTAACCATGTGTACATGTACAGGGTTATTACAAATGACTGAAGCGATTTCACAGCTCTACAATAACTTTATTATTTGAGATATTTTCACAATGCTTTGCACACACATACAAAAACTCAAAAAGTTTTTTTAGGCATTTATAAATGTTCCATATGTGCCCCTTTAGTGATTCGGCAGACATCAAGCCGATAAACAAGTTCCTCCCACACTCGGCGCAGCATGTCCCCATCAATGAGTTCGAAAGCATCGTTGATGCGAGCTCGCAGTTCTGGCACGTTTCTTGGTAGAGGAGGTTTAAACACTGAATCTTTCACATAACCCCACAGAAAGAAATCGCATGGGGTTAAGTCGGGAGAGCGTGGAGGGCATGACATGAATTGCTGATCATGATCTCCACCACGACCGATCCATCGGTTTTCCAATCTCCTGTTTAAGAAATGCCGAACATCATGATGGAATTGCGATGGAGCACCATCCTGTTGAAAGATGAAGTCGGCGCTGTCGGTCTCCAGTTCTGGCATGAGCCAATTTTCCGCGGGCTACGCGTGAAACTTGCCCGCACGCGTTCAACCGTTTCTTCGCTCACTGCAGGCCGACCCGTTGATTTCCCCATACAGAGGCATCCAGAAGCTTTAAACTGCGCATACCATCGCCGAATGGAGTTAGCAGTTGGTGGATCTTTGTTGAACTTCGTCCTGAAGTGTCGTTGCACTGTTATGACTGACTGATGTGAGTGCATTTCAAGCACGACATACGCTTTCTCGGCTCCTGTCGCCATTTTCTCACTGCGCTCTCGAGCGCTCTGACAGCAGAAACCTGAAGTGTGGCTTCAGCCCAACAAAACTTTGAGTTTTTCTACGTATCTGTAGTGTGTCGTGACCATATGTCAATGAATGGAGCTACAGTGAATTTATGAAATCGCTTCAATCATTTGTAATAGCCCTGTACATGACACCTACCGACTTCCGTCCTATTTGGATAATTTCATCATGGTGCGTAGTTTTTGTTTTGTCTTTAGAGTTTTTATGCTAGAGCTCTCTCTTTCAGGAGTGAATTCGATCAATTTTGTGAATGCAGTAGTGTTTGCACTAATTACTGTAGGTAATTTTGTACTTAAAAATGAAGTATTTGACTTGTTATAAAAATTCTCCTACTGGGTTCCAGCAGCGATCTAATAATAATAATCTTAGGGGTTTAGTAAAACTGATAATTATAACATAGTATTTATTTTATGTGGGTGAATATTTAAAATTTGTATCGTACTATCTGTAATTGAAGTTTTAAATTCTCATGTCGTTCCTTTTAGCCTTGTATCATGATCATGGATACTAAAGTTTTTATTTATGTGTACTACAGGCAGAACAGCATGGCTAGCATTAGACAAATGGTAAAGTGTGTTCATTTTTGTAAGTAAACTATGTGATTTCCAAGCCAAACCACATTGGTAATGACGTCTGGCGTGCTTCACGTCCCGTGTGAGGACGGCTTTGCGCTATAAGAGAGACCGAAAAGTCGAGCCGATTTCCCCACAGACAGGGTACAAGGTAGAGACTCTCCCCTCATCCACTTAAACGGATGGGCATCGCATCAACAACATTTCAGCATGTGATGAGGTTCGTCAGCACGTGCATCAAGGGAAAACACTAAGTCCTTCTGCATTCGCTTAGACACATCCAGTACCCATACAGTGTTAGAGGCGCTGCAGCGAGAAATAAAACAGGTATCCGCGATCGTAGACAATGCGGAGTGGGAAGACACAGTAGCACATTGCTGTGTGCGTGGGAGCAGCCGTGAGAAGCAGAACGAGGAGAAAGCACGGAGCTGGCGAGCGAACACAGCGGAACAGCTGCTAGCCGCGTGTCCCGACGCCAGATTTACGGCGCCGCGACACGGGGTGTCTGATCGGCTCTCGCCGCGTGCCTGCGTGTGCGTAGAAGTGCGTGCGCGCGTGCCTGCGTGCCCGGCTGTCGCAACAGCTCACGCACACGCACACGCAGGTGTCGGCCGGGGACCGCGCCCCTGCGCCCACGGGCTGATGTTGCTTCTGCCGTGTTCCCCCCAGCTGGGCGTTCACCAGTGGGGAACAGCACACGCGCCGACGGCCCACCAATTAGGGCTGCAGATAAAATATCGATATTTTATCCAAAAAATATTTATATTTATCGGCGGTATTATTTCCCTGACATCGATATGTGGATATCGAAATGGCAATATCGAGATCCGATATTTTTATATTATACACTACTGGCCATTAAAATTGCTACACCAAGAAGAAATGCAGATGATAAACGGGTATTCATTGGAAAAATATGTTATACTAGAACTGACATGTGATTACACTTTCACGCAATTTGGGTGCATAGATCCTGAGAAATCAGCACCCAGAACAACCACCTCTGGCCGTAATAACGGCCTTGATACGCCTGGGCATTGAGTCAAACAGAGCTTGAATGGCGTGTACAGGTACAGCTGCCCATGCAGCTTCAACATGATACCACAGTTCATCAAGAGTAGGGACTGGCGTATTGTGACGAGCCAGTTGCTCGGCCACCATTGACCAGGTGTTTTCAATTCGTGACACATCTGGAGAATGTGCTGGCCAGGGCAGCAGTCGAACATTTTCTGTATCCAGAAAGGCCCGTACAGGACCTGCAACATGCGGTCGTGCATTATCCTGCTGAAATGTATGGTTGGTTGATTGTTTGGGGAAGGAGACCAGACAGCGAGGTCATCGGTCTCATCGGATTAGGGAAGGACGGGGAAGGAAGTCGGCCGTGCCCTTTGAAAGGAACCATCCCGGCATTTGCCTGGAGCGATTTAGGGAAATCACGGAAAACCTAAACCAGGGTGGCCGGACGCGGGATTGAACCGTCGTCCTCCCGAATGAGAGTCCAATGCTGAAATGTAGGGTTTCGCAGGGATCGAATGAAGGGTGGAGCCACGGGTCGTAACACATCTGAAACGTAACGTCCACTGTTCAAAGTGCCGTCAGTGCGAACAAGAGGTGACAGAGACGTGTAACCAATGGTACCAATACCGTCACGCCGGTTGATACACCAGTATGGCGATGACGAATAGACGCTTCCAATGTGCGTTCACCGCGATGTCGCCAAACACGGATGCGACCATCATGGTGCTGTAAACAGTAGCTGGATTCATCCGAAAAAATGACGTTTTGCCATTCGTGCACCCAGGTTCGTCGTTGAGTTCACCATCGCAGGCGTTCCCGTCTGTGATGCAGCGTCAAGGGTAACAGCAGCCATGGTCTCCGAGCTGCTAGTCCATGCTGCTGCAAACGTCGTCGAACTGTCCGTGCAGATGGTTGTTGTCTTGCAAACGTCCCCATCTGTTGACTCAGGGATCGAGACGTGGCTGCACGATCCGTTACAGCCATGCGGACAAGATGCCTGTCATCTCGACTGCTAGTGATACGAGGCCGTTGCGATCCAGCACGGCGTTCCGCATTACCCTCCTGAACCCACCGATTCCATATTCTGCTAACACTCATTGGATCTCGACCAACGCGAGCAGCAATGTCGCGATACGATAAACCGCAATCGCGATAGGCTACAATCCGACCTTTATCAAAGTCGGAAACGTGATGGTACGCATTTCTCCACCTTACACGAGGCATCACAACAACGTTTCACCAGGCAACGCAGGTCAACTGCTGTTTGTGTGTGAGAAATCGGTTGGAAATTTTCCTCATGTCAGCACGTTGTAGGTGTCACCACCGGCGCCAACGTTGTATGAATGCTCTGAAAAGCTAATCATTCGCATATCACAGCATCTTCTTCGTGTTGGTTGACTGTGTGAAGCAAGTATAGCTGGCACGAAAGTAGTAGTCCGATTACACTGGGGGGTCGAAGGGGGGGGGGGGGGGTGGCTGTGTCTATGCAAAAACAATTTTTAACGCAACTAGTGTGCTATTTCTTCATATCGGCATTCTTCAAAAATAATTGCTGAAAAAGATGACCGTAATCTAAGTGACAAGATTGATTTTTGCGGTGGACAGAGACTTGTGAGGGCATATGCGTCTTAACCGGCGCTCGGCACTACCAGCAGAAACTGCAAAGTTTAACTTCACCACGCAGTTTTGACGCTGTAACTACTAGGTCAATGGCGGTTGCAGAACTGAAAAACAGGAAAGCCGACATGAAATGTTCCAGACAATTAATTAGAACAGATTGGACAATATGAATAAGTGCAACAGAAAGCCTGATAAGATATTGTTGGCTGTCACTTATTTTGTTATTCCAAAATTCGAGCACTGATCTTTCTTTTTTTATTGTGTGTGTGTAGTGTATGGTTTTACTTTTCTGCTGAGATAGCGAAAAGTGGTGTAGATATTTTACTTTTCTATAAAAAGCGGAAGGATAAATAAATAAAAACTGAAAATAATAATGGACAAGCAGGTGGTGCAAATCCCCTACCGTATTTATTGTAAGCATTTCATAGTTCCAAATATACTGTTTTTCGTGAAACTTCGGCGACGTCTACTGTGTCGTTGTAACGTAGTTAATTAGAACACGGGTACGACAAAACGAATAAATTCAGTAGAAAACGTAACAAAATATTGTTGGCTGTCACTCTTTATCACGTCACCGAAAAAACTTAAATAAAATGGGTTCAAGCTATGATACTGTGGCGAAAGAGCACAGCACCATTGGTCTTCACATCTTTCAGCCAGCTTCAGTTCCTGGTATCAAACTCGAAAGATGTCTGTAAAACGAGTAGACAATGTTTCACTGTACTTCTGAAGGTGATCAGTCTGTAGCAGCGAGGTAGTAACACTCGACATATGCTAAGCGCTAAAAGGCGACATTCCATTGTCACGAGAGCTGCAGGAGATGTTGCGGGCAGAATTCTCGATGTGCGCCTCCGAATGCCACACTCTGTGACCTTCACCAGTGATTTCTGTACTGCCCGGCTGTAGATCACTGGTGTCTTGGCATGGAAGTTCAGAGAGACCGCAATTTTTGCTCTGGTCTACAAAGTGTTTTTGAATCGACCCGAACTAGTAAAGGGTGTTTATGCTTTTTCAGCCCTCTTGTTTTGCACCCTTCTGTGGCGTGCTTTGATTACTTTATTAACTCCTTCCACAGAGAGAGGAATTTATTGGTTTCTCGCTTTTCGTTTCTGCATTTTGTCTGTCACTGAGCTGCGGAAGTTGTTAGCCAATACATTTGCTCAATGACGCCGAATTCCTGCTCCCTGTTCTCTTTGCTCAGTGCTTTTGCTTGCGTACCATCGTGTTGCATGCAGCTTTCTTGTGTATATGTGGGTGATACGACGTGGTATTTATCGTTGTGCCGGAAGATGTCTATTTCCTGCATATCTACAGACACAATTTCTAACAGTGTGAGATCTTTCGCGAGTGCATTGCGTGGACTTCTGCAACTAAATCAAGGTACTGAGAGTTTTGTTGGCGAGTTATCAACTTACTTTGTCTGTAAACGTTATTTCGTTGTGTGAAAACAATTCGAAAATATGTTTTGCAATTACTTAGTTATTTTCGGAGTATCCGCCCTCATCTTCAAGCTCCTCTGTTATGGAAATGAATACAATTACGGTACACCTTTCTGAGGAACTCCACTCACAAGTTACACTTGTGCTATGCGCAAAACACCGTGTTTATATTGCTGCTGTGTGCCTCGTCCCTGTAGATGCTCACTTGTCTTCTGTTAGTCTAGTACCAAATTTGAAGCCGCGTGGAGCGGCCGCGTGGTTAGAAGCGCCATGTCACGGATTGCGCGGCCCCTCCCGCCGGAGGTTCGAGTCCTTCCTCGGGCAT
Organism: Schistocerca americana; assembly: GCF_021461395.2. Taxonomy (NCBI): domain Eukaryota; kingdom Metazoa; phylum Arthropoda; class Insecta; order Orthoptera; family Acrididae; genus Schistocerca; species Schistocerca americana. The sequence continues at coordinate 658,733,394 of NC_060123.1, read as the reverse complement.
GGGCCTGGGTGTGAGTGTGTATTTAAGTAGTAAGTCTAGGGGCCGATGACCTCGGCAGTTTGGTCCCTTAGAAATTCACACTCAAACACCGAATTTGAAATTTGTTTACCATTGCTTACCGTGTATGTGCCTTTTTTTCTTTTTTTTGTATAGTTCCCTTAATCATTTAATGTATTAAATACTATGCCATTGCCTAGTGTAGGAATTTCATTTATACTCTGTTTTCCTTCCGATAATGACTTTTCCATGTGTGTCTACTTCATTTGGGTAGACGTTCTGTGGTATTACCATATTGCCCCGAAAGAAGCAGTACCTTTTATCCAAATTTCACCCTAGAAAAGTTAGGATGTGTCTTATATCCGCTGTCTTTTGCTTGTTTATTTATTTATTTTTGTACGTATTCTTTCTATAAAAAAATTGCGCATTTGCAACAATATAACTAGCACCTGTAACCGAAAGTTTCGTCAAGGCATCTTACTATTCAACAGTGCAAACTTTTACTGGTATTTTATTGGCGTTAACACTGTGTATGTCTATCAATAATGTTAAGTTAGCTTGTAACTGAGTTTCAGTTGGGTATCAGTAAGAAAGTCTGACTTATGCCACATGAACGACCATTTAGGGCGAAAAGCATCATCATGCCAAGGAATTCGGCGCAGTTGCGATGCAACATTCAAACGTACATCTTGTGCATTATACCAGATCCACAACCAACAAAGAGGCGTCAAGAAAGTATGGACTGAACGAATCTAATATGCGATTACTTCAGAAGAAAAATAGAAGAAGACAGTTTCAACGAGAAAATCATTCAGGGGGACCGAAATGTGGCAACAAGATAAAGAGGAAAAATGGGTCGCCTATCCCACGAGAAATATTCTGACTGAAGGCTCTGGAAACCACAAGTCTTAAACGTGGCACAAGGAGAATTCCGCGTGAGTATTGGTTGGCGCCGTCGGTTTATGCGGAGGAACGGCTTTGCTCTCCGACGAACTACACTAGCAGAGAGAATACCAGCAAATCTCGAGGAGAAACTGGTTAAATTGCAGCGATACGTCATCCATTTGCGAAAGTGTCAATCACATTCTTTTCATCAGATGGAAAAGCTGGAGAAACGCTAGTATTTTTTGACATGCCGAGCAACACGACACTAGACATGAAACGCGCAAGAAGCTCCCGTTAAGTGGAACCTGGAACGAAAAAAAATTGAATAACTGTGATGTCAGTTGTCGCAGCCGATGGGGAAAGTTACTCCATGTCATTCTGAAGAGGAAAACAATTCTCCAAGAAACCTTTTCTAAGGACTGGCTGTCTACAGTTTGGAATCGCAGAGGTGAAGCACTGCTTGCTAAAAGAACTGTGCCATTTTTCGATGCTTTTAAGGGTCATCTAACTGCTGAAGTAAAATTTCCGCACAAAAGACAGACCTTGTCGTAATACCCAGAGGAATGGCTTCAAAACTACAGACGCTAGATGTGGCCATAAACAAGTTGTTCAAGGACAACCTCCGAAAAAAATGTGTCTGGTAACATTAAGACGTCATCAGTCACCCTTCTGCGCGAGTGGATGCTTGCTTCGCGGTCCTCCGTATCATCACAGACCATCATTAAGGGGTTGAAGGTATGATGCATATCGAAAATGCTGGATGGCAGCGAGGATGACGACGAATTGTGGGAAGAGAATGAAGACAAGGTTGTTTGTGTGTGTGTGTGTGTGTGTGTGTGTGTGTGTGTGTGTGAGAGAGAGAGAGAGAGAGAGAGAGAGAGAGAGAGAGAGAGTTGTGAAGTGAATAATGATGCTGATAGTGACCAGAGGGACTAAGACAAAATGTGGTACCAGTATGTTAGGTGCCAATGTGTTGTATCCTATGTTAGAACATATGTTTACTGTACGTACCTCTCGAAATTCATGGGTGCATCTTACACGTGGCAGCGGCTTATTATCGAGCCAATAAGGTACGTGGTCAGCAAATGTTGTAGGGCTCTGAGAAGTTGTGAACACATTATTTTAATGTTTCTGCAACTTAACTTGCGTATACTACCAACAAGAATTGTATGTAAGCTGGTGTATGCCCGATCAGTTGAATATGTCTGTTGGTGTTGCTTGTGTTTTGTGCATTCTATTGTCTGTTGTATATACCGTGCCGTTAGAACTACAGTGCAGCTACTCACGGAGATATAGTGTGGGCTGTAATTATCGTATAGCAGCCAAACTTGGTAGATATGCTAATGCGTTAATGCGGAACCGATTTACACTGGAAAAAATTTGTTCCAATTTTGGCCACCAGGTGGACGTATGGCGTGTACAGCATCTCGTCGACGTCTCCGGTGCTTGTACTGAACACACTGTGTAGGCGGCGGTTAATAATAAAAACAACATTACGCCTTTGTCGCTTGTTTGACCATCTGCCCACGACCTGTTCATAATCCAGTGCCGGGAGCTGTGGCCGAGCGGTTCTAGGCGCTTCAGTCCAGAACCGCGTTGCTGCTACTGTCGCAGGTTCGAATCCTGCCTCGGGCATGGATGTGTGTGATGTCCTTAGGTTAGTTAGGTGTAAGTAGTACAGGGGACTGATGACCTCAGATATTAAGTCCCATAATGCTTGGAGCTATTTGATTTGAACCTAATCCAGTACATAGGGAAACATTTCTGACATGTCCGAAAGAACAGACACCATTTTGATGCTGTGACCACTATGAATCAACAGAGAAAGGAATGTGTGTGTGTGTGTGTGTGTGTGTGTGTGTGTGTGTGTGTGTGAGTTCGGAAGTGACCATACTGCTGTGGTCATCGGTCCCTAGACTTACATACTACTTAACTTATGCTAAGAACAACACACACACACACACATATATATATATATATATATGCGCGGGGGGGACTCGAATCTCCAGCTGGAGGGGCCCAACAAACATAGGAATCTGACATTAGCTGCCGGAAGGCGTTGATTTATATCAGTAGAGCAGGTTGAAAATTTGTGCCGGACCATGGTATCTGTTCTTTCGGACATGCCTGAAATAAATCACACACACACACACACACACACACACACACACACACACACACACACACACGTAAACACAACTCAGACACACATGACTGCGGGCAACTAAGACCTTTTGCCTGAGAGTGCACTCATGTGTGTGAGAGTAGTTGCGCTGCGCGCGCGCGCTTGTGTGTGTGTGTGTGTGTGTGTGTGTGTGTGTGTGTGTGTATTTTTGTTGAAGGCCTTACTGGTCGAAAGACGTATTTGCGACAGTCTTTCTGTTGTGCCCATCTGCGACTCAGCAACTCCTCTGTATGGTGAGTAGCAACTTTCCTTTTCATAATATTGTTACATTCCATCCTGGATTTTCCAATATGTAGGTGCTGATGGTCTCCTATGATCGCTTCAGTGCAGATGAAGACAAACTCCCTCTTACGGTAGTCGGCGAGATGCCGCGAGTAATGACACTAACGAGCAGGGGCGCTTCATCAGTAGCGTGTGGTATAAATTGAGAATTTGAGTTTGACGGAAAGCGTGCTAGGGTATTTCGCACACTGTGTCCAGATGGTGTAGTGGTCTGCAGATCTGCCTAGTAAGTAGGAGTGCCGGGTTTGGAATACCAGTCCAGCGCAATATTTTAACTTTCTCCAGTCATATAAATAAATGGCTACTGGCAAGTAATGTCTTTAATTCCTTTGTGTCTTGATTTTTAAACGTCTTACTTGAATTCGCAGCGCCATATTTGCACCTGGTGGCCAAAATAGGAACTAATTTTTTTACTAGCGTAAATCGGTTCCGCTTTAACGCATTATAATATCTACCAAGTTTCGCTGCCGTACGATAATTACAGCCCAACTGGGCGTCTCTGAGTAAGTGCACTAGAACCGCTCTGTTTTGTTTGAAATCCCTGTTTCTTTAGAATGTTCACATAATAGGCAACCTCCGGCAGACGACGTTTCCATAGGCACCGGAGAGGTCACCCGCTATACTGTAAAAAACCACCACAGGTTGACGTCCGCACAGTTAGGCAACCGAGAACAACAACAGCCGAGAGACGGCTAGCCCTATACGGTGGCCAGGCTGGGGCTATTGCGCGGTGGGAAAGCATTGACCTTGCTGCTGGAACGCGCACGAGCCGCAGAGCAGAGCAGAGCAGGGCAGAGCAATGCGCGGAGGCGGCACGGACCGCGAGGCGGAGCGGGGCGCAGCGCCCCCGCGTAGGCAGGACCAGCTGCGGCCGGCGCCGGTGACGTAGAGCCTGGCCGCGGGGGCGGCGAGGGGGGCAGGGACCAGGACGCAGGCGGCGAGTCTTGTGCAACACACTCACACACACACACACACACACGTCCCGACTTACATCACAACTGTGCAGTGGCAACACAGCTTCATGACGGTGAATGCGACCTAACAGACATCACTAATGGTTCAAATGGCTCTGACCACTATGGGACTTAACTTCTGAGGTCATCAGTCCCCTAGAACTTAGAACTACTTAAACCTAACTAACCTAAGGACATCACACACATCCATGCCCGAGGCAGGATTCGAACCTGCGACCGTAGCGGTCGCGCGGTTCCAGACTGAAGCGCCTAGAACCGCTCAGCCACAGCGGCCGGCTGACATCACTAAAGATTCCGCTTTTTGGTCTGTACAATCCTCAGGTAGGAGTTATAAAACTTAAACTATACTCTGAGAAAAAAAACGCACCATGAAGGAAAGGAACGGAAATCGGTACATGTGATGTACATCTACGGACAAACAAATGACTAAAATTTCAAAAAAATTGGATGATTTACTCAGGAGAAAGAGCTTATTTAATTGAACAAGTCATTACCATGGCAGTCCACTATTGATTGGCAGAGTTTTTGGTTCTCCTTCTAAGGGATATCGTGCCAAACTATGTCCAATTCCCGCGTTATATTGTCAAAATCCCGAGCTGGTTGGAGGCCCCTGCCTATAATGTTTCAAATGATCTCAACTATGGAGAGCTCTGACGATCCTGCTGGCCAAGGTAGGATTTGAGAAGCAAGAAGACAAGCAGTGGAAATGCTCTCCATTTGCGGACAGGCGTTATCTTTCTGAAATGTAAGCCGAGGCTGGCTTGCCATGAGGGGCAACAAAACGTGGTGTAGAGTATCATCGACGTACCGGTGTGCTGTAAGGGTGCCGCAGATGACAACCAAACTGGTCCTGCTATGAAATGAAGTCGCATCCCATACCGCCACTTCTGGTGTCGAGCTGGATGGCGGTCGACCCTCAGATTGGCATCGCACCGCTGTCCAGACACATTTTCGCTGGTCATCGGGTCTCACTTCCAAGCAGGACTCGTCAGTGAAGTCACACCGAAAACGGGCTTGTTGGTGTAGAGGAACACGATAGTCTGCGCTAGGGGTGCCGTGAGTTCATCCCCCTTCTGTGAGCCGCCTGTTAAGGGTCCTTTTGGCCACTGAATCACCAGTTGCACGTCGGATCGATGACAATGATGAATCCGCGGCTCTGAGCGCCTCTCGTTCTGTCTTCTCTCCAGGTTGACCGCTTCCCTCTTGACGCTGTGTTCGGCCACGGTTCACCCATTCCTGCCAACATCGTCGAATGTAGAGATCGCTCCTGCTCTAATGTTGAGCTATTCGACAATTACTCCAACCGACTTCTTCGAGCCTAACTACACATCGTCTCTCAAATGGCGACACCTGAGAACAAAGTTCACACGCCTGTCTCCGAGGGATAGTTATTTACCAAATGAGTATACGCAATGAAATTTCCAAAGACTTAATGCCATGGTACCGACATGTCCTCTGTTTACTATCCTTGCCATCTGCGCAGTGAAATTGTTCTGCAGCATCATAAATTCATCCATCGGCCGCCATACCTTACAATTTTTCATTTTCCATCGAGACCTGTATGAATACCACTTTGTGACTAATTTGCGTAACTCCTTCCTGGTGTGTCTTTTTTTAGTCTTAACAGCGTACATTTCGGTCTCTAGAAATGTTATAAAACGCGAGCATGAAACATGTTCCTGAATTCTGTAACTGACCGACGTCAGAGACATAGGCCCATAATTTTGTGTATATGTTAAACTAGGGTCGTGGAAGAGACATGTAAAACTATGGGCCTATATCTCTGAGATCGATCTATTCTAGAATTTTGCAACATGCCTTATTCTCGCGTTAATACGACATTTATGGCGACCGAAGATTTCCTCTCTATGAATCAACATGGGTTCCGGAAACATGGATACTGTGAAACACAGATCACTCCGTTCGTCCACGAGACCCAGAAAGCAGTAAATACTGGCGCCCAGCCTGATGTTGTCTTCCTTTGACTTTGGGAAGGTGTTCATACAGTTCCGCACTGCTGCCTAATGAACAAAATACACGCCTACTGAATATGAGACCAGCTATGTGAATGGACTGAACAGTTTGTAGTAACACAACACAGAATGTCGTTCCCAGCGGAAAGGAATCTTCGGACGTAGAAGTTACTTCTTCAGCAGTACCCCAAGGGAGAGTCATAGGACCAATAGTTCTCACAATATATTTAAACTACCAAGGCTATAGCATCTGAAGTTCAATGAGGCTTTCCCTGTATGATACTCTTTTTCACAGAGAAGTGGCTATGTTAGAAAATTATAGCGAATTGGAAGAAGAGCTGCAGAGGATCGACATCTGGTGAAGGGATTGCCAACTTCCATGGTGCAAGGCCGTTGGCAGGAACATGTACCATTGTTTAAAACCTTTCACAGGCCGGGCATCAAAACAAGGACTCCCACATGGCAAGAATCCATTTTTTTAATTTTTTTGAATTATTTTAAAATAAGCCGTTTTAATTGAATCCGTTCACATAACTCTAGCAATTATAGCTTAAAAGGGATGGCTTTAAAAGTGAAAAAGGGATGGCTTTAAAAGTGATGAGATGTGAAACAGAAGGTTTGTAAGTCGAAGTTTCTCGTTTTATCAAAGTAGACAACAGTAAAAAAAAAAACCAACCTAAAGGCATTATTGCCAAAAACTCTGCAATTCAACCACAGAGCCATACTACATGTCAAAAATGATCGCCCTCACGTAAGGGTGTTAAAGACGCTTGAAAAACTTCAAAGTCGATTTTCTCTAGGATATTTAAGAGTTGCATTGCTTCGGAGGATCAATATTTAATTTCTGAACTTCATGGGCAATAAACAGAAAAAAATACAAAAGTCTGATTGTCACGTGGTGTTTTAAGTGAAAGAAGAGCTTTGAGTGTAACAAACACGTGACACATTTGGGGTGAGAGTTCGAGCTTAGACGGGTAACCTGTGGAAAATTATCGATACTGACATATTGCTGTCGATGCTATGTTTTGGGGGCGGTTGGTAATTGGTGACAGGAGAAAGGAATAATATACTCAACGTCTAGACAATGGCAAGAAGGTCGTAGTACATGCTCGGATTGGGAAAGGATATCGGCTGCGTTCTTTTCCGAGGAGCCAATCCGGCTTTTGCCGTAAAGCTTTTAGGGACAGCACAGAAAACCTATTTTTGGACGACTTGACGGGGACTTGAACCGCTGTAATCCTGTCTGCGAGTCCAGTGTCTTGTCAACGCGCAACCTCGCTCAGCAAATGGTCACAGCCCCCGATGGCGCTTGAGGTCCAAGTTTAGTCGAACGGAATAAACAGAGACGAATCACTGCCATAGGAGGAGCAAGCTGGAACAGACAGAAAAAAGGCCGTGAAGGGAAAAGCGAACATTCGAATTTGTAGTTTGTCAGACAGCCACTGAGCCTCGGATGTAATGGTTCAGATGGCTCTGAGCACTATAGGACTTAACATCTGAGGTCATCAGTCCCCTAGAACTTAGAACTTGTTAAACCTAACTTACCTAAGGGCATCACACACACCCATTTCCGAGGCAGCAGCATTCGAACCTGCGACCGTAGCGGACGCTCGGTTCCAAACTGAAGCGCCTAGAACCGCTCGGCCACAGCGGCCGGCTACGGATGTAATAATTCATCCCCTCCACACACGCACACACGAACACACGAACACACGCACACACAAACACGCAACCCAAGCAATTAGCTACATCGATTTTAATCAACTGACTGCAGTCAGTTCCTTGTCTTCCTCCACAGTTTTTACATGTCCACTCACATTCCTCCATTACCAAACTCACAATACCTTAATGTTTCAGGATATATCATATCATCCGGTACCTTCTTTTAGTCCTACCATAAAACGATTTTGATGGCAGCTCGTGGACTAGCGTTGCTGACTATCTCGGGGCCGCGGGTTCGATTCCCGGGCGGGTCGGCGATTTTCTCCGCCCGGGGACTGGGTGTAGGTGTTTTCTTCAACATACCATCATCATTCGGGAAAAGTGGCGAGACTGGGCAGAGAAAAGACTGGAAATTTGTACGGGCGCTGCTAACCACGCCCTCAAACATTTGTTTGGGCCCGAGTTCGATCCAGTACCTCTATATTAAGTATACGGTTCGCTCATATAATATTCACAATTCTTCTGTGTCACCAGATTTCAAAAGTTTCTATTCTCTTTGGTCCGAACTGTTTATCGTCCGCGTTGCATTGCCGTATAATGCTACACTCTACACAGAAAGCTTCAGAAAATACTTTCTAACAATTTATAATCAATGTTTCGAAATGTCTTTTTCAGAAACGCATCCCTTGCTATAACTAGTCTGCATTTCTGTCGTCTCTACTTCGGCCATAGCAACACTGGTCCACTGCTTTTAGTTTCTCATTTCCTAATGGGAGTCCCTCAGCATCGCCTGATTTAATTCGACTACATTTTTGAGGTTCCTTCCGGTTGCCCAGTTCGTTGTTAATTACTCCTCTCCTTGTCGGTGGAGCACTGTTTCATCATTAGTATTATTTGATGGTCGGTTGGTGAAGTTAAGCGCAATGTATTGAGGTGCCGCTATTGGTTTATACTATCCTTTGTCGAAACATATGATTGAATTACGGTAACGAAAGCATGCTACGGAATTCGAGTAACACTTCAATCTTCAAGAATGCTTCAGTGCTGGACGGCGTTCCCTACCTGCGAATTACTGTTCAATATTTTTCCGACACGCCACCATAAAATTCTGTGCGCTACTCGGCTTTCTTCGTAATACTTCCGCCGACCTAGTGTTCGCGATCAACCCCATCTGAAGACCTTACATTAAACTAGTGTCTCTCTGGCACCCACTCAAAAAGAAGTCACCGTAAAACTCACAGCTAAGTCCAGAAATAATTAACTTCGCGTTGTCGTACTTCAAAGACGTTTAATCTGTTCTCGTAGCAATTGCAATGCCTCACACATTCCATTACCCTCATTTCAAGGCACTGCCCATTCCGTTCAACTGCTCCTGCAAGTCCTTTGCTGTCTGACAGAACTACATCGTCGTCGGCAAACCTCAAAGTTTTTCTCTTTCCCCGCGGAAGTTTATTTCTCTTTCCAAATTTCTTGTTGGTTTCCTTTGCAGGCTGGTCAATGCACAGAACTGAGTGACGTGTACTTTTAGAAACTGACATGGGAGGCCACGACGTTGGGACTAACGACTTACTTCAAACTTTATGCACCTTTAGCAGGACATTGAAACAACGTAATGTGCGAGTAAAGATGCACTACTCTGGCAATTCCGAGAAAAGAGTAAGGGAAGTTTTACGCGTTTATTATGTAAATGTGTCTCTGTGCAGAGGTGTCGGTTGTAAGAAGCCACTGTGGTTGGCGTTCACGCTTAGCAAGAGCGTCGTGGACGAGGCGGCGGTTCGAATCCCGCTAACTCTGAAATTTATATATTTTTTGCGTCACTGGCCACATTATTTAACTTATATGACATTTGAGAGGTAATACAATCAATAAACCCCAATTACATTTTCATGAAATTGTAGTGAATTTCATATGCTGTTTGACTATTTACTATTTGTAATTAAATTTTCAAGGACGAGGTTCAAATGGCTCTGAGCACTATGGGACTCAACTGCTGAGGTCATTAGTCCCCTAGAACTTAGAACTAGTTAAACCTAACTAACCTAAGGACATTACAAACATCCATGCCCGAGGCAGGATTGGAACCTGCGACCGTAGCGGTCTTGCGGTTCCAGACTGCAGCGCCTTTAACCGCACGGCTACTTCGGCCGGCCAAGGACGAGGGACAGGCGTGGAAAGCCCATGTCAAACCTCGATAAAAAATGATGCGACTTGACATCTACATCATACTCTGCAAGGCACCAAATGGTGTGTGCCGGAGGGTACTTTCGGTACAACTGTCTGATCCCTCCAACCCTGTTCCACTCGCGAATTGAGCGTGGGAAGAATCATTGTCGGTAAGCCTCTGCATTGGCACTAATTTCTCGAATTCTCGCCTCGCGGTCAATACGCGAGATGTACGTCAGGGGAAGTAATATCTTGCCCGACTCCCCCTTAAAAGTGCTGCCCCGAAATTTCAATAGTAATTCTCTCCGTGATGCATAACGCCTCTCTTGTAATGTCTGCCAACAGAGTTTGTTTAGCAGCTCCGTAACGCTCTCTCGCCAGCTAAACGATCCCAGGATGAAATTCGCCGTTTTTCGTTGGATCTTTCTATCTCCTCTATCAGTCCTACCTGATAGAGTTCAAATGGTTCAAATGGCTCTGAGCACTATGGGACTTAACATCTGAGTTCATCAGTCCCCTAGAACTTAGAACTACTTAAACCTAACTAATCTAAGGACATCACACACATTCATGCCCGAGGCAGGATTCGAACCTGCGAACGTAGCGGACGCGCGGTTCCGGACTGAAGCGCCTAGAACCGCACGGCCACCACGGCCAGCACCTGATAGGGATCCCGGATGGACGAATAATACTCAAGAATCGGGCGAGCCGGCCGGCGTGGCCGAGCGGTTCTAGGCGCTACAGTCCGGAACCGCGAGACCACTACGGTCGCAGGTTCGAATTCTGCCTCGGGCATGGATGTGTGTGATGTCCTTAGGTTAGTTAGGTTTCAGTAGTTCTAAGTTCTAGGGGACTGATGACCTTAGAAGTTAAGTCCCATAGTGCTCAGAGCCATTTGAAGAAATGCCCGAGGCAGGATTCGAACCTGCGACCATAGCAGTCGCGCGGTTCCGGGCTGCGCGCCTAGGATAATATAGTATATATAATATAATATAGTAAGTCATAGTGTGCGACACCGAGCGAGGTGGCGCAGTGGTTAGACACTGGACTCGCATTCGGGAGGACGACAGTTCAATCCCGCGTCCGGCCATCCTGATTTAGGTTTTCCGTGATTCCGTAAATCACTCCAGGCAAATGCCGGGATGGTTCCTCTGAAAGGGCACGGCCGACTTCCTTTCCCATCCTTCCCTAATCCGATGGGACCGATGACCACGCTATCTGGTCCCCTTCCCCAAAACCAACCAACCATAGTATGGGACAGCATGTGCTCTCGACATCAGACGTTTCGGGATATTATTTGTCATACAGAAGTGGAAAACAAATTTTTTTGTTATATTACGTCTCAAATGTCATATAAATTGAATAATATAACCAGTGATGAAAAAAGTAGATTAATAAAGAAGTTCGAGCAGTAGTCGAACCGACGCCTCATACACGTTAGTCTTACGAAGGTCGAACGCTAATCACTTGACCACCATGAACTCTGACATACGGTACTTACGCAGAGGTACATAAACCACTAACAGACGCGTACGACGTCTCTGGTGTTTTTCTCGGAATTGCCACAGTAGTGCACCTTGCTACTTGCACAGTATGTTGTTTTAATGGCGTAGTAAAGGTGTACAAAGTTTCAAGTAAAGCTGTGGCCTCCCCTTGTCAGTCCAAAACGCCTGTGTTTATGGACCGTGAGGCGACAACCCTGGTAGCGCAGCAGGCGTGTAGCGCGCAAGCGGCGCCGTGTTGACCAGGAGGAGGCAGGCATTCCTGGGCAAGTGGACGGGCCGGACTAACGAGCTCACGCCGTAGCCGTAACGGACCATCACCTGCTACCCATGGGCCACCTCACCTCACCTCAGCTCAGCTCAGCTCTCACAGCCTCGCGGCTGCAGTGCTGCCGGCCGGCGAGGGGGCGCAGCGGGAACGACACCACTCTTCAGGTTCTCTGCGGTTTCCATACATCACTCTGACCACAACTGTAACCGGCAGGTCACAGTACCCGCGTGTGGCCGAGTGTAGATTGTGTACCGGTAGCACTGCTCAAGCCCGGATGTGGAGGGGGGGACGGCGGCAAACCGGGGTACCTGCACCGGCGGCAATTTCAGTGGGCGCCAAATTCAGATTCTTGAAAAAACAACTTTGTTTAACAGGGCGTATAGCATCCAGCTCACGTCGGTCTATCGATTATTCAAGTTATTTTGAAACGCATCTCTGTTTTTTTTTTTAACACATTCTTAGTTGATTTCTGAACGAATCATAAGATGAATTTTAATGCGTGCGTAGTGTATCTGATGTCTCCGCCAGGGGAATCCCCGTCGTTGTTGTTGTTGTGGTCTTCAGTCCTGAGACTGGTTTGATGCAGCTCTCCATGCTACTCTATCCTGTGCAAGCTTCTGCATCTCCCAGTACCTACTGCAACCTACATCCTTCTGAATCTGCTTAGTGTATTCATCTCTTGGTCTCCCTCTACGATTTTTACCCTCCACGCTGCCCTCCAATACTAAATTTGTGATCCCTCAATGTCTCAGGACATGTTCTATCAACGGATCCCTTCTTCTAGTCAAGTTGTGCCACAAATTCCTCTTCTCCCCAATCCTATTCAACACCTCCTCATTAGTTATGTAATCTACCCATCTAAACTTCAGCATTCTTCTGTAACACCACATTTCATTTACCCCGTCGTATCTTAAAATAAAAGAAGTTTCCCGCAACCAAATGGGACGAGGCTATACCAGCTGAGCCAATTAAACCCCAACGGGTGAATGTCAACCGCTCTTTGTTTATGCCGTTGGGTTAGAGTGTGAATGATCAGCGTTGTTATAATTACTAGCGAAATCCATAGATTCAGACTACCAGAGTGGAAATAAACGACTAACAAAAATAACAGGTGAGAAAGATTACATATTATCTTCTCTGAGTATCCAAGTAAACGAAATTTTGGCATAAAATTTTTGTCAGATCCCAACACTACTAAGGAGGGGCACCACGAGACATTTTAATTCCCACTGTCCTAAACACAGGTTTGATGGCTCCCATTACAAAATACACACGTTCCAGCTACACAGAGCGAAATACAGTGTCGTGCCACAGGAGACTGCCGTGTGAAGAGGTGTGACACTGCACTTCGGAACGCTAAACACCAAACAACAAGTTTTACATTTCCTCGAATATACATGTTTTATATATCAAACTCTTTAGAAAGGTGTGCGTTACAAAGTGAACATTTTTGAGAAATCGATTATTTAAAAATTTTCGACGCCCTATCGAAAACCGACTATGAAGTTTTTGCCCTGATTCGGAAATATCGTAGATCCGAGACGGTCGCTGACGCCTTCGTGTTTCATTTGCGCGTGGTTCGAATTGTTCTAATTTTAGCATAGTGGTGACTATGCGAAATCGCTGTCTTACTGCTGTGCAAATTAAGCGATATCACGCTCATTCCGCGTAACACCGCTTTCAGCCCTCACACTTCCTCTTCCTGTATTAGGCTTGATTGGTTGAGCCGGCCACTGTGGCCGAGCGGTTCTAGGCACTTCAGTCTGGAACAGCGCGACCGCTACGGTCGCGGGTTCGAATCCTGCCTCGGGGATGGGTGTGTGTGATGTCCTTAGGTTAGTAAGGTTTAAGTAGTTCTAACGTCTAGGGGACTGATGACCTCAGATATTAAGTCCCATAGTGCTCAGAGCCATTTGAACCATTTTTGATTGGTTGAGTGATTAAGGAGAACAGACAGCGAAGGTTATCAATCTCCAATTCATCCTCTAGGCTGGAAGCAATGTAACCGTTTTGTCAGCATTCAGAATAAATTCTGTGTGCAAATGTGAGAATTTTTTAAAAATGTTTTCGTATCGTGTATCTGAGACGGAACATGGGAACTAGCCCGGTATTCACCTAGTGGGATGTGGGAAACCGCCTAAAAACCACATCCAGGCTGAACAAAACACCGATCCCACGTCCGTAATCTGCAGGGTGGGTCCGATCCAGAATCGGTGTACCTACCCTGTCCCAGAAGGGGCTCACCGGGTGGGTCAGGATTAGGCTGTTAGCCTGTTCCGTCCTCAGTTTTCCTGACTTCTCTGCATGGGTCCACCAACATTTCTCCCAGTAGTATGATATTTAAGGGCAAGCTCCCGAATTCTATTGCACTCCATTCTAAAACTGTGGGTTTCCCATTTTTCTCTTGGTTTGAGAAATTCTGTCATTCAACGAGACTTATTATTTACCTCTTCATTGAGTTTTTGTCTTTTAGGGAGTATCCCTTCGCTGATGTGACTAATCACATTTAAAACGGGTGTATTTTATTTTGATACTTTGTTTTATTCAGCCACGTCTGGTTTCCATAGATCAATGATGATGCGGCCATAGTCTGATAAAATTTTAGTCCAGTCTTTTCTCTCGTCTTACCTTTCAGTGCTTACCGAATTTTTCCACACTCACATGTACTGAAATCGCTAAAGCTCTTTCTTCACTTCGTCATCGTCGTTAGCAGATAGACGACAAGCAAGATTTTATTTCTTTTCTTTTAACACGAGTTGAAGAGCACAATGGCAACTACAGAATAGGGGAGATTGACAGATCAGAGAGTGTAAAACATCCCAGGAAGGAGGAAGGAGGAGGCCGTGAAATTGCATGACATCTAGATTCCTATACTGAAGAAGATGTGTACCATTCTTCTACCATGGGAGGATAGCAACAGCGGATGAAGACAGTCGACAACGGCCAATTGCGGTCGAAACATGTGACGTCATGCTACTCCGCGGAAGCAGAATTTTGCTGTCCTCAGTAGCGAGTCAGTGTGTGAAACGGACGTTCAAAGAGGCTACGATCGTCCATGAAAATGTCCTCCGCAGACAGGGACGTAACGTTGGCTTTTAAGCTGAAATCCATTCGACAATGGCATAATAGCCCCTAACATTTTATTAATTGTAATATTCCTATCGTAATTCAAGGCACAATTAACAAATGTACCTCACAGGATGAATTGTGGTGATGAGGCTTATAAGGCTCACGGCCACTTTCGCGTCTTGTAAGAAATGGACTCCAACGCTAGTTAAAAAGGAGACGGATGTTACTACAATATTGTACTGCGAGATGAAGAGATTTAGAAGCTTAGACGCGCAACTCCATTTCTGTGAGGCTTACTGGTAATGCAATGGCGTAGCGGCAAGTCCTGAAGCAAGAAACACGCGTCGTGGATCAGAGAGGTCAGCGGAAAAACTGCATACCGGGCCAATGATTTCCCTTGACGCACGGCCTTTTCATAACTGAGGGGAAATTTTCAGAACTCCAGCGTCGATTGCTACTCTAGTTCACATGCTCTGATAGATGCAGCCAAGCTTCATAAGCTAATACGAGCATTTCAGTGTGAATATTACCATCATCATTGGGAGACTGCAACACCAAATTACAGTACAGACGTCGAGAATCATTATCTGAATT
The DNA here is from genome assembly GCF_021461395.2 of Schistocerca americana. Taxonomy (NCBI): domain Eukaryota; kingdom Metazoa; phylum Arthropoda; class Insecta; order Orthoptera; family Acrididae; genus Schistocerca; species Schistocerca americana. The sequence goes on along the minus strand of NC_060123.1, from coordinate 658,717,837 downwards.
GGTCAGTAAATGTACGACCGTTACTTTGTAAGTTTTCAGTTTAAGTTCATGCTGTGTAAGTAGGTACAACTGTTACACAAATATGAAGTGCTAAACGCCACAACGGTTTTGTCGGACTTCTTTCCAAGGCCGTTTTTGTGAAGGTAACGGTACAACACGATAGTTTTTTTACATTTTCCTGTGCTTTCTTCTTTCCCTTTTTTTGGGATGTTGGAAGATTTATATACAGGATGAATTTTGTAACTTTATTCTTTGTGGAATTTTGTATCTGTGACAAGTGAGTTTGCGTTGTACTTGGCGTAATGTTAAGCGAGATGTGTTGAGCTGAAAGTCGGAAGGGAAACAACAGTCAAGTCTGTACAGCGAGAACGGGTGATGGTTGATGTGCCGTGTGAGTGCCAGTGTACAGTGTGTTCTTGGACGACGTTAAAAAACTACATTTGCGGTGATACGTGTTCTAATTTCTGTATGTACGGTGGACAAAGAAACTCTTAACCGAAGTTGTCGCATTCATTTTCAACGCGAGCTGATATTCTGAACATTAACCTTAAGACTGCAATATTTGTTTTGTAAATATAAACCAGCTTTTCTTGCTGCACTGTATTTTATTTCTCCCAGAAGCGTTTCGCCTTTTTCACTTTAACGCATCATCAGTGGGATCTAGAATGTTACAATTTTGTTTTGATACGTGTTATTTGTACACTATAAAACAGTTCACGTCTCGTTTTTTTCGTAAATTAGTGGCTCTTACAGTTCTTCGCGTTTTTGGTTGACATCTGGGTTTCCTCTCGCAAAGAATTGTAAGTAATCACTTATTTACGTGAAAAACGAGACGTGATTTCCTTCATAAGCTGCAGATAATAGACATTAAAACAAAACTGTATCACTGTAAATGGCACTAGTGATGCGTTAAAGTGAAAAAGGCGAAACGCGTCTGGAGAAATAAAGTACAGTGCAACAAGAAAAGATGGTTTTTATTTACAAAACAAGTATTTCTGTGCTTGCTGCGGAGGATGCCCACGCAAACTCGTTAAAACTACAGTGTTCAGACTGACAAGCTGCGTGAATGCTATGCATGTACTGCATCGAGTTTGAACAGCGCGGGCTGTGTAGTGCAGACTTTGTACTGTCAAATTAAACTAGAAATACGTTCATGAATTTTCTCGCGGTGAACTGACACTCGCAATAGTAATTTTGAATGTACAATGTGCCGATCGCTGGATGAAGGCTATGAGCATACGATAACTACTGTGCGTAGTAAGGACTGCTCCTCGCCGCGGATCATTAAAACAGTTTACAAATATTGTAACGTACTTTGTTATTGAGGACTCCGGTACTCTGAGATATTCCGAGTCCCATTCGAACGGGAAAGAGCGTACTTGACTGAAGCGTGTCTTCCTTACGTCGTCATTTTACAAATTAGCTAACTGAGAGGATTTTACAAACATCCTGCTGCGTCCACGAACGAGCGGCTATGATCAAGGGGCTTAGATCAAGGACTATGCTCAAGCTGTATTACACTCATTATTGCCGCTTTTCTCGTAACTGAAGTCCCCATCACGCTGCACATCCTATTTTTCTATTTAGAAGCGAAATTAATTTCGTTCGTTAACTAAATTTCTGCTCTTGATGCAATTTTCCGCAAATCCATTATCTTCCAATACCATCTTTACAATTCTGAACGAAGTTATTATTAGTGATAAAAAAGTCACAAGCCATTTATTTTTTCACCTTATATTGCCCATATAAGTATATTTGTCTTCTTTTGCGAGCAATATTTTCTGCATTTTCATGTTACATTTTTTTTGTGCCAAAGCCTCTGTGGATTATTGGCATATGTTAGGAACATACGCACGTTGTTCAGGGCCCGCCATTAACCTAGCAGTCAGCAACCAATCACAACTAGCTAGTGGGTTCCCATTAGTTAAATACTTTCGTAAGGGTGACGTTTTTATTTTAACATAAATTCACCACAAATTATGTTTTTGTAAGCCTTGCTCGTGTATGTGGAAAAGTTCACTTGTTATTTTAGCCTGAGTGGGCATAATATTCAATTAATCACGGGAAGAGATAAACATTCTTGGTTTACGCTACCTAACTTACGTACATGTGTTGTCAGGGGAGATGGTCAGACGCACATGTGTTGTCAGGGGAGATGGTCAGGGTTCCTCCACTTTTGTTACTTGAGAACAGTCACTTGTAGTTAAATTAATATTCGAGGGGGGCCTGTCTCGTCACGTATGGTTCAGTTCCGTGACAGGACTGAGTGACACTTCGTACTTCTTAACTCGGTCGGTTTGCTGTTGGGTATAACCGATATGCCACCCGTCCTGTCACCTTAAACACAGAAATGGGTCTGTGGACCTGAAACACTGGATAATCAACGACCACAGGAATAATTTGCAGAGATATCACAAGAACCTAGGGGAGTACATCACGAGCAACAATCATTTTGGGCAAACAGCCCGAACTAATCCTGGAATTCAGTTTCCACCCTTGCACAACACTAATTTCTGAATTGCTTTTACGGCATGGTAACTCAGAAAGTATCAGAAAAGGAGTTCCTGATTCGGGATTCTATGTTACTGACGAAGGAAGGAGGGAAGGGGGGGGGGGAGGGGGGGGGAGGGGGGGAGGGGGGGAGGGGGGGGGACATCTGAAATAAGCTGCACGTAGATCTCAACTTTTTTTTTTTTATTTGTAGCAGAGTTGTACTATCTTACATCTTACGCAGTTGTCTTCTTTTATTAGATACTGATTTTAGGATGACCTCTAACTTTGGTCAAAACCTGTGGTCCATATAAATATGTTTTATGTTCAAGAATTAGGACATTTTTGGAGAACGAAAACCTATAAAAATCAACATGGCTTCTGCAAAACAGAGATCTTGCGAGACTCAGCCCGCTCTGTTCCTCCAAGAGATCCATAGCCTTGCAGACAACGGTGCTCACATTGATGCCGTGTTTTTCGACTCCAGGAAGGCATTTGACACCGTCCCGCGCTACCGTTTAGTGATAAAAGTACTAGATTACCGAGTACCGGAATAGATTCGTGACTGGATTCAAGACTTCCTTGCGGATAGAACCGAACACGTCACTCTTAACGGAACAAAATCGATAGAGCCGTTATTGTTTACAATGTACATAAATTATCTAGTTGAAAGCGTCAGATTCTCCTGAGACTGTTGTCTATAACGAAGCAGTAACGCCAGAAGACAGTATCGACTTGCAAAATGACCTACAGAGGATTGATGAATGATGCAGGCTCTGGTGGTACGCCGCCGAACGTACACAAATAGGATAAGAAATCCAGTACTGTACAACTACACTATTTACCACAAATTGGTGGAAACGGTATCTATCGAAAAATTTCTAGGATTAACTATCCAGAGCGACCTGAAGTGGAATGATCACATAAAAAGAATAGTAGGAGGAGCAGATGGCGTACAGCTTCATAGGAAGAATCTTAAGGAAATGTAGAAGAATCTTAAGGAAATGTAACTCATCTGCGGAGGAAATGGCTTTACATGCCGCTTGTTCGACCGATTCTTGAGTATTGCTCATCAATCTGGGATCCTTGCAACGTAGGACCGACAGAAGAGGTAGAGAAGATCCAACGAAAAGCGGCGCGTATCGTCACGGGATCGTTTCGTCGTCACGAGACCGTTACAGAGATGCTCAGCAAACTTCGGTGGCAGACGTTACAAGAGAGGCGCTATGCATCTCTGAGTGGTTTAGTATTGCAATTTCGGGACGAGTCGGACAGCATTTTAATTCCTCACACACACACACACACACACACACACACACACACATCTCTCGAAATGACCACGACGAGAAAATTCGAGAAATTAAAGCTAATATAGACGCCTACCGACAATCATTCATTCCACGCGCCATTCGCAAGTGAAACAGGGATGGGATGGAGTGGGGGGGGGGGGGGGGTCTCAGTTAGTAGGGCACTAAGTATCCTCCGCCACACACCACCAGGAGGCTTGAGGAGTATTAATGTAGATATAGACAGAGATAGCGTGTGTCTATGGATGTGGGTCGGCCAAATGCCCAGTGGGCAAGATATCATTTATAACTGGGGATTTGCCTGGGAATTTGCCTAAACCACTTTTAAGTGCCCAGAATCTGGGCGTTTATAAAAAAGTAGCGTGTTTTTTTTTAATAACATTCCAGCTTGCTGTACCAAGGATGAAGGCGTGTTGCTGACAGCTGCTTATTATAAATAATGCCCTTTTTTCTTTTTACGAGTTCCACTCTTCGCTCTCGACCTGTCCCCTTCACACTCGGACAGTCGCGCGCGCGCGCGCACACACACACACACACTGCGTCGAACAGCTGTGTAGTGATAGCGGGCAAATAAAAAAAAAAAAAAAAAAAAAAAAAAAATAATAGTCCTTATGACATTGCTTTGTAATGTAAAACACTTTATACCGAGCGAGGTGGCGCAGTGGCATTCGGGAGGACGTCGGTTCAATCCTGCGTCCGGCCATCCTGATTTAGGTTTTTCGTGATTTTCTAAATCTCTCCAGGCGAATTCCGGGATGGTTCCTTTCAAAGGGCACGGCCGACTTTCTTTTATAATCCAATGAGACCGATGACCACGCTGTTTGGTCTCTTTCACCAAACAACCCAATCCCCAACACTTCATAATCCTTTTCAAATCTCTGAATATTATTGAAGAATGATTATTGTAAAAAAAAATTATTACTCAATATATTAAACAGCCGGCGTGTGGTTCTTGATGATAAATGTATTCTTAAACATTAAATTGTTTACAGTATTACCAGATATAGCGACATTTGAGACACTATAGTTTCTATTCTGCTCCTTTCTTTATCTACTTTCGTATGATTGCACTGCTGTAAAGATAAAATTGGCCTCATCAAAAATATAAAAAGTTATGTTTACATTGCCGCGCGGGATTAGCCGAGCGGTCTTGGCGCTGCACTCATGGACTGTGCGGCTGGTCCCGGCGGAGGTTCGAGTCCTCCCGCGGGCAAGGGTGTGTGTGTTTATCCTTAGGATAATTTAGGTTAAGTAGTGTATAAGCTTAGGAACTGATGACCTTAGCAGTTAAGTCCCATAAGATTTCACACACATTTGAACATTTTTTTTTATGTTTATAGTCCAGTTTATTTCCCCTAATAACTCTCTCCTAACGCTCAAGCAACTTTTTTCAACTTGGTTACCCAAACACTAAAGAAGCAGTATTGCAAAACACCTTTTCCAATACAAAATATCAGCTTCATTTTTTCTTGTAAGCGCCGTTTATCACCTAATCTTTAAAATGCATAAATGATCGAGCATTTAGGAATTTTGGGCATTTGGCCAGGCATTTACCCTGGGCAATTGCCTCCAACTTATAAATGCCTAGGCATTTCACATCACTGCCCGTGTCTTCATTAACACGATATTCGCCCGGACGGTTTAGGAAAACCACGGGTAGCCCGAATCGAGAGGGCCACACAGACGGACACATACGGCGCCTGTTGTCTGGGAAGAGGAAGCTGGCGGTTTGTCGGAGCGGCCTGTGCTGCTGCTGCTGCTGCTGCTACTGCTGGAGACTGGAGAGGAGAGGAGAGGCCGTTGTGTTTCTCCGCGGCTGGCCGGCGGGCAGGTTTCCATAGCGGGGCGGGCGCGGAATGCGGCGCCGCTTTCAGCCCACTTTCCCCACCCCGCACGCACTCGCCGACAAACAGTTCTTCATTGCAGAGCGTCGCTACTCACTGCTCATTGAGGCGCGGTTGTGCGGGCCCAGAATGGTCCGCACGGCTGGGCTCATTGGCAGTTCAGAGCTCAAACGCACTCTTCGCCTCTGAGAGGGGCACCTTCCGGTCTGACCGTCTTCGATTTTGGATTTCGAGGTCGTTGCCGGGACATTAGTTTCCTAAACCACTACTGAAAAATTCTCTAGATAAGGGACGAAAAAACCATCTGTCAAGTTAATTGATGATGTTCACGTTAGGTCTGTCTACGCGCAACAGAATAAAAACAAGTCACCAGTGGCCCGTATATACAGAGGGGTCCAAAAAAATGTATCCACTGTTTAAAAGTCCACAACTTGCAAACTAATTGACGGAGTTGTCTCATTTTTGGTGAAAGTGTAGCTTAAAGTCCAACTTAAAGATATCACTGTAGGTGTTCGAAATGGTCACCATTAACACCCACACACAAACGATGCAGCCGAACTGCAGCACGAACTACTGACTGCAACGGGTTCAGTTGCATATTTGAACATGAATGTACGATGGATTCTCAAAGTTCATCCAGTGTGCGTGGCATTTTCGATGAACGACGTCCTTCAGTGTTTCCCACAGGTAAAAGTCCAGAGGAGTTAGGTCTGGGGAACGTGGTGGATACTCCACAGCACCTCTACGGCCTATCCATCTTCCTGGTAGATTTTCGTCGGGATACGCCCTAACACGATTTTGGTAGTGTTCTGGGGCACCATCTTGTTGAAGGCAAACTCTTCCGTCACCATACAAGTCTCGGATGGCAAGTAAAGTGGATGTCTGAAGCTTCTGAAGCTCATCGAATGTACGCCTTGCGCCAGCCATATTTGCTCGAGTAACTAGGTGCAACTAAGAACAAAACACTGACTATCTGGCAACAAAACACTGACTATCTGGCGACTGTCATCTGACAAAACAAAAACACAATACAACGCTTCTGTGGCGATTGCCGGAACTACAAATTATTACACTACCAAAGATGAGACAACTCAGTCAACTACTTTGCGAGTTATGGACTTTTAAACAGTGGATACATTTTTTTGGACCCCTCTGTATAGTGTGCGTGTGCGTGCGCGCGCGCTCGTGTGTGTGTGTGTGTATCTGATATTTTGTTTTACGTAATAGAAACAGTGCTTTCAAGTCAGAAACAGTTGTGGCGTTCTCTGAATTACAATTACGTAATAATAACAACAATAAATAAAGAAGTTTGTGTTGTGTAAGGATAGCAATTAAATTCCAAGATAAGATCGGACTGTTAGTTCGTAGTGATTGTTTTTCGGGGTTTCCTCCTCTAGGTGCATCCGATCTCTCTGCCGTTTGGGCGAGATTCTTCATCGGCCTCTGATAACGCTGACCAGGTTTCACCTAGGCAAGGGCCCTTACAGGGTACTACCATCCGCAGCCAGATGGAACCAGATTTTTATCACGAGCAACAAAGAAGTTCACGATCTCTGAGACCTTTAGACAAAGAGCAAAACCAGACCTTGCAGTCAAGTATATGATTACCTCTCGAACAGCGAGACAACCACAACATGCGTTCAAGAAGCCAGCAAGGATCTTGAGAGGTCCATCACATCCGAAGCCCTCATGTTAGAACGGAACATCTTTAAAAACAATATCAAGTTTAGACGGGCTAAAGAAGGACTACAAAAAGTGAAAGAGCGTGTATGAAACACCAAAAGCTACAGCACACCGATTGCATGATGAGATAATCGCAACAGGACAACCTAGACAAAGAGAACAAAATGAAGTTATAGCTAGAACTTCGTAGAAGTCTAGTAATCAAAGTGTCTGTTTGGAATCTCTCTAGTAACAGCTCTCGTTTTTAATGTCATTTAAATCCTAATTAATAAATTTACAGAAATTTTAATTAAGACATACTGAATCATGATTTTAATAAAAATGAAATGTTTCTGTTCTCAAGTAGCCTTCTGGTCGTATGAAAAGAAATTAAAATTTCATAGAGACATGTGAAATACATTATTGTTAAAATTACATACATCAGTAATACTGTCAACCTTAAGATCTCCTTTCCCATTTTGCCTTGATCCGATTTCTCTCCAATGAACTCGATGTCCCCGGGACGTTACACAGTAATCTATCTCCCTCTTTTTTTGAGTTATGAAATCACATGCAGTCCTAATAAACTTAGGTTCGTAGGACAACTTGGGTTCCTAATGCGATGATAGACAGTCGATTAACGTGACCACCGCCTATGCTCGATGTGAACCTTCACAACCTCTCACAGACGACAGATGGCAGCGCTATCAGCGGATGTCGTATGAAACGAAGTGGCGGAAAGCGAAAACAGTGCAGTCGTCGGAATGCGGTAATGGTGTGACTTATCTGACATTCAAAGTAGCATGATCACTGATTTTCTGGCCAAGGGCGGAAGCATATCCAAATTTCTAAACTGTTCCCTTCCCGCCGTAGACCATGCACAGCAAAATGGCGACAGCGAAAGCTGGCGCCGAGGAGACTATGGTGCACCCTGGGCCATAGATGACAGGAATTAGAATTATATATTAATACCTTCAGCTGCTGACGGGCGTTGATATATATCAACGTGGACAGGTGAAAATGTGTGCCCCGACTGGGACTCGAACCCAGGATGTCCTGCTTACATGGCAGACGCTCTATCCATCTGAGCCACCGAGTGCACAGAGGATAGTGCGACTGCAGGGACTATCTCGCGCACGTCTCCCGCGATGTCCACATTCTCATCTTATATGTCCACACACTACATTCGTAGTGTCCCTACCCAACACACTCATTACTCGTGGAAGACATTCTTACCAAGTTCCGTAAGAGTTCGGGGAATATGTGTGCATCCGCACAGAAGAAGGTCATGGCCTGCGTTGCCAGAACTATATACTTATATGGATATGGTGCCTGTTCTTTCGGACATGTCCGACAGAACAGACACCAGTTCTGACAATACCAGCCATGACCTTCTTCCGTGCGGATGCACACACATTCCCCGAACTCTTACGGAACTTGGTAAGAATGTCTTCCACGAGTAATGAGTGTGTTGGGTAGGGACACTACGAATGTAGTGAGTGGAACATATAAGGTGAGAATGTGGGTCTCGCGGGAGACGTGCGCGAGGATAGTCCCTGCAGTCTGGACAATGTAATTACGCGAAGATTGGCAGATACTGGATGCCGTCTCAAGTTGCCCAGCACCAGAGTAACGTTCATCCTCACATAAACGAAGCATGCCCTCCGTCACCTCTATCTCAGCTTTCGGGAGATTTTTTGTCGTTGTACAAGCGCCGCTGCTTTTGTAATTTTACGAACCTCCACTTCTTTACATTTGGCTTTTGTGGCACACTGATTTGGCTTGAAGTGATTGCTGTGACGTGGATCTGTGGTTTTTGTCTGCATCTTTTTGTGGAGTTTTTCTATTATTATGGGTTTATATCCATTTTATGAGCAGCTGTTTTAATTATATTGATTTCATTTTGCTGGTCTGTGTCGCTCTCACCTATACAGTACTAAAAAAAAGGATCAACTTTGTAATTAATGTAACAGTATTCGCTCTAAAGCCCACAAAATCAATGTCTCTCTGTACTAGTGTAAAGGGCGTTTCAGTTGCATAAGTGAATTTATGATCTTTTTCCAAACATGGGACACTTTCATGATGTTACGATATATCATAGCATCTTTGCCACTCATACGTTTGTAAGCACTTTGTATTGTATCAAAACATGTCGTGTATGCTAGAAATCTTTATTGTGCCAAATTTTAAGTGCTCAGCGAGAAAAATTTACGTGTGTAACGACAAGAATGCAGTGGGAATGTATTCACATCTGTTGGACGAATGTAATGAAAACAAACACTCCAAGGCAACATTTCACGTAAGTCACATCCAATGAAAATCTGTAATGAAAGCATGAAAACCGTCTGAAGATGAATCACAACGATTCGAAGCCGGTAACGGTACCCTTTGAATAAAGGAACTGAAAGTAAATTTGTGGCTGGTTGCTGTCTCAACACCATCAACATTTGTCTTCAAATAACGGCCACGGTCTCCAACCATGTCATCATATGACAAAATTACAATTTTACTGCCCTTTAAGGCCTGTAGTTATGTGTTAGTGACAAAATGACAATAAAGAAAACAGTTACAATTTGAGAAAGAAAGTTTAACCCACGTGACAGCCGGTGAAAGCGCTAAACTAACTTTAACACTGTCTGCATACAAAATTCTCACCAGAGTAAGCTATTTTTACTCGTGCGTCACCGTCCACCTAAGTTCTCAATATGCAGATGTGACCTTCGGAGGAGCTGCAGCCCTAATTTCTGCTGATGAAGAACAACGGTGTAGCGTGGTCCCTCGCCATTTTCATGGCAGTCAGACTTGCTCAATGACAACTATGCTGGAGGTAATCATCGAAAGCTCGGGATTTTCTCCGCATCTGACGCGGCAAGTAAACCGAGAACTTTTTTATCCAAGGACTCTGTCACGAAAGATTTCGTAGCCAACAGTGCGTTTTAAAATTATGTATTATACCTGAAATCCTTTAAAAGTCTCTCAATTGTTTTCATAAAATGCACATTATCTTTTTCTGCAGCGATTATTGTGACTAAGCGAAACTAGTTTAGTCTGGCCCCAAAACTGTGGGTTCTTTGCTCTGGGAGAAGGCTCATCAAACTATAACACATGAAATATTTGCTCACTTTATTACATACATGAATCAAATATTTAATTAACTCTGACACCTTTCTTTACCATAGGAGTACTGGATAACAAATGACACTGAGTAGCAACGATAATTTGATGCACTAAGTAACAAACTATTCTCTTGAAGTGCAGTGTTTGAGGTACAGAACAGTTCATCTGAAACTAACTATTCGTTGGCCCCAGACGATGGTGCTGACTACATGATATTGACCTAAGTACGAGGGCGCTACTATGCTGAGAAGGGAGGCGCGGTCTTGAGGAGCACCTGCCATACGGCGTTGCAGATTCAGTGAGGCCTCGCTAATGTCTGTGGTATCGATTCGTGTTGCCAGCTTTGGTGTGGCATAGCGATCTATCTCTGTATGATAAAGGAACGATCATTCTTTTCAGTAACTTACTTTTTATTCTCTCAAAGTTTCGTATTTTACTTATTCTATTTGATTGTGATTGCACCTCTTAGCCCACGACATAATTTTCCGTATGAGCCACCCTCCCCACCTCTCCCTTCCTGCAACCTTCTCCTCCTCAGATTTAGGAAAAGCTTTGCACTTTATTTAATGGAACACGCTATTTGAAATTTGGAAGTTATCAGGGAGTGAAAAATTCAAATTCAAATGTGTGTGTAATCTTATGGGACTTGACTGCTAAGGTCATCAGTCCCTAAGGTTACACACTACTTAACCTAAATTATCCTAAGGACAAACACACATAGCCATGCCCGAGGGAGGACTCGAACCTCCACCGGGATCAGCCGCACAGTCCATAACTGCAGCGCCTAAGACCGCGCGGCTAATCCCGCGAGGCTCAGGGAGTGAAAGACGGTCGATAAACACTACAGATAAGCAACAAACAGAAAAAGTTCAAAGTGAAGTGCTATAGAGGACTGCTTACCATTAAATGAGTAAGAAATCAAAAACTACTCATTCAAATCGGTGAAAAAATTAAGCACTACTTGATTAAAAGAACGGACACACACACAGATTAGTTAATATAATGGAAGGAAGTGCAAGGGGGTAAAAATAGTAGAGCAAGATGAAGGCTTTACTACAGTAAGTAGGTTCAAGACTATGTAAGCTGCGATAGTTGTGCAGCGAGGAAGACACTTCCACGCGATAGCCCGATGTGGAGAGCTGCATCAAACCAGTCTTGGAGCCGAAGACCACCACAAGATGAGTAACGTTCGCAAAAAGTACTGTCAACGCCCAGACTACAAGATGGTGCAGTTCTCCAAGGCTGCTAGCTGCCAAATGAGCGGTGTTCCGTATCAGCCGCCGTGACTGCTGACAAACGTGCCACCGTGTCCGGTCTTCATAAACGCATAGCGGTCGCTTTCTCCTCATCCATTCGAAAGCGTCGAGAATCGGGCAGCGGCGTATCGCACCGCTAAAGGCATCTGCAGCGACGATTGTCGTTCTGCATGCCGCCTCCATCCAACCCAAAACTGTCAACAGTACTGTGCAGTCTTATTTAAATTCTTCCAAAACAGTGTAACACACTTGCTGCTCCTGTACATGCTTTACTTCGCTGTAACAAGAATAGAAATAAATATAGTTGATAGAGTAGTATCAAGAGCGTAAGAAAATTCACAAAAGAAAACTTAATGAGCGCACTAACCGAGGTAGATGATGATCAGGAGTCTTTATGCGGCTATGGAACAACATTACATACTTTGCGGAAATGGTCGCGTTCAGAGTTTAAAAATGCGATACTTAGCAATCCAATTGTAGGATCATAGTCTAGGTTCGATTATTTGGTTGCACGCATCTCACTTCCCTATGATTCATCACTTCATTCCTCTAACCGACTTGATAAAACCTTTGCTACATCTTCATCCGAATCTGTATGAGGTCTCTCTTCATATTTCCTGGACCGCATTATTTTCCTTCCATTTTCTAACTTACTCACCTTGACATTCTATAAATCCTTTTATGTCTTTTATAGTTCTGTGCATCCTAGAGTGAATACTCTTGTTAATTTTTTAATCATTGTACTAGTAGTAGTGAACAAGAAAACCAATAACGAACTCCGAAAGTTTGAAAAACGAAATCGTATCGATGTAGTCGAGCTCAGTGATTTTGCCTCAGTGGGTCTCATGTGCAGTTGGCAGTTTATTGCGCTGTAATATACACAGAAGACACAGCCTGCCTCATATTACGCAACGTATTTTAATAGTTTTGATCCTCGCAGTAATACTGCGGGCACCTACAGACGGTAATTTTATTGCACAACCGGAAATATTGTGCAATATTACGTACTGAACGTGGCTCTTTGTTTACAGCAGCTGCCGCTGTTGGAGCAACGTTCCCTGCTTCCGCTTATGACGTTATATGAACAAACACTGTCGCGTTACGGGAGGTGAAGCAAGCATGAGTTTTCGGAATGTACACAAGTAAGCTCATCGAACTAAAATATAGACACGTAGCGTTTGGAAGGGCTTGCAGGTGGAGTGGAACAAACAGCAGCTGTTTGTCACACGACTGAAGCAAGCGAGCCCGTTGCTGCCGTTCTGTCTGGTGTGAAATCGTGAGCAATGACGTGACACAGGGCCAAATCCTCCCCTCAGTCGGGCTCGCTAACACTCACCTGTGGAGTGGCAGATTCGAATCCTGGTGTCGGAAGGATTTTCACCAACCGCGTTTCGCCGTTCATATGATGAGAGGTGGTGGCGCAAATTTTCTAGTCACCAGATTTTTCACCAGTGTCGTATATTAAATTCCATACCTTCCCGTAGCAGCTGATGGAGCGAGGGCATGTGCCACTGTTAACTGTGGACGTGGACGTTAAGCTCAGCGGCTACCTTATTGCTGTTCGAGAGGAGTAGGCTGGTTCTGGCACCGGATTTCACCCTCTGGCCCCTCTCATCATACATCATTACAACACGCCGAGGTGACAAATGTTATGGGATAGAGGTATGGAAATGTACAGATGGCGGTACATCGCGTACACAAGGTATAAAAGGACAGTGCATTGGTGGAGTTGTCATTTACACTCAGGTGATTCATGCAAAAAGGTTTCCGACATGAGTATGACCGCACGACATGAACTGACATATTTTGAACGGGAAATGGTAGTTGAACCTAGACGCATGGCACATTCCATTTCGGAAATCGTTAAGGAATTCAATATTTCGAGATACAGAGTGTCAAGAATGTGCCGAGAATACCAAGTTTCAGACATTACCTCTCACCAGGGATAACGCTGTGGCCGATGGCCTTCACTTAACGACCGAGAGCAGCGGCAGTGTGTAGTGGTGTCAGTGCTTGTAGACAAGCTACGCAAATAGCAGCAGATTTCAATGTGAGACGTATCACGAACGTATCCGTTAAGACAGTGCACCGCAAAGTGGCGTTAATGGGCTTTGGCAGCAGACGACTGACGAGAGTGCCTTTGGTAACAGCACGACATCGCCTGCAGTGCCTCTCCTGGACTCGTGACCATATCGGTTAGACCCTAGAGGATTGGAAAACCATGGCCTGGTCAGAACAGTCCCGATTTCAGTTGGTAAGAGCTGATGATAGGATTCGACTGTGGCGTAGACCCAATCTCGCCATGGACCCAAGTTGTGAACAAGGCAATGTGTAAGATGATGGGGGCTACATAATGGTGTGTGTTTTTCATTGGATGGACAGGATCCTCTGGATGTTCAGCTACTTCGAGACCATTTGCAGCCATTCATGGACGTAATGTTCCCAAACAACGATGGACTTTTTATTCATGACAGTGCTCCTTGTCACTGGACAACCATTGTTCGCGACTGGTATGAAAAACGTTCTGGACTATTCGACCGTCCGCCATGAATCCCATCAAACATTTATGGGACATAATAGAGAGTTAGTGCACAACATCGTGCACCGAAAACACTTTCGCAATTATGGACGACTGTATAGGCAGCGTGGCTCAGTATTTCTGCAGGGGACTTCCAACTACTTGCTGAGTCCATGCCACGTCGAGATACTGCGCTACGTCGGGCGAAGGGAGGTCCGACACGATATTAGGAGGCATCCCTTGACTTTTGTCACCTCAGTGTACGTTCACCATCACGAAACAGATACATTAAAGACAGGTCACTCATCTCGCCGAAAGGGTGCCATTGGGCGCGGAGCAGTAAACCGATTACCCGGTTCATCCTACCCATCGGGGTCTGCAAGCCAAAATTGCCAGAGGGCAGTCTTTTCTTCACTAGAAGGCCAGTACAGTAGTGGATACATCTACTTCACACGAGCCGGAGAGAGGCCTAATGCGTGGAAATAATAAGCATTTTACCAGCCGCTAACACTTAGGTCTTGAAAATGGTAATTATACGTGCAAGACGGGACAGACTAAGTGGAACAAGAATTAAGGGTGACTACTGTATAATGCAGGGTGTTTCTAGTAATATATACTCTCTTTAATTCACTCTTTTAATGAAAACAGACAAAATATTCAAAAGATGTTCAAATGTGTGTGAAATCTTATGGGACTTAACTGCTAAGGTCATCGGTCCCTAAGCTTACACACACTTAACACAAATTACCCTAAGGACAAACACACACACACACACACACACACACACACACACACACACACACATGCCCGAGGGAGGACTCGAACCTCCGCCGGGACCAGCCGCACAGTCCATGACTGCAGCGCTACAGACAAAATAATGCGTTGTAGATGGCAATTCAGAAGGCAGTGAAGATCTTAGCAACGCTACCATTTATTGCAGGATTGAAAATAAACGTAATGTTATTGTTTGGAAAACGGAAGTAGGCGCTGAAGACTTACTGGAAAAGAGAGCATGTGCGCGAGGTTCGACAGTTTTGGAAAGTGGAATTTGGAACAGTACCACCGTCACGGTTACAATTTCGAGAATCAGAGGAAAGTTTGACGTCGATGGAATGGTCCATTATGCAAAGACACAGCGGAGGAAAGAGACGGTCAAAAGACAACAGAAGTGGTGTTGCAGTGGCTCATGTGAACACACATTTGCCCAAAAGGTCTGTGGCAATGTTTTCGTGAGACTGTGATCAGTGAAGACAGTGTTCTCAGAACTTCGCGGATGCAAAAGATGGAAGCCTTACGTTCCGGCTCTTCTCCTTGCTGTAAACGAGGATAATCCCGATATGCGAATTAAATCTCTAATTCTTGGGTCAGAGGAAGCTACCTTTAAACGCAACCAAACTGCATAATGTCGTGTACGGGGCTAACGAAAATACACCCGTAACTGAAGAAGGGCATGATAATCTACTAGAACTGTCAGTCTCGTGTCGTCTATCGTCTAGAAGCTTAATCGGGCCGTACTTCTTTGAAACGGCTGTCACACGTCGCTCTTACCTAGAGCGGTTGCAGATGTTAACTTCAGGTCTTAACATTTTCAGCAGTAAAGATTATTTATTACCTTCAACAGGATAGCGACCACCTCACTTTCAAGTTGATGTGTGGGACTTTCTTAATAGAGATAGGTTGGACGAAGACGGAAGTGCTGTGGAATATCCAGCTCGATCACCGGATTTAACGTCTTTAGACTTCCATCTTTGGGGTACTGTCAAAAACACAGTGTGTAACACCGCGAAACCATAAACACTAGATGATCTTGGAGACTAAATTGAGCAAGCCTGTGATGCTATTCGATTAGAAACGATTAACTGTTACGTCACTCTGTTCTAGTTCGTCGTCGACGATGACTGTCGCGCGGGGTAGCCGCGCGGTCTCAGGCGTCTTGTCACGGTTCACCCGGCTCCCCCCGTCGGAGGTTCGAGTCCTCCCTTGGGCGTGTGTGTGTGTGTTGTCCTTAGCGTAAGTTAGCTTAAGTTAGATTGATTAGTGAGTGAGCCTAGCGACTGATGACCTCAGCAGTTTGGTCCCATAGAACCTTACCACAAATTTCGACGATACTTTGCGGTGGAAGGTGCTAATTTTGAGGGGGTACTACCTTAAGTTACATCTTAGTTTATATGACATCATAAACGTTTTCCCTATCTTCTTTAAATAAAGATATATTCGGTTTCAAGGAGTATATATTTTATTTTGGAACCTCACATAGTTAAGCATAGTGGTGTTCGATGTACGTCCAAGGAATACGTGACCTGTGAAGGCTGTAATTCTTCGATTTTGTGTTTTCCGCTTAATAATCTACTCTGAAAAGACTATCTTGATATGGTGTACAGGATATTCTCAAATTCGCACCATAGCTCTTCACAATACGAAGTGTCACAGCATTTTAAAAACAAATAATCCTCATCTTAAAACACCCCACGATCCCCCGTTTGCGGTAAAAAACCGATAGAAAGAGTAATTGCCTCATTTAGTTACAGGATGTATGTATAGCCACCTCGGTTGCATAAAATTATTGACCAATTGACCATGGTTTCGTCTGCACTAAGGCAGTCTTCATCAGAATAGAAAATATAATGTCATGTCATTATATTTTATATTCTGATGAAGACTGCCTTAGTGCAGTCGAAACCATGGTCAACTTGACAATAATTTTATGCAACCGAGGTGGCTATACAGACATCCTGTAACTAAATAACCTGAACCCCAAACAATAAAAATGTTTAAAATTCCATAATTACCAAATCATGAAATATAACGCCACACTTCCCATGAGCGTACCTCATGACCACGGGTCAAATGCTAGGGAGAAGACAGGATTCCCGTTAGAAGAACAGTGTGTAGACAGCATGTCCCATACTTGCATCTCCCGCCTTCACGTAATACGAGAGAGTCGTTACTGTCCTTGATACATCAGCTTTGGCCTGCGGTATTCACATACGCGAAGCACACGGAAAATGTTGCAAGCGGATAGATAGGTAACAGCGGCCAGCTACGGTGGTCTGGAGTAACTGCAGTAACTGCGGCACTGAAGATGCCTCGTGCGCTGACATTTATCCAGGTGATGCCATAACCTACTAATCACATCGTTAAGTTTAGATCTTCAGCAACAAGTCTGGCGCTGTAATTCCTTTACTTTAGCTACGAACATAACGCTCGCTGTTCTTGGCAGTGCGCTGTCGTTTCTTTACCACTGACGGAAAGTAGGCACTTCGTTTAAACATATGGCTTCGAGGGCCCGAAAGGTTATCAGCCACTCACCCAGAGGGCCTTCTCCTGTAGAACGTTTGGCATCTTTATTCCTGAATCGTGAGTGGGTTGCGCTTTAGTGCTAAGATCAGAAGTGGATGACTGCAATGAACAGACTTAATTACACGACGGGTAATTTCAGCAAAATCAGCCGAGGGTCTGGATTTATTCGGCTTTCTGTTAGCTAGCTTTCGAATCAGTGGAAAATTTATGTTAAAAGGTGGAATTTAGGGATCTGAACAACGCTTCATTTACAGACTATTTGTGCTGGCGGATACAGGTACATTTAGACAGGAACTACTAAAATACACACAAAATTTTTTGTATATCATTATTGCTATCTGCGATTTTGTGGCATCTGATTAAAAAACAATTACAAATATCTAATGTACCCAGCCTAGGATTCTTACGAAGTAGGATTGACAGAAGAGATAGAAAAGATCCGCGGAAGAGCGGCGCGTTTCCTCTCGGTGCGTGAGTGTTATGGCGGTGCTCAACGATCTCCATTGGCAGACGCTACAGGAGACGCGTTGTCTTTCACAGAGAAGTTTACTATTGAAATTTTGAGAGTACATTGCGGGAAGAGTTGGACCACATATTATTTTCTCCACATAGGTCTCGCGAAGTGATCACAACGAGGAAAAGAGAGGAATTAGAATTCATACAGCGATTTACTTACAATCATCTCTTCTTCCATTATCATAACTGTACCAGAAGTACCCTCCGCCACGCAGACTATGGATGTCAATGCCAACAGCTTTGGAAGGGTGTATAGAGTACCCCTGGGTATTTTAGCCTAGCTACTTTACATGCCGTTTCTGCGAACATGATGTGTTATGTCTCTTATTGGAAGGATGTCACACAATACTTCGATAAAATAGGTTGTATGGAGCAATTTCAGCCAAACATGTTGCATGCTGTCAGTTACTAACGATAATGGTAAGACTGCCCTGTCAACTTTGGAGTGGGGATTGGGGGGAGCCGGCCGGGGTGGCCGAGTGGCTCTAGGCGCTTCAGTCTGGAACCGCGCGACCGCTACGGTCGCAGGTTAGAATCCTGTCTCGGGCATGGATGTGTGTGATGTCCGTAGGTTAGTTAGGTCTAACTAGTTCTAAGTTCTAGAGGACTGATGACCTGGAAAGCCTGACTAAAGTCGACCAAACTTTCTTCATATGTTACTTTACTGTCAGCAAAAAATACTACGTGAATGAGGCACTCTTACAGTAATTAGAAGTAGAGAAGGAATTACTCGTAAAAATCTGAGTGATTCTGAAAATTTAATCTAACGTAGCGTACACTTGATTTTTTGTTGGAAAACAAAAAAATTAACTCAGTAATCACCTATAGTAGATAGGATCTCGGTGCAGTTCACAAACTGCAGAGACAATTACACAGTTCTGCGTGACAACTAAGAGAGTAATATGTCATAAAAATGGGAGAGGCTTACCAGTCTTCAGATCGAAGATGACAAATACGAATAAAGTAGTCGCGAGTTCCTAAAAGGAAGCTCCAAACAGCATAAAAAGTCAAGGTAAAGCCGTAGCTGGGGGGTAGTGGAGGACCGGAAGAATAAACGCGATGTACTCCCTGCAGAGGTCGGTGACATCCTGAAAAGGACAACTACAAGGAAATGACAGTAGGCTGATTACAAAATGAGATCTGGGCAGGATGGAGGAGGGTGTCAAGAAAGGAACCAATACCCAGGCAAAGGCCGCCAGGTCGACAAGCTAAGGGCAAGAGAACAGTCAATAAAACTTGCACTTACTTCAATCAGCACATCGTTCCACTGCTGCACAATAAGCAATAGATGTAAAGTTAGATATGATTTGTTAGAAACGCTGATCGTTGTTATACCAGTAATTTAATCAAGGTACATCAACAGAGGAAAGCCTTAAGAACGGGATTCAGAATTTTTTTTTCCTTTATTTTCCCGACAACTGCTTTGTACCTCGCGAGTTCAGTCACCGCATCGGCGACGCATCGCCGACTACGAAGAGCGTCTGTTTTTCTGCGGACGACACAGCCAATCGCGCCTCTGAAAATACACCTCCTTTGTTCGCCGCCACGAAATGTTGACGGTGTGAACGGAGGAAAAAAATTCGGGGTGCGAATAGCTTGATGTAGCTGTCTGACTACATGGCATTCATATTGACTCATACGATCATGCAGTCTTTCCCTTTCTCTCTCTCCCTCTATCTCTCTCCATTTACATCATTACTCTGTAGCTCACAAGTGCTTGGCAGAGAGTTCTTGGAACCTATCAATCCACTTCCGAATAGCACGGGGTACAAATGGAAACCTAAATCTTTCGGTGCGACCTCTCATTTGGGTTTTTCTTTACGATCGTCATTTCTCCCTGTGTAGATGCAAGTCAGTGTTCAGAAGAGAAAGATGGTTGAAATTTCTTGGAAAGATCCAGCCGCAACGAAAATCGCGAGTTTCTTTTAATAACTCCTGGCCCACCGCGTTTTTCGTATTCGTGACACACTCTCCCCTGTTTCGGGATAATACAATATAAAACAAAACCAGTTGACCTTTTTTGAACTTTTCCTGCGTTTTCCACATATCTTATCTGGTAATAATACCATACCGTGTAAGAATACTCCCGCACAGCACGGGATACGTGATAGCCCCTCGATCGTATCAAGCTGACGCAGACGATGTTCATTTTCTGTTCTGGCAGACTTCAAGAATTTGAAATGGTTTGAATCACGTGTCTATGCATGAGCAGCGCCTATTAGACGGAGGGGGTCCGACAGCCGATGAGTTCCAGTCATTCCACCAGCAAGAAGGTAGACGTCTCGTGTTGTCTGTAGTTTAACCATGCCTAAACGGTCAATACCGCGGTTCGATCGCTTCGGCATAGTTATTTGTGCCAGGAAGGTCTCTCAACAAGAGGTGCGTCCAGGCGTCTCGGAGTGAACCAAAGCGATGTTGTTTGGAAATGGAGGAGATACAGAGAGACAGGAACTGTCGATGACATGCCTCGCTCAGGCCACCCAAGGGTGGATGCAGTGGATGACCGCTACCTACGGATTGTGGCTCGGAGGAACCCTGACAGCAACGCCATCATGTTGAATAATGCTTTTCGTCCAGCCACAGGACGTCGTGTGATGACTCAAACTGTGCGCAATAGGCTGCATGACGTGCAGCTTCACTCTCGACGTCCATGGCGAGGTCCATCTTTGCAACCACGACACCATGCAGCGCGGTACAGATGGGTCCAACAACATGCCGAATGGACTGCTCAGGATCAGCATCACGTTCTCTTCAACGATGAGTGTCGCATATGGCATTCCAATTTTCTGTACAGTTTCCGGAGCTCTCGGAACTGAGGTGATGCTAAACTTTTTTGATGTGTGTATTTTTTTGCCGCCAGTTTATGCTAGTCCCGTTCTCTATGCGGTCGCAATGCCAGTTTGTGGTTGCACAGAGCAGGAGGCTTTTGTGTGGTCCCAATTTGATGGGTCGCTCTTTCCCTAATCCTCCTAAATGGGAGGTGGTCGGAGAAGACTTGATTAATCTCAAGGGCGAGTAATTTTCCCGTGAAGGACGCTGCTTTCCAACAAACGCTGCAGAGAAACTTGAAGTCCTGGCAGGAAGCAGCACCTTATAGGAACGGTTTAAGCGGCAGCACGAAACGGTCAACGGAAATGCCTACAGTCTGCTCCTAATTATGACTGGCTGGAACATCTAAATTTTACACAACTGCTGAGTGCTTTTGGGAGTTTGCGGCTTCGAGTACTCTACCGACAGTCCTCGAGGCGTGTAGAAGTCGTATGCCCTCTGGGGCAGAAGTGATGATTCCGTAGTGTATTTCGGAACTCGAGAGAAGGTGATCATTCATGAGCAAGTGAGTTATTTCTTGTAGTACGGAAAAGAGAATCGGAAAGGGCATGCCCGACCTCTGGCGAGGATTTTGGATTGATTCAGTTCGGTTTTCTAAGTTTGATGTTTATCATTTAGCGAGCGTCCATACGCCCAATAGGCAAACATAGATTTAAGATCTATGAAAACTGCGGTTCGGTCGTTTTGGTACAATAAATAAATGTCGCAGTAAATGGTACGATTTCCGGTAGTATTGGTGGCACTGGTGGGGAAAGACTCATGAATGAATGTTTGAGAGAGAAACTGGAAGACGACGAATTCTCTTAATTTTTTGTTCGTTTGTTCTGGACATAACTGGAAACGCACGTCTTTCAGTGTTTGTCCATTGTGTATTCTATATCCTTAGAAAATATTAATTGCAGAGAAATAAAAATTAGTTGATAGTGTAACTTCTGCGCTTTTATGTAACCAAAGCAATTAATTTAGATTCAAGTACAGTTTGTTTACACAAACGTAAAAGAAACATATATTATTATTATTTTGTACTCAGTAGACCTTTCTTCACTATGAGCAAAGGCAAGAGATTTCTCTTATTATTGATAAGCGCGAAAGTTGGTTCAAGTGGTTCAAATGGCTCTCAGCACTATGGGACTTAACATCTGAGGTCATCAGTCTCCTAGAACTTAGAACTACTTAAACTTAACTAACCTAAGGACGTCACACACATCCATGCCTGGGGCAGGATTCGAACCTGCAACCGTAGCGGTCGCGCGGTTCGAGACTGAAACGCCTAGAACCGCTCGGCCACAACGACCGGCAGCGCGAAAGTTGTTTATGAAAAAAAGAAACATGACAAGCTTGGCAAAGCATCGACGCGACGTTTGATATGTTTTTGTTTGGCATTTTTTAAACTTTCCTTTTTTTGGTGAAACTGCGTTTGCTAGCGCTATATGATACGTATGCATAGATTTTTTTTAAAAACGTTACTATAATATCCCTCTCTCTTACGTTACTATATTCCCCAGGTTATGGAGCCCTTGATGTGTCCTCACTCAGTTTCTAGACGGTTCACTGCATCCAGTTTCCAGGTGAATCTAGTAAGACACTGAGTTCACACGCAAACAAAGCGATCGAAATAAGGTAACTCCCAAAGGGTATGCAACACATCCAACACAGAGGTAAAGCGTTTATGATCTAATCTGACCAAAGGTAACAGGAAAACTATCGTAGTCGACAGTTACTTTTGATGTCCTACAGCAGTTTCAAACTCTAGGCAGACACCTCGATTAGATTGTGGAGCCAAGTAGATAGCTGGACGGTGGCGCTTAGTGAGGATTTAATTGTAGCCAACGAATTATATTCCTTTCCGTGGAAATTTGAGTGTGATGCTTTTGTGTAACTGTTTAGCTATTGATGCTGAAACGTATTACTGTTTCATTGTTCTTGTTCATATTTTAGGCATAAGTTTCCAAGAGCCAGTTGCCTGTTGGAGGCGGTGTGTGAAATGTTAGCGGCCTATATGTTCGGAGTCCACCTGTCGGATCTGTGAAACTAGAAGTGGTTGGACTGACTTCGAAGCGAGCCAAGGTGAGGCTGACGACCTTTATTTAGACTGCCTACGTGTGTAACGGCGCAGAGAATTAATCCGTGTCCACCAATAAACGATTCCGATTGAATTTGTGAAACAATACATCGCGTAATTTGTCTCTGACACCGCGAATGGCCGAGAACGCGTGATTCCGTCCGCGGCAGTCAGTGTGGTTTCGAGCGATGCCCGCAGAAGCCCAGTGCACGGACGAAGTGAACGTGTCACCTTCAATGGTAGAAAACGAAAACAGAAACATATTCAGATATAAAACTGAGACTATGCACATCATCTTTAACTTCAGTTGTAAAGCAAGTCCACAAGGCTACAAGGGACGTTCAAAACAAATTTTTCCTCGGCAAATTTCAGCCGAAAAGATGCAGAATTTGCTGTGGGACATCGTGGAGTATTCCCTCTTCAGCCCCTATACTTTCAGCCCCCATACTGGCTCTACGTAGCCATCAGAATGGCGTCTGCAACGGGGGTGCGTTCCAAGCAGAGGGCTGTCACTGAGTTTCCTTTGGTGGAAAAACCAGGCTATTACAGACATTAATAGGCGCTAGCAGAATGTCTACGAAGTCCTGGACATGCACACAAGCACGGTGAGCCGTTGGGCGAGGCGTCTGTCATCACCGCAAAAGTTTTGTTCTCCTGCAATATTGGAATGTGCGGACACTCTCAGTCAAGGCAATCAATCACCTTGTTGCTCAACTGGACGTCTCTGTTGGTAGTGCTAACAGACTCGTCCACCAGCTGGGGGACCCAAAGGTGTGTATCCGCTTGATTCCTCGCCCTCTAACAGAAGACCATAAACAGCAACGAAGGATCATTTGTGAGGAATTGCTGGCGCATTACGAGACTTATCGAACATCGTCACAGGTGATTAAACGTGTGTTCACAGCTTCGAAACGAAAACAAAACGGCAATCCATGGAGTGGCACCACAACACTTCTTCCTAAAGAAAAACTTCAAAACTGTTCTCTCAGCAGGTAAACTCATGGTGACGGTCTTCTGGGACACTGAAGGAGATATTGTGTATAATGTCCTCCCGCACGGTGTAGCGATCAACTCTAAAGTGTATTGTGCTGCCCTCAGGATACAGATGAAACGATCCCAGATTGTTCGTCGCCACAACCTCTCCTTTTGTACGACAACGCAAGGCCTCACCTAAGTCTGCGTATCTGAGAGGAGCTCACAGAACTTCATTGAACTGTTCTTCCTCATCCACTCTACAGTTCGGATCTCGCACCTTCTGATTCCCAACTGTTTGACCCAGTGAAGAATGCACTCTGCGGAAAGCAGTGCGTGGATGACGGGGAGGATATTGATGCAGCAAGGCGTTGACTCCGGCGTCGACCAGGAGAGTGGTATCGTGCGGGTATATAGGCCCTCCTAGTAAGGTAGCGTAATACCGTCGCATTGAACGGAGATTATGTTGAAAAATAGTTTGTTGCCGAAAGTGTAGCATAACTTATTTACCTACCCTCCTATTAATTAAAGCTTCTCTCACTAGACTGTACTCCTCGGCAGTTAAGGCAGTGTATTCTCGACTAGTTACTGTATTTTCCATCGTTTATAATGGTAAGGACACAAATTATGGAAGCCATTATCCTGAAGAGCTTGCTCATGATTTGCTTATAAAAGGTTATTATATTTGCCTTGACAACTGGTACACTGTTCCAGACTAACGAGTGAGAACACCCATATTATAGGCACAATGCGGCGAAGCAGAGAAGAGTTCCCTGACTTCATAAAAAATGAAATACTAGAGAAGGCTAAATGCGTAACGGTATACACAAACAAATTGATGCTGAAGTGAGAGGATGAGAGAGACGTGACCATCGACACATTTTACGGCGATGAATTTCCAGAAGTAAATTCAAAGTACCGCATTGTGAAAAGGTCACATGTCATCGACAGCGATAGGAACATGTGGATAGGTGCGATTTCCGGTTGAAAAGCTACCAGGTGACCAGAAGCAGACTGAAAAAAAAAATTATAATATTTGTTGCCATTAATTTGACGTTGATTTTTCTATGCATAGTTCTGAGAAAACAACGTGGTGGTGAAAAAAGGGGATCAGAATCCATGATTAGCCTCATGGGAAAGTTGGCCGTACTCTCTCCACAACAAGGGTCATCACTGGACACACACCTCGAATACTAATACTGACTCGTCTTCTAACCAGACAGTTTTCACAATTTTTGCCAAGCACCACGAAGAAAATACCAATAAGACGTTGAATACTTTCGAGAAGAGTCCTTCGAAAAAGAACATCTTATTAACGTGCAGAATGTGAAGTTCCTCTGAGCAGCACTCCGTTTTACAAAATTTCAGATAGAAAACGACATCAGATTATGTGAAAATAAAATACATTTCTCTTGTTTAATATATTCTAATCTAGGCTAATTCTTTTCAGTTTTGGTCAATTGCGTAAAAAAAACCAGAAAACCGTCTTGATGGTTGAGCGAGGCACATGGCGAAACTGCGCCAGACGTCGCTAGGGGAAATTTCCCTCTCAGGAAGAGGAGTGTGCACGAAAAATACTCACTTGAGGGGTTAATCACTCAATGAAGAAAAATATCTACATCTGCATACATACTCCACAAGCCAGTACGGCGGAGTGTCTGACAGTCATTCTTTTCCTAGTTCACTTGCAAATGGAACGAGAGAGAAACGACTGTCTGTATGCCCCCGTAGGAGCTTTGATTTTTGTTATCTTGCCCCTTCGCGGTCCTTGCGGAAAAAGTATGTAAGCGGCAGTAGAATCGTTCAGCAGTCAGTCGCAAATGCCTGTCCTCTAAATGTTTTCAATAGCGTTTCGCGAAAAGAACGTCATATTACCTGCATGAATTCACAAAGCATCTCGTACTAATCGCGTTCTGATGAAATCTACCGTAAGAAATCTAGCAGCTCGCTTCGGAATTGCTGCTATGTATTCTTGTAATTTGACATGGTTATCCGAAGCATTCGAGGTGTAACGACCGAATCATGGAGGGCTGCCAGAAAAAAAAGTCATCCAATTATGAATATTAGCTGTAAGTATTGTAACATAGTTAGTGGTGCAGAGTGCAAGCCGCTTTCGTCAGTCCATTTAGAAGTCATAAGCAATCAGAGGCCACTGATTTCACAGTCACCGATTTCGAATTGAGAGGTGAAAAGCGAAGATCACGGGGTAGATGGCGGAAAGGTGTGGAGCAGTGATTTTGAAAAAGGGAACGAGAAGTGGACCGGAGTGAACGTAGAGAGTTGGTGGGAAAACAGGACTAGGTGGCTAGGCTTATGTCCCAAATAGACCCAGCCTGCAAAACTACTGATTGTTTTAATTTCAAGTTTCACATCGGGTAACAAATGACAAAATAAATATTTTTTCGTCTGATATAATTATAAATTAGGTTTCTGGATTTTTTTCCTTTACTCGTCCCTTGGATATCGCCAAATTTCATCATTCTAGGTCAACGGGAAATATCCTACAGGTTTTGATGAGTGAGTTTGAGAGTATCAAAATGTGGGACCTCAATAGAAGTAGCTGTTTGTTGCACTGACTGAGAAGATTACGTTTATTACATCAGCAAGGACCTATAGGCCTCAGTATGTGACACAAATTTCAACTTCATGCGTCTTCCTCTTCCTGAAGAAAGGGGTCTTAACAGACGGGGCGAACAGACAAGGAGTCAGATAAGAAATGACAATAAATTTGTCTCGCGTGATATAACTACAAATTTACAGTTTTCGGATTTATTTTTCTTTGGTTGTACTGTGAAATCTTCCTTTTCACCAAATTGAATGATTCGGCAAAGGGGGAGTACTCTTATAGGTTCCGATGAATGAGTTCCCTAGTATCAAAAAATGTGACATAAATGGCCGTTTCTTCTGACTCCACTGACTTAGAAGCTTCCCTTTTTTACACCGCTAAGGGACTATTTAGAATCTGAAATTTCAAAGGTGGCAGGGATAAAATACAGGGAGCGAAAGGCTACTTACAATTTGTACAGAAACCAGATGCCAGTTATAAGAGTCGAGGGGCATGAAAGGGAAGCAGTAGTTGGGGAGTGAGACAGGGTTGCAGCCTCTCCCCGATGTTATTCAATCTGTATATTGAGCAAGCAGTAAAGGAAACAAAAGAAAAATTCGGAGTAGGTATTAAAATCCATGGAGAAGAAATAAAAACTTTAAGGTTCGCCAATGACATTGTAATTCTGTCAGAGACAGCAAAGGACTTGGAAGAGCAGTTGAATGGAATGGACAGTGTCTTGAAGGGAGGATATAAGATGAACATCAACAAAAGCAAAACGAGGCTAATGGAATGTAGTCGAATTAAGTCGGGTGATGCTGAGGGAATTAGATTAGGAAATGAGACACTTAAAGTAGTAAAGGAGTTTTGCTATTTGGGGAGGAAAATAACTGATGATGTTCGAAGTAGAGAAGATACAAAATGTAGACTGGCAATGGCAAGGAAAGCGTTTCTGAAGAAGAAAAATTTGTTAACATCGAATATAGATTTAAGTGTCAGGAAGTCATTTCTGAAAGTATTTGTATGGAGTGGGGCCATGTATGGAAGTGAAACATGGACGATAAATAGTTTGGACAGGAAGAGAATAGAAGCTTTCGAAATGTGTTGCTACAGAAGAATGCTGAAGATTAGATGGGTAGATCACATAAATAATGAGGAGGTATTGAATAGAATAGGGGAGAAGAGAAGTTTGTGGCACAACCTGACAAGAAGAAGGGATCGGTTGGTAGGACATGTCCTGAGGCATCAAGGGATCACAAATTTAGCATGGAGGGCAGCGTGGAGGGTAAAAATCGTAGAGGGAGACCAAGAGATGGATACACTAAGCAGATTCAGAAGGATGTAGGCTGCAGTACGTACTGGGAGATGAAGCAGCTTGCACAGGATAGAGTAGCAGGGAGAGCTGCATCAAACCAGTCTCTGGACTGAAGACCACAACAGCAACGGAGTATAAACCTCATAAACGTATAACGTCTACCCGGTCGTGAGAAAAAGGGTTTTCAACAGTCGGACAGAGAAACTGAAAACAAAGCGGTCTTATAAGGGTTCCGTTTTTACCGATTGAAGCACGGAGTCCTAAAAAAGAAAAAGAAAATCTGTTGTCACCTAGACCAAACAAATACCGAAAAATACCTGTTATTCAGAGCTAAAATATCGGTATCGGTTTTTTGCCAACGCTGCTGGGAGGCGGTGGTTGAGCGACTGGTGGCGCTGCGCTGGAGCAGGCGGGCCGCGGCGCGGCGCGGCGCTGTCCGCCGTGTTCCGGGCTGCGGCAGGTTGTCGACCTCGGCGGCAGCGCCCGCTGCGTCTGCCTCAGCCTCAGCCTCGGTCTGTGCCTGTGCCTCTCCGCCGCCGGGGAATGAGGCCGCGTCTGCCGCCGGCACCTCCGCCTCTCTCAATGAGCGCCGACGCCGCTCGCTGCTTCTTTCCGTGAATGACGAAAGCTGCGGAATGCCGGCAAGGGGTGTCTCCAGCCTTTTGGGTCAAAGTGACACAGATGATAGTGGGTCCAGTTGACTATATTGACACAGGGTCCTGAGCCGTGCGTGGCTCGTGTTCGTGCCATATCTCATTTGACATCCTATTTTTACTGTACCACCACCTCGTTATGTTAATTTCAATTACTGGTGTCACTCAGTTGCCGCCTTGCCTGCCCGTGAGCGGCAGCAGCGGTGCCTACCGATATAAGCCCTGGCGTATTATCTTTGCTGACTGCTATTACTTCCCGGTTATCGCGTATTCGGAGTTAGTTCGGTTCTGCCAGTGACTTGGGAGGCGCTAGCAGTGCAGTTCGGAGCTGGCAGTGTTTGACTTAGGACGCGGCAGAAGTTCAGTCCGGGCACGGCTGCAGTCAGGTCCTGACAGCCAAGACTCGCCCGACGGTTGCTGATACATATCATTTGAGTGCAGACCACCTTGGTTGGTCGTCGGTCGGTCGTCTTGTCGGATGACGTGTACGTTGGCCGGCGATCGCTTTTGGGATGCCTGCGTGTGCCGACTCGTCCTTGTTATTGCACAGTCGCTGCCGTTAGTATTGTCTCGTCCTTCGTGAAAGTGTTCGTGAAACTGTGTGTAGCTCGCTCAGTTATTTTAGTGCTGTCTCCGTGCTAGTGTGAATCAGCCAAGAAATCTCCTCGCGGCACAGTGAGCCGGGCCCGCTGGCGGTCTGTACGCAGTGTCGGAGTGTGTGGGAGCTGTTCCGATTGCTTCGGCGTTCGTGGCTCACCGACGCAGGACAAAGTTGAGTGGTGATTTAATTACCAAAGCGGTCTATTCACACTGTGCTCTTCGTTTTCGTGGTTGGCTGTTGGGGGCTATTCCCGTGAGCAACAGCGAGTTTTCGAGTTGGCGAAAGTTTGGCCACCATTCGGTGGAGTTTAACTGTATTTTGGTTATTTGAAGTCAAAGTGCATCAGCGGAATTTTCTGCGTTGTGGCCGTTAGCGTTCCGGATACTTACCCTAGCCGCTGACGTAAAATTCAGACAGTGTCCTTTCCTCACCGTGTTGTCGCTGTCCAGCTTATGCATGCTTGGTTGTCGGCGGCTACGCCTTTTACGTTTTAGCTTTGGAGTTCCTTGTGCACTGGTCGGGTGGAAAGAAAGTCGTCTTGTCGGTGGGTCTGTTGACTGTCTCGTGGTTGAGTTGTCAGCGGATCGGATGTAGTTGGGCCGACTACCTGTCTCCCCTAAGCGAACGTTAATATTTCAAGTGCGGACCGAGTCCCGGAAACTTCTGATCGCCGCTGGCTGTACTGCCTTTTCTTATTGGTGTTTGTGTATTTTCATGGATGACAGCCAATGGTTTGAATTTGTGTGCTTTTAGCTGGGTTTTAAGTAATGGGCCTTGAGCCTTTTAAAAATTAAGGAGGTTGTGCCCTTAAGCCATAACATCGTGTGACATATTCAGTCGCCCGCATCTCGTGGTCGTGCGGTAGCGTTCTCGCTTCCCACGCCCGGGTTCCCGGGTTCGATTCCCGGCGGGGTCAGGGATTTTCTCTGCCTCGTGATGGCTGGGTGTTGTGTGCTGTCCTTAGGTTAGTTAGGTTTAAGTAGTTCTAAGTTCTAGGGGACTTATGACCACAGCAGTTGAGTCCCATAGTGCTCAGAGCCATTTGAACCATTTGAACATATTCAGTCCACAGTTAAGCTCGGAAATTTGGGCTGTAATGTTTGGGCAACTAAATAAAGTTATATGTGTTCGAGTGTAACTGACAGTCACTCATTTTTGGTCCCTTTCCACAATTCCAACTACCTGTTCTGTCCTGGGGAGTTAACCAGGCGTCTCAGGTTTCAACGGGTGGAAATACCTATTTATTTTGTTATGGACATACACGGAGTACACCGCATAACAGCAAAGTAGCTCATAGTAACTGTTCAAAGTGACGACCGCCAGTCTGTCATGCGTGGCAGCGGCGCATAAGTTCTGCTTCACTGTCTCAAGATTCCCTGGTGTCTGTTGTATCAAATACAGGCAGTTTGGATCCTAGTAAACATGTGTGCATCCGTTTCTGCGGGGGGTTTCATACACCGTCTTGACGTAACTCCAGAGAGAAAAGTTCAGAGGTGTGAGATCCGGCGATCGCGCTGGCCATGGGACAGAACCTCCAATTCCAATCCGACGATGAGGGTACATGTTGTTCAGGCGCTCGCGGATATTAACATCGAAGTGGGCTTGTGCACTGTCGTGCATCATTTCGCAGTCAACAAGGGGTGCAGTATCCAAGAGCTGTGGCAGCACATCTCGCAGAAACACCAGGTAACGGGGACCAGTCAAACAGGGAGGCAGCAAATAAATTTCTATTAGGTGATCCAGGTGGTCAAAGGGTGCTGGGGTATCACACACTGCCTGTTCCAGTGTGCAATAGACAGCCGGGATCCTTGCGAGAGAGCGGCAGAACTGCATACGCCGTTGCACTACATCTTGCTTTCAACAATTACTGTGAGCTTTTTTTTTTTTTTTTTTTTTTTTTTTTTTTTTTTTTTTTTGTGGGGTTTAAGGGCGCTCAACTACTGAGGTCATTAGCGCCCTTACTGTGAGCTATGTTGTTGTTATGCGGTCTACGCTGTGCATGTCCATAACACAATAAATATGCATTTCCGACCATTGGTTCCCTATCTGACTATAATCGGTTGTGGACCCAGTATCACCTGTTCCAGTGTTCCACGAAAGGTTTGAGACAACATGTATGGCTTCTCACTGAGAGCTCATCGGCATCTGGTCTTCTTTTTGGGGTTCACCAGACTTGTGACTAGTTTGATGTGGCCTTCTCCTGTACCCACATCTTCATCTCACGAGGCAGTTCTAGGACATCAGACTCCTATGGCAGTAGGTAACAATTCTAAAAAAACACTGTTAAAAATCGCCTTTGAAAAATATATTTGTGACCGCTGTTAACTACAAATAAACACTAAGACAAAAAAAGAGACGCATCGCAAAGGAATTATGTGAATTGGTCATAAGCTGATGTTCATACAGATACCGACGGAAAATACAGAACTGGAAGCATATGGATGAATTTGTAACGCTGCAGAGCAATTTAACCGCACAGCTAGAAAGGACGGGGACATGTCGATACCAGGGCATATGTGAATTTCATTGCATGTCCTCAGCTGGACAGGAACTATGCCTCGCAGACAGACGCGTCAACACTGTACGCAGAAGTCAGCATGTTGAGAGGGGACGCGCGGTTAGGCTTAGAAGAGCGGATTAGAGTAATCGGCGAATCCCTCCACATTTCAGTACGAGCGATAGCACTATTCGACGATGTTGGCATGATTGGGTCAACCGTGGGCGAACACAACGTAAAGGACCGTTAACACTTTGCCGTCCGCACGTCTCGTACAAATATATTCACTTGGCGCCGGCAGCGCTAATTCGGATTACTTGGCTTGTCGCCGGTCGCTTGTCACCTTTCCTTTGATGAGAAGCTCCAAACACATTGACCTTTGCACGCTTTAATTTTTCCGGAAATCCTCTATTTTGCCGTATCGTTCCACAAACTCGAATTTCCCTTTCAAGTAACTTCTCGGCAAGTTCTACACTGTTATAATAATTACCTACGTAGAATATTAACAGAATCTTCCGTCGGTTCTTGGTAGAACAACATTACAAGGCCATCTTCAGGCATGCCTGAAGATGGCCTTGTAAGCCGAAAACCGGTTAGCAATAAAAATAATATTGTAGAACAAAAGCAAACTGGTGCTTTTCATTTATTATTACCTACGTAGAAGTGATGCCACTTTCCATAAGAAGGTTTCAATAGCTCCATCATTGCTTTTGCTAAAGGTTATCTAGCGCCGGAAATATCTTGAATGAGGAAGTGTATCCCGTACTCGAATCACACAGCATCCGAATTAGTATGCCATATTTGGCAATTTTCGACAGATTGTAAACTTTAAAATATCGTTCCTTCATCAACTGAGATGTTTTGACTTAGATTAAACGTTTCTTTGAACTTTTTGGAAAAATAATCAATTGGGAATTGCACTTTGAAAAGCCGGTCGGCATTATCCGGCTTATTGTTTTTGTCGGAAAAATGTAAAAATGATAATATTTGTCTGAATCGGTTGCGGGACATCGTTTTGCGAAATATCGGTGTGTCTGTCAACGGATTCGTTGACCAGTAATCATCCATCCCTGCTTTTTTTACAATTCCCATAAGGATAGCAAGCCCAAACCATTTTCTAAGTTCGAATCACGTAACGTCGACAAATTTGGCATTTTTTTTATCCAGTTTCCTTCTATTGCAATTTTGACTGTAATATTTGTTGGTTTCGTTGCTAATATATTCAAATAGATCGTTTCCAACATATAATTCTACGATATCCTCGACGCTCTGTGTATCTTTGGGAAATATGTGTGGACCCAGAGATCCTTCAAATTTATTATTGGTCCTCAGTAAATCATAGTCTGTCTTCTTCATCTGATTCATCCGAATCAGTTGGCAACAATAGCGTTCGCCGAATTCTTCTTCGACGTATTTCACGGTCTTCCGACGATTCTGCTTCACTTTCATTTTTTTGGTATCCAATGTCTTCTTCCGAATCGGCCAAGTCGAGCGGAACGTCAGGCAAGACGTCCGCGCATTCATCGTAAGTAATCGTATCGTCTCTTTCGTCAGCCACGATGAAAGTGCACAAGTACTTATAAAAACAAAAAAAAACTTGTTGACGTGTGTAACTTATTGTTACCTAAACAAAACACCAACAGAATGAAAAAGATACTAAAGTGCTGTCACCGGCCACTGAGCGATTCTATGCACATGACACCACTTTGGTGTCGGCGGCCGTTGACCGCTATTTCGCGCACGACACCACTGTGGTGTCGCCGGTCAGCAAAGTGTTAATAGGCGGCTCACATAAACAGGACTGAGACAACAGCACCCTCGCGGCAACTACCATTGACCTATACACATCAATAAGCCAGTTTGCGATGATATCGGTCACAATCAGCCTCGTTGACTGGAGTAGAGTTATCTTTACCGATGAATCCTGCTTCGGACTGAGCCCCGATGGCTAGCGAAGACGTGTCTGGAGACGCCACGCACAACGGTGCGATACCAGCCTGAGTACCGCCTGCCATACGGTCCGACAAACACGACTGACGGTCTGAGGTGCCCATTTCATTTTATGGCAGGACCCCTTTGGATGCCATCCGCGGCACACTCAAAGCACCGCCGGCACATGGCGAGGGGTTCTACGGGTTATCTTCGCGCTTGCCAAACCGTCCCATGGCGAGCAAGGTCCCTGGATCGCTCCCCAGTTGAGAACATTTAGAGCATTATGGGCAGGACCCTCCAACCAGCTCGGGATTTTGACCATCGAACGCGCCTATCGAACCGATTTGCACGGCATACGTCAGGGGGACATCTAACAACTCTGACTGTCGAACAACAGCTTCCATAAGGGCCTGAGGTGGACCACCGCGTTTCTGACTAATCCAGTTTTCGAAGCTCTTGCTCTTGAATAAATTACCCAATTTTTCTGAAATAATAATCATGTGTGTGTCGTTACATGTGCATCGCATATATAGAGCGCCGTCCCTTTCGCATAATTCATTCGCGGCGGTTTTGTTTTCCATTTTTTGTACCTTCATCTCTATCGACATGGTAGAGTTTAAGCCAACTAATTTGTAAGTAGTTCGTTCGAATATCGGTGGTAGCAACTTATTTTGTTTAAATTCAGTATTTACCAAAGATATAAATGTTAATTAACGAACGTAGAAACATAATTTTGAATAAAAACAACATCTTTTTGTTTTACTATTACAATTCACACGAAAATAAATTCAAACTTGGTATATGTGCCTTATTATGAAATGAAAATGTTACATACATCAGTACTGTTCAATTCCTAGAAATAGAAAGCATTTTATTTAAGTGCGCGCGTTAGCACGCCACTTTTGGGATTACGAGAGTCGCGCTGGCCCTGGATTGAGTCCGTACGGTGTACTGACGGCGAGGATCGGTGTGCCGGCCAGCCTGGATGGAGTTTTCAGGCGGCTTCGCCACATCTGACTAGGTGAATACCGAGTTAGTGTTCACGTTGCGCTTCGGTAACACAACAGGCAAACATTTTGGGAAGAAAAAAACAGCCCCACCCTTTCACATGCGATAACACTGGACGCGAACTGTACACGAACTCCGGCCATCCTATACAACCAACACTACCAAATCCAAAAATTTAAGTGCCGATCCCATTAATATAAGGTACAGACGCCAGAAAAAAAGAAAAAGTATTCCAGTGTATACTTGATGATTCACATTTTGTACCAAATTTTAATGTAATGAAACTTTATTGTTCCAGAAACGTTTTCATGTCTAAAACATCGATGATGTATGTATGCTGACCGAAGAGACATATGAAAATTTGTACGACGGCTGGGTTTCGAACCCGAGTCTCCTGCTAACCAGGAAGATACGCTAACGACTCCGCCACCCTGGCACAGTGGCTTTGCACAACTGCGCGGACTACCCCAGCACGCTTCGCACTTCAACTGAAATTCCCATTCACGCCTCAGTCCATTGGTATTCATTCCAAACTCGAATAGCATGTATTGTGAATACTCGAATTTTCTCACGATTGGTAATTAAAAATAAAACGATACTATTTTTAATAAGACATTATTATTCAATGTTTGTTAATTAACATCCTCATTTGTTAATAAATATGGAATTTAAATAAAAGCAAAAAATGTGGTTTCGAACGAGATTTCAACCAACAACTTCAAGATTACTAGACTTATAGGCTACGCACTCAGCTACTAGCAATTCTGTTAATTACCTATAGATATTTTGTAACTAACACCTGTCACAAATCTAATTTTCAAATATGAACGAAAGATGTTTTGCGCTAACGGTTTCTCACGATTCTTTGAAGTTTTATTTTGAATGTTCCTTGTATGACCGTCTGTAGTTCGCACTCCATGCGTCTACCTCTGTACGACTCAGCATAACTGCAGTTTTGAAGCTGTTTTCTTTTTTCAAGTATACATGTCGCTCTCCCCCATAACCTTTTGCTTGTATTTTTTCTTAATTTTGAAGGATCCGTTTTACCCGAAATCTTTCTCTATTCATGAAGTTCGTGCAAAAGGTATTGGATAATAGTCTCTGACCGAAACTGGTTCCGCATTAACGCATAAATTAAACAGCAGATTACGGTCTTATACCATGTCATTTCTAAAACATTTGGAAAAACTAAAAACGCGAAATGTATGTATGGCGTGCGCATATTGTAAAACTAGAAAAACGGCGACAACCGGACAGCAAGTAATAAGACCACATGCTGTTTTAGAAATAATTTCACTCAGAAAACAGTCTACGCCTCTCGTAACTGGAAATCGCTAGCATTCTGCGCTCAGCTTTCATGTTCGTCCCGTAAATATTCTGAACGCAGAGTTACTATGAAAGCATTGTTTACATTTTACTACGAAATCCATCGCGGACTCAGCAGCGGAGCCATAACATTGTGTCGTTTCAAGTATAGTAAAAGGCGTGCGAGACTTTCCGCATCGGAAGGCGTCGCATATCCTGCATTTCTTGCATATGCAAGACGCGACATAAGCTCCTAGCCACTTCTCATGGTGTTGCAAGAATTCGCCAGGGCTTTCCACTAAGGAAGTTGATGTAAAATATGCCTTCCACCGCTGAATCACGTAACGGCCAGTAGAAAATCTTGTGGGATACGCAAATAAAGCAGCGTTTTCATCAGCTACTTTAACGTGTTTTATCAACATATTAACTATGGCCATATTGTATAAGGAGTGCCTAAAAATTTTGTTGATATGGACTGACGTATTACACTTTACAAGATTTTGCTGAAAAATGAATGAAACTTTTGAAAACGTCAAAAACGTTACATTAGAACATTCGTTGCCATGCCCCTCATCGACCAACGATTGCATTGCATAGCCTGAACGGAAAACAATAGCAAAATAACCTCGCTGTAAAGTAGACTCGGTAAGTAACTGAAACGTTACGTTGTTACCGGAACAGACAAATATAATTAACGACGCTTCGGCGCTTATAATGTACTTGACTTGCCAACTCATTAAAGGCAAGAAACAACTTCTAACAACGGTGCATGTCCGTATTCAGCGGGATGAAGTACCTATTGAGTTGAGTCCGAAAGCTAGAATAGCTGTAACTAAAGCATGCACCTGAACTCAGTGGTTCTGGGGTTTTGAAATCGACAGAGAGCCGGAAGTATGCGTCCAGTACTCATATATCCTATTACAAACTCTTGTTTCATGATTGGATCGCTATCGGTTTAAGTGAGACGTATAATTAAACTTCAGCACTGAGTAAAACTGCTCGTGTAACTTACTACAAACCGGTCTAAATGGCTTCAGCATTTTGTAAACATATATCGGAATCGTCGTCCGAATTGGACAGACTTTTATTTCGTCAATATACTTCATTACATCGTCCACGAGTTTGCAGAATGAAACTTTCAGAAGGGGGATGTATTACGTCAGGCACAACAGACAACTCGTTAGAAACTTTCAGCTAAAACATTTTCACTATTTTGCGCAAAGATAATAACCCGAAATATACTCTGGCCTGCAAATGGTAAACTCGCGGAGGAGATAGTCATTATCGTTTACTATCCCAGCTTGCCGATCACGATATTGCGTATCATTAGTTCTCATGTTATACAACGTGATTCTTATTAACGTTTAAAAAATCTGAGAAGCCACGAAGACGACGCTAAGGCAAGTAATTTAACTTACGACATATGGGGCCGCGGACTTCGGTAAGTACCCCAAAAGTGTACGAGAAATGTTGAACGTGTGACGTCACCAGATGACGTATTTCGCCGCGCGTGCAGCAGCTGAGCCTATCGGTCTGTCACGACTGATCATCCCAACACTAGTCAAGTATTCACGTCGGTGTGGCTCCGGACACATGTGCGCGACTCTACCGTATTGTGTAACAAGCAAAAATAAGTATAC
The DNA here is from genome assembly GCF_021461395.2 of Schistocerca americana. Classification (NCBI taxonomy): domain Eukaryota; kingdom Metazoa; phylum Arthropoda; class Insecta; order Orthoptera; family Acrididae; genus Schistocerca; species Schistocerca americana. The sequence goes on along the minus strand of NC_060123.1, from coordinate 658,680,468 downwards.
GCTTCCGAATTGCGTTGTTAGCAATAAATTACCGACGGTTTCCTTATTAAATAATGTGTGCAAACAAAAAACAAAAATGAGAAGGGACAAAAGAAAAGAAATACAAAATAAGAACAGTTTTTCCTTCGTCACAGAGAAGACAGTACTTCTGTAACTTCCACGTTCACATCAGATTACATTTATGAAAGGTGTTCGAAATTTGCACAGTTTGCTCGAATGCAAGTATTGCATCACTCAATTATCCTTTCATGCCCAAGTGCAACAGCTTTGCTTACGACGAGGTATGTCATCTGGTGACGTCACATGTTTAACATTTCTCTTCTACTTTTGGGGTATTTTGAGACATTTGTGGCCCCATGTATTATGTATTAGATTACTTGTCTTACTGTCATATTCGTCGCTTCTGGGTTTTGTAAACGTTAATAAGAATCATCCTGTACAAGAACCATCGTGTCACGTGGCCTTTAGGACAGCACAAGCTTCACAGAATGAGTGTGACACAAACAAACAGTAACGTCCACGCCATTAGGGAAATCACTTGGAACGTATCCGTCGAACGACAAAAAATTATCAAGAGCACAGCCAGAGTGCCTCGGAAGAACAAGAAACTAACACATTCGTGTCTAAACTGCTTGACTTAAAATGAAGTGGAAACTGCAAGTGATGTGCCAAAGCAAGTCAAGAAAGGTAATTCCATGGAGAAACGAGATTAACATGCAAGATCGAAATATAACTTGTGTAATGAGAAGAACAGCTTTCTTCACAAGTGTGTGCACAATACATATTCTCGTTTCTTTATGAGTAACTTACTGTCTAAAGTCATTCTTTCAACAGATTCTTTACCAAAGGTGAAAATGTAAGTAGTTAGTTTTAGCAGTAGGAAGATGCAGGACGAGAGTGAACATAGGGAAGTTGATGTTATTGTCTCGGCAGTTCAGATGAGATATTGAAGGACACAGAGTGTTGCAGAGCCTCACCGACAAACTATGTGGGATGATAGTTCACATGCAGGCAGAGATCCATGAATCGGCTGGAAGAGAAGTAGCATGAAAAAGGTGAGGCGCGAAACTGGCACTGTTCTAGGAAATTACAAGCTACTGTATTTTTAATACCGAATAAGTTTCAATCGCAATTCAAAATTACTTTGTGTTCCGCGACGACGAAATTATAGTAGTTTCCAAGTGTGGTGTTTCGTTGAGGAGAAACTATTTGCGAAAAGCACTGGCGCGAGTGTTCCTGCAGACATCGCGGTTCGGCACGAGACTTGGAGAAAGGGTTGCTCGCCCGTCCTGGCGTCGAAGTCTCCGGCTTGAGTAACTGTGTATATTATAGCGGCTGACGTAACCACTCAAAAGTTCACCGCCGCAACACAGTTGGAGACGTCGGCACCGAGCGGCTGCTGCCTGGACGCTGAATGGGGTATAATGCATCTAACGCGGGCGGACGAAAGATATCTGGCAGATAAGGTGGTAGCAGTATAGATGCAGATCATAGTTTTGGTCTCTTGTCAGAGCATTCTGAGACTGACTGCTCAAGAAATGCCTATTCTTTAGTAAACATATTATAAAATAATAATAATAATGCATAGAGAAAAAGCAATGCACTTTACACACGATTGTTTCCAGATGTATTCTGTCTAAGACGCGGAATGCTGGCCCCGATAGTAAGAATTACGATATCTCAGTTAACGTACATATTTTACACAAGCTCCGGTGAAAGAGATAACCGCCTATATTTCGAAAGTCGCAAATTCATATTTTATTGTGGTGGCGCTAGACATGTAAATAGCCGGTTCGAATTCCGGCGAAGGAATAAATTTTCGTCACTATTATTTAATACTGCGAACGGCTGAAAGCAAGGGGAAATTACAGCCGTAATTTTTCCCGAGGGCATGCAGCTTTACTGTATGGTTGACAATATTATAGAAATGGAAGAGAATGTAGGTGAAGAGGAAATGGGAGATACGATACTGCGTGAAGAGTCTGACGGAGCACTGAAAGACCTGAGTCGAAACAAGGCCGCGGGAGTAGACAACATTCCATTAGAACTACTGATGGCCTTGGGAGAGCCAGTCCTGACAAAACTCTACCATCTGCATCAAACCAGTCTCAGGACTGAAGACCACAACAACAACAACATTATTTAGTTGACACAAGAGGATAAGGCACAGCTCCTAATCGTCAAACCGAACGCCAACATCGTACTTAACTCTCTGCCGTGTCTGTGGAGCATGCGCATGTGAATATGCCTCTAACGATGCGTTGTTTAAGTAGCAATACTTTTAAAATCACTTTACTGACTTTAAGTTGTCCAACTATTTGCCCAATAACTTAATTACATTATTATATATTTTATTCACAACTTTCAGAGCATATTTACAGAATCTCTTTACGTTGTTGGTTACCGGAGGTATTACTCATTACGGCTGGAGGAGATGGCAAGCTCTGCTGTAAATGATGATGTGTGGAGTGGGGTGGAAGTAATACTAAACACTGCAATTGGTACTTTAATTTTTGTGAATACAAAAACGTATAGACCATATTCTCCCTGCTGTCAGCAGCTTCTTATAGGGTTCATGTACTTTGCTGTACTGTCAACATTTCTAACACTACCATTTTTGTCTCCTATTGTGCGCATGCAACTGAGGCTTTTTTACAATATGAAACAACGGTGTTTCTATTATTATTATTATTATTATTATTATTACTAAACAAGATTCGTCACAATGTAAGAAGTATACATGGGCTTTTGTTAATGTTTGCAGTGAAATGTTTAGTGAAAACAGCCCGGAATATGCTAAAAGGTAGTATTCGATCGATGTAGTTCAATTTCAGCCCTGATAATCGCTGTTTACTTGTGCGTTATGCTGGGTGCCTTAGCCATTACTTGTAGTTCATCGCTCGGCTGTGAGTGGAAAACTATCACTCCAAACAACTATGGCATGAGTCACATCGTATACTTCTTTTCGACGGCTTTCGAGCGCTAATTCAAGTGCCACAACGTCCTTCAAAAATAAATCATAGTTCCTTTAGTATGTCTGTAAATAAAAGAGCTACGAGCGCTAACCATATTGCTTCATACTTGCCATTTGAGAACTGTAAGTTGTATGAGAAACTGGTTCTTTGACTTTGACAGTATAAGACAATTAGGAATTCCTACGTCCCTAAAAATATTTAAGCTTCGAGGACATAAGGCGCAACAAATGGCCGCATACAAGCTGGAGACAGAACTGTAATAAACCGGACATGTTTCAAAAACTGAATGTACAGACGTATACCTGAAATAGTAAGTTATATATGTCGACAACAAGTATTTGTCAGGTTAGCATAAGAACTAAAGATGTTCTTCAGAAAAAATAGTATAAAGCCTTATGTGGAAAGCCTTTTCCATTTCTCGAAATAATTCGACACCAATCAGAGGTAAGCAAGCAAGTAGCATACCAAACGAAAATGGGAATACGTTAATAAATTCAAGGCATTACTCGGGTCGCACAATCACCAGCATGCTAAAAATCGATCGACTAGATTAAAGAAACAATGAGGTTCATGTTGTGTAGCCTATGAGGGTCGATGCTAATATAATGCGGGAAGGTGCAACGACCTGGCGAACGAGTGAAACGGACGGCCTTCGAGCCATGGACGACGCTGACACCTTGTTCGTCCGCGCTTTCTACAAAGGGACTACTTTTTTCGTGTTCATGGGTCTGTAAGTGGTTTGTACCTACACAGTGTTAGTTTTTTTAAATTGTTAACTTCAGTGTCCTACATCTAGATCTCACATCACCAAAATCAATCTCCTCTCTCTCTCTCTCTCTCTCTCTCTCTCTCTCTCTCTCTCTGTCGCTCTGTACAGAGACAGACTGGCTGTAAAACTGTGACACTTTTTGAAACGCAGAAATTCGTTCTACCTACAAGATCAGAGTCAAAAGCAAAAAGAAAAGCTCGAAGTTCATTCTTTTACTTGTGCCCTGACTTGTAATTTTGTGGTACATCTACCACTATTTGCGCAAAGATAGTCTTAAAAGAGGTCTGAAATACTACACTGGGCATGACAAGTTCAGGAGCCGCAACACGGATTCGAGCTGTGTTTACGTGCTACGTAAGTCCTATAGTGAAAATGAAGTTCGCTTAAAGAAGGCGGTGCATCTGAAAGATGGAAAAACGGATTTATTTACAACTGTATTACATTCTATAATTTTTCCTGACTACATTTATATGTACTTTATTGTGTTCGGGACGAAAAATAACTGTATACTAAATTTTAGTTACGGCCGTGTACGTGGCCACACCCCATTATTTAAATTACAGAAAACCACTAGTTTTTTGAAAAACTGGAAAAGTTTAGCTTCCAGCGATTTAGCTTGGGGTAACACTGCTAGTTTCCAACATTTGTAAATAATCAACTTTGCCCCTGTTTATTTTCGCTCTGGTGAAGTGTTTAGTTTACGTCTTACTGAATGTTTGTTGGTTAAGTACCATACATTTTTGTCAGTGTAGACAGTCATTAGTGTGCAACAAATATTAACAATGCTACAAGTCAATAAATTCTATAACAGAGAGTTCAAGGGTAACTACTTGACAGGTAAAGGGAATTCATACTACTGAGAGTAGCCAATGCGTCAGTTCTTTAGGGAAGAAAGTCTCACACGACTCGCCTCCCGATGATTTAGATTTTTGTGTTAACAGTGATGCTGTTTGTCATGGATGCTAAACCCTTCCTACTAGTTTGTTTATCAGTTATTTTGACGCAATCTACACCACCATATTACTTGTATTTCTTCACTGTCTTTATGAAAGAAGATGCTTCAATAATCGGTAATCGATTACGAAATTATATCACAATACCCTCGGAATTTTACACATAATGATGTATTAAGTGTAGAATTCTATTCCTACGCAGATGTAATTTTTTTAATCCTTTATATATTTATTTATGTAAAATTTGTCTCCCTAGTACCTTCATGCACCAAAAATAATAGCCATTTTTTCTGAAGTATGTAGACATAATTAATATACATTCGCCAAGGAAGCAATAAGTAGTAAGAGGAATGCCAAGAGGAAGCTTGAAGATGAAGAAATGCAGCAGGATGTCGACTACGCTTCAATAATGTTCTGAGACACAATTTAGTATGACTCAAACCTCAATTTTCAATTTCCTGCAAGTCGTACTTTTCAGAATTTAGGTACACATATCTCCTTAAGTTTGTAAAGCATTTTTCTTAATATAAATTTCAGCTGTCTATACCTGTCTAGTAGATGTAAACTTTACTGTAAGTTAAACTAAATTGTAGAGAAACAAAATCCGTTATATGATAAAAATTAAAATATGAGATACAATAATTTTTGTTCTGGTTAATATAGTTAATGTGCAGAATTAAGGGCAAGCATCTCAGGCAATATATCATACATATCTGGTAAAAATCTGGTTTCCTTCACATGCCCATTCAGGGATTCGAAGAAATATTTTAGCAAATCTTGTGCAGCCCTTTCTTAACTATTGTTTTTTATAAACATTAATACATTCTAAATAGTTAAAAATACTTGCTAGTGGTTTAGAAAGTGCTCTACATTAACTGTGTTAAATTACAAAACTGTAAAACATTTGTAAAAGAAGTAGTCTCTGAAAGAAAGAGGTGCTGACGTGCACATAATATGGAGAAGAAAAAGTACCCTGTGTCCTTAAGGTTCTTAATATGAATTGAGATCTATTCTCTGACTACTCTATTTCTAAGATGTCAGCTTGGCAAGAATTACAGTTTAGACATTATGTCAAACAGCAGTAAATTCTTTAGACCTTGTGACATAGAGCAGTAAATTTCTTCGTTGCCCTTTCAGACAAGTATTTTTTTTACATAGTATGCGAAAGTATTCGATTCATTATACCGGGATATTTAAAATAAATACCTAAACGTAATCTGCGTGGGGCTTGGAGTCCAAGTGCGTATGTGTCGCACTATGAACCCTGAGGTTCTAGGTTCCTACGATTTTATTTCCTCTTTCGCTCATCGCTTCTTTCAACTGTGTTAACGTTTTTACCAGTGATAAATATCCACTGTGTAGTTGGACAGGTCAGACATATCAATGCGACTGACTAGTAATGTTCAGTGACGTTTGTTTCGGGTCGAGAACGTCTTTAATCAGACCAACTGCTTCTGTACAACATAATTGTCACTGGCTGCTTAAAAGGGCACGCTGACTACAAACTCAGTAAGCCATATTCATTGTGCTTCCATTGTGTCAAAGAGGAAATCATCATTTGTCTGGAACTATACGTGTCTGGAGAATAATGTGACAATATCCCTCCATCGCTTACCGCAATGCGTCAGCTGTTAATCAGTTTCAAATAACATGAATTGCCTTTTAAACCATCTGTGTACTGCGTAGTATTTATCTGTTTTGAGTAGCGTCACCTGTACTTAATACTGAATAAAAGTTCATTTTCGGACATTAATTTATGTGCAAAAGAAAGCTAGTATCTCGTCTCGGCTGCCAAGATAGACGTGGAAAAGAGGCTTTCGCAGTTGGTAATTAATACTCATATACGACGCAATATTTTTGGGCGGGTAGTTGACAACGACACTAATGCATTTTATAATCGTGTCTAGCGCCAGATAAGCGCCCTGGGAAACGAATAACCTCTGATAGCGTCTGGCGGGGGATTGGGGTCAGCACTTGTTTTCCGATGAGTTAGCGTCGGCACGATACAGGCTAAAGTTTCTGCCACGCTCGAATACGCGCAAATGAGCCACTCCTATCCCGTGAAAGATACCATAGGTATCAGGCTGTTGCCTATTACCGCTACGCCGTTTATAAATTCACCTGCGATAAGCCATGCAATGTTTTGTAGTGAAGTTTCTGGAATGGGTATGCCGACATTGGACTGTCTCTATTGCTGTTTCGCGTAAAAAATAGTACATAGAAAGGGTCATGTAATAGCAGAAGGTGGTAAGGCGTTTTCTGAATCTGGAGGAAGGGCGGAATAATGGGGAATTACGTCCCGTCGAGGACGAGGTCATTATAGACGCCACAATTTGTGTTGGACGGGAATGTGCAAGAAAATCGGCCCGTCCTTTCCAAAGGAACCATTCTGGCATTCGCTTTAAGATGTTAAGGAACCCTTTGAAAACCTGATCTCGTATGTGCATTAGCAGCTTCGCCTTTTTACTTATGTCGAGTCTCAATAAAATTGCTTTGGGCATTAGATGTCATTCTATAAAATAATAGTTAAATGCAAAAACCACCGTTTTAAGGGATTTGCAGCTGCCTTTTCAGTGACGAGGCCTAATTATCAAAACGATTTTATTCAATGTTGGCGGAGGAAATTCCTCTGGATTCCAAATAACGCCGTTATGTTTTTATTCAACTCCCTGGTTTATCATGTAAGAATGGCTTTCAAAACAATGCGCAGTTTATGAAAATACTGACCTATTGCTGTGTTAGCGACTGCAATTGAAACGTGGAATGTCTTGTCAAGGTAGCCGTAGCGTCATACCACCTGTAGTAACAGGTTAGACTACTTACAGATTCCAGAATATGTTCCTTGAGTCGTCTAGTGACACCAAACGTTAGTTTTGCAGAAACGACACTCTGTTTCAGGTCAGTGTCGAAGAAAGTTTTGATTTTTTTCTTCCACAAGAGTAAAAACAAGATACCACGCGATTTTACCTACACTCCCACGGGCGTGGTTATTACGAAGCCTAATGACAAAAAAGTAACTCTTCGCAGACAATATTTTGTGGGAGAAAGTAAGTACACTTGTTTCTCTACAAGCCATATACGAGTTTGCTTACTTAAGATGACAATTTAAAATCATGTGGGAGCAGGGATGTTGGAGATATGACGTGCAACATAAGGGATATTATGCCACAGGGGTTTAACATGCGAGACTTTCAAAAATCGCGCAGCGTTGCATTTAAAATATCGCCGTGGCCGTGCGGTTCTAGGCGCTACAGTCTGGAACCGCGTGACCGATACGGTCGCAGGTGAGAATCCTGCCACGGACATGGATGTGTGTGATGTCCTAAGGTTGGTTAGGTTTAAGTAGTTCTAAGTTCTAGGGGACTGATTACCACAGATGTTAAGTCCCATAGTGCTCAGAGCCATTTAAAACATTTTGAAAACCTCGCCGCAGCGCACGGCTTCATATAACGAGCCCTGTGTAGAGTGAAGAGCTTTGTGTTTGTCCTTTCCCATTCAGCTTCATAGTCACAGTGTATGATGCAAGCGCCGGATTTCATATACACTTCGTTCCATTCCACACTGATGAAAAATCTCAACGCATCTCTCATCTCCATGTCATAACTACGTATATAACACCATAATACACAAGTAGGTAGATTCTGTTGAGAACTAACTGCAGTACGGTCTTACAGAGAGAACATTACCGTATTACATGGCTCATTTCTGAGTAAACGGCGATTTATACACAGCAGGAGCGAGAACTAAATAGATACTGTAGAAACATATAATATTTAGTAAATCTTTAGTGAATTATATTAACATCAAAACATTTGTAGGACAGTATTCCATAAGCATCTGACTTGTGTAAAAATTGTCGGGCTTTTAGTGACATATCGTCAACATCAAACGTTAGTTTTGTGGTTACATTAAGGATCTCAAAATTTCTCTTTCCTTCTTTTCTGTGGTCGTCCTCTACTTCATTTTTCTATGGATTTGTAATATAATATTATTTTTGACAGCCTATCAACGCCACTTCTCTTTCAACACGATCTAGCCATTTTATGTGATCTAGTTAAATTTTTCCGTAATACTCTTTACATCTTCCCTTTTCATTCCTTTAGCACATCTTCAAATACATTATCGTTTTAGTTATGGATGGCCGAATTGAGCTTTAAACTCATTTGCTCCCGAATGCGAATCCATCTCTCTCTCTACACTGCAGCTGTCGTCAGTGATATGCTGGCTGGCTGTCACAGAAGATGGCATAGTAATACGCAGTTTATATAATGCGTGATTAAATAGACCATGGACGACGTCGCGCCGATAATAAACACCATACATCTGCTGAGAGGGAGAAGAAATAAGTTTGCTCACAAAACATATCAACGTAGATATGGCGAGCGGGGAAAGGAACATTAAGTTCCCTGTGGGGGAAACTCGGGTCCGACACTGCACAACGCCCATTGGTTACTACGTATCCTTAAGCACTTGGTGAAAGTTTGCTTAAGCTTCTGTAGAGCAATATTGCGCAAGCGTTTTAGACCCTACACCTGCAGGTTCAACGACTATTTTTGCACTTACACTGGAGTTACAAAAGTCATGGGATCGTGATATGTACACATACAGATGGTGGTAATATGGCGTACAAAAGGCAGAAAATGTCAGTGCATCGGCGGAGTTGTCATTTGGGCTCAGGTGATTCATGTGAAAATGTTTTCCACGTGATTGTGGCCGCACGACGAGAATTAATGCCTTTTTGGAAAAAGTTAGGGAATTCAATATTCAGAGATCCACAGTGTCAAAAGTGTGCCGAGAGCACCAAATTTCAGGCATTACCCCTCACCACAGTCGACGCAGGGGCCAACGGCCTTCACTTAACGACCGAAAGAAGCAGCGTTTGCGTAGAGTTGTCTGTGCTAACAGACAAGCAACGCTGCATGAACTAACATCAGAAATCAATGTGGAACGTACGACGAACGTATCCGTTAGGAAAGTGCGGCGAAATTTGGCGTTAATTGACTATGTCAGCAGACGACCCACGCGAGTGTCTTTGCTAACAGCAGGACATCGCCTACAGCGCCCCTCCTAGGCTCCTGACCGTATCGACTGAATCCTAGACGACTGCAAAGCCGTGGTCTGGTCGGATGAGGCCAGATTTGAGTTAGTGAGAACTGATGGAAGGGTTCGACTGTGGTGCAGACCTCTCGAAGCCATGGGCCCAGGTTGTCAGCAAGGCACCCTGCAAGATGGTGGTGTCTCTGTAATGAATTGGGCTGTGTTTACAGGAAATGGGCTGGGTCTTCTGGCGCCACTGAACCGATCGTAGACTGGAATTGGATATGTTCGGCTACTTGGAGACCATTTGCAGCCATTCATAGCCTTTACATGTTCATAAACAACGATGTCATGACACCGACTCACAGTTGTTCGTGATTGGTTTGAAGAACATTCTGGACAACTCGAGGGACTGATTTGGCAACCCAGATCGTCCGAAATGAATCCCATCGAACATTTATGGGACGTGATCGAGAGATCACTTCGTGCACAACATCCTGCACTGGCAACAATTTCGCAGTTATGGGCAGCTATAGAGGTAGCATGGCTCAATATTTCTGTATGGGACTTGCAACGACTTGTTGAGTTGGTGCGGCGACATAAGGTTGAAACGCAGACATCAGTGTACATTACAGGTGCAGACAGTTAATATCGGTCTGGACAAGGTGAGCAGTTTCATGAGCTGTTTCACCAAAACAACACCAATACTGTTTGCTGCTCTTCGTGAATGTTGTTGTTGTTGCTGTGGTCTTCAGTCCAGAGACTGGCTGTATGCATCTCTCCATGCTACTCTATCCTGTGCAAGGTTCTTCATCTCCCAGTACCTACTGCAACCTACATCCTTCTGAATCTCTTTAGTGTATTCATCTCTTCGTCTCTACGATTTTTACCCTCCACACTGCCCTCCAATACTAAATTGGCGATCCCTTGATGCCTCAGAATATGCTCTACCAACCAATCCCTTCTTCTAGTCAAGTTGTGCCACAAATTTCTCTTCTCTCCAATTCTATTCAATTCCTCCTCATTAGTTATGTGATCTACCAATCTAATCTTTAGCATTGCTGTGTAGCACCACATTTCGAAAGCTTCAGGAATATCGATGCATTAATGGTATGTGTAGAGGTCCTCTTTCCACATCGGGTTTGGAGCAGATGAATCGCTCACGGCCAACTGCGCCACAAATTGATGAAGAGGTTACTGTTGTCATGGCTGAAAATGTTGGAGACTATGGAAACCTTGATGCAGTGGACGAACTGTCACGAATTCATGAAGGTCGTTGCTGTATCGCAGTCTAGACCGCATATGGATAATCGGGATGTTGCTTTATAACGAACTCGTTCTCTATTTAAATTGTTACTTGAGTACTGAACACCTCACTTCATCCTACTGAGGAATATGACACAGCTGATTCACAGACACCATTCGCATATGACAACTGACACTAAAAAAAATATATTTAATTGTTCTAGCAAAAAACCATTTCTGGCCATACATGGGAACAGTGCTACGATTTTCGATTTTAGCGTTCCACGACTAGCGTTGCATACAGTTGTGATGGGTAAATGTTTGGTAGTCTATGTATATTAAGCGTAAATAACATACATCAAAACACTCTCCGGAAAATCGTTCATAATCTAATATGTTGTTGTTGGGTTGGCCTTCAGTTCGAAGACTGGCCTGATGCAGCTCTCCATGCTACTCTATCCCGTGCGAGCCTATTCATCTCTGAATAACTACTGCAACTTCCATCGTTTTATATCTGCTTAATGTATGCATCACTTGGTCTCCCTCTACGATTTTTAGCCCCCACACTAAACTGGTGACCTCTTGATGTCGCGAATGTGTCCCATCAACCGATCTCTTCTTTTGGTCAAGTTGTGCGACAAGTTTGTTGACTCCCCAATTCTATTCAATACCTTCTCATTAGTTATATCGGCTACCTATCTATGCCTCACCATTCTTCTGTGACTCCACAGTCTACTCTCTTTTTGTCTCAGCTGTTTGTTGTCTATGTTTCACTTCCATACATGGCTACAGTCCTGACAAATACCACCAGAAAAGACTTGCTAACACTTAAAGCTACATTCGATATTCACAGATTTCTCTTGTTTGGAAATAATGTCATTGGCATTGAAGTCTGCATTTTGTGTCCTCTTTACTCCGGCCGTCGTTATTTTGCTGTCCAAATAGCAGAAATCATTTATTACTTTCGCTTGCTGATACAGGTTTTCTGAATTTAGCTTCCATTTTTAATTTTACGGCAAAGTGTGTTTGGATATGGCGGCAATGTAAACATTAGGCTGCGCAACAGGTCAGTATGTTAACGCAGCCTCTGTTCGGGCTTCACATACGTTGGTTTCGTCAAGTCACAACCATACAACCGAGTAAACTAACCTAGACCACATCAGCGTTTCACCACAGCCAAAAATCAGGGGGGGCTAATGCCAAACACCAGCCACGCGACGCGGGGGACAGTGACCCTTCTGAGGGGTGGCTACTCACAAGGTAGTAGTCGATGGGCTTTTCGCGGTGCTTGGAATGTGTTTAGGTATGGCGGGAATGCAAACATTAGGCTGCGCTACAGATCAGTATGTTAACACAGCCTCTGTTTGGGCTTCACATTCGTTGGTTTCGCCAGTCACAAGCATACTACCAGGTAAACTAACCTAGACCACAGGCTACGCTTCATATCAGTGTTTCACCACAGCCAAAAATCAGGGGGGGCTGATGCCACACGATGTCGGGGACAGTGACCCTTCTGAGGGGTGGCTACTCACCACATGAGGCTGTGCTACAGGTCAGTATGTTAACACAGCCTCTGTTTGGGCTTCACATTCGTTGGTTTCGCCAGTCACAAGCATACTACCGGGTAAACTAACCTAGACCACAGGCTACGCTTCATATCAGTGTTTCACCACAGCCAAAAATCAGGGGGGGCTGATGCCACACGATGTCGGGGACAGTGACCCTTCTGAGGGGTGGCTACTCACCACATGAGGCTGTGCTACAGGTCAGTATGTTAACACAGCCTCTGTTTGGGCTTCACATTCGTTGGTTTCGCCAGTCACAAGCATACTACCGGGTAAACTAACCTAGACCACAGGCTACACTTCATATCAGTGTTTCACCACAGCCAAAAATCAGGGGGGGGGCTGATGCCAGACACCAGCCACGCGATGTCGGGGACAGTGACCCTTCTGAGGGGTGGCTACTCACCACATGAGGCTGTGCTACAGGTCAGTATGTTAACACAGCCTCTGTTTGGGCTTCACATTCGTTGGTTTCTCCAGTCACAAGCATACTACCGGGTAAACTAACCCAGACCACGGGCTACGCTTCATATCATTGTTTCACCACAGCCAAAAATCAGGGGGGGGGGGGGGGTTGAGACGCCAGACACCAGCCACGCGACGCGGGGGACAGTGACCCTTCTGAGGGGTGGCTACTCACCAGGTAGTAGTCGATGGGCTTTTCGCGGTGCTTGGAGTAGGCGCGCTGCAGCTCGGTGGCCTTGAGCGCGTGCGCGATGTGCAGCGCGCTGGCGTCGAACCGGCCGTACTGGTAGCCGGAGCCGGGCGGGTCGTGGTGCGCGGGCGACGCGCGCCCGCCGAAGCCCGCCGCCGGCCCGTGGCCGTGGCCGTGGCCGGCGCCCTGGTGGCCGTTCAGGTACGGCCGGATGCTGAGCGCGTCCGCGTCGAACGTGCCGCCGCGCCCGCCGCCGCGGATCTGCTCGTTCACGAACGTGGACGACTTGGGCACGTTGAGCGCCGAGCGGATGCCGACCGCCGAGCCGTCCAGGTGGCCCGGGCCGATCTTGGGCACGTGGCTGCTGCAGTACACCTCCTTGTCCTCCTGCCGGTGCTGGTTGTTGTAGTACGTCTTGAGCGTCAGCTTGGTGCCGCACGCCGCGCACTTGAAGCAGCCGCTGTGGAAGAAGGTGAAGTCCTTGAGCGGGCCCACGCGGTCCACCTGGTACACGGTCTGGCCGCAGCGCAGGCACGTGCTCTCGTAGAAGTTCATGCGGTACATGGCGGCGTCGCGGGATCGCACACTCACACGGGGGTTCGCGCGGAAGAGACGGATCGCTCCTACTGCTGCTGGTAGCGGTCGAGTCGCGACTCGGTCAAGCGCAGGCTCTACCTGCCCCGGCGGCGGCCATGTTGACACTACACGTCAGTGCGCGGGCCACCTCCGCACCTGCTGTGCTACCTGCGACGGTGCTGCGCTCTGCGGGCGCGCCGCCGAAGCTGCGGCGGCAGGCAGCGCTACCTGCTGGTGGACATTGGAAGGTCGGGTCGCGCCTTGCCTCGCCTGGCACTGCCTTACCGCTCCTTCTAGAGTAGTTATCCCCACTACCTCTCGGCGAATACATCTACACCCATACCTACAAGGGGTGTCTCTCGGTTCGAACAGGGATTTGTATATTAACAGACCCAGCTCACATTTCTAATCACGCCCTCGATGGTGTGTGGTTGTGTTGCTTTCGGTTTGTACTCGATGGCGCTTTCAGTCTTGGAGGAGGATTAACCTCAGCAAGCAATTGATGTCTTCAGTATAATTGTGTCGATAGTGTCACACATGTAAGACAAAACGTCCAGACAAAACGTCCCTCCACCCCCCCCCCTTTCTTATGGGTCCTCCTCCTCCATCGGCTCCTTTCCGCCCTTTTCCCCCCTTCGTTTTTCCTCTCCTTCCCCCCTTTTTAGTTTCCCTTCATCTCTCCAGGTATCCCCCACCCGCCCTCGGCTGTGTTATGTCATATTTGCCAACTTTTTAGTGCAGTGTTCACGTGAATGTTCAGTGTTGTTCGTCTTTCCAAAGTGTTGCGAACAGAAAACATGCTATCGCTGGGTGTGAATTTTATGTCTCTCGCGAACAGAAACCAAACTGTCGCCGTGTTTTTCAATTGTCTGTCTATTATTTTTACCTGTCTGCATCATATGTATTTTATTAGCATCATCATCCCTTTGTTTCTATGTTTTCAGTTCTACGATTTTTTCCCCCGTGTTCCCATCTAAGTCTCCGCTTTTATCACCTGTTTTTATTGTTTATCATCTTCCTCTTTTTAAAATAAATTCTGTAGGCTGAATAGCGCCATACAAAGCTGCTCGAAACTCAATAAAAAAGCGTTAATGTCGGGAACGTTTTAAATAACGTAGCATCCAAGCTGAGAATGAATTACCGAACGGCAGGCAGTGTAGGACAGGATGATTACACTTTCGCAGTGTTTTTGGTGAATCTGGTTACTCAGAAATACTAGGTTACATTGTACAGTACAGTGGACGAAGAAAACGACTTTATAGATGATAGCGAAATTAATAGTGTTAAAGGTTGTAATCCTAGCAGCAGTGGTGGAAACAATATTCCTCAAAGATAAGCTAACCGTTCTTGCCGACTACAAAGCATCGTCACAAAAGAAGTTCAATACTGTTAGTACTATAACAAAGTTATCGGAAGAACGTCGTGAACGTATTTGTGATGTTTGTCGTACAGCTCCACATAAAGTTTCTATCTACAGCTCGTTATTTGCTTTCGCCAAATATGTTTATTGTCAACAGCATATTGTTTCATGCATTTTATGGTGCAACCTCGTGTACATAGTTAAAGTCCGTTAGTAGCCGAACTAAGAGCAACGCAATCGAATGGTTTCACCATCATAATCGCAGTGATACGTAAAGCTTCTCAATACCAGTGGAACACCAAATTCCTGTTGTTTCGAGCCGTGAGAATTCCCTCGTTAGGGTTGCCATAATACTTGACAAACCCGGACATTTATCTTAGACTGACTAAATATGGACGTAATTTGGGTATCAGAAACCGGGACACTTCTCCTAAGCTTAAAAAAGTGAAAAATGCGAGCAAATTGTCCCTTTCAGTTGCGAGATTCCGAACCGCTGCATCGAGACACTCCCGGTAGGACGGTTCAAATGGTTCAAATGGCTCTGAGCACTATGGGACTTAACATCTGAGGTCATCAGTCTCCTAGAACTTAGAACTACTTAAACCTAACTAACCTCATGACATCACACACATCCATGCCCGAGGCAGGATTCGAACCCGCGACGGTAGCAGTCGCGCGGTTCCTGACTGAAGCGCCTAGAACCGCTCGTTCACGTCGGCCGGCTGGACGCTAGGAGATAAGTGGTTCACAAAGGCAGGTCCTCCGCACAGGCACCTCAGGTAACAGCTGCCCATTAGTCAGTGAGTCACATTGTGTTCTAGGCGAAGAAGTAGCCGCTGTTGCGTCTGTGGCCTAACTTAAAAAGAAATGGAAGAGGAGGAGACTAGAAGTTTCAGAGTCACATCACTACCACAGACTGTACAGCATCTAGCTCCATAAAATATTTAATGCAAAAGTACATTTGCACATTTACTGTTTTGCTGCTCAACTACACTCTGAAATACTTCATGCATGCTGATGCTGCATACACGTATACGTTCGCAGAATGTAAGTGTACGTTTACACAGAGAGCAGTGAATTTCATCAGGTAGGATTGCTATTTTTGTTCGCGAGTTAAGATGACTGAGTTTCAAGACACGAGAAGCCAAGCAAGGTACATTAATTTCTTGCGACCGCAAGGACAATCCCAGGAGAGACGAATCGGCACAGCAGACTGCTACCAACGTGACCTCCGACCACCATACGGCCAGAGAACCAAGAGTAATGATCTGGAGTGCAGCTTTGTTTCATAGCAGGACCCCTTTGGTTGTTATCCGCAGCACCTTACAACACAAAGGTACGTTTGCGATATTCTACGACCCGTTCTCTTACTCTTCAGTGGAAGTCATCCTGAGCACGATAATGCCCGCCCGGACACGGCGAGAGTTTCTGCTGTTAGTCTCCATGCTTGCAAAGCCTTGCCTTGGCCACACGTCACCGGATCTCTCCCCAGTTGAGAACGTTTGAAGCGTTATGGGCAACGCCCTCCAACCAGCTCGATCTAATGCACCAGTTGGACAGAATCCCTCAGGAAGACATTCAATTCCCGGGTTCGATTCCCGGCGGGGTCGGGGACTTTCTCTGCCTCGTGATGGCTGGGTGTTGTGTGCTGTCCTTAGGTTAGTTAGGTTTAAGTAGTTCTAAGTTCTAGGGGACTGATGACCATAGATGTTAAGTCCCATAGTGCTCAGAGCCATTTGAACCATTTTGAAGACATTCAACAAATCTGTCGATCAATGCGAAGCCGAATAATTGATTGCATAATGGCCAGAGGTGGACTAACACGTCGTTGACTCGGCCAATTTGTGAAGTTCTTTTTCTTCAATAAATCATCCAGTTTTTCTGAAACTGTAATACGTTATTTATCTGTACATGTTAATCATGTCTACCGATTTCCGTCCCATTCGGATGATTCCTTCATGGTGCATAGCCTTTTTTGTCTTCGAGTGCATTAAAGAATACGGTCTGCAAGATAATTAACATACAACATGAACAGCAATGGTTCCAACACACTTTCGTGGGGCACACCTGAAAAAGTATCTTCTACGTCTATCAACGATTCTCCATCCAGGATAACGTGCTGCGTTCCCACTGCCAAGAAATTCTCAGTCCATTGTAGTGTGACGTATCACTTTGGTGAAGCGATGTTTTGCACAAGCATTTACCTAACCGACGGGATTGATGATCGTCGCCATAAAAAGCTATTTTAATTAATTAATTGGTATATCTTGCTGTTCGGATGTGTTTTTTTATTTATGTGCATTTATTCTGGAATGGATGGACGCAGCGTATCTGCAAGCCGGGACGACGTAAGAAATATTACTACGTTCGCGGCACCAGCTGGTTGGCACTTTATTCCGTGTCGTCGGGTACTGCCTTGGAGATACGATGTTAGCCATGAAGAAGAACGGCAGTGACAATCCCGGTGACGTCACTGGGACAAGAGAAAACTTATCTGTATATTCAACTCGAATCTTTAACTAAGACAGGCGGCTTGGGCATAGTAGGCATTAATGTATTTATGATGTTCCGAATAACGAATCAATTTTGTTAAAAAAAATGGTTCAAATGGCTCTGAGCACTATGGGACTTAACATCTGTGGTCATCAGTCCCCTAGAACTTAGAACTACTTAAACCTAACTAACCTAAGGACATCACACACATCCATGCCCGAGGCAGGATTCGAACCTGCGACCGTAGCAGTCGCGCGGTTGCGGACTGAGCGCCTAGAACCGCTAGACTACCGCGGCCGGCCAATTTTGTTATGCATGATCATTGTAAATGAGAGTTCAATGTAATATACTTTCTTTATGAGAAACACAGTGTTCATTTCGAGGATTTGGTTACTGCGTTGTACTTCCAGCAATACCTCCAGCATATTGGGACATTTTGGTGAGTATGAAGAAATAACAAGGTGAGCAAAAATGAATAACAGGAAATCGTAGCTCCCGAGCAAACTCTACCTCGCCGGTCAGTATCACGATAAAGAATCAACGGAAGATGGCACCACTGAGCCGGGTGCTCACCATTCGACGGGCCTGTACCCACATCTCATTTTGTGCGCGGCGCTATTCACAGTTGTGGCGGGCCCTGGTAGCTTACAGGCACTGCCGACCCGGGCAGTATTTCTTGTACTACCGAAGTGCGCAGAAGCAATCGTCAGTTTCTGTACCTGCCACACAGCGAAATGGTGTGCTTTGCGATTAACGGATTATGTCGTACGTGGCATTTAAGAGGGGCGTTCAAAAAGTAATGCAACACATCTCTTTCTCGATCTATTTCGATTGAAAAAAATGTGGAAAATTTTTGGAAATTCGTGGTAAGTTCTATGGGGCCAAACTGCTGAGATCATCGGTCTCTAGGCTTACACACTACCTAACCTAACTTAAACTAACTTACGCTATGGACAACACACACATCCATGTGAGCCGTGGTAAAAATTGCTGTTTTGAAGAGCGCGCCGCAGCTTGTAGTGTGAAACAGTCGCCCACCGTTTCTGGCGGTGGCGCCGATGTGGCAGTCGGAGCTTTGGTGTCTCCCTCTGGTGGAAAAGGGGAAAGGTAGCCTGTTCACGTGCATTTAAAGGGCCCTATGAGCTCGCCAGTCGGTCAGTCTGGGGTCAGTCTCTCGTCCCCAGCTTGCAAGTCTGTCTCTCGTCCGAATTTGTGAGGCAGTGGGTGTCTGTCTGTCGTTCGGATCAAGGTTGGATCGATCGGTTGGTCGGTCGCGCACTGAGAGACAAGAAGACTTGTCCGCCTTGAGCGTCGGCGCATGTGAGGTCGCCACGTGAGTCCAGTGGGCCGCGCCGTATAGCGAGGGGTAGTGGCTTCGCGGCCGACACGAGAGCAACAGGAGTCAACCCACGACATCGGTCTGGCCGGGGCGAGCTGCGACGCCGTGAGACGGGAGATCGGCACTCCTTCGTTCGTTCGTTGAAGGGGCTGGCAGCGGACGAAGTTCGGGAGAACGATTTGGGGGTGCTGCGCCAGGTCTTCTCGAGATATCGCAGTTTATTAGAAATTAAGTGATTGGTGAAATGTTGTTCAATTTACTCTTGTTAAATTCTATTTTTATTTTATTTTATTTTATTTTATTTTTTTTTTTTTTTTTTGTGAGGTCACCAGCCGTTTTGTTTTGGGGTCATCCCGACATTCTTCTCCGTTTGACCACCCGCGGGAAGGTGGTTATTTATGAATTGGGTGGTCCGTTTTTCCCCTTGTGGAGCAGGGGCGGGTTAGAGCAACCTGCGGTTCGGGTTGTTCGGTAGTCTGCCTATCAACCTGCTGTACGTTAATAGCTGCCTCTGTCATGTTTGCCTGATTTGGTGTGTTAACGAATTTATTTCTTGGAGTGTAACGGCCTAATTCCTGAAATACGTTTTTACCTTGCCTATCATCTTGAGAGGCGGTATATGTGTACTGTAGGGCATGTTTGGCCAACCTTGTATAATTTTATATAAGATTGCATTTAATGGGCTCTTATTTAAATGGTTATTTTAGTATATTAAGTTGCCACCCTTCCACCGTGGGGACTTTTCTTAGAAGTTAAAATGAACTTGCACCTTCGGTGGCAAGTTAATCTTTTGATTTTAGAGTTTTGTACCATTTCCTTCCCTCCTATGGGGTGCATGTGTGAATTGTTAAAACTTTTACTTTAAGGTAATCTGGTGTGTTGCAGATTTGCACCAGTGTAGTCTTTCAGAGGTTGTTGTGAGCGGTCGTGACTACGGCCGTGTCAAAAGGGAGCGACAAAGTTCTCAGCCCGAAAGCTCATACTCTGAAAAATTGTTTCTTTCTGCCTCTGAATAAATTGTAACTTGATATTTAGAGGGTGCTTTCTGCTTATAATTTTAAATCTGTTTCTTTAAAAAGAAAAAAAAGAAACGCTTTCAGGAATAAAATTCCCATTTGTTAAAAGCAATTTGATTACGATTTCATCAGTTACTCCCTGGCAACTACTTCCACGCTCACAATGTTCTTGATGAATCGCTAGTAAATAAGATAAATTTTTAAGGATATTCTTTGAAATTAAATCCATAGTTCGCCATGCCCGAGGGAGGACTCGCCCCTCCGACGAGGGCAAGCCGAGCGAGCCATTGCAAGGCGCCTCAGGCCGAACGGTTACCCCGCTCGGCGAAAAACTGTGGAATTTGTTGTAGGACATAGTGTAATATTCTCGCTTCAGCCTCTATACTTTCATGACGTTCCGATAGGTGGTGCCACTATACATAGAGTTCAAAGTAGCGTCTGTAACAGAGATGCGTTCTAAGTCATTGTGTTTATTTTGCGGAAAACCAGAGCAACAAAGATATTAATAAGTGCATGCAGAGAGTGTGTGGAGACCTCGCAGGGAGCAGACTCACGGTGAGTCGTTGCGCCAGACGTTTGTCATAATCGTAAGAAGGTAGCGCAAACCCGTCCGCTTTCCCATCTACCGGCCAGCCGCAAACAACTGTGTTTCCTGCTATATTGGGACGTGCGGACACTCTCATTCCAGGTGTTCGACGGATCACGATCTAACATCTCGCTGTTCAACTGGACGACTCTGTTCTGGTAGTGCTGGCACACTCGTCCACCAGTTGTGGTCCTCAAAGGTGTGCGCCCGCTCGGTTAAAATGGCTCAGATGGCTCTGAGCCCTATGGGAGTCAACATCTGCGGTCCTCAGTCCCCTAAACTTACAACTACTTAAACCTAACTAACCTAAGGACATAACAGACATGCATGCCCGAGGCAGGATTCGAATCTGCGACCGTAGCAATCGCGCGTTCCGGATTGAAGCGCCTAGAACCGCTCGGCCACCGCAGCTGGCGCCCGTTGGGTTCCTCGCCGGTGGACAGAAGACCATAAGGAGCAATGAAGGACCATCTGTGTGGAATTTCTTGCGCGTTACGAGGCTGACGGTGACAATTTTTTGTCGAAGACCGTCACAGGCGATGAACCACGAGTTCATCACTTCGAATCGAAAACAAAACGGCATGGAGGAGTGTCCCACTTCCTATCTTCTAATGAAGAAGTTCAAAGCCGCACCCTCAGCCGGTATTGTCATGGCAAGAGTCTTCTGGGACTGAAGGGGCTGTTCTGTTTGATCGTGGAATGATGATCTGTAAAGTGTATCGTATTGCCCCTCGGAAATTGAAGAAGCGACTTCAGCTTGTTCGTCGCCACGAAAATGCAAACGAACATTTCCTTCTTCATGAGAACGCAAGGCCTGCCACAAGTCTTCGCACTCGAGACGAGCTCACAAAACTTCTTTGACTGTTCCTCCTCATCCACTCTACAGCCTGTGTATCGACTATGTTTTTGACCCAACGTAGGAGGTACACCGCGGGAAGCAGTAAGTGGTTGATGAGGAGGTTACTGAAGCAGTGAAACGTTGGCCCCGACTTCGACCACTAGAGTGGTGCCATGCGGGCGTACAGGCCTTCCCAGTAAGGTGGCGTAAGGCTGTCACATTGAACGATGTTGAAAATCAGAGTTTTGTAGCCAAAAGAATGGGAAATAATGCGGTGTATTGGAATTCTGAATAAAGGCAACCTGCTTTCAGAAGTAATATCCCTACTGTATATCTTTTTTCAGACATTTTACCACTGAAGATACACTAAATACAATTCCATTTAGCTATCTCATGGGGTATATTACGGTTCACGAGATCGTACGAGAACCTTACAAGAGAATTACAAACAATATGCAGGACGAATTGATGCCTACTCGACAGAAGAAATGTGGAAGAACACTGCTAAGGGTTTTTATGAAATGTGGCATTTTTTGTAACTTCATAGGAGCTTTCAATGGGAAACACGTTACTATGCAGGCTCCTTCGAACACCGGATCACTATTCGTTAAATACTCAAAGACATTCTCCATAACTTTGTTGGGTCTTGTAAACGCTCATTGTAATTATATTGCTGTTGGTGTCGGGGTATAAGGAAAGAAAATGTTACAGCTATAGCCAAAACACTCAAACAATAATCATCTAGCTGGTTGTATTCATTCGTGCAAAACCAGAAAAATGTACGTGTGTTCTTCAGTTCGGTGTTCATGTATTTGGGATTGGGGAAATCATACAATACAGGATAGTTGCACACTAATTCAATAAGCATTTCATAGTTCGTGTCAATGACGACAAACTACTGCGCAAAAACGCAACAACCTGACCGTGCCGCAGTCGCGAAGTGAGAGAATATCGACCGCAAGAAATACGGCGACCACGGTACGGTGTCGGCTGTTTGCACTGTAACGGACGCGCCGCGGGCGAGTGTTAACACTGACCTTTAAATCCCTAGAACAGTACTTTCGAACACGTCGGCGGTAATGGTGGGTCGGTCACGGCACTGATGCCTGTGAAGCGGTCTTTATGGGGCTATTTAATATTTAAATTTAGTCTTCTGGTAAAGGGGTGTGTCAGTTAGGAAGGCCGTGTTATTTGAACAGCTCTGTGTTTCAGAGTAAACTCTTACTCGCGTCGGGTTGCTTTCCACCGACGATAGGAAAGTTGGAGAGCGGATGTCCCGAATATGTCACGTGAGAAAAGTCGGAGTCCGGTTTCACGTGATCGACGTTTTTGGAATACGAGCTGTTTGGCATGGAGGAAGTCACTCTGTTCGAGATATCTCATTACGTTTAAACTCAGAATATGTTCGAAGATTCTGCAGCAAATAGTTGTCAAGGAGGATACTGGAGGATAATTTTATGGGTAACTTCTCTACCATTCTCCAAGGTGGATGTGACCTGTTTTATCCATAGTGAATGCTTATTAGGCACTGTTTTCTGTTCGAGGGATCTATGATAAACTGTAGTTAAAGGAGGGGCTAACTCAGCCGTAAATTCGGTTTAGAATCTGATAGGGATTTCATCAGGCCCTGGAGATTTGTACAATTTTAGCAATTTCAGCTGTTTCTCAACACCACCAAGACTAATACCTACTACTTTGGACACATTTTCATACCAGAGCCATACTAAGTTGGTGACGAGATAGGCCCCATGCCGCCAAGCGCGCAGGTACAGAGGGAGCACAAAACAGAATCAGTTAAAAGAAATGAAGTTTAAAAATTTACCGGAGAAGTTAGCGAGTTTTCCTACCGCTCGTGCTCCCATCCTCTGCCTGCGACAAGAAGTGTTTCCTCTGGTCCGCGATTGTAAATGCACGCTCTTCTCTCAGTGTCATTTCTACAGTGTCATTTCGTCCAAGGGGCGTAACGACTTTTATCGACCTTGCATGCAACAGCATCCTTACGAATATGTTCCTGCTCACACCTCCGGTTCCGTTGGTGGTAAAAATATTGGATCAAGTATTTTGAATAGCCCTTGGCTATTTGTATACCCAACAGAAAGATCGTCTTAGTGTCACTAACCTGCAGTACAGGGTCAAAGTATAAACATTTCACACTTTCTCCTGCTTAGGCAAATGGAGAAAATAGGTTGCATTCGATGTGATCTATGGTGTGCTAGACGAGACTTACGGAGGCACAATTAGTTCATGGACAGACCCTCGGAAAACCCCACAAAAGTTTTTTTTACTATATTTTTGCCGTCACCAGTGGACTAAACCCCAGCCGAGGTTGCTAATTACCTCGCGATATGGCGATAATTTTGCAGAAAACAAGAATATCGGAATACTTTCTCGAAAGTGAATTTTATTAATTACATCGCATCTACTTCTGGTTGCCGTTTGCTGCGCCATGAGACTAAGCGTTGTTATGCAACGGGCTAATGTAATTTTTCGCCCTTCAGTAGAAGTACACGTCGTCGTTTTGAAACATGTACGTTTGAAATACGATGGAAATTACGTAACTGACAATAGTCTGAAACACAACTGTTAGAATGGGAATGGCTTATGAACGAGTATTTTATCTCGTCGCTTAAGCGCTTTGCCCTGGACTGAACTTTAGTGGCTGCGAGAATGTAAATTTAACATAGCTGCGAGAATGTAAACCGTCAATAACTTTAAACCAAACCAAACTGCATGAATTTACGTATAAACTAATTATACATTAACAATTAGCTTCACGAAATCATTGGGTGTGAGAGCTATACATTGTCTCAATCATCACTTATGAATACGCGCACTGCATTAGTAACAAAACAACTTTCTTTACCTTAATTATTTCCAACTTCTGTTGAGATTCCCTTTACAGTTAGCAAACATCATAGTAGCTTGCAAATTAAAAAAAAAATTACTTCCCGTAGCGAGTAAGCATATTTCCAGCACACATCAGATACAACACATCTTTACACTTGAGAGGCCTCCACACATATCTGGAACTAAAGTTATTCTAACACATTACCCGTAACACCTTGAATGAGCGATCGCTGTTGAGCAGCGACGCTATTGCACAATCGATACTAAATTTGTCCATGTTTGGTTCAATATAATATTTACTTACAAAACTTGAATTAATTTATCCTGTGTATATACATTTCAAGGTATCATTAGAAAAACTAAACTTCGTTAACGTAGCTAAATATGTCGCGATATGGCGATAATTTTGCAGCAAGCCAAGAATATCGAAGCACTTTCTCAAGAGCTGGAGCCTGCAATTGATTACGTATTTGGGTGTGTATTTTATTAATTACATCGCACCTACTTCTGATTGCCATTTGCTGTGTCATGAGATTAGAGTAGTTATGCAACGGGCGAATGTTGTTTTTCATCTGTCAGTAAAAGTACACGTCGTAGGTTTGGCAGAACCGCATACAGTTTTGACCAAATTGCTTTTAATGAACTCGTCGATATTCCGATTTCATCGACAAGGCTCCATTACTAAACAAGATCAGAAAGCTTTGTGCAAAATCTGACGATAGATGTCTTTGATTCAACTGACCGACAGCTATTTCTGTAACTTTCTCACCTGAAAACGATAACAGTCTCTTACTAGAGATGTGATATATTGTGTTTGATTCGCACTTAACAACGAAATCAATGTGGAATTCGGGAAATGTAGTGTAAGTTTTACATTGGAAAAACCTTGCCGTTTTGAATAATTCATCAAAGGTAGGATTGTCATTGGTGCTGATATATTTGGTCAGACGACCCTGGCGAATTCTTTGTTTCTCCTTCAATAAAATTCTTCAGGGTATCAGACCGCATCGTCATAATTTTAAAATGAGCATTTTAAAATTATGACGATGCGGTCTGATACCCTGAAGAATTTTATTGAAGAAGACAACGGCCGCGGAAGCCTACGCTTACATCTTTGTTTCTCCTTCATTGAATCGCAGCAGGTGTCTAAGACTTTGAATTAAAAACTTTCTGACAGAAATGAGGCAGCTGCGGGCAGCGCT
The DNA here is from genome assembly GCF_021461395.2 of Schistocerca americana. Taxonomy (NCBI): domain Eukaryota; kingdom Metazoa; phylum Arthropoda; class Insecta; order Orthoptera; family Acrididae; genus Schistocerca; species Schistocerca americana. Next base: position 658,655,012 of record NC_060123.1, on the reverse strand, counting down.
CACTTGTATAGTAACCACATGTCCAAAGATTTTAGCCTCTGTAAAATAACCGAACACCCACGAATCGATCACTTTGTATTTGTCTCGAGTCGATCCTCCGGTTGTCATTTGGGTCCTTCATCGCGGTGGTTATATTGTACTTGTGACCTTGCACACTTGTACCCTGCCCAGTACGGGTTAACGGTTTCTAGAAAAGTGTTACAAACTGCTTTTGTTTGTCGCCAAGAAGTCAGAGGCAAATCTGGTCCTCGAGTCCAACAAAGCGCAGACCAGTTAATGGAACGGCACCATAATGTGTGTGCAAGAGCCACAAAATTGGGAGATGTCTCAAAAGAAGCCTTCTGTTAGGTTGGGAAAAGTTTTGCGACCGTACGTGAAAGCGGAGCCGTTTCTCTATACTATCAACTCGTGGGCTGCACAAAGCGATCGCTCCTTATACGGTGGGTTGTTCCTCGATTAATTCGGAATGCCAGCGTTTTCATTAAACGCGATTCTACAAAGTCATACACATTTATGTTAACTGTCCGGCGTGTACTTTTACTGACAGATGAAGAATGCCTTACACTTATTACAGAAGTGTCCTATTTTCATCGCACAGCAAAGGAAAATCACAAGTAGAAGTGACGCAATTCACATACACAGCTTCAGAGAAAATGCTCCTATATAGGTGGTTCGCCGCAAAATTATCGCCAGAGCACGAGGTATTTGGCTACCTTAATGAGGATGTTTTCCTGATTATATTCACAATAAAAATGTGAGTGTGGCATATGTGACTTGGCACGTTGCTCCTGGTTCTCCGATTTTTATGCCTTGAATGTTTTTTTATGATAGATGTCAATATGAGGAACGCACTTGTTCCCTTGAGGCGTAAAAGTAAAAATCCAAGCAAGAAGTGAAATACCAGAATGTATGTGTTTTTAATTTTTAATTATCGTTGATTGTCTAAGATTATATAATATTTGTGGTGATAAAATCTATATTTGATAAAGTTGGAAATGCTCATTCCTTTTCTCGATAATTCCATTTCATTTCTCGATGTCACAAAAATATCGGTGTCATATACTTCTATGACAGCAAAAGGTAAACTGGATCTGAACACGGGGCGCAAAAATTCGAAGCTGTGCTCCAAGAGACATTTTTGAAAGATTATCCAGTCTCCCAGAGTTTAAGCAGTTGCTACTTTTGGACCTGAGAACCAGGACGTTTTACTAATGAAAGACGCTATCTCTAGACCATGAGCTCGCTCCGCCAATACGCTGTCAGCTTACGTGGATACACTCTGCGCGAGTCGACGGATGAAGTAGCGTTGAAGCTGTGGCCACCATTTTATTGGAAAATATTGAATGTAGCACCTAAACCAAACTAGGTACCCTTGTTTTTCGCCCTTTTTTCACCCTGCTAAGTTTCTGCTTTGTCAGTCACATATGTTTGGTTTCCCTTGTCAGATAAGCCGTATGGTTTACTTCGTGGGGAATTCTGCAATATATCAGTAGTATAAGTCAATAGTAAACATGCAATATATCAATAGAGCAAGGTAATAGGAAATTACCTTAAACCAGCGCAAAATATCACCTTACCCCAACTAAACGAGATCGCTCTGTTACCAAATGGTACGTGAATGCCGGCCGCGGTGGTCTCGCGGTTCTAGGCGCGCAGTCCCGAACCGCGCGACTGCTACGGTCGCAGGCTCGAATCCTGCCTCGGGCATGGATGTGTGTGGTGTCCTTAGGTTAGTTAGGTGTAAGTAGTTCTAAGTTCTAGGGGACTGATGACCACAGCTGTTAAGTCCCATAGTGCTCAGATCAATTTGAACCATTTTTGATACGTGAACTAGAGCGTTTAGGATAAAAGGGGGGAATCGATTGAGTTCGTGTTAATGTACAACATTTATCCATTTATTGATAACACAAGTAGAATCAAACAGTTACAAATTTAATTTCTTCTAAACAACAAGTTACATTCATTAAATTAATTTAAACTGCACTGCTTGCTTCCCGGACTAAATATTACGTTAAAAGCGATAAAAAAACTAATGATAAGACAACATTTATTTTAGTTTAGCAACGTGTTCAGTACGATATAGGATAGAACAACAAGTCGGTGAAGGCAAGTTCATAACTATACGAGTCCAAAAGAATCAAAAATTTATTATACATACAAGTAAAATCAATTATTAACAGTGAGTAGATAAATACAATTAAGAGCGTCACTTCCCCTTTGAAGGAGCTGGAATGTTTGCATATGAATGCCGTTGTTTCATATACTTCGGTACTCGAATCTCAGTCAACAGGCACACATAAGGGACAATAAATAATTGAGAAACTAACATGAAACAGCTCAGTATTAGAAAAGGAGATCACCCGTGCCTTCTGTTCGTGACAGGAGCTACTAGTGGTGCAACCGACAAGTACAACATTAACGTATTAATCATAATATACGAAACCTAGCAAGCCACTTGTCCACTGGAGACATACAATTGTTTAAGGTTCAGATGGCTCTGAGCACTATGGGACTTAGCTTCTGAGGTCATCAGGCCCCTATAACTTAGAACTACTTAAACCTAACTAACCTAGGAACATCACACACATCCATGCCCGAGGCAGGATTCGAACCTGCGACCACAGCAGTCGCGCGGTTCCAGATTGTAGCGTCTAGAACCGCTCGGCCACTTCGGCCGGCACTTGTTTAAGGTCTGTAAAATCATGCAGGAAAGACGAAACACTGTGGACCACCAGTTTAACACAGTTAACTATTAACACAGTCTATGGATGCACATCACATAGGTAGTCATTAGATTGTGAGTGTTATTCACGGTCGAGACACATTGTGACCGCCGCCTGTGCTCGCCATCAACGTGCAATAACCACTCATACACGACATTGGAGGGTATATTAAGCGTGTCGAGAGGACAAGGAAAACAGTGCAGTCGTTTGTCGTAATGTGGGAACGGAGCGTTTTATCTGACGTCCAAAAGGGCGTGATCATTGACTTTTGGGCCAAGGGTGGAAGCATTTCCGAAACGGCTAAGTTTGTAAAGTGCTCGCGTGCTGCCATTGTTAAAGCATATCTTGCATGGCAAAACGACGCTATCCAAAACCGTCGCTGAGGCAACCGTGGTTCACCACGGACCGTAGATGGCAGGGGTGAATGAAGGCTGCGGAGATGTGTATTGGGAAACAGGCGTACAACTGTTGAGCACCTGAGCGCCCAGATGGATCAAGGAGCCATCAACAGCGTCTCCTCTACGAGCGTTCAGTTAACGTTGCTGCGTATGGTCCGCTGCAGCAGACGCCCGATTCAAACACCGACGCTGACTGCCGTTTATCGACGACGGAGGCTGCGATTTTCACGCTGATGCCACGACTGGAAATTCGCTGAGTGACTACAAGTGGTCTTTTCAGATGAATCACGCTTTATGCTCCATCGGACAGATGGCCGTTGGCACGTACGGAATGAAACGTCTGAACGTAAACACCCTGCAACAATCGATGGAGCCTAATGGTCTATTCTCTCGTCTGGGAGGCATTTACCCATCCCTTGGGGGAAGGCACCATGTAGACCCCTACATACAGTTTGCTTTTTCCTTGGCACGATGACATCTATCAGCAGGAAAGACTTATCACACAGCACGCGGAGTACGTGCGTGGTTCGAAGAGCACGAGGATGAGTTTACCATACTCACTTGACCAACCAACTCCCGGGATTTAAGTTCAATCGAGAATCTATGGGACCACTTCGATCGGGCTCTTCGCGCCATAGATCCCCAACCCAGAAGACTCGCGTAGCTGGCCTCGGCAGTGGAGTAGCGATGGCACCGTATCTTTGTCGGTATCTTCCAGGACCTCATTGACTCTCTTCCTGCACGTCTTTCTTTTGACAAGTGATCACGTTAATCTGACTGGACAGTGCAGCATCCATCAGATTACAGCACCTGTTGAGAAGTTGCTCTCCGCGACCAGTTACGCACTATACAGCTAAAGTACAGCTCTGTGTGTCTGAAGTGCATGGAACATGGGCACACTATCAGCAAATCCATAAGCCACACAGGTTGCAGCGCCTCAAGAGTGCTCGGCTCCGCAGGTCCACAGCAACTCCGTGCGTGCGGGTGACCACGTAGCAACAAGCCCGCTCTCAAAGCGTGGCCCGGCTACCGAGCAACCGCCTCTGTCCTCGTGGCTCCGCTCCCTGCCCACAGCGCATGGCCAGATAAACACCAGAGAGATATGCCACAATGAGCAGCGGTAAAGTACAGCAGGTAGAAGGCTAAGTCGAAATAGTGCCCATACTCGACACAGTTCTGTTCTCGAGCACATGATGAGTTAATTGATTCAATATTTCAGAGTTGCTTTCCTGAAACGTTATCCAAAAAAGCCATTACAAATTCAAGTAAGCCATGGGTTACTAAGGTTTTTTTTCACTCAAAAACAAGTTCAGAGATGTTCAATATGGCCCCCTCCAGACACTCGAGCAATATCAACCCGATACTCCAACTTGTTCCACACTCTCTGTAGCATATCAGGCGTAACAGTTTGGATAGCTGCTGTTATTTCTCGTTTCAAATCATCAATGGTGGCTGGGAGAGGCGGCTGAAACACCATATCCTTAACACACCCCCATAAGAAAAAATCGCAGGTGGTAAGATCAGGGCTTCTTGGAGGCCAGTGATGAAGTGCTCTGTCACGGGCTGCCTGGCGGCCGATCCATCGCCTCGGGTAGTTGACGATAAGGTTTCATAACTAACCTTTTTCGTAGGACTCTCCATACAGTTGATTGTGGAATTTGCAGCTCTCTGCTAGCTCTGCGAGTCGATTTTCCTGGGCTGCGAACAAATGCTTGCTGGATGCGTGCTACATTTTCATCACTCGTTCTCGGCCGTCCAGAACTTTTCCCTTTGCACAAACACCCATTCTCTGTAAACTGTTTATACCAACGTTTAATACACCACCTATCAGGAGGTTTAACACCATACTTCGTTCGAAATGCACGCTGAACAACTGTCGTCGATTCACTTCTGCCGTACTCAATAACACAAAAAGCTTTCTGTTGAGCGGTCGCCATCTTAGCATCAACTGACGCGAACGCCTAGTCAACAGCGCCTCAAGCGAACAAATGTACAACTAAATGAAACTTTATAGCTCCCTTAATTCGCCGACAGATAGTGCTTAGCTCTGCCTTTTGTCGTTGCAGAGTTTCAAAATCCTAAGTTGTGGTATTCTTTTTGAATCACCCTGTATATGGACAGGCCAGAATAAGTCAGGATCCGACGTTACTTGCTTACTACAAAATATACTGTAATATTTTAAGGAAAGTCATTAAGGAGTCGAGAAGCTTATGTATTCTGACAGAAATTAATAATGCGGATAATAAGATTAAAACTATATGGAATATTGTCAAACCTGTGACGGGGCAGCCTGACAGTGCACAGCATACCATAGCAATAAAGCTAAATGATGATATTGTGAATGATAATTCACAAGTTGGAAGTATTTTTAACAATCACTTTCTGAATGAAGCAGCAAAAATAGGGTTAAAGGGTTTAGTTGAAGAAGCAAAAAAATATGTTAAAAATGTCATTCCCCAGGACTTTAGACCTTTAGAAATAGCACCAACATTCCCCACTGAAATTAAGAGAATTATAAATATACTGAAAAACAAGAGCTCATGCGGTGTTCATGGAGTCTCTAAAAGAATTTTGAAGTTTTGTTCTAATTTAATAAGTGGAGTACTTAGCGGTATATGTACTGCTTCGCTGTCGCAGTGAATTTTTCCAGACAGATTGGCTCTGAGCACTATGCGACTTAACTTCTCAGGTCATCAGTCGCCTAGAACTTAGAACTAATTAAACCTAACTAACCTAAGGACATCACATACATCCATGTCCGAGGCAGGATTCGAACCTGCGACCGTAGCGGTCGCTCGGTTCCAGACTGTAGCGCCTAGAACCGCACGGCCACTCCTGCCGGCTTCAGACAGATTGAAATACGCAATTGTCAAACCTCTTCATAAGAAAGGGGGAAAGAGTGACTTAAATAATTGTAGATCAATCTCATTGCTGACTGCATTTTCTAAAATATTCGAAAAAGTTATGTATTTAAGAGTAGTCTCACGTTTAAGTGAAAATAATTTTCTCAGCATGTCACAATTCGGATGCCGGAAGAGTTACTCGACTGAGAATGCTATCTACACATTTAGCCATCAAATAGTACAAGCCATAAATAACAAATTATCACCAGTTGGTATTTTTTGTGATCTCACCAAGGCATTTGACTGTGTGGATCATGTCACACTCTTAGAAAAACTCAGGTTTTATGGAATTGAAGTCTATACACACAGCTGGTTTGAATCATACTTAATGAACAGAAAGTAAAACGTTGTGCTGAATAGCACAAGTAATGTTGGAAGTGTGGTAAATTCTAGTGAATGGGGAGTGATCACAAAGGGAGTCCCATAGGGTTCAATTTTAGGTCCTTTGCTGTTCCTTATTCATGTGAATGACCTCCCACTTAACGTTCAGCAAGCGGAACTAGTACTTTTTACAGATGGCACGAGTATCATAATAAATCCCATTCCAAAAAAAGCAGCTGAAGATATTGTTAAAAGAATTATTAAGCGGTTCTCAGAAAATGGTCTCTCCCTTAATTTTGAAAAAACTCACTATATCCAGTTCTGTACACCGAATAGAGTCATACCGACATATGAACAGGGCTCAGTTAACAGGGTAGATTTATCCAAATTTTTAGGTGTTCACATTAATGAGAACTTGAACTGGAAGAAGCATATTACTGAGCTTCTCAAACAACTAAGTTCAGCTTTTTTCTCTCTTCGTATAATCGCTAGTCTTGGTAATAAACAGATCAGCATCCTAACGAACTTTGCATATTTACACTCAATAATGTCTTATGGAATAGTTTTCTGCGGTAACTCACCACTTAGACATAAAGCACTGATTGCACAAAAGAGAGCAGTGAGAATAATTAGTGGTGTTCACCCAAGGACGTCATGTAGGCACCTTTTCAAGGAGTTAGGTACTTTAACTGCACCATCAGAGTACATATATTCACTAATGAAATTCGTTACAAATAATCCATCTCAGTTCACGAAGAACAGTAATGTTCATACGTACAACACTAGAAAGAAAAATCCTATCCGTTGCCTAACTAAAACTAAAAAACTCATAAGCATCTTGAAATTATCTTGAGTACTGTTTAGTGGTTGGAAGAAGTTGACAATGGGTGTATTGGGTGTTTTGCCTGTGTTGCCGAGAGTCGTGTACTAGGTGTAGCAAAAGTAGCAAAAGTTTCTCAACTACCATATTCTTCAGTGGATGTTGCTCTCTGGACTGTGAAAGATTTGTCGGTTGAAGGGCTAGGTGTCCTCCCAGGGACAAGACAAACTCACGGCGTTCCATCCATCCCCCTAACCAACAAGTTCGAGGTTCTGCCTTCCACTGGAAGCGCTATGTGTGGGGAGCGATGTGCGGCAGGACGCGGAGCGAACGGGCACCACTAACGATTTCGTTGCGTGTTGTAAGAATTGCGTGTGTGTTGTGTGTGTGGCGGTGCATTGTTGGCTGTGCCGCATGGCTGTGTGTGGCGATCCCGCTGAGGGAAAAGAAAGGCGCCGCTTGCGGTGGTAGTGGCTGGCAGTGGTCGCACAGGGACGGGAAGTATGTGTATGATTTGTTCCACTGGAACTCAAACCGACCATGTGATACGCACTTGACCTTTTGGGAAACGTGTTGTGTCTTGTGTTAGTGGGAGGCAAACGAGAAAAGCGAGAGGTCTATAAATCAGACACACGGCGAAAATTGGTATCCATTAGGGATATGGCAGCAACGGATTGGAAGGGACACCAGGTGCACTCAGTAAGTACGCCTGTGGGCTACATGTTGGAAAGGCCTTGGCAGCCACTGAGGAAATTGGGTGCAGGTACCAGCAGATTGTGGCGCTCGTTGGAACGAACGATGCCTGTCGTTTTGGTTCTGACTTCATATTTAGTTCATTATAGCGACTGGAAGATAAGTTTTAGAAGACCGAGATTGGTCGTAGGATTTCAGTGAAGCATTGTCCCTAGTAATAGTCGTGGCCTCGTGGTTCTGAGCTGAGCGGAAGAATTGAACCGGATAGCAGGTCAGCAACTGGAACCAGTTAATTGCGTAAATTATCTGGGAGTAGGCATTAGGAGTGATTTAAAATGGAATGATCATATGCCAGACTGAGATTCATTGGAAGAATCCTAAGCAAATGCAATCAGAAAACAAAGGAAGTAGGTTACAGTACACTTGTTCGCCCACTGCTTGATATTGCTCACCAGTGTGGGATCCGTACCAGATAGGGTTGATAGAAGAGATAGAGAAGATCCAACGGAGAGCAGCGCGCTTCGTTACAGGATCACTTAATAATCGCGAAAGCGTTACGGAGATGATAGATAAACTCCAGTGGAAGACTTTGCAAGAGTATATCTCGCAAGAGTATATCTCGCGAAGAGACCATTAGGATAAAATCAGAGAGATTAGAGGCCACACAGAGGCATACCGACAACCATTCTTTCCACGAACGATACGAGACTGGAGTAGAAGGGAGAACCGATAGAGGTACTCAAAGTACCCTCCGCCACACACCGTTCGGTGACTTGCGGAGTATGGATGTCGATGTAGATGTAGATGTAGATATAGATATAGATGTAGATGTAGACTTCGGTGGTTCTGTGACAGGCTAGTCTGCGACTTCTTCGAATTGTAGGGTCCCTATAAATGCGTTAAGGTGTCCAGTACGCATCAGAGGCTGCAATCCAGCATGCACAGAATATTTTCTTTTTAGATTTGGCGAATCCCCTCCACTCCAGATAACGATAGCTGTAGGAGATCCGGAAGTATCAGTGTAAGCTGCAAGGAAATGCCCCTCACAGGCGAATGTATTGAAATTATAGTGATTAACTGCCGAAGTACTCGCAGTATACAGAATACTGATCAGAATCCGAAATTGATAGCACTGAAATCGGTGTATGCGGGGGGGGGGGGGGGGGGGGGGGGGGGAATTTAAAACGTTACTAATTGGTTTATCTGAGAGCTTCCCTTTTGAAAATGGAGCGCTGCAAAGCGAAGTAGGAGTACGAGGTGCGTTCAATAAGTAATCCAGCACGTTTTTTCTTGATTAATTTGAACGTCGTTTCATGAAGTTCTGGTAGGTGCGGTGCTATATGTAGCCTTAAAAATGGCATCTCTGATAGAGGTGCCTTAAAAGCAGAGTGCTGTCACTGAGTTTCTTTTGGCGCTAAACCAGAGCTTCGCAGATATTCACCAGAGCGTCACAGATATTCAAAGAAGCTTGCAGTATGTCTATGGAGACGCGGCAGCGAACAAAAGCACGGTGAGTAGTTGAGCACGGCGTTTGTCATCATCGCAACAAGGACGCGCAAGGCTGTCCGATCTCCGGCGTGCAGGCCGGTCACACACAGCTGTGACTCCCGCAATGCTGGAACGTGCGGACACTCTCACTCGATGTCATCGACGGATCATAATGAAACACCTCACTGCACAACTGTACGTCTCTGTTGGTAGTGCTGACACACTCGTCCACCAGTTGGGCCACTTAAAGGTTTGTGCCCACTGGATACCTCGCGCCACCTGACAGAAGATAATAAAGAGCAACGAAGGACCATGTGTGCGGAATTGCTTGCGAGGCTGATTCTCACAATTTTTTGTCGATCTTGACAGGTGGTGAAACATTGGTTCATAACTTCGAACTGGAAACAAAACGGCGATCCATGGAGTGGCGCCACACCACCTCTCCTCCAAAGAAAAGTCCAAAACCTCACTCTCAGCTGGTAAAGTTATGGCGACGGCCCTACTGAACTCTGAAGCGATTATTCTGCTTGGTGTCCTCCCTCATAATACAACGATCAACTCTGAAGTGTTTTCTGCTAACCTCAGGAAACTGAGGAGACGACTTCAACGTTTTCTTTGCCAGGAAATGCAAACGAACTTTTCCTCGTTCAAGATAACGTGAGGCCTCACACAAGTATGCGCACCCGAGGGGAGTTTACAAGAATTCATTGGACTGTTCTTCCTCATCCACCCCAAAGCCCGGATCTCGCACTTTCCGACGTTCACCTCTGTAGCCCAACGAAGGATGTACTGTGCGTGAAGTTGTACGTGGATGATGGGGAGGTAACTGATTACGGCAAGAAAGGAAGAATGAATTGATTGTTGGTGTTAATAACGATCATCCTCCTTTACCTCCTGTGCATTACTGCAGATGACGTGTCACTGAGCACATTTGTTCTGTGCATGCAGTACACGTGAGGCGCCTAGTTGTTTCCACTGCACTGTGTGGAATACGAAGGTTCTGTTATAGTTCACTAGCCTGCTGTCTTCAAGCTGATGTCCCCAGCGCAGAAAACAGCATGCAGGTCGTAGGTTCTGTTATCTTGAGGCTGAAACTTACTTTCAGGGAGGTTCTGTTCTGAAATAATGTATCACTTCTTTGAGATGCCACTCGCGTATTTTAATATAGCCACACGAGAAGACTATATGATCTTAATACAACACCTTCTGATACAGCACAGTACATGATCAAACACAATGTTTACGAAAATGTATCTTTACACTATTTGTGGCACGTGTCTGTGTCTCATGACTACCGGAGTGAATCTTTTAATACTGAATACTGGAAAACACATCCTGCCACAGACAACATGACTGTACATCTCGACTGCCTAATCCAGAGTGACGAACAGAAACTTAGATAAAAATTGAAAACACATCCTACGACAGACAACATTGTAAGTAGGCTGTTTAGGTTTTTATATTGGTAACGCCACGTAGCGCCCGGTATGAAAATCACTGGCTGTGCTGTGTGCAGTCTGTGGCTGGTTTGCATTGTTGTTCGCCATTGTAGTGTTGGGCAGTTGGATGTTAATAGCGCGTAGCGTTGCGCAGTTAGAGGTGAGCCGCCAGCAGTGGTGGATGTGGGGAGAGAGATGGCGGAGTTTTGAGAGCAGATGATCTGGACGTGTGTCCATCAGAGAGAGTAAATTTGTAAGACTGGATGTCATGAACTGATATATATATATATATTATGACTTTTGAACACTATTAAGGTAAATGCATTGTTTGTTCTCTATCAAAATCTTTAATTTGCTAGCTATGCCTAGCAGTAGTTAGTGCCTTCAGTAGTTTGAATCTTTTATTTGTGAGATAAGTGAGGATTTTTGTGAGGTAAGTGATTTGTGAAAGGTATAGGTTAATGTTAGTCAGGGCCATTCTATTGTAGGGATTATTGAAAGTCTGATTGCGTTGCGCTGTAAATATTGTGTGTCAGTTTAGTGTTGATCAGAATAAGTAAAGAGCGAAATGTCTGAGTGCGTTCAAATAACGTAAGGGGTTTATCAGCACAGTAATTCAATAATTTTTCTAAGGGGACGTTTCAACATGTGTGTTCTTCTCGACTGCCTAATCCAGAGTGACGAACAGCCCGAAACACTTCGCGCGCCATACCAGAAAAGACGTGACCCGAACGCTTCCGAAGTACGTCGTCTGCATTTTCGTCAGTATTTTGTTTTTGATTTAAATTGTTTTTAATAATTCTAAAATTACTGATTGATAGTCAGCTGTTGAGAGATATTTATATTAAAAAGTGAATTCATTCCAATGAGTAGTTTAACTAATAATAATAACTATACTTAAACGTTTTGGCGCCCTTGCTCCGAACACAGCAGCCAATCACAGAGCAGTAGCATTATGCAGGCGGTCTTTCTCGCGGGAATGGTGCCGAATCTAACGTCTGTCACAGGTACCTCACACCACATTTCGTCAACTATATACTTCTTGCATCTCCACTGCTCTGGGAACAGCTTCTTGGAGCCATATGGCTGACTAAGCCAGAAATATGACATGATGCAGCAAAACGTTGGATTCAGGGTCGACCAGCAGTGTAGTACTATTGGGGCATGCAGGCTCTTCCAGAAAGATGGCGTAATGTAGCCACATCGAAAGGAGACTATGTTGAAAAATAGGTTTTTTTAGCCGAAATAGTGGGAAATAATATGTTGTACTGCAATCCTGAATAAAGGCAACCTGGTTTCAGAAAAAAATATGTTGTGTCAGTTATTGCCCGCTCATCGTGATTTTGGCTGGCACGCTCAGACAGCTACAGGTTACTGCTAAGGCAAACGAGTCCTAAGTAGCTTTTGTTACATAGAGAGGAATGCTCCACACATACGATTTCAAGACACAGTGAAACGTCTCCTTAGAAAATTTAATTAATTACTGTGCTGATAAACCTCTTACATTATTTGCTTTTCAAGCTGAGCAAAACTGAACGTACTCGAACATTCACTAAAGTGACACACAATATTTTTAGCGCAACGCAATCTGACTTTCAAAAATCCCTGCAAATGAATGGCCCTGACTAACATTAACCTATACCATTCACAAATCACTTACCTCACAAAAATCTTCGTTACTCAAGCTTCTGCAATACAGCGAGCGCCACTACTGCCAGCTAAATAAAAGATTCAAACTACTGAAGGCACGAACTACTGATAGGCATAGTTAGCAAATGAAAGATTTTGATAGAGAACAAACAATGTATTTACCTTAATAGCGTTCAAAAGTCATAATATTATTATTATTATTAGTCGTAAAGCTCCCAACATGGAAGACGCTAAGTAAAGATGGTTCACTTCTGGGGCTTCTTATTCTTCTTATTTGCCCACCAGGTCTTCATTCTTTGCGAGAATTCAGCTTTTCTTTCTTCGTTCCATTTTGTTCCAGTTCTCGGCGCTTTTGTCTCTGGTTTGACCTCCCATTTGTCAACTTTAAGTTTGAAATTGTTTCTTTTGTTCATGTCTTCAGTAGTAATGTTGGCTAATTCCAGATCTTTCTTTACATTTTTGATCCATTCTCCTCCATTAACAAGGGATGCTACGTATCTTACTATTTTTTTTGTAAGTCTGTGATCGGGAAGTCTCATTATGTGGCCATAGAATTTTAGACGCCTCTTCCTCATGTCTATCTCTATGTTAGAATATTCTTCAATTTTAGAATTTTTCTCTAATCTATACCCCTCTTTGGTCCATCTTGGTCCCAGAATTTTCCTAATGATTTTCCTTTCCTCTTTCTTCAGGTTTTCCATATCTGTTTTCCTTTCAAGTGTCAAGGTTTCGCTGGCATATAGCATTATTGGTTTAATTACCGACTTATAATGTTTAATTTTTGTATTTATAGATAGACATTTTTTATTGTAAATGTTTTGGACCAGCCCTAGACCCCTACGAGCTTTTAATATTCTTTCTTGTTGTGAGTATTTTTCAGAAATTATCTCTCCTAAATATTTAAAGTATGGTACCCTCTTAATTTCTCCATATTTGGTTTGTAACTTAGAAATTTCTAGATTTGTTGTTGTAAACACCGTTTTCTCAAAAGATATTTGTAGGCCAACTTTTCCTGCACACTCTTTTAAGGTTTCTATCTGTTTGACTGCCATTTCACTAGAATCTGCCATTATTGCAAGATCGTCTGCGTAGGCTAAGTAGGGGATTTGCAGGTCATCTTTTTTGGTTCCCAGTGATATTGGTTTCCAGTACTTTTCTTTTTTGAGTTCTTTTTCCCATTCTGCCATGACTCTATCCAGAACTAAGTTAAATAACAGAGGTGATAATCCATCACCTTGTCTAACCCCAGTTTTTGTCTCAAATGATTTTGAAAGTTTTCCCATGAATTTCACTTTGCATTTTGTATTTGTTAATGTCTGCTCTATGATGTTCCGTGTCTTCTTATCCAGTCCTTGTTCTTCAAGAATTTTAAATAGTGTGGGTCTGTGAATTGAATCATATGCCTTTTTAAAGTCTACAAAGACATATACTGTAGGCTTCCTTCGCATTTGTCTCATCCTTGTAATCAATTTCAAGTTTAAAATTTGTTCTGAACATGATCTGTTTGGTCTGAAACCAGCTTGGAAATCTGAGATTTTGGGTTCTAGCAGTTTTTGTGTTCTTTCAAGAAGACAAGCTGATAATATCTTGTATGTGACGGCAAGTAAGGAGATTCCTCTATAGTTGTTCACATCCGATTTATCCCCTTTTTTATGTAACGGATGTATTAGGGCACATTTCCAATCTTCTGGTATTTCTTCAGTAACCCATATGTTTAGAATAATTTTAACTAGCTCATTTCTTGAGTTAGACCCTAGACTTTTGTGAAATTCGGCTACAATTCCATCTTCTCCTGATGCTTTGTTATTAAGAGCTTCTGTTGGTTCTGGACAGTTTAGTCGCGTTTCAAAATATTTGGCTAATTCTTCACAGTTTTCTTCGTCGCTTAGTGCCAGATTCCCATCTGATTTCCGAAAACAGACATTTTGAGGGATATACCCTTTAATTTTGTTTGCAAAAGTTTTGTAGAATCCATGCGTATTATAATTTTTAAAATCTGCTTCTATTGATTCCAGTTGCTGAGTTACATACTTTCTCTTCTCTTGTCTAATAAGTATATTTGAAAGTTTCCGTGTTTCTAAAAAGTTTTGAAGAGTTTTCTCATTTTTATTTGAACTGTACTTCGCAAAGGCTTCTGTACGAACTTGAATTGCCATTTCGCATTCCATATTCCACCATGGATGTTTGTGCTTCTTCTTCAGTGGTATTTGCTCCTTCGCTATTTTTGTGATTTTTTCCTTGAATGTTTCCCAGTTGTTTGCGGGAGAATTTTCCCATTTTTTAATTGTTTCTGATTCTGTTAGTTTTTGTAGGTCAAATTTTGGGATTGCTGGTGGAATTCTTGGTGTTTTCCTTCTTGGGGTGAATTGGACCCGAACTCTTGTGAGATAATGATCTGAGTCAATATTTGCACCTATCCTAACCTGGATATCTCTGATCTCTTTTTGGAAGTTATATGAGATGGCCACATGGTCAATTTGAAATTCTCCCAATTGGCTTATAGGGGATCTCCAGGTCTTCTGTTTTCTTGGTTTCTTATTGAACGACGTTGAGCTGATTTTCATGTTGAATTGTTGACAAAGTTGGATTAGTCGCATGCCATTTTTGTTGGTCAATTTGTGTGCTGGGTATAGCCCAACCGTCTTCCTGTATTTCTTTTCTCTGCCAATCTGTGCATTGAAATCTCCAAGAAGTATTTTGACATCATTCCTCGGTATCTTTGACATTTCAAGTTCTAATCGTTCCCAAAATTTATCCACATTGTCTAGGTCCTTTCTATTGTCAACGTTGCAGGGTGCGTGAACATTAATTAAGGTGTAATATTTATTCTTGTGTTTCAACCTAAGAAACATTAGTCTATTGCTAATAGTTTTTACAGATTTTACAAATTTAACTGAGGATTTTTCGACCATAAAGGCCATACCAAGCATGTTTGCCCCTTTACCAATTTTTCTGTCCGTTCCACTTTTGAAAATTCTGAAGCCATTGTAGTCAGTGATTTGATTATCAGGAAATCTGGTCTCTTGTACTGCTAGGATTTGGATTTTCAGCTTCTTTAATTCTTCTGTTAATGTGTATAATTTTCCGGTTTGTATTAGTGTCCGTATGTTTACTGTTCCAATGTAATCTTCATTTTTGGGAAGTTTTCCAGAGTGCTCCGATCCACTCACAAGTCGTGTAGGTCCGGTCTCCCCAGAATCCGATAGACCGGTTGCCACCTTTCTGCTAGGTGGGTGGATTTCACCACCTGGGGTACTTTTGTTATTACATACACGAACCATGATTTTACTTGTAATTGTATTTTGGTCTGACATGTGCCAGTTGGTAGGATCAAGGTTGTGGAGCCTTGAAACACAAATCAGCCGCCACTAACATGTGGAACAGACGCTGTCGGGAAACCGCCACTGACATGTGGAACCGTCGTGCCCTAGTTTGCTAGTTTTGGTCCACCCCGGGTATTTTATTTCCCCGGTACCCACCATATCTGGTGAGCATTCCCCTATCCGCCACCTGGGGAGGCGCCTGGTAGGAGACTAGCAACTCCCCCAGAAAAAAGTCATAATATATATAGCAGTTCATGACATCCAGTCTTATAAATTTCAAAACTCCGCCATTTCTCTCCCCACATCCACCACTGCTGGCGGCTCACCTCCAACTGCGCAACGTTACGCGCTGTTCACATCCAGCTACAATGGCAGACGACAATGCAAACTAGCCACAGACTGCACACAGCACAGCCAGTGATATTCATACAGAGCGCTACGTGGCGTTACCAATATACAAACATAAACAGCCTACTTACAACAAGAATTACTGCACTGTGAGATACGAAGCTGGACGCGATTCCCGTTGATATTCTGGCTGCCGGAACGCGGGGAGATAATTAACAGGCGGCCTAAGTTCCCGTCCGTTGAAATTGGGGGCGAGGAATCAGAGCAGCGAGTGGCATGCAGAGAGGATCGCCTCATCTGCGAATATAAGGAGCTCGTTACCCGCGGGCACCGCGTTTTCTCTCTTTAATTCCTCACCTGGCCGTTACGCTCTTCACGATGCTAACGAGGGAGCGGTCAGGCCAACGATGCGATCTCTATGCAGAGGGTGGTAGAATGTTGTCCGACTCCTCTGTGGAGAGCGAATTGGCAAGTCTGCAGCTAAATGTCTACATCTACATCTATATTTATACTCCGCAAGCCACCCAACGGTGTGTGTGTGGCGGAGGGCACTTTATGTGGCACTGTCATTACCTCCCTTTCCTGTTCCACTCGTTTATGGTTCGCGGGAAGAACGACTGCCGCAAAGCCTCCGTGCGCGCTTGAATCTAATTTTACATTCGTGATCTCTTCTGGAGGTATAAGTAGGGGGAAGCAATATATTCGATACCTCATCCAGAAACGCACCCACTCGAAACCTGGACAGCAAGCTACACCGCGATGCAGAGCGCCTCTCTTGCAGAGTCTGCCACTTGAGTTTGCTAAACATCTCTGTAACGCTATCACTCTTACCAAATAACCCAGTGAGGAAAGGCGCTGCTCTTCTTTGGATCTTCTCTATCTCCTCTGTCAACCCGATCTGGTACGGATCCCACACTGATGAGCAATACTCAAGTATAGGCCGAACGAGTGTTTTGTGAGCCAGCTCCTTTGTTGATGGACTACAGTTTCTAAGGACTCTCCCAATGAATCTCAACCTGGCACCCGCCTTATCGACAATTAATTTTATATGATCATTACACTTCAAATCGTTCCGCACGCATACTCCCAGATATTTTACAGAAGTAACTGCTACCAGTGTTTGTTCCGCTATCATATAATCATACAATAATGGATCCTCCTTTCTATGTATTCGCAATAAATTACATTTGTCTATGTTAAGGGTCAGTTGCCGCTCCTTGCACCAAGTGCCTATCCGCTGCAGATCTTCCTGCATTTCGCTACAATTTTCTAATGCTGCAACTTCTGTGTATACTACAGCATCATCCGCGAAAAGCCGCATGGAACTTCCGACACTATCTACTAGGTCATTTATATATATTGTGAAAAGCAATGGTCCCATAACACTCCCCTGTGGTGCGCCAGAGGTTACTTTAACGTCTGTAGGCGTCTCTCCATTGATAACAACATGCTGTGTTCTGTTTGCTAAAAACTCTTCAATCCAGCCACACAGCTGGTCTGATATTCCGTAGGCTCTTACTTTGTTTATCAGGCGACAGTGCGGAACTGTATCGAACGCCTTCCGGAAGTCAAGGAAAATGGCATCTACCTGGGAGCGTGTATCTAATTTTTTCTGGGTCTCATGAACAAATAAAGCGAGTCGGGTCTCACACGATCGCTGCTTCCGGAATCCATGTTGATCCCTACAGAGTAGATTCTGGGTTTCCAGAAATGACATGATTTTTTTTTGTTTAATCTTATGGGACTTAACTGCTAAGGTCATCAGTCCCTAAGCTTACACACTACTTAACCTAAATTATCCTAAGGACAAACACACACACACCCATGCCCGAGGGAGGACTCCAACCTCCGCCGGGACCAGCTGCACGGTCCATGACTGCAGCGCCTGAGACCGCTCGGCTAGTCCCGCGCGGCAGAATTGACATGACACGCGAGCAAAAAACATGTTCTAAAATTCTACAACATATCGATTTCACAGCTATAGGCTTATACTTTTGCGCATATGCTCGACGACCCTTCTTGAAAACTGGGACTACCTGTGCTCTTTTCCAATCATTTGGAACCTTCCGTTCCTCTAGAGACTTGCGGTACACGGCTGTTAGAATGGGGCAAGTTCTTTCGCGTACTTTGTGTAGAATCCAATTGGTATCCCGTCAGGTCCAGTGGACATTCCCCTCTTGAGTGATTTCAGTTGCTTTTCTATTCCTTGGACACTTATTTCGATGTCAGCCATTTTTTCGTTCGTGCAAGGATTTAGAGAAGGAACTGCAGTGCGGTCTTCCTCTGTAAAACAGCTTTGGAAAAAGGTGTTTAGTATTTCAGCTTTACGCGTGTCATCCTCTGTTTCAATGCCATCATCATCCCGGAGTGTCTGGATATGCTGTTTCGAGCCACTTACTGATTTAACGTAAGACCACAACTTCCTACGATTTTCTGTCAAGTCGTTACATAGAATTTTACTTTCGAATTCACTGAACGCTTCATGCATAGCCCTCCTTACGCTAACTTTGACATCGTTTAGCTTCTGTTCGTCTGAGAGGTTTTGGCTGCGTTTAAACTTGGAGTGAATCTCTCTTTGCTTTCGCAGTAGTTTCCTAACTTTGTTGTTGAACCACGGTGGGTTTTTCCCGTCCCTCACAGTTTTACTCGGCACGCACCTGTATAAAACGCATTTTACGATTGCCTTGAACTTTTTCCATAAACACTCAACATTGTCAGTGTCGGAACAGAAATTTTCGTTTTGATCTGTTAGGTAGTCTGAATTCTGCCTCCTATTACTCTTGCTAAACAGATAAACCTTCCTCCCTTTTTTATATTCCTATTTACTTCCATATTCAGGGATGCTGCAACGGCCTTATGATAACTGATTCTCTGTTCTGCGCTTACAGAGTCGAAAAGTTCGGGTCTGTTTGTTATCAGTAGGTCCAAGTTGTTGTCTCCACGAGTCAGTTGCCTGTTTAATTGTTCGAGGTAATATTCGGATAGTGCACTCAGTATAATGTCACTCGATACTCTGTCCCTACCACCCGTCCTAAACATCTGAGTGTCCCAGTCTATATCTGGTAAATTGAAATCTCCGCCTAAGACTGTAACTTGCTGAGGAAATCTATGTGAAATGTATTCCAGATTTTCTCTCAGTTGTACTGCCACTAATGCTGCTGAGTCGGGAGGACGGTAAAAGGAGGCAGTTATTAACCTAGCTCGGTTGTTGAGTATAACCTCCACCCATAATAATTCACAGGAAGTATCCACTTCTATTTCACTACAGGATAAACTACTACTAACAGCGACAAACACGCCAACACCGATTGCATGCAATCTATCCTTTCTAAACACCGTCTGTGCCTTTGTAAAAATTTCGGCAGAATTTATCTCTGGCTTCAGCCAGCTTTCCGTACCTATAACAATTTCAGCATCGGTGCTTTCTATCAGCGCTTGAAGTTCCGGTACTTTACCAGCGCAGCTTCGACAGTTTACAATTGTAATACCAATTGTTGCTTGGTCCCCGCATTGTCCTGACTTTGCCCCGCACCCTTTGAGGCTGTTGGCCTTTCTGTACTTGCCCGAGGCCATCGAACCTGAAAAAACCGCCCAGTCCACGCCACACAGCCCCTGCTACCCGTGTAGCCGCTTGCTGTGTGTAGTGGACTCCTGACCTATCCAGCGGAACCCGAAACCCCACCACCCTATGGCGCAAGTCGAGGAATCTGCAGCCCACACGGTCGCAGAACCGTCTTAGCCTCTGATTCAGCCCCTCCACTCGGCTCTGTACCAAAGGTCCGCAGTCAGTCCTGTCGACGATGCTGCAGATGGTGAGCTCTGCTTTCATCCCGCTAGGGAGACTGGCAGTCTTCACCAAATCAGATAGTCGCCGGAAGCCAGAGAGGATTTCCTCCGATCCATAGCGACACACATAATCGGTGCCGACATGAGCGACCACCTGCAGATGGGTGCACCCTGTACCCTTCATGGCATCCGGAAGGACCCTTTCCACATCTGGAATGACTCCCCCCGGTATGCACACGGAGT
Source organism: Schistocerca americana (assembly GCF_021461395.2). NCBI lineage: Eukaryota > Metazoa > Arthropoda > Insecta > Orthoptera > Acrididae > Schistocerca > Schistocerca americana. Next base: position 658,634,877 of record NC_060123.1, on the reverse strand, counting down.
GCACATTGGTTTTATTCCCCTCTCTTGCAGCCATATCCCTAAGGTGCCCCATTACGCGCCTAACGTTGGAGCTCCCAACTACCAGTAAGCCCAGCCTCTGCGACCGCCAGGATCTTGCAGACTGAGGGGCAACCTCTGGAACAGGACAAGCAGCCATGTCAGGCCGAAGATCAGTATCAGCCGGAGACAGAGCCTGAAACCGGTTCGTCAGACAAACTGGAGAGGCCTTCCGTTCAGCCCTCCGGAATGTCTTTCGCCCCCTGCCACACCTCGAGACGACCGACTGAAATAGAAGTGAAAATGAGATGGGAAAATAATTCTGGTGAGAGGAGTTTTGGAATTGTTCTAAAAAGAAAAGCAGGTCTTAGGGTTTATTACACTGCGCCGTGCAGTGTTTCGACTTGTCACCTAAGAACTGAAACCAAACGACAAACGTTATTCACTGAAACAGATGTTCGTTTTCTCACCAGTAGTGATTTGACGCAGCCCCCGTGATTTACTCCTCTACCAAATTCTTCATTTCAGAGTAGCGATTCGTGGTCCATATTTATGAACTGCTTAATATTTTAGGAGAGAGTTTCCATTTTAAAGTAATTTTACGTGTATATAATGAACGTGAATGTGTCTTACAGTGACTGATTTACCTACAGTTCCGTTCGTCTAAGAGAAACAGGAACCAGCACACCCAGCTTTTCATTTTTTTTCATTTTTTATATTATATTATCATGTACTATAATGAATCGTTAATGGCTATCTTCGTTATGATTGAGATCGCATCTGAAAGCACTTCTGTACTAATGATTGCAAATTTATGGTTGTAATTGGAACAATAATAATTGAAAAGAGTTATTTAAATTTCTTTATGTCATTCTCCACCTCTTTATTTTACTGAAGAATTAACGTTAAATGTACGCGTTGTGATTGTACTAATAGAAGCTAGTGTGGATTTGCGTAATACAGTTAACTTATTTTCATTTTTAATAATAATTTCTGGTATCTACTGTTTATCAGAAACTGCACATAGTTTTCTTACTTTGAAGTTCGATTTTGTAATTAGGTCACGCTGTCTAGGCTAATCTTCAGTAAACAGATTTTTCAAACACAGCCACACAACCGAAGCTACTCATTAACTGTGACTTGAGTTCAAAGTCAGACTGTTTTAAGAAGAAGTAATCAACTCTAAATGAGAGTTAAAAAGCATTCCCTATATGCACTTCCTGTTAACAATACAGTGCTTGATTCAGAGATACTTTTTAACTCAGACAATAATTTCCCCAGTTACAACGTATTTATAACTGATTCTCACGAAATATTACTGCACACAATAAAACAAAGATTTCATTACCGTCTTGTTCTAAGATAAAGTCAAATATTAATAGAGGTTCGTTGTAAGCTGCACACAACGTCTGTTATAACTATTCTACTCTCTGTTTACCCTTACTATTTTTGCCGTCTGTGATTACCTCCAATATCGCGGAAGTTAATCCTTCACGTCTTCCCTGGTATCATTTTTTCCATTCTTCTAGTTGGTGTTTTCCACGCCTTTTTTTCCGATTTTGGCGAGAACCTTTTCAAATTTTGTCTTATCAGACCATTTTAATTGCAACACGCTTTTGTAGCACAACACTCAAAATGCCTGGTTTCTCTCCTCATCTGTCAGTGAAAATGGACAGACGACTTGTTGGAAGGGTAGTGCAAAAGTGCAATGTATCGTATACGATACGCTAGTGCCTCATTTCTATTGTTCCGGCGGTTGGAATCCTTTTCAAGTAAACCTGAAAACAGAAATCGAACCAATTCAGACACGCGCTGTTAGGGTCATAGTAGGTCGGCACAGCCCTCTCGAAAGTGTAGCCGAGATACCGGAGGAACTTAAATGGGAATATTTGCAAGTAAGTCGCCGTTTTTCTCGTGAAACCCTATTGGGTAAATTTATTCCAGGGAAGTTTGTGCGAGCAAAAAGGAAGTCCGTTAGGTAGAATCATCTTTCAGTCAGTGAGATGAGGGTATCCTTTATCACCCACATTATTTATTACATGAATAGACAACATCGTAAAGACATGACAGAATAATGTAGTCCATCAATACAACGTTACTAATAAGATTATAAAAACAATCCTGTTCACAAATCATCAAATAATCTTATCGGACTTCGAAGATAAATTACAAGGAGCAATTTGATCCTTGTGCAAGGCAGAAAATAATTATAATATGATAATATCTTAAGATATAGCTAAATAATAGCATTCCATGGTAAGAACCATTTAAGAATAAAACCGTTAGAACAAATAAATGCTTTTAAATACCTGGGACGTGTGCTCTCATATATTACATACAGTGATCAAGAATTAAAACAGCAAATATTTCAACAGTTAGTAGGTACTAAAAATCGGACCCTCCTCAACAAATTTATGAAAGACACAGTACTAAAATTTTATTATGTGATTGCAGTAACAGCTCCAATGTTAGCTACAAATATTCCGAAGGCCACTAACTGGGTAAAAGCTCATAGATCGAAAAACAGGATGATGGAATTAGAGATGAACAAGGCTTCGAATGCGTACTTTAGAAAATAGAGGATTGCGAAAAGAAATGGCACGAACGCACTTAAAGGATGCCACATAAACGGATGCCGTAATTAACAGGCAAATATTTATGTTAAAGGAAAAGAAATGTCGAGCTTTCTAAGAAGAGATGAAAAGATTAGTTACAGTCTACTAGTAATCAGAACAGGCAATGGTGCCTAAACCAAAAGTGGGCAAGTGATGTTAGGACAAGTGCAGAGGCATATAGACAATCATTTTCCCGTCGGTTTATACGCGAATGGAATAGCAAAGGAAACTGCTAGTATTGGTACGATTTACCTCCACCATGCGCTATACAATGACTTAACAAGTATAAAAGTAGACATAGATTCATGAAATTTTTAACTATGCCAGTAATTAGCTCGTACCAGTCACTTCTAATATGCGGAATAGGGTGATGAGTTTTGATAATGCGACAACTGTATCGAGTGTGACTCGGTAAGTAAATGGTTGAGTACACGTCTACAGATCGGGGTTAACTGGGAAAGAAAATGTCTACAGATCATTAATGGTACATTCGAAAAACTGTTGCTAAGAAAACTAATTTCTCTCCAGAATTAAAGTTCTCGTGGTGTGGACAGTAGTGAAAAGTACGCTCCTACAAATAAGCATCTGCTACGAGGTATGCTGGTCAGGTAGACAGCGCCTGCAGACGTGCGGTTAGGCTACCGGCGCAGCAGGTGCGCGGCCACGTTACATCTACGGCGATCGACAAAGCGTCACGGATGCGTGGGCGGGTTGTAAAGCGCGGACGCAACCACTCACCGGCTGATCGCGACACAACGCTGAACGCAATTTTGTACACACTGTGGAGCTTCCCACGGTCTCTTCAGTGATGTAGCTACGTTTGTGCAATGGGTCACACTGTGTCGTGGAATGGGGTCGCTTCGAACTCTACTGATGTTTGAAATCGCAACACAAAGAAGGCAGGATACAACGAACGTCAAGTTGGATTGAAATGTACTATATGATGCGAGATGCAAATGATTAGTATTCACGCGCGACAAAGTAGACGATAGTACCATGTGCAGGGCGCTCATTTTAAATGAAGACATTGAAATACCTCGAAAACTACACATTGTATCAAAAGAAGTTATAATTCCAAATTGTTTGTCTCGGAGGAGGACATCCAACAATACCACACTCGACCCTCCACCCTAACCTGTGCGTGAGTGGCGGTGGATGACTTTGAAATCTTCAGTCGGAACCCCCGCTTGTTCTTACAGATTACGATTCTACGGCAAAACGACACACTTTCTGTCTGAGGCATTTTCTTCGTTTCTCCACATATGGCGCTGTAATCGGAGAAATAGAGATGGATACACAATACTAGTTTACGACGTGCTATTCAATGGCCCGTGAATATCCAGTGACACGTGGGACCCCACCTCCATATTGTGAGGGCAGGACAGGCCAGAATTTCGTAACTTCTAATTGGAAACCACATTTGCAACTTTGTATTCTCCATGATATCGAACAAGGGACTACTCGACGTGCCACCTTGACCATGTAGCGAACGACGACATAACAGGCTGTGCACTGCTCCCGAAGCTTACGGATCGTGCAGACGTAGAATAGGTAGCGGCTCTAAACATTACAATACTTGCGCAGCGTTTATTGGCTACACACATACCTATCATTTGGAGAACAGATGTGCAAGTGGTCTATGAATTTTGCAACCACAGAAGAAATAATTGAAATGATCCCGATTTATGTAGACTGTAGGATAAATGTTGAGGCTATTGTTGCCTTGTATGTCGAATGTATTCCAGCGAAAGCTCACTCTCGTTCGTTCTCTGACAAGGTATGTATGATGGCAGCGTACAGACCGGCATAAGGAAACGAAGCAAACGTGTAGCAGAAGAAGTTAATGAAATAGCTGTAGTAGCGGCAGCGCACCCCAACCTACGGACAAGCGTCCGGAAATTACACCGGGATTCCGGGAGGTCCGTAAATAGTGTAGTCTCAATACTCCATCATCTTAAGTACCATCCATATCACTTGTCGCTGCATCAAGAACCTCATGGCGCCGATTTCCATAACTGGGTAGCTTTTTGTGAATGGTTATGTCAACAAATGCAAGCGGCTCGTACGTTCTTTGCCGAGGACTGTTTTCCGGTGAGTCAACATTTACAAACCGTGGTAGCGCTAACCGGCATAACATGCATTACTGGTGTGCAGACAATACCCACTGGTTACGGCACGTTACCATCAGTGTCCCTGGTCTGTTAACGTATGGTGTGGCATCAAGGGGAACAAACTCATTGGACCGTATTTTATCGACGGTACGTTGAATGGACGCAAATACGGAACGGTTTTGAAATAGGAATAACCGGTACAATTACAGGATGTTGCCCTGGATGTTTGACATCATATGTTGTTTCAGAAATATGATTGCCCAGCGCATTACGCAACTGAAGCGCGTAAGGTATAAGATCGTGTGTCGGTGGATCGGCAGATGTGGCCCTATTAATTGGCCCACTAAGTCGCCGGATTTGACGTCGCTGGATGTCTTTCTGTGGGGGTATTTAAAAGATAAGGTGTACCAGCAAGTAGCAACTGGCAGTGAAGACATGGTCGACCGCATTAGAAACACTTGTGCTGACATTCCCGCAGATGTGTTTCTTTCCTGTGCACGGTCATTTGAAAAGCGGATCACTAAGTGTATTGAAGTTGGCGGTACTACGTTTGAACACTTACTACAATAGGAAAATTAGAGTAGCGTTCGCCTCCAGTCACGGCCACAGTGGGGCGTCGATATGTCGGAGGAATTCAACGTTGCAAATGGAGCTTCCAATTACAAGTTACCAATTTATGGCCTGTCATACTCTCGCGGCATAGAGGTGGCGTGCCATGTGCCATAGGATATCCAAGGGCCATTGAGTAGCATGTCGTAAATTACGATTGTGTACCCGTTTCTACTGTATTCCTCCGATTACAGAGCCATCTGTGGCGAAACGAAGCAAATGCTTCAGACAAAACGTGTGTCGTTTTTGCCATAGAATTGTAATTTGCAATAAAAAACAAGAATTCCAATTTAAGATTTCAAAACTACCCACCGCCACCCACCCACGAGATTGGTTGCTAGGTCGAGTGTGGTATCGTTGGATGTCCTCCTCCGAGACAAACGACAAACTGTTAGATATTTAACGTTAAGCGTGTAAAACTGAGGACTACCTTCCAACACAGTTTTTTAAATTCTATAAACATTTATGCAACCGATATAAAGAACTATTTACATTTTTCTCAAAGCTAGTTTTATCTTAAGCTATGTGTCGTGCTGCGATATAATTTTTTAGGTTTCTTTAATGGCATGTGTGGATACTTTCTGTAGAATTGATAGTGAATAGAGTTACTAATAAATAAGTTTTGTTGTATGAACAACGAACATTTAATAAGCGATAAAATATTTTCATTCCATTATATTGTGGAGGTTGCAAAGACCCCCTCCCCGTACATTATAACAGGCCACGTTTTCCAACCCGAGTTTTGTGATAATCAAGCCAGTCCGTCCTTGAACTGACTTACTGAGCCGCCGCTAGGAACGCTACCTACCTGTTAAATGGAGGTTCTCTCGTGGTTTTATGTCCCCTTGCAGAGCCGAAGCAGCGCCGTCGGATTCTGAATGTGCAATACTACTATCTATGTTTTACGTAATGAAGCGGTAATAACTTTTTTCGTGTAAATAAATTTTACACGAGATGCCATTATGATGCGTTCATTTAAGAAACATCGTAAGTTGTTCACATTGCTTATAAGCTGACTATTAACGGCGCGAGAGGATGGTCTACCGTATGACTAGATCGAAAGACTTCCTATCGGCGACTGCCGGCTATGGCGCGCAATCTGTAACTTGTGCGTTGGATGGGTGTGGTTCTTATTAGATACTACTTCTTCAGTTATGCCAAAGTTATTTATTTATTTATTAATATCAGCGTTTCCTGGCATTGTAAAATTACTGAAAGATAGTACAAGGATGTATCAATAAGAATCATCCGATTTGGAAACAATCATAACAATTGTGTTATTTGAGATACGTGCGCGAAGAACGTGCTGTTGGAAAGAGCAGATTTTCGAATTTTACATGGTTCCCGCACGGTAGCTGCAGTGTGCGCCCACTTCAGTTCTAGTAAAAATGGTCTCGGGACAACAGAAAGTGTTTTGTGTTCTATGGTTTGCGCAGTGCGGGTCATCAATAACTGTTCAGCGTGACTTTCGTACTAGGTATGGTGTGGATCCTCCAACAGAACAGAGCACTAGACAATGGCGTGAACAACGGGTTGTTTGTGTAAAGGCAAATCGCCAGGCCGTCCACGAGTGTCTGACACAGACGTCGACTGCATCTGCCATAGCTTCAGAAAGAGTCCGCAAAAATCCGTTCGCAGTGCAGCTCGACAGCTCAGCATGCCCCCGATGTCCGTCTGGAGTGTGTTGCGTCAACGTTTACACATGAAACCACACAAAATTCAGATACTACAAGCTCTTCGTGAAGGTGACAAACAACAAAGTGAGGAGTTCTGTAATTTCGTTCTTGGCAGATGGAGGATGACAGTTTTCTTCCACGCTTAGTGTTTAGTGACGAGGCAACAATCCATTTAAATGGAAAAGTGAAACATCATAAGGTGAGAATATGGGGTACGGAACAACCACATAAAGTTGTTAAACATGGGAGGAACTATCCAAAATTTAATATGTTTTGTGCAGTTTCGCGGGAAACGGTGTACGGTCCATTTTTCTTTTCCGAGAACGCTGTTACAGGAAGCACAGATCTCGATATGCTTGAGAACTTTCTTTTACCACAGTTTGAAACTGATTCGAAAGACTTCATTTACCGACAGGGCGGGGTACCGACACACTGGCATCTGGAGGTGCGGGAATTTTAAAATCAAAGGATTACTGAATGATAGATCGGTCGCACTGGACCAAATGATTCAGCCTTACGTTACTGGCCACCAAGGTCATCGGACCTGACTGTGTGTGATTATTTCTTGTGTGGGTTTATAAAAGACTCTGTTACTGTGCCTCTATTACCAACAGCAATAGATGAACTGAGACATTGCATAACTACAGCTGTGGAAGCTGTAACTCAAGAGATGCTCCCTGCAGTGGGAACAATTTGAATAACGCATTGACTTATGCCGTACATGTTAAGGGGGGCGTATTGAACACCTATGGAAGGGTTTGAAAAAAATATTTTGGGTTTCCTGTTCATCAAAAAACAAAATTCATTGTATATGTTCATTAGTTTCAGGAATATAGACGTGCCAAATCGGAAGATTCTTTTTGATGCACCCTGTCTTTATGACCAGTGGACTCCCCCTAATGTCTGAGTAGCAAGCGCAACTTTTGTCAGCAAGTATTTATTAATAAGAATTACTCGATTCGCGCCAGAATAAATGTATTCTTCGCACGTATCTCTCTGCTGACATCACGAGCGATTTCTGCATCGGCACCTCTTCCCAGTGGCTTTGAAAGCGCCAGATGGCCAACCGCCTCTGCTAGCCTGCATGGAAACCTACCGCTCGCTCTTAACTGCACAGGCACCGCAGCACTTCATATATGTGAAACAGCAAAACTACAAATAAAGTAAAATGCGCTCTTATCTGCAAACAAGGGGTACCTTACAAGCTGGAAGCGAGAAAATGTTGATGAAAGATTTCATATTAAGCTTAAAGTTTGTTGGAAGTCGTTAAGTGCTATTATTATCAAGCACTGTATGAGCAGAGTCGCGGTAATTTGCGCTCCATTTAAAAAAAAAATCATATCTCCTGTGCTATATGTCGTACGATAATATAATTTGTTAGGTATATTCAGAGATACATGTGAATACTGCCTGGAAAATATGTTGTAAATTGAGGTAGCCGTAAAGAAGTAATAAACTGAAATTTTATGGCTGATACTGAAGTTTTACTGCATGAACAGTTAAAATGTAGTGAGTACTTATTTTTTTCCTTTTATTATTTTTTGGAGGGGATATACTGACAACGCCAGAAAGTTTCGAAAAGGTTTGAAGTTGCGTGTAAAGTTCGTTGGATGTGTCTAAGCGCTCTCAGTGTCATATACTGGATGAGTATAGTCTGGGTAGTTTGTGCGCCGTGACTTACGTTGCCTCGTATACATAGTGTCTAACTTTATACTTAGTTTATTGTGGTAAGCCTTAATAAGTTGGTAATGAGAACATTCCAGATTTTTTAAATCCGTCAGTAATCATATGAAATGCTGAAAACTGAAAATTTTGCTACCCACGGAAGCCAAGACAGACAACCCGTAACTGCAGGACCGAGTGACCAGGTGACCATTTCTGCTGATCAGTAACATCGATATTTTCAGGCATTTTACATTAATGCTACTAAATTACTGCTATTGAAACATGCTCTTTTGTTATGTTGTGACGCTAACCATTACACTACACATTCTCATAGTATTTTACTAAATTGTAATCGAAAAAAGCTGTGAACATTACTTTTAAACACACTTTCTGACATTTAATTACACTGAAATATTTCTTTATTAAAGGTGTAGCGTAGGATTTGGGTGGTGTGGTGCCCGGGCTGGGGGTTGTGTGCACGTTAGCATAGTTTACCTATCACAATTATTAAAAAACTAAATACCTCACACAACAAATTACAATAACAGAATATTAAACAGTAATGAAAACCCAAAGGTATCTTGCCCATCTCTAGTTCTTGAACAAATTCGGTGCCAGAACATCACAAATAAATTAAAACTCTGAAAGGGACTGTGCTATTTGCCATATCGATTTTCAAGAGATTTTGATCACAATTGTGAAAGAAGTTATGAATCTGATAAATGTACTCATCATCTGTCGTATCGATATAACCATATTCTTTGTACGTCTGTTCCTGAGACCACAGATCTTGATGAGAATGGTTACTTCATTTTGTAGAGAGTAGCAGCAAGTAGTGTGTGTTAGACAGTTTGGCAATGTACTTGGTTTGAGAAGGATGGAAGCTGGCTTGCCGTGCAGTGGAGACAGCAGTGCTTAGAAAGGATTTTGCGATGATACGTTTTGATGATACGTTTTGATGAAAAATAGTGAGTAACTGGGACTGCATTAATGGAAGAATTATGTAAGTCAACGTGTCAGGTAATCCATTTTTCTATGTTTGTAATTATGTAGTTTCTAACTGTTAGAACATTGGGTATGATCGAAGTTTGATGTAGAAATTTTATGATGCAATATATGGTTTTGTCTTATAATTGAAACAAGTGTCAAGGAAAGTAATTGTGCACAGGAAAATTCGAACAAGTGTCAAGGAAAGTAATTGTGCATAGGAAAATTATTAAGAAATATTTTGCTAACATGTCTAGTTGTGAGATTATATATGCTATTGTTCTGGCTTAATCAAGCGTAGTTCATCTTGCAATATTGATCTCAATTATGGGTCGTTGAGTTTAGTTCCTCAATTTTCGTTCATTACCTTTATGAATGTGTTTTGTATACTCGCATTCCACATCACGAGTTGTGTGCTGGAGAAGCATTTTTTGAAAAGAGTTAAGATGCCGTCTTGCACTGCGCATGGCAAGTACGGTGAATGAAATTTGATTTTTGACAATTTCACCATTATCTTAATATAACAGGTTGCAGAACAGGTGAACGTTCTATTCTCAAAGGTAGGCCAACAAATGTAATTATCATCAAAATTCATGTCCATTGTAAGGCACAGTGATAGCCAGAGTTTTACTTGTGAAAATAATATGTTAGTTCAAAGGCTGAATACCAGATGAAGATCTCAGTGAAGTGCTATCTTGTGACTTTTCAACCAGTTTTATCAGAAAGTCAGATGCGTTAAATTTTATGTTCATTTACTGTGAAATTAAATTAACAATTCTGATACAGTCATTGTTTACAAGACTAAGACAAAAATTAACAACATTCAGGACCAACATTTTAATCTGAGTCAATTGTTTTGCAACCAAATAGCATACGTAAATTTCATTGAAAACGGATTATTTAGTGTACTGGCTAGCCTGGATTTCGCATCGTGTAGCGTGACCTCCGCATATTTGCGTCCAAAATTTAATTTTAACACACTTCTGTTATCCTACAATAAGATATACGTATTTAGATATCAAAATAAGTTTTACCATTTTCTCAGATACCAACCCGACTTCTGCAAACACGAGTTTAGAACATTATACTTTCAACTCCTTAAGCAAGATCATAAATAAACTAATACTACATACAGCCCCAGTGACACATAAAGGGGAACCAACAAGAGTAAAGTAACAAATCAAAATATTCGCACTCTTGACCCATAGAAATCGCAATTGGGCACCACTCATCACAACAGAAGAAATGCATAAAACAAGAGTCACTTCTAAGTAGGAACACAGACTGGCAACCCTTTCAGCCATTACACTTTACTCACTACAATAGAACAAATGAATAGTAATATATATCTCTACTAGCCGGTACCTCCACGAAGTACTCGCTGCAACAACAACAACAACAACAGCAACAACTAATAATAATACAACCAAAAGCGCTACAAATCCACCTACACTAGGAACAACAGTAATCAGATAATTTTCTGCACTTAAATATATACACAATATAAACGAAACTCTCAGAGCAAAAAGACAACTAATTCAAGAAACTCTGTTTACAAGAAACGTTAATGCACACCTGAAACAAAACTGAATTGCGCACAATACGTCATCGACTTTCAGTCTCGACCTACACCGCAGAAAGGAGTCCTACGTTTTTAAGTAAGCCGAGCTTGGAGGCCATAGAACTGGTCTATCTTTTGATACACTCTAGCCAAGGTAATACACATTTAAGGTGCGCTCCGGGATACACAAAGATATCTGCAGGGGCGCCGCTGTGTACGACTCTCATTTTGGAGCAGTGAGGTTCGAATTTTTATGCAGCCTGCGAGTTTAGGTTTATCGACGTCTTCCTAGATGTGTTAAGGAACTGAAATGTTTGAAGGGACAAGGCTGATTTCATTGCCAACCCAATTTTGTTTCCCGTCGGTAATGCCTTTATCATTGAGTCCTTTTTCCGCAATGGTCGAATTGCTATGTCATCCAAGTGATCAGGCATCGTGTAGCGTATGAAAAGTTCATAGTTCTAGCTAAGTCTGCTTCTAGGATCCCAACAAGCACCAACATTGTCGAATGTCGAATTTGCCCACGAGGATGAGGTCTGGCAGCGGATAACATTGTTCTTCCATGGTTTGCACTTGATGCGTTATAGCAGGAGAAATGAGGCGGTAATTTGGATTTAAAAAACGAATTTTCAACATTGACGGGTGATTTGCATGACACTAAAAATATTTCGAATGATAACAATCTGCTGCACTGCCTGACGACAGTAGGATTAAAATATCCATTTGCTTTGTATTCTTCACTACTGCACAATTTCTGGAGTGTAGCCATTTTAAAGTTTGTATAGTGTACGCCGTTAAGCGAACATACTTGGGTTCAACATCTGAGCGTTCGTTTTGTCAGGAGAAGTTAATACGCAGTGGATTGGCAGGAAGTCGTGAGCTGTAATTATACGTGGGCCAGTAGTTCTGTACTCTTCTCAGTTGTACGCGGCGTATTCGAAAATAAGGACCATTTGATTATATTTACATTTTGGCAGTTCTCAACAAAGCCGCACGAATTCAGTTTCTTCTGTTGATTGTTTACGAAGACAAAAGCCACTGTTTCACAAAAGTTTATCTTTCGGTGGAAGCAAACAACGGTGGTTCCAAAAATCGTTGTTTCCGTCAGTTTCGAAGGGCGTGTTGTGATTCGGTTTTTCTGAGTAAAAGGTCCTATAACTGCTTACATTCATCAGAAGTTGCGCCTAATCATTGGACATGCATTAATGACCAAGGGAAAGTTTAGACAGGCAGTGTGAATCCTTTAAAACTGGATGCAGTGGTGGCGAGCTTAGGGGCGGGTCCATTATCGAGGCCGAGACATGTTGAGAAAAGTGTATCAAAATAGCTTTCCTCGTATTGGAGGTGTCATCAGAATTCAACTGCGCGGGAAATTACTGTCTGGGATGGACCTCCTGAGCAAGGCACATCCTCACACCGTCGCCCGTACCAGTGATAAGATTCTGCATTTCTCATGGTAGTATTTTGACAATTACCCTACAGACACGACCTCACATCCAGCGACTATTATCTCGTCTTACACTGAAACTGTGGCTTGCTGGACAATACCTTGAAGGTGACAAGGAACTTAAGAACTCTATTGTCAACTGGTTTAATTCCCGGTCGGAAAACTGCTCTGACCATGTGCATCGTTACGAAAAGTGCTTATAAGTGAATATCAATTGCTTGGTAAAATGAGTCGAAAAAATGTTCAAATGTGTGTGAAATCTTATGGTACTTAACTGCTAAAGTCATCAGTCCCTACGTTTACACACTACTTAACCTAAATTATCCAAAGGACAAACACACACACCCATGCCCAAGGGAGGGTTCGAACCTCCGCCTGGATCAGTAAAATGAGTCGGTTTCCTGGTAACGAAAACCGCTAATAAAATTTTTTCAATACAGCGCTACAAAATTAGTCTAGTGTGATATTCATTTAATCGGTATGTATTTACAGAGACAGTAAAACATGAAGAATAACCAGTGCGCCAGCGCTGACTGCTACTGCCATGCAGAAGCGCTGCTCAGTCGTTGCTGGAGTACTAGATTATTCAGTCTGTTTTACTGTCCCTCTTAGTAGATATGTCCGCCCCGATAGCTGCGTGGTCAACGCGGCGGTCTGTCACGCCAAGGGGCCCGGGTTCGACTCCCAGCTGGGTCGGAGATTTTCTCCGCTCAGGGACTGGGTGTTGTCCTCATTATCATTTCATCATCATCAGTAGAAGGCAACGGGAAACCACCACTGGAATCACTGCGGTGTACCTCTCTGACGAGGCTTGCCCCATGGCAAGACCAGCCATAAGACAGAACACAAAGACACAGACACATAAGACATATCGCAAAACGAACATCGCAAGAGACTTGTCAGGGACCGCTTTACCGAATAGGCACATAAAATTCCGCTTTAAGAATCATTCACTTCGTAACTGGAACCAAACCGCTACTGGGAGTCGCATGAAAGACGTGATTCCCAGTACCTGTTTGTAGTAACTGCAACTACAAACTGCAAAAACGAAATTCCAAATATCTGACGAAACAACAGAGAAAATGCGCTTGACGACTCTTAGAAGAGAAACCCGGCATATAGACTCCTGTTCAGAAGGAATAGAACTCCTTGGACGACTACAGATAGGACATTCACATTCATAAGGCATGTAAGGCGGTGGCCACGTGGTTCTAGGCGCTGTAGTGCGGAACCGCGCTACTGCTACGGTCGCAGATTCGAATCCTGCCTCGGGCATGGCTGTGTGTGATGACCTTAGGTTAGTTAGGCTTAAGTAGTTCTAAGTTCTAGGGGACTGATGACCTCAGATGTTAAGTCCCATAGTGCTCAGAGCCATTTGAACCATTTGGTGTAGCCATCCATGCTGCATTCTCCTGGTTACAAAGTTCATCTGTGGTTATCGGCATTGGGTCACAGCACTGCACCTGTCGTTTCGCTATATCCCACACATTTTTGATTGTCGAGAAATCTTGTGATCTGGTGGGCCAGGACAAAAGGCTGGCATCTTGCGACATAAAGAAGGCAGGTGTTCCTGCAGCGATATGTAGTCGTGCATTGTCTTGCTGAAAAATGGCGTCTGCACTGTTGTGCAGAAAGGGTATGTACACAGGCCGCAGGATGTCATTCACCTAGGTCACACTGGTCACAGTGCCCTAGACACGCACCAACTGTGTACCCAATAGAACCACACAGTGTAAGGCCTCACGTTGGCCCTAAATGTCTTGTGCGAACGCAGTCGTTACGCCTCTCGCCTGTTTGCCGCGAACCAAAATGCGGCCATCATTATCAAACAAGAGGAAACTGGATTCGTCCGAAAACACTATCTGATGCCTTAAGGCCAGGTTCACATTCAAAATGGTCAAAAGTTCGATTTTTTATTGCATTTTTGAAAGGTATATGTGTCTGGAGCGTTTTGCACGAAAAGGTTTTTTTATACTGTGCGATACAGGAGTCTCTGCAGCCCACTGTTCGAAACAGTGTCATGGCCACCGTGCGACACTCTCAGCCGGAGACGCCCGGCTCAGGTAGAAAACTTGTGGTGCCGTGATGCACGTTCACAAAACGAATTATGTTGCACTATGCATGCAAACGCATTCGCCGAAAAATCTGACGAACAACGTGTGCCGGCTGCCGAATGCAGCATATTCTGCTCAGCCAGATCGGATTTTCTCACCAAGAAGAACGAGGGAATTGACTTAGAGAAAGGGTTGATATGCGGTCCTGGAATTACAGACTAAACGTAAGTAACGAAAACACTTTGTAATGATGTTGCATAATTTGAGGTGAAAGCGGTGCTGCTAGACAATACCATAAAAGTGGGTTAAAAGCTGTGAGCTGTCTGGCGAAGTTAACCTTGCATAACTGAGCAACTGTTTCACCAGGTATCCAGTCTAGCTTACCAAATTCCCAACCATACTAACATTAATTATAATCTTTTAGTAGTCATACGACAACCGGTGGTATATATATATATATATATATATATATATATATAAGAGAATTTAAATAAAAAGAAATAAATCAGTTTATATTTGGAAATTTATTTTAACATTGATCATTGAAATTTCAACATATTAAACTTGAGTCATAACTAAGCTGGTGCCTGTGAAAATGTGAGTTTGTAATCTTACAGAACACATCAAATAGGGATCCACGATTGGGAGACTACATACACTGCATTCATGAAATAACACACGAAGAACGTTGAAACATATGCAAGAGGAAATTAACCACAACCAACCGATTCAATTTTCACCCAAAGAAATTATTACGTTCGTAGCGCAATCCTGTCCGTCATGTAATTACCACACACTGGTATACTAAATTCATACTAACTCTCTGTGAAATCTAACCCGAAATGAATAGCTGAGGGCTACTTCGATGATTACACCACATGCTTCACGTGGTCAACTTGGTTTACACAAAGAGTGTAACTCCACAATAATTTTGATAATTAAAATAAATTAGATCGAAAAGCAATTTACAAAAGAAAAACCTTGAACTGGTTACTATCGTCTTGCTATTAACCTGATGGGTCAAACAATTGTATAAGCACGTGGTACTGGTCTCACAAAGTACACCCCACGTGGGTTGAACATAAAGAAAAGTTGCTATATTGAAAAATATTGTCAAGACGAGACGTTATAATCACACAAGCATTCGCATTTAAGATTGATGATGCTAGTTAGAGTTACTGATCAACACGTGGTTCCACTTTACTCATAAAGTAGTGACAAAGAAACTACCGGAATATGTTCTGAACTTCACACTCGAATTACACTGCGTTGCAATTTAAGATAACATTAGATATTTTAGAGCTAAACCTGAAACAAAGGTGATTAAATTTTCAGCTAGGCTGGACTTAAGAAATCCATTGTCCTACGTACTTAGCAGACACGCGCTTAGCCAGAGATCTTATCACTTCAGACGCTCGCCACCATGGAGGTAGAATAAGGGGAGATGGCGCTGCAGACTTGCGCTGTACGTTGTTTTGAAGCCAGTGGGCGGGGTTTGCCGCCATCTTGGATCCCCCAAAACATTAGCAGACGAGTGTTTACAATTGCTTCTTGTTCGTTATTTATGTCGTGTGCACGTGATATTTGTTTTATATAGTAAATGTTACTCGGTTTTAGTGAACAACACAGCATAAGGAACGCAACTTCAAACGTTTTTCTGGTCTTAAATGCGTATTCGATACAGTAATACGAAAAATATTACGCTTCTTGCCTCAGTACTGTAATTCCTTTTTGTTTATACACTTAGAATAACCGAGAAGAGACGTATGTGCTATGAAAAGCGTGCTTTTGTAATCCATTTCTATTCACTTTCATTGTGTTTGTGTCGATAATTGATAAAGCCAGAACTCCAAAAACAATGATTGATAGTTTAGAGGCACCGATTTGTATTCGTTGCATTTTCAAGTCAAATGCAAATTTTAAATGTTCACGTTTGCAAGAAACTTACCTTATTTCCTTTGGTGTCCCATAGATGTATGCAGGGATGATATAAACAAGCCAGCTGTCATGTCAACAAAGTGAAAAATACGTTAAATTACGAAGGAACAGAACTGAATTTAAGATTGTCGGGCCCATTGCAATTTCCACATCTGCTTTCTTTTTAAATTGTACCTACCAAATGACATTCAGCGTGGTAAAGAACAGAAATTTACAGGGTAATACAACAACACAGTGATTAATGTAATGATCTAAGCCTGGACTTCGATAGGGAACTTTGCTTTAACAAATATGTAACCAATTAAGTACTTATAATTTAACCACTGTAACAGGTGTTCCACACATTTTACTGAAGATTTAATTAACTACATGTAGTTACATTAGTTTTATTTTAAATTATTGCATTTTAAAACATTAGTCCCCATTTCCAGGATATTTCTTGCCAGGACTTTTCAGTTACTTCAGAATAACCACACAGTGAAAACCAAGTGTAATGCTCACTTCCAGACAGCTCTTCGCCTTGGATTGATAGAAATCTAAAGTTAAATCACAGAAATAAAACCATACTGTAAAACCTTACAGTGCATCAGAATTTCAAGTATATATAAGAAAATAGCGCTTAAATAAGTCCACTTACGAATGAAATGTGATTTGTTTAAACTTTAGACTACAATCAAACCACCAGAAGCGAATGTTTTGGGGTAGCTAACATGGCGGACCTTCTCTTGGGTCGGCTTCAAGTTTGTGACGTCATGACAACTCCTCTTATTTTTATCTCCATGCTCGCCACGGACAGACTACCCTGCGCTCCTACCGAGCGTGCTTCCCAAATACAAACGGAAGTGACCAGAGAGGCAGCTTCCTATACCAACACGACAAGGGATGGACAGGACCATACTAAGCATAGAAACCTCTTTGCTTTTAGAAAGCTTAGTTACCTGTTCCGACGTTGGTCCTACTGTTCTCTAGCAGACAGGCTTGTCTGCTGCCATAAAGCATGCAACTAGAAATACATTTGCTCATTCATCCTCTCACACAGAAGGGAAGGGGGATGACAGTATCTTATCATATACAGTATATAAAAGAAAGTGGATGTAGGTTCCGTATGAGACTGTGTGACATGAATTAGATATAAACAATGCTTTAAAGTGTAGTAGTGTGACAGATCGTTCTTGTTTATGTGTAAAAGTAACACGTTCCACTACTCAGTCTCCTCCCAGATAGTCAGAAACGCCACAGTAAATTTAGACGAGGAATTTATGCCGTAAATGACAACAGATTTAAGAAATTAACATGAAAGGAATCCAACAGAGACCTTTCAACTTTTTTCGGTCAAAGTTTGGTCAAAACATAATGTTTGGTCCTCCATATCGGATTAGCCATTTTGAATTTTGAAAATCTAACATCAGATGCGTATTCAGCGACATCAGAGATATATAACATGCAGTTTGTAGGCAATTTGAACTAATAATACATATGAATGTTTCGCCTAAACGCCAAACAGGTTTTTCTCGAGAAACGATTTGTTAAAACTGTGTAAAGCATAAAATAAAAATAGTTCACCCCACCCTATTAACTTCTACAATTTGATCTCCGAAAAGCCGGCCGGAGTGGCCGAGCGGTTCTAGGCGTTACACTCAAGAACCGGGCGACCGCTTCGGTCGCAGGTTCTAATCCTGCCTCGGGCATGGTTGTTTGTGATGTCCTTAGGTTAGTTAGGTTTAAGTAGTTCTAAGTTCTAGGGGACTGATGACCTCAGTAATTAAGTCCCATAGTGCTCAGAGCCATTTGAACCATCTCCGAAAAGTAAACACTTTTCTTGGGAGCTTACACCTGTAATATACAACGTTTCTTAGTATTAACTGTTTGTTGTCATGCCACAAAGAGTGAAAAAAAATAAAAATCGAACTCAAAGTTCGAGTTAGCGCCTTGTCGTTAAATTTAAGGTATTTACATTGTGGTTAGGAATAAATCCCCATAAATTTAATGTAGTATTGACTGATGTTAATCATTTTCGATTTCGGATAAAACCTGAGGAGCTACATTGCACACAATCTGCGTACTTCAAACTTCCAGGCCCTTCATCAAACCATAATTAGGGGTATCATTGTTTGTACTGAAAATCTAAAACAAAGGGCAAAGTATGATCAGTCATAACCCGAAACAGATCCTTTGTATCGTCAATAATTATCGGGTGTGCAGCCGGATCCCGTCGATAAAGCAGATGCCAGATTGAGATTCATTGGGAGAATCCCAAGGAAATGCAGTCCGAAAATAAAGGAAGTAGGTTACAGTCGACTTGTTCTCCCACTGCTTGAATACTGCTCACCAGTGTGGGATCTGTACCAGATAGGGTTGATAGGAGGAGATAGAGAAGATCCAACGGAGAGCAGCGCGCTTCCTTACAGGATCGTTTAGTAATCGCGAAAGCGTTACGGAGATGATAGATAAACTCCAGTGGAAGACTCTGCAAGAGAGACGCTCAGTAGCTCGGTACGGGCTTTTGTTGAAGTTTCGAGAACTTACCTTGAAACGTCCCCTTAGAAATAATTAATGAATTACTGTGCTGGTAAACATCTTCCGTTATTTGATTTTCAAACAGCTGAGCAAAACTGAACGTACTCAGACATTTCTCTCTTTACTTATTGTGATGATCACTAAACTGACACACAATATTCTTAGCGCAACGCAATCTGGCTTTCAATAATCCCTACAAAAGAATGGCCCTGACTATCAATAACCTATACCTTTCATGAATCACTTACCTCACAAAAATCTTCGTGACTCGAACTACTGCAATACAGCGAGCGCCAATACTGCCAGCTAAATAAAAAATTCTAACTACTGAAGTCACTAACTACTGATAGGTACAGTTAGCAAATGAAAGATTTTGATAGAGAACAAACAATGTATTTACCTTAATAGTGCTCAAAAGTCATAATATATACACTCCTGGAAATGGAAAAAAGAACACATTGACACCGGTGTGTCAGACCCACCATACTTGCTCCGGACACTGCGAGAGGGCTGTACAAGCAATGATCACACGCACGGCACAGCGGACACACCAGGAACCGCGGTGTTGGCCGTCGAATGGCGCTAGCTGCGCAGCATTTGTGCACCGCCGCCGTCAGTGTCAGCCAGTTTGCCGTGGCATACGGAGCTCCATCGCAGTCTTTAACACTGGTAGCATGCCGCGACAGCGTGGACGTGAACCGTACGTGCAGTTGACGGACTTTGAGCGAGGGCGTATAGTGGGCATGCGGGAGGCCGGGTGGACGTACCGCCGAATTGCTCAACACGTGGGGCGTGAGGTCGCCACAGTACATCGATGTTGTCGCCAGTGGTCGGCGGAAGGTGCACGTGCCCGTCGACCTGGGACCGGACCGCAGTGACGCACGGATGCACGCCAAGACCGTAGGATCCTACGCAGTGCCGTAGGGGACCGCACCGCCACTTCCCAGCAAATTAGGGACACTGTTGCTCCTGGGGTATCGGCGAGGACCATTCGCAACCGTCTCCATTAAGCTGGGCTACGGTCCCGCACACCGTTAGGCCGTCTTCCGCTCACGCCCCAACATCGTGCAGCCCGCCTCCAGTGGTGTCGCGACAGGCGTGAATGGAGGGACGAATGGAGACGTGTCGTCTTCAGCGATGAGAGTCGCTTCTGCCTTGGTGCCAATGATGGTCGTATGCATGTTTGGCGCCGTGCAGGTGAGCGCCACAATCAGGACTGCATACGATCGAGGCACACAGGGCCAACACCCGGCATCATGGTGTGGGGAGCGATCTCCTACACTGGCCGTACACCACTGGTGATCGTCGAGGGCACACTGAATAGTGCACGGTACATCCAAACCGTCATCGAACCCATCGTTCTACCATTCCTAGACCGGCAAGGGAACTTGCTGTTCCAACAGGACAATGCACGTCCGCATGTATCCCGTGCCACCCAACGTGCTCTAGAAGGTGTAAGTCAACTACCCTGGCCAGCAAGATCTCCGGATCTGTCCCCCATTGAGCATGTTTGGGACTGGATGAAGCGTCGTCTCACGCGGTCTGCACGTCCAGCACGAACGCTGGTCCAACTGAGGCGCCAGGTGGAAATGGCATGGCAAGCCGTTCCACAGGACTACATCCAGCATCTCTACGATCGTCTCCATGGGAGAATAGCAGCCTGCATTGCTGCGAAAGGTGGATATACACTGTACTAGTGCCGACATTGTGCATGCTCTGTTGCCTGTGTCTATGTGCCTGTGGTTCAGTCAGTGTGATCATGTGATGTATCTGACCCCAGGAATGTGTCAATAAAGTTTCCCCTTCCTGGGACAATGAATTCACGGTGTTCTTATTTCAATTTCCAGGAGTGTATATCAGTGCATGACATACAGTCTTACAAATTTACTCTCTCTGATGGACACACGTCCAGATCATCCGCTTTCAAAACTCCGCTATATCTCTCCCCACATCCACCACTGCTGGCGGCTCACCTCCAACTGTGCAACGCTACGCGCTGTTCACATCCAGCTGCCCAACACTACAATAGCGAATATTCCAACAATGCCAACCAGCCACAGACTGCACACAGCACAACCAGTGATTTTGATACAGAGCGCTACGTGGCGTTACCAATATAAAAACCTAAACAGCCTACTTACAAGCTTCATCCAGGAGTCCAGCAGTATATTACTCCCCAATACGTATATCTCGCGAAGAGACCATGAGGATAAAATCAGAGAGATTTGAGCCCACACAGAGACATACCGACGATCTCTCTCCACGAACAATAGGAAACTGGAATAGAAGGGAGAACCGATAGAGGTACTCAAGGTATCCTCCGCCACACACCGTCAGGTGGCTTGCAGAGTATAGATGTAGATGTAGATCCCGTCGACATTCCGGCACGATATTTCGGCCCAGAGACGTCCGGCCATCTTCAGTTGAGTGGACAACTACTGAAGAGCCCGAGTGCATTCAAGGTATCTACGGCGCATCTCGAGCATGCGAAATGTGGTTGCGCCCTTGGGCGCATGCGTCAGGTGGTGGCATTCGCGGGACAGCCGAGTTGCGTGTCCTGCCCTCGGTGGTGGAAGTGAGAGACAATCTAATCATTGAGTATCAGTGGTTGTCTATTCACCTGAATAAGGCCGGACGGCTTGGGCTTAAACATCGCGGCAGATTGTCGACGGGGATCCGGCTGCGCACCCGAAAATTATTAGAAGAAGAAATACGTCGGGAAAATTTCAGAGGTGTGTCTTTTAACTGTCTCAAAAAAAATCCGAACTTTACTTATTTTTGCTCATTTGAATGAATACCTGGTTTTAAGTCGTGAGAACGAGCAGCGCCTCGCCGAACACACGGCTGTGCCGGAGAGGAACGCGCCCGCGGCCAGACGTACAGCAGGTGGCGCGCCGCCTACTTAGGGGAGTGAATCAGAGCGGAGAGTCAGCGAGAGTGGCCGCTATCCGGGTCAGGAATCCTCTGGGCGGGCCAGCCGGCCGTCTGCAGGCGCAGGGCAGCACGCCGGGGCGAGGGCTGAGGCCTGGCCAACAGGAAGCGCCGGCGTGCCGGGCCCCATTCCGACCACCGACTGCCCACACACACCACTGGCCGCACACTGCCGCCTACGTGCGCGGCCTGCATCGGGAACACTGCCTCATACTTTGGGCGCGCATTATAAAGGGTGTTGCACTACCTATCTTCATGATCTCTTCGCCAGATATACGTGGCAGGAAGCAATATGCTGAGGTGACAATAATCGTGGGATAGCGACATGCACATGTACAGATGGCGGTAGTATCGCGCACACGATATATAAAATGGCAGCGCATTGGCGGAGATGCCATCTGTACTCAGGAGAGTCACGTGAAAAGGTTTCTGATAGGATTATGGCAGCACGACGGAAACTAACAGACTTCGGACGCGTAATGGTAATTGAAGTTAGATACGAGGTGCATTCAAGTTCTAAGGCCTCCGATTTTTTTCCTAATTAACTACTCACCCGAAATCGATGAAACTGGCGTTACTTCTCGACGTAATGGCCCTGCAGACGTACACATTTTTCACAACGCTGACGCCATGATTCCATGGCAGCGGCGAAGGCTTCTTTAGGAGTCTGTTTTGACCACTGGAAAATCGCTGAGGCAATAGCAGCACGGCTGGGGAATGTGCGGCCACGGAGAGTGTCTTTCATTGTTGGAAAAAGCCAAAAGTCACTAGGAGCCAGGTCAGATGAGTAGGGAGCATGAGGAATCACTTCAAAGTTGTTATCACGAAGAAACTGTTGCGTAACGTTAGCTCGATGTGCGGGTGCGTTGTCTCGGTGAAGCAGCACACGCGCAGGCCTTCCCGAACGTTTTTGTTGCAGTGCAGGAAGGAATTTGTTCTTCAAAACATTTTCGTAGGATGCACCTGTTACCGTAGTGCCCTTTGGAAAGCAATGGGTAAGGATTACGCCCTCGCTGTCCCAGAACATGGACGCCATCATTTTTTCAGCACTGGCGGTTACCCGAAATTTTTTTGGTGGCGGTGAATCTGTGTGCTTCCATTGAGCTGACTGGCGCTTTGTTTCTGGATTGAAAATGGCATCCACGTGTCATCCATTGTCACAACCGACGAAAAGAAAGTCCCATTCATGCTGTCGTTGCGAGTCAACATTGCTTGGCAACATGCCACACGGGCAGCCGTGTGGTCGTCCGTCAGCATTCGTGGCACCCACCTGGATGACACTTTTCGCATTTTCAGGTCGTCATGTAGGATTGTGTGCACAGAACCCACAGAAATGCCAGCTCTGGAGGCGATCTGTTCAACAGTCATTCGGCAATCCCCCAAAACAATTCTCTCCACTTTCTCGACCTTGTCGTCAGACCGGCTTGTGCGAGCCCGAGGTTGTTTCTGTTTGTTGTCACACGATGTTCTGCCTTCATTAAACTGTCGCACCCACGAACGCACTTTCGACACATCCATAACTCCATCACCAAATGTCTCCTTCAACTGTCGATTAATTTCAATTGGTTTCACACCACGCAAATTCAGAAAACGAATGATTGCATGCTGTTCAAGTAAGGAAAACGTCGCCATTTTAAGTATTTAAAACAGTTCTCATTCTCGCCGCTGGCGGTAAAATTCCATCTGCCGTACGGTGCTGCCATCTCTGGGACGTATTGACAATGAATGCGGCCTCATTTTAAAACAATGCGCATGTTTCTATCTCTTTCCAGTCCGGAGAAAAAAAATCGGAGACCTTAGAACGTGAATGCACCTCGTACATGTGACTTTCCATTTCGAAAACGGTTAGGGAATTCAATATTTCAATAATTCCATTTCGCATATCATCAAGGACTTCGGTATTCCGAGATCCGCTGTGTCAAGAGTGTGCAGAGAATACCAAATTTGAAGCATTACTTGTCAAATAGTTCAAATATGTCTGACACGGTAAATTCAGTCTAAATATTCTCAGAAGATAAACGTATACATATATGTACTGAAGACATCTTGTTAAACATTGTTTTCGTTAGTAAACGAATTGCATTACTTTTGATATTATTGTGTATGATTTGTAATATCTAAAGCATAATTTACTGTTCTTCTTGAATATTAACGTAATTTTTCAGTAATCAATCTTTGCAGCACAGAAGCTGCCAGAACTTTTAATATTACATGGCTGACTGAATTTTGTGTATCATTTATCCATCACGATATCCGAGTTTTTGGTCTTTGTTCTTCACTTCTTTCGGTATGAGTAGGAAGTAGTTCTGACTGCTCTTATTAAGTAGCATTAAGTGCATAATATATGTATATCGGTCTGATTCCGGAGCTCAGGGACGTAGCGATCATGTAATAACATGTGGGCCGATTTTTAGAGAGATTAAAATTAAAATATGCGTTTATGTATTTGTCATTTGTATTACTTTTTCAAAGACTTCTCTTTTGTGCCTTTTTCTGTTCTTGATATTGCGGCGTTCCGCGAGTCTGCGATCTAACCAAATGCATGAACCAGCAACTACAGAAAAACTGGTGTTATTTTCTAACCTCGCAGACTGCACTGATTGTTCCAAAGCTGAAAAACGCCTGTATCATGGTTTGTTTGTGATCCACATTTCCAGCTCAATACTTTCATTAACAAGTGTTCAAAAATGCAAATTAAATATTCATACTTTATGCAAAATAATACACTCCTGGAAATGGAAAAAAGAACACATTGACACCGGTGTGTCAGACGCACCATACTTGCTCCGGACACTGCGAGAGGGCTGTACAAGCAATGATCACACGCACGGCACAGCGGACACACCAGGAACCGCGGTGTTGGCCGTCGAATGGCGCTAGCTGCGCAGCATTTGTGCACCGCCGCCGTCAGTGTCAGCCAGTTTGCCGTGGCATACGGAGCTCCATCGCAGTCTTAAACACTGGTAGCATGCCGCGACAGCGTGGACGTGAACCGTATGTGCAGTTGACGGACTTTGAGCGAGGGCGTATAGTGGGCATGCGGGAGGCCGGGTGGACGTACCGCCGAATTGCTCAACACGTGGGGCGTGAGGTCTCCACAGTACATCGATGTTGTCGCCAGTGGTCGGCGGAAGGTGCACGTGCCCGTCGACCTGGGACCGGACCGCAGCGACGCACGGATGCACGCCAAGACCGTAGGATCCTATGCAGTGCCGTAGGGGACCGCACCGCCACTTCCCAGCAAATTAGGGACACTGTTGCTCCTGGGGTATCGGCGAGGACCATTCGCAACCGTCTGCATGAATCTGGGCTACGGTCCCACACACCGTTAGGCCGTCTTCCGCTCACGCCCCAACATCGTGCAGCCCGCCTCCAGTGGTGTCGCGACAGGCGTGAATGGAGGGACGAATGGAGACGTGTCGTCTTCAGCGATGAGAGTCGCTTCTGCCTTGGTGCCAATGATGGTCGTATGCGTGTTTGGCGCCGTGCAGGTTAGCGCCACAATCAGGACTGCATACTACCGAGGCACACAGGGCCAACACCCGGCATCACGGTGTGGGGAGCAATCTCCTACACTGGCCGTACACCACTAGTGATCGTCGAGGGGACACTGAATAGTGCACGGTACATCCAAACCGTCATCGAACCCATCGTTCTACCATTCCTAGACCAGCAAGGGAACTTGCTGTTCCAACAGGACAATGCACGTCCGCATGTATCCCGTGCCACCCAACGTGCTCTAGAAGGTGTAAGTCAACTACCCTGGCCAGCAAGATCTCCGGATCTGTCCCCCATTGAGCATGTTTGGGACTGGATGAAGCGTCGTCTCACGCGGTCTGCACGTCCAGCACGAACGCTGGTCCAACTGAGGCGCCAGGTGGAAATGGCATGGCAAGCCGTTCCACAGGACTACATCCAGCATCTCTACGATCGTCTCCATGGGAGAATAGCAGCCTGCATTGCTGCGAAAGGTGGATATACACTGTACTAGTGCCGACATTGTGCATGCTCTGTTGCCTGTGTCTATGTGCCTGTGGTTCTGTCAGTGTGATCATGTGATGTATCTGACCCCAGGAATGTGTCAATAAAGTTTCCCCTTCCTGGGACAATGAATTCACGGTGTTCTTATTTCAATTTCCAGGAGTGTAATTCCAATCCCAAAGAAAGCAGATGTTGACAGATGTGAAAATTACCGGACTATCGGTTTAATAAGTCACAGCTGCAAAATACTGACACGAATTATTTACAGACGAATGGAAAAACTGATAGAAGCCGACCTCGGGGAAGATCAGTTTGGATTCAGTAGAAATGTTGGAACACGTGAGGCAATACTGACCTTACGACTTATCTTAGAAGCTAGATTAAGGAAAGGCAAACCTACGTTTCTAGCATTTGTAGATTTAGAGAAAGCTTTTGACAATGTTGACCGGAATACTCTCTTTCAAATTCTAAAGGTGGCAGGGGTAAAATACAGGGAGCGAAAGGCTATTTACAATTTGTACAGAAACCAGATGGCAGTTATAAGAGTCAAGGGGCATGAAAGAGAAGCAGTGGTTGGGAAGGGAGTGAGACAGGGTTGTAGCCTCTCCGCGATGTTATTCAGTCTGTATATTGAGCAAGCAGTAAAGGAAACAAAAGAAAAATTTGGAGTAGGTATTAAAATCCAGGGAGAAGAAATAAAAACTTTGAGGTTCGCCGATGACATTGTAATTCTGTCAGAGACAGCAAAGGACTTGGAAGAGCAGTTGAATGGAATGGACAGTGTCTTGAAAGGAAGATATAAGATGAACATCAACCAAATCAAAACAAAGATAATGGAATGTAGTCGAATTAAGTCGGGTGATGCTGAGGGAATTAGATTAGGAAATGAGACACTTAAAGTAGTAAAGGAGTATTGCTATTTGGATAGCAAAATAACTGATGATGATCGAAGTAGAGAGGATATAAAATGTAGACTGGCAATGGCAAGGAAAGCGTTTCTGAAGAAGAGAAATTTGCTAACATCGAGTATAGATTTAAGTGTCAGGAAGTCGTTTCTGAAAGTATTTGTATGGAGTGTAGCCATGTATAGAAGTGAAACATGGACAATAAATAATTTGGACAAGAAGAGAATAGAAGCTTTTGAAATGTGGTGCTACAGAAGAATGCTGAAGATTAGGTGGGTAGATCACGTAACTAATGAGGAGGTATTGACTAAGATTGTGGAGAAGAGAAGTTTGTGGCACAACGTGACTAGAAGAAGGGATCGGCTGGTAGGACATGTCCTGAGGCATCAAGGGATCACAAATTTAGCATTGGAGGGCAGCGTGGGGGGTAAAAATCGTAGAGGGAGACCAAGAGATGAATACACTAAGCAGATTCAGAAGGATGTAGGTTGCAGCAGGTACTGGGAGATGAAGGAGCTTGCACAGGATAGATTAGCATGGAGAGCTGCATGAAAGCAGTCTCAGGACTGAAGACCACAACAACAACAATGCAAAATGACGGGAGTAGTTATTATTCTAATTTCGAGGACGCTACAGGTCGTTGGTTGTTTAAAAGAGTACTCTGTTCTGTATCATAGAAATAAGTATATTGTTGTTTGGTTTTAACACTGGTGCAAGAATGGAAGCAATATGAATGACTCTTTCTACTGATTACAGTTTTAAGTACGTAACATACTTCAACAGTAGAGAAAAATATTTCTTAATGACGAAATCTACCATCTCGTCTTTGTAGAATGTCAACTTTAGAATGTTTAGAGAGAATAAAGTGTTACTTTGTAAGAAGATTGCTTACTCCTGGATAATTATGTTACTGTTTCCCGTGATTGATCATCATTCATGTACTCGAGCAATAATTTGTCTCCTCGTCTATTTATGTGTGTCAGTGTTGTTTCTCGTACATTGTTATTCATAATTACCCCCGTGTTTTCAGAATACGATTGCACGAAAACTGCAAGACACTCAGAAAAAAGAACACATGTTACTTGAGAGTTTTAATTCGTGATACATACTGTGCTACAGTTGCACCATGGGCAGGCGAGTCAGAACATGTGGACAGGTCACACACTCCGTATTGCCACATTGTATTAGTTCGCCTCTGCAAATAGTTAACTCAATGAAGAGATTTCGAAAGTGGGTTTCTGTTGTGCCTTCCTGGCAAATCATGTCAGAGACTTCAATGGCTGACGTTTGCTGTGTCACAAACGGTGCCAGCACTAAGCACATGTAATGTGAGTTAATAGCTTCAAAAGATGCTATATCCACTGTGTATTATTTCTCTGTGTCTCGTAGTTTTCACGCGGTCGTCTTCTGAAGCCCTGGGAGTATTTATGAATTTTCTCTGGCGTTCGCCCGATACTTAAAATTTCTTTTTTGTAATGTGTAGAAAATGCTGCATTACTATTTCACCGATTGCCCGTTTCAATCCATTTTCACTGAAAGCTCTCATCAGTCATTAGTTCGTCAGTACCACTCTTTATCAAGAACACCCAGACCCAATTCACCATTTAGGTTTCACACTGTCGCATCAAAGATTAGACAAATGTTTTGGAACCTACGTGCGCATCTAACAACTGAAAGAGTATTACAAAAGTGTTTTCGTTGTAAGATGACCACGAATCCGACTTGTCAATAGACACTAATATCTGTTGATCACTTACGGCGTGAACCGACTTCACAAGCCCACCATTCGCCAAGAAAGGACAAATTGTCAATAAAGTTACGTAACACTGTTCACATACAGTCAGCTCCACAAGAAAGTGTACACCGTTATCTGTATGAAATAGAAGACACTATTATAAATATACACTCCTGGAAATGGAAAAAAGAACACACTGACGCCGGTGCGTCAGACCCACCATACTTGCTCCGGACGCTGCGAGAGGGCTGTACAAGCAATGATCACACGCACGGCACAGCGGACACACCAGGAACCGCGGTGTTGGCCGTCGAATGGCGCTAGCTGCGCAGCATTTGTGCACCGCCGCCGTCAGTGTTAGCCAGTTTGCCGTGGCATACGGAGCTCCATCGCAGTCTTTAACACTGGTAGCATGCCGCGACAGCGTGGACGTGAACCGTATGCGCAGTTGACGGACTTTGAGCGAGGGCGTATAGTGGGCATGCGGGAGGCCGGGTGGACGTACCGCCGAATTGCTCAACACGTGGGGCGTGAGGTCTCCACAGTACATCGATGTTGTCGGCAGTGGTCGGCGGAAGGTGCACGTGCCCGTCGACCTGGGACCGGACCGCAGCGACGCACGGATGCACGCCAAGACCGTAGGATCCTACGCAGTGCCGTAGGGGACCGCACCGCCACTTCCCAGCAAATTAGGGACACTGTTGCTCCTGGGGTATCGGCGAGGACCATTCGCAACCGTCTCCATGAAGCTGGGCTACGGTCCCGCACACCGTTAGGCCGTCTTCCGCTCACGCCCCAACATCGTGCAGCCCGCCTCCAGTGGTGTCGTGACAGGCGTGAATGGAGGGACGAATGGAGACGTGTCGTCTTCAGCGATGAGAGTCGCTTCTGCCTTGGTGCCAATGATGGTCGTATGCGTGTTTGGCGCCGTGCAGGTGAGCGCCACAATCAGGACTGCATACGACCGAGGCACACAGGGCCAACACCCGGCATCGTGGTGTGGGGAGCGATCTCCTACACTGGCCGTACACCACTGGTGATCGTCGAGGGGACACTGAATAGTGCACGGTACATCCAAACCGTCATCGAACCCATCGTTCTACCATTCCTAGACCGGCAAGGGAACTTGCTGTTCCAACAGGACAATGCACGTCCGCATGTATCCCGTGCCACCCAACGTGCTCTAGAAGGTGTAAGTCAACTACCCTGGCCAGCAAGATCTCCGGATCTGTCCCCCATTGAGCATGTTTGGGACTGGATGAAGCGTCGTCTCACGCGGTCTGCACGTCCAGCACGAACGCTGGCCCAACTGAGGCGCCAGGTGGAAATGGCATGGCAAGCCATTCCACAGGACTACATCCAGCATCTCTACGATCGTCTCCATGGGAGAATAGCAGCCTGCATTGCTGCGAAAGGTGGATATACACTGTACTAGTGCCGACATTGTGCATGCTCTGTTGCCTGTGTCTATGTGCCTGTGGTTCTGTCAGTGTGATCATGTGATGTATCTGACCCCAGGAATGTGTCAATAAAGTTTCCCCTTCCTGGGACAATGAATTCACGGTGTTCTTATTTCAATTTCCAGGAGTGTATTATGTCTACAACTTTGCTTCCGCCCATTTGCAATAGACGGCAGTAGCGGCAAGTGGGGTTCGGGTGGTTAGTCATAGGTGTAATACAATAAGCTTAGGCATCTGTAAACATAATGCTGTATTTCTCGTCATTTGCGGGAAGTTTTAATTTCCTGCTTTAACATGAAGAAATCTGCGGCTGTGGCTCTTAAAATGCTGGGTAAGACCAATGATGAGGAAACTATTAGTGGAAGAACGTGCAGAGAATGTTTTCAACGGCTTAAGAACGGTGATTCTGATGTTGTAGACCGGCATGGCGGTGGCAGACAGAACGTTTACGTAGCTACTGAAACAGACGAAGACAGTCACAGGACATCATTATCGAAAGCAATTGGTGCGTTACAACCCAGCACTGAAACACAAACGGCCACAATACAGCGATAGACACGTAATGGCAATTTTGCAGCAGTTCAGTACTCGACCCCATGTCGCAAAACCCGTCAAAATACACATGGAAACGTTGAAATGATAAGACCTATCCCTCCCGCCGTATTCTCCATACGTTGCTCTCTCTTTACTACCACCTTTTTCGACCAGTGGCTTACAGTGTGGCTGACCAGCATTTCCGATCATACGAACACGTGCAAAATCGAATCGATTCATGGATCCCCACAAAGGACTCCCATTTCTTCCGCCACGGGATTCGTATGCTATCCGAAAGATGGGAGAATGTAGTGGCCAGCGATGGGCAATACTATGCGTCATAATTTTTTTTGTAAGTTTTTCACAATAAACCCCCGAACTTCGAGAAAGAACGTCGGAAGCAAAGTTGTAGACCTAGTATGTTTACATGAAAATACATGTTATTGTTAATTGCACAGTTATTAATAGTTAATACAATTGCTTCTATTGTCGATTGTAGCTTGGCACCTTTGTGACATGCTTTTCACGAGATTTTCTGCATATTCTCTCGGTAGGGATCTGCATATCGTCCTGATTTTATATGATAGCTGCTTCTAAGTACATACTGTCTTTCCTTTAAGCTTAATTTTAATATATGACCAAACATTTGCGATCGGCTTTGCATCCAGAGACATTGCAGGCCAATCCATCGTGTTTCCACGATGTACAGACACGCCTGCAATGTTCCGGATCATTGTCCTCTTGAAGCATCGGGATTTTCTCTGCCTCGTGATGGCTGGGTGTTGTGTGCTGTCCTTAGGTTAGTTAGGTTTAAGTAGTTCTAAGTTCTAGGGGACTGATGACCATAGATGTTAAGTCCCATAGTGCTCAGAGCCATTTGAACCTCTTGAAGCATCCAGTTTGCCTCGTTCGAACCAAACAGCTTCTTAACGGATTTCAGAAGGCATTTTTGATAAACACTGTACATTTTCAGCTTTCAAATTGGCTGTAAATAAATGCAAATAGACAACACTACAACCGACAAAACAAAACATTCAACTCACACACTGTTTATCTACACATTGTGCAAAAACACATTGAGTCCAGATTCGAGACCACTACCAGAGATGTCGCTGCGGACGTTGCATTTAACATTATGACGTACGTTTTCTTGTGGAACTGGCTGTACTCCTCGGACCATTCATTAGAAACCTTGTTGTGAAATGCCTACAAAGTTTCATCGGCACTTGAATAGTTCGTTGGAAGAAGAGACTGCTGCAGCCTGTTCACGGCTAATAAGGACAGTGCCCCGACCTTTCGCGCCATCAGCAAACACCTGGGAGATCTCTGGCACTCATTCGCCAGCGCCCAGACGCACATCTCGTGTACTGTTATTGCTCCGAGGACAGCATGGTGTGTTCAGGGGCGAGAAAGAATGAAGATAGAGACATGAGATGCTGTCTGATACATGTTGTTGGATTAGCTCAGAACACCAAAGCGCGTCTCACTACTACACTTGTGGCGGCCTGCTTATCAAAAGTTGCATAATGGATGTTCTCACATTTTCTGTACACTTTTACACACCCCCGATCCAAGACGCGCGAAGAGTTCAAGAGTTGTTTGATACGTCTGGTAAAAAAGCAAGAAAAAAAATGTTTGTTTCGTAATCAACTCACCTAACTTACTCGACATAGTCTCCTTTGAGGGAGTGCACTTGATCCAGCGATCCTCCAGCTTTTTGATCCCAGCGGAAAAATAGGTTCTGTCAAACTCTGCAAAATACTCCTTGACGAAAATTTCTTCCCAGCAAGTAAAAGCTTCAATTTACGGAAGAGGAACAAGTCGCATGGTGAATAAGGTTGGTGAGGAACCGATTCAAAGCCCAATTAACACCATTTCGCCATTTTTATCGCTGGTGTGAGGGGTGGTCCATAATCCTGGTGAAAGAGCACTTTTTGCGTGCCAACCTTGGTCTTTTTTCTGGCAAATCGAGTTTCAAACGAGCCAACGATGAGCATAATACGGTCCAATCGTCGTTTTGCCTTTTTCCAAGTAATGTATGACGATTATACCTTGGGAATCCCGAAAGACAGTGGCCATCACCTCACCAACTGATTAAATGGTCTTTATCTTCTGCCGTGTACTTTCACCAGCCTTTTCCATTGTTTTGACTGCCGGTTTTGAGTCTGGTGTATAATGATGGATCCAAGTTTGCTCAACAGCCATAGATCGGTGCAAAATGTCTCGCGCATTGCGATCAAACATCGCCACTCAACAATACATATATTACACTTAAGCGCCAAAGAAACTGCTATAGGCATGTGTATTCAAATACAGAAATATGTAAACAGACAGAATACGGCGCTGCGGTCGGCTATGCCTGTATGAGGCAAGTGTCTGCCGCAGTTTTTAGATCGGTTTCTACTGCAATAATGGCACATTATCTAGATTTAAGTGAGTTCGAATGTGGTTTTATAGTCGGCGAACGAGCGATGGGATATAGCATTTCCGACGTGAAATGGGGATTTTCCCGTACGACCATTTCACGAGTATACCGTGAATATAAGGAATCCGGTAAAACATCAAATCTCCGACATCGCTGTCCTGGGAAAAAATCCTTCAAGAACGGGACCAACGACGACTGAAGAGAATCGTTCAGCGTGATAGAAGAGCAACCCTTACGCAGAGTGCTGCACATTTCAATGCTGGGCCATCAACAAATGTCTGCGTGCCAACCATTGGACGCAACATCATCGATATGGGCTTTCGGAGCCGAAGGCTCACTCGTGTACCCTTGATGACTGCACGAAACATAGTTTTACGCCGTCAACACCGATGTTGGACTGTTGATGACTGGAAACATGTTGTCTGGTCGGACGAGTCTCCTTTCAAATTGTATCGAGTGCATGGACGTGTACGGGTGTAGAGATAACCTCGTGAATGCATGGACCCTGCATGTCAGCAGGGGACTGTTCAAGCTGGTGAAGGCTATGTAATTGTGTGGAACGTGTGCAGTTGGAGTGACCTGGGACTTCTGACACGCCTAGATACGACTCTGACAGGTGGCACGTACGTAAGCATCCTGTCTTATCACCTGCATCCATTTATGCCCATTGTACATTCCGATCTCTTCACAGAGTGAGGGTATGCTACGTACACTGGTCCACAGGACCAGTGCAGTATTGGGCGAAGAAAGCCAACCAATAGAGTTCCACCACCTCAAGCTCCCCAAAGCAGTCCTTGAGGTTTCTAACGAAAGTGCAACGCTCCTTTTTAAAGGAACGTCACCATTTCTGCCAAGAGTTTTAAACAAATATCTTTGGTTTTATCTGTTTGTCATTCCATTTTAATTTAAACAAGGAAAATCAACAGTTTCATATTACATAAACAACATAAAAAATTATCTTTTTATAAATATTAAAATTTTTCGCCTTTTTTTAGTCGTATTTGCTTCTTTACTATTTTTATTACTAAAGCTTCTTTTGGCTGAAGACTGAGGTGTTGCACCGCTTGCATTCCAATCTGAATGAAAGAGAGAGAGAGAGAGAGAGAGAGAGAGAGAGAGAGAGAGAGGACCCAACTGCTTTTAATACATAAGCAGCCAACTTCAAAGTTGTATGGCTGCCAACTATCTGGCCAACTTTACTTACATTTGTGACCTAGGTCGTTCATCCTTGGGTAAGGTCATTGACCTACTGGTGATATTATCAAGTCATGTGGCCTTTTCTATGATGTAATAAAGTTGAAGTCACATCCCATTTTTTTTATCAGGTCGTCTAGAGACGACTGTGGGAAAGTCAAATATTGGGGGAAAGTTTAAAAATTTAAAGACGGCGGTGAGTGGTAACCTTAACTGCACACACGCTATCAAAGATTACTGTATTTCCACATCTGTATTATTTACCAAAAGTACGTAAACGCCTAAATTACGACTCATCACTAAATTTCTCTATGTAATCTGTCTATCCACTAAAAGATGCTTACGACAAGTAGCCTACTTTTTTTCCTCATCAGCAAATCTGATCTCTCTGCATTATACTTCACTACAAATCTTTTTATGTCAAATTTCGTTTATCTCTGTCTTTCTCTCTCTCTTTTATCCTCTGCTAATGTTATACCAAAATACTGTACTACCTCGTCATCATTTTACCTCACGTCAAATACTGTACCGTCTAATTATCAGTAAATTTCATCTCTGTCTTTGTAATATATTACAGAGGGAACGGGAAGGAAAAAAATTCAAGCACAAAAATGCTCTCGGTATAAAATTTATTGCATTTCAAAGAAATTTAGATGCATACTTGGTTGACAATGCGCATTTACGCACGACAAGAAATATTTTGAGTTGAAATTGTTACCTTTTTTGACACTACGAAATTCACTGTGTGACACCTTATGGAAAAGCCTGGCATTTTTATACGCAGTGTTTTCTGCTAGCCACAAACGTTAGTTCGAAACACTACTTTCGAAATCAATTGTGTCCATGTTGTTCATTTTTCCACGATATACAATGCATATGTTGCCATTGCTGAGAAAGTTAAGTTCATACTTACTGATAGCCGAAAATTTTGACGTCGTTCAGTTACACCAGCACAGCTGTTCCAAATTTGGTGTCGACGCATTTTGATCTCGAGATTGAGTGAGTTTCCCCCTATGCCAGTGCTGTGATTTGTATTGCGCTTCCACCATCACCCAGATGCTTCAAGTTCTATAACATGGAAGCACAACAATTCCTGCTTTCTCCAATCATAACAAATCATTAATAATTAATAAGGAAAAACACAAATTTTATTAATAGTAGGGTATATTAGATTTAGGTTTTTTTTTTTTTTTTTTTTTTTTTTTTTTTCAATTCGATGTGGACAGCTTAGCTGCTGGTCTTGTTCGATACTTTTCTGGCGTACATGGGTTTACTTCTACCTGTAGTCATCTCGAATGTAAAGGGTGTATCAAAAAGAATCATCCAATTTTTAAAAAAAAATCATAACTATTATGTTATTTGAGATAGTGCGTGAACAACGAACTGTTGGAAAGAGCAAATTCACGAGTTTTACCTGGTGCCCGCTAGGTAGCAGCAGTGTGTACCCTCTTCAGTTCTAGTAAAAGTGGTGTCGGAACAACAGACAGCGTTTTATACTACATGTTTTGTGCAGTGTGGGTCAGTAATAACTGTTCAGCGTGACTCGTCGGTGAAAAGAACGTGATGCCAATCCTCAGCGGTCCATTCGGCATGTTGTTGGGCCCATCGGTACTGCGCTGCATGATGTCGCGGTTGCAAAGATGGACCTCGCCATGGACGTCGGGAGTGAAGTTGCGCATCGTGCAACCTATTGCGCACAATTTGAGCCGTAACACTACGTCCTGTGGCTGCGCAAAAAGCATCATTCAACATGGTGGCGTTGCTGTCAGGCTTCCTCCGAGCCATAATCCGTAGGTCTGAGCGAGGCACGTCATCGACAGTTCCTGTCTCTCTGTATCTCCTTCATGTCCGAACAACATCGCTTTGGTTCACTCCAAGATGCCTGGAAGCATCCCTTGTTGAGAGGCCTTCCTGGCACAAAGTAACAACGCGGACGCGATCGAACCGTGGTATTGACCGTCTAGGCATGGTTAAACTACAGACAACACGAGCTGTGTACCTCCTTCCTGGTGGAATGACTGGAACTGATAGGCTGTCGGACCCCCTCCGTCTAATAGGCGCTGCTCATGCATGGTTGATTACATCTTTGTGCGGGTTTAGTAACATCTCTGAACAGTCAAAGGAACTGTGTCTG
Organism: Schistocerca americana; assembly: GCF_021461395.2. Classification (NCBI taxonomy): domain Eukaryota; kingdom Metazoa; phylum Arthropoda; class Insecta; order Orthoptera; family Acrididae; genus Schistocerca; species Schistocerca americana. Next base: position 658,598,401 of record NC_060123.1, on the reverse strand, counting down.
TGATACAATATCCCCATTCAACGTCTATCTACAGAAGTTCTAGGAACCTGGGTGATGCAAAACTTTTATTGATGTGTGTACATGGTTTCATTCAATAACTATGTGATACAAAGGAGGATTTACCTGGATGTTGTGCAACCAACAGAATGTTGCCAGAAGACAGTCAATTCCGAGCTGTACTACGTCTTCACCCTTACTCATCTTACATGCAAACGTAAACTGACAACATAACCCACATTATGCCTCTAATATACAGACCATTGCTGACTCGACTTCAACCGGTCCATCTCTCACCTGGAGATAAGCCTGGTACAACGGTGTTACTGTCATACTAACAATACCATACGTGGGAATAGTATAACTGCCCTGTAAATCTACATTAACAGATCAGAAGCGTGTTGAGAAACTCTCGCCTGCCTTTGTGGCCTAGCGGTTCTAGGCGCCTCAGTCAGGAACCGAGCTGCTGCTACGGTCGCAGGTTCGAATCCTGCTTCGGGCATGGACGTTTGTGATGTCCTTAGGTTAGTTAGGTTTAAGTAGCTCTAAGTCTAGGGGACTGATGACCTCAGATGTTAAGTCCCGTAGTGCTTAGCGCCATTTGAACCTTACTTTTTTTTTTTTTTTTTTTTTTTTTTTGAGAAACTCTCTGCTCCTGTGTGAAACTTAACAATGAGAAATAGCAAACAAATGGATCGCGAAATATCTTGCAAACTATCGAATAACTACACTGCATTCGCTAATGTAGTGCATTCTGTATCCTAATCTAGCAGGTTCTATGTTTCTGATAATCTGTATCTGCTCCACTATTTAAAATATGTGTTTGCATAAAAATCGATAACAACCACATTTCTGTAACACTGGCTGTCATAGCTGTTACAGTATTGCTGCAACAGGGGTTAATTGTTGAGTTGTTACAGACAGAGTTGTTATAGCTTTGCTGTAGCATGGATTAATTATAAGAGTTGTTACATATTTCGTAGTGTCCACTACGAATACCTATGGAGTAAGTTTAGTTACTGTGCATGCCACCAACATTGAACTAGGATTGTTACGTGATTTTTGTATAATGCTGTTTGTTATACTAAGAGCTAGACCATAAAATGACACTGGTAACAGAAATGATGCAAATCGAAGCATGTCAAAGTTACTTTCTATACATAAGCACCACAATGGTCTAATTATTAATCAACACCATACGTGAGAAATCACATGCTCTGACACCTCACGAAACTACTTCGATAATGGTAATACTGATATTTGATTAGCTGCGCACATTTTCGAAAAATCTGATGGAGCATTAGTTACGCAGTGATATTTAACCGTATACGCTACAGATAGTACCACATACGATTAGCAAATTCTCACATCAAAATTGTAAGCTCAACAACCCAGTGCTGAGCGTTCTCTCTCGTTTCCACAGAGTATAATTTTCTTTTTCGATCGGATATTATATACAGCTTGTCTCTGATATTCAGATGACTGCTTACTCGGACGAAACACTTTTGAGATCCATCACAGTACGCTTAAAACAGACAGCACATATTATGAAACTTAGTTGCAGTGACAGTACTCTGTCTGTGCAGTGTGAGTTACCGCGCTGTATGTCACTTGCCATATCTGCTGACAGCTGTCCCTTTAAAAGCCTAGCGCCGACACCTGGCGTGAAAATTTAAAAGCACTGCTGACTGGATACTGCATAACATGCAAACTCATGCTACCCACATTAAGCAAATGACCGCTTATTTTTCACTCGTGGTTAATTGACTAGGCTTCACTGCCGGAATAAAATTCATTACTTTCACTTTTGCATATTAAAACTGCGTGGTGGACCGAGACTCGAACTCGGGACCTTTGCCTTCCGTGGGCAAGTGCTTTACCATCTGAGCAACCCAAGCACGACTCACGCCCCGTCCTCACAGCTTTACTTCCGCCAGTACCTCGTCTCCCACCTTCCAAACTTCACAGAAGCTCTCCTGCGAACCTGGAAGGTAGGAGGCGAGGTACTGGCGGAAGTAAAGCTGAGAGGAGAGGACGTGAGTCGTGCTTGGGTTGCTCGGATGGTAGAGCACTTGCCCGCGAAGGGCGAAGGTCCCGAGTTCGAGTCTCGATCCACCACGCAGTTTTAATCTGCCAGAAAGATTCATAACAACGCACACTCCGCTGCAGAGTTCGAATCTCATTCTCATATTTCACAGTGTTGCTACAGAAAGATCTATGGGTACCTGAGAGTACAACAAATGCTAGTACCACACAGCTGAAAACTGTTTTCTTTATTTTTGCGTTTATCTCTTCAAAGTTTTACGTCCCAACAAAGACTAGCGTAAATTAGCGATCTGTGGGATGTTTAATAAAACAGCATTTGACTCTCTGACATAATTTGGCAACACGTAGACACACACACACACACACACACACACACACACACACACACATGTTGATCAGGCAGGCAGCAATCATGAACTTGCTGGCAAAACGTTTTTGCAGACACCAACTTATCTCGGTCATCGAAATACGAAATTTATGCACCGAGAAGCCCTGAACTGAATTTTTCAGAGCCGCTGATAAATGAGAGATTGTAAAAATATTGAATCGCTAAGTAGTTTTGCAATCCCCAACTTGTCGAGGTAGTGAACCGCGATGCGAAGACTGCAAGTTTAATGCCACCTGAATTAGCGATGACTGGTATTCGGCTAATGTTATTGATAATCTGTTAAAAATTTGAGATGTTTCAAATCAAAGATTCCGGTTGGGCGTTGAAGGAAATGATGTAATTGCATGTTTACGCTTATGAAAATAAAGGCATTTATGCAGAACGCAAAACTATCCAAACTAGTGGCAATAATAAACGTCCAATTAAAGGATAATGCGTGTTCCAAGTGGTCAATTTTAGCAGCTTTGTATCCGGTAAATAAGCATGTATACTGACCACACGTAAAGAAATAAATTTGCAAACATACCATTCCTTGCAGAGCTAAATTATGTCCACATTTTAGAAAGACAGAACGGACACGTTTCTGTAAATGTTTATGGCTTCCAGAATTCATATTATGAATGGACGGTTGTAGATGATACGAGAAATTGCTTCTACATCTACATCTACATCCATACTGCTCAAGCCACATGACGGTGCGTGGCGGTTAGTGAGGTGTTTATACTTTCCCACCTCCGCGTTTGGACTTTTGAGTGAAATGCGCAGTCGATGTGCTGTTGTTTTCACGTCAATTCTACCAACAGTGAGAGTTGTTTAGTTCTCGGGGTGTTGTAAAATTCCTGGATTCGTCTCGTCGCTGTGCAGCCTATGATAAGGATTGCAGAAGACTCCCAAATAAATTCCAAAGTACAGTGCAGTTTTAACACCAATATATTTCCAGGACTCTGGTGTCCGAGCCTGGTGAACTGTACCAGTTACATCACATGTTCCCAAAGTTGACATCAAATGACACAGTGTCCACAACAATCAACAAACGAGTGAGCCTACAATACATTTGCTCGCAACCCTAGACAAAAAACGAGTGCCCCAAGGCGCCTGCGTGACCTCTATTTATACTTTTGTTAACAATTACAGACAATGAAAATTACAATTTTATGCAAAATCACAGTTAAAAGTTAAACCGAATATCAGATACACATTGCTAAAAATTTACAGTCACAGTGCTGAACAAGGTGAACATATTTTCAACTTAACTACGAGTTAATATAACACTTTCTGACTAATTATGTTACAGGTAACAATTACATTTCTAAATTTGTTTATAACAAATCAACTAGTGCCTGAATTTTAGTGCAAACATATATCGGAGATTCAATTAACGTGCTTTATTTATATGTTCTATTTAATTTGCTGTAGTAATTTTGTACTGATTGGTTTACTGGTACATCCTGACCATGTGCTACATTTCTTTCTATTAGTTACAGTATTAATTTAACATTTATGTTGTGTTTTTCACATAAGAACAATGTTAATCAGCAAAACATCATTTTCGAGTTATATGTAGACTGAAATAGTGGTTATTTTTGTATGTAATTTGGAAACAGGTAACTTTACAATTGGGCAATTAGGACTGGTGTTTATCTTTAATGCTCTCTGAGGGGTTCTGATAGGTAGCAATGAGATACAGTAATATTTCAATAACCCCCCGAAGAGTTTTGCCTAGCCTGATAGACGAAACTCTTCTCACAGAAATATTAGTGTGATTGATGTGATACAGTACTAGTTGGACAAAATAACACAAACTGCATATATTTTAAAAGGCACAAAATTGAATCATGAAACTTCACATACAGATAAATTTTTCCAAATGGCTACAAACAAGAATTGGAAATATGAGATTACAAAGAAATTTCCAAACTTTTACAAAATCAATATTTACATCAAATTTTCTGAATCAATGTGTTTCCAAAACTATCACTTCTAAAGCGTTCTTGTTTTTGTCACTTCTAGAGCGTCCATTAATTATTCCTCCTTCAAACACTCAAACACAACTAAGCTAACAAATAACAAATTTGATTGGATTGATTATGTTGCACTTTTAAAGTGTTCATATGACATGTTCTAGAATAATATTATCATATAAAAGACAGAAAAATAAAATTTATCCTAACAGTTTGCAGTACCATAAAATATTTTACAAATCTTATCAAACATGAATATTCAAAATTATATTTGTGTATTTATATTGTGACAGTATAGAAACTGTTCATTTATATCCAATCCGGGTTGTTGTCACAAGTATCTGAATATACTATGTACAGTCAATATTTCTTGGCTTTGTACATCAAATGTAATAATGTTTCAAAATGTTTACCAGTCATCCAGAAAATCAGATCAAATTAACACTGTGAAACAGCTTCAAGATTTAATAAATTGTGACAAAATTAGTATTACGTCAATAAAATTCCTGAAAGTGGCAAGATACACTTAAGCAAGTGAAAATGCAATTGTACTATAGTTAGCAACATTGCAGTAAGGAGATTTTATAAAAAAAATCCAGAACCTTGTCACATGGCATCTTATATTTCATTTCGTCAAAGTCCTCAGTCTGTCTATTAAAGTTGTCGTTTCCTACCCCTCAATACCAATCTAGTCTCCAAATTGTGTCTTGTGAGACTTGAGTAGTGTAAAATAATAGTTTTTCAATGTGATTTGTGTGCTATGCATTGTCATAGTTGTTCAAAATAACTCTCAAGTTTAATTCACATCAGCATTTCCTTCAATCAAAATGTATAAGAGTTCTACTTCATGCGATTCAAATGATTCACTAGTTCCGTTATGCATGACTGCACAGTACCATCATCATCAAAATCCTCTAGATTAAATAAATCATCAAAACCATCAATAAATGAGGGTTGAACACCACCAACCACCTCAGCAGCATTGCATATCATATAACCTAAACCTATCATCATCATCATTATCATCATCATCATCCAAATACCCCTGCGAAAATGCAATATTAAATCAAACCATCTTCCATCATTAAATCGTGAACATCAATTCATGTGAATCAGAAACAGGAATGAGTCGGCAACCTCAAATCCTTAATACAAATGCAAATCACAACATCACTTACCTTATTTCAAGGCAATCCTCAACAATTCATATCAATTTCAACATCTCTCTCGTGTGTACATAACTGAGTGAAACATGTATATTGTATATCATGGTGATAATCCCTTTCATAAATCATAACGTCTTACAACATCTCATGTGGCCTCATATTTAGTAACACATTAATTCAGTTGTCAATCGTATATCGGTATGAGAAGCAGAACATAGTAATTCCTCCCCTTATATAAGATAAAAAGAGTGAAAAGATGTATATAGTTCTTCTTAACTGCAGAAATGTACCATAAAATCTTGAAGTATGTATTGATAAGCTTAGTGTATCTTCACACAATCCACCTCTCATTTCTGCATTATCTGATATACACTCCTGGAAATGGAAAAAAGAACACATTGACACCGGTGTGTCAGACCCACCATACTTGCTCCGGACACTGCGAGAGGGCTGTACAAGCAATGATCACACGCACGGCACAGCGGACACACCAGGAACCGCGGTGTTGGCCGTCGAATGGCGCTAGCTGCGCAGCATTTGTGCACCGCCGCCGTCAGTGTCAGCCAGTTTGCCGTGGCATACGGAGCTCCATCGCAGTCTTTAACACTGGTAGCATGCCGCGACAGCGTGGACGTGAACCATATGTGCAGTTGACGGACTTTGAGCAAGGGCGTGTAGTGGGCATGCGGGAGGCAGGGTGGACGTACCGCCGAATTGCTCAACACGTGGGGCGTGAGGTCTCCACAGTACATCGATGTTGTCGCCAGTGGTCGGCGGAAGGTGCACGTGCCCGTCGACCTGGGACCGGACCGCAGCGACGCACGGATGCACGCCAAGACCGTAGGATCCTACGCAGTGCCGTAGGGGACCGCACCGCCACTTCCCAGCAAATTAGGGACACTGTTGCTCCTGGGGTATCGGCGAGGACCATTCGCAACCGTCTCCATGAAGCTGGGCTACGGTCCCGCACACCGTTAGGCCGTCTCCCGCTCACGCCCCAACATCGTGCAGCCCGCCTCCAGTGGTGTCGCGACAGGCGTGAATGGAGGGACGAATGGAGACGTGTCGTCTTCAGCGATGAGAGTCGCTTCTGCCTTGGTGCCAATGAAAGTCGTATGCGTGTTTGGCGCCGTGCAGGTGAGCACCACAATCAGGACTGCATACGACCGAGGCACACAGGGCCAACACCCGGCATCATGGTGTGGGGAGCGATCTCCTACACTGGCCGTACACCACTGGTGATAGTCGAGGGGACACTGAATAGTGCACGGTACATCCAAACCGTCATCGAACCCATCGTTCTACCATTCCTAGACCGGCAAGGGAACTTGCTGTTCCAACAGGACAATGCACGTCCGCATGTATCCCGTGCCACCCAACGTGCTCTAGAAGGTGTAAGTCAACTACCCTGGCCAGCAAGATCTCCGGATCTGTCCCCCATTGAGCATGTTTGGGACTGGATGAAGCGTCGTCTCACGCGGTCTGCACGTCCAGCACGAACGCTGGTCCAACTGAGGCGCCAGGTGGAAATGGCATGGCAAGCCGTTCCACAGGACTACATCCAGCATCTCTACGATCGTCTCCATGGGAGAATAGCAGCCTGCATTGCTGCGAAAGGTGGATATACACTGTACTAGTGCCGACATTGTGCATGCTCTGTTGCCTGTGTCTATGTGCCTGTGGTTGTGTCAGTGTGATCATGTGATGTATCTGACCCCAGGAATGTGTCAATAAAGTTTCCCCTTCCTGGGACAATGAATTCACGGTGTTCTTATTTCAATTTCCAGGAGTGTAAATACAGTATGGTCTGTTGTCTGTAAAGATGTGTAACTGTTCCTCACTAGAAAATACATATTGGTTTTTTCTGGCAAATCATAGTCCTCACATATCGGTAATAGTCGCAATAGGTAGGATGTAAATGTCAAATTATCAATACATCTGATGATGCAGATTACTCAATCAAAACAAAATGTATATTATACTACAAATTAAATCACATGAAAATATCTTACATAACAAATATAAGCAAACATAGGTAGAAAAAAAAGTATGTATTGTTGGAAGTTTGTGTGTCAGAAAGGTATCTTGGAATGTGGCAACAGTGTTTTCGAGAAGAAAATGTCATATTAGCTGGGGCACCTTGCATAAGCCACACACATAGTACTCAAAGATTGTGTACCCCCCCTGAGGGATTGCAATTATTGCACATAAGGTTTCAACTGAGTGACATTTCTTAAACCAAATAGCTTTTTTGATTTGGGATAGATAAGACGGTAGGCGTTGGACATGGTTCTTCATAAACTTCAAATGGACCAATGTGAATATCGAAAAATTTCTTGATCTCTTTATTGATTGCCTTGGGTTGCTCATAACTTTTGGTTAAGACTAGATCACCTACATTGCACTGTTTGCTGATGTGATTTGATGAAAACCTGAGGTCAAATCCAGGCTAGATAAATATTTTCTGTCATTGAATTTGTACAGGAGTTCCTCCATGGATTCAGGAGAATCTGTTTCTCTTTCTACAAACTTATTCAGGTGATGTGAATCCAATACCAGCCTAACAGCACCATCATTTTTTGAAATACAGACCATCGGGCTGTTATATGGACTGTGACTTCTATTATTCTCCATTTTTGCATTTTCTGGAGTTCCCTCTCCACTTCTTTCCTTTTACAGATGGGTACCCCATAAGGCTTAATGAAAAAGGGTTCGTGTGGCTTTAACTTCAAATGACATTCATAATCTTTGACCCTACCAGGTTGATCACTAAAAATGTTACAGTTTTCCCAGAGAAAATTTTCCAATTCCTGCTTTTCAGACTCAGTCAGGTCATTTGCTTCTTTTACCTTTTCTGATATGGTTAGGGAGTAACTATCATCAACCAAAGTCTGATTATTGTGATATCTATTTTCCTCTTCCTCCATGTAATGGCTACACTCTGGATACATTATTTCCCTAATATGGTTACTACTGTTTGTACTTGAATTTAACTGGATCACTACTTTTCCATGAATACTGGTCTTTGGTTCAGTGAACAGTAATTCTGAATTTTGCCAATCAAAACTCACCTTTGCTTTAACTATCCAGTCCATCCCTAAAATCATTTGCTCATTGAGGTCTGGAATAACTAAACAACCATGTTCAAAATTAATGTTGTCAACAGAAAATGTGATTAAAGCTTGTTTATTTATTAACTTACTAAACTTGCCAGTGGCACCTTTAATCCATACACCTGTGGTTGGAAATTCGATGTAACTTTCAGTGTCTTTCATCCTGTTCTTCAACTTGTCTGAGATACTACTAATGGGACTGCCAGTGTCAATCAAACAAAGTCCTGACCAATTGTTAATGCTTATTTCTACGTAAGGGCTACCTAAGGTAATATTTGGGTCACTATTCACATTCTCTGCCAACAAGTCGCTTTCTAATTCAGTTGTATCGATGTTGTTACATACTTCTTCACCACAGGTTTCAATGTCAGAATCAACATAAGATTGAGTGTCAATATGACTGGAATCAAATACACATGAAACAGATACCTTACTTTCACTAAACTTAAAATTATCTTTCATGGATGGATCTGATTTGATGACTTCACTTTCCTTATTATTTTCTAAACAAACTTCATTTTCACTGAAAATAGATTCCAAAATTTTCTCACCTATCAACTCAGCTTGTTCCTTCTTATTAGTAGATTTACTTAAGATTTCATTTATACAAATTGGTACCAATACCAATATCTTCACATGAACCAACTTTGCTTTCAGAGTTACTTTCAGCTGCAACACCATTATCAATAACTTCAACATAAATAATGCCATCTAATTCCTCCTGTGTACATATATCATCAAATACATCATCCTTTACAACACTATCTTTACCAAAATCATCATCAAAATAAACTGTGGGTGATGCCTCTGCATGCACATCTGCCTTAACTACTAAGTGTTCAACATTTGAAGTTACACTACTGAAATCGCTACCTGTTTCATTATCTAAGTCAGGTGTTATTTCCTCATTTTGGTTACCAATTTCTACTAATATAGATACCTCATTATCCTTACCTTCATCAGAAAGCAAGCTAGTGGTACCATACATATCATAAGTTCTGTCTACATCAGGTGTTAATGTGTCATCAATTAATGCTAAGTCATGTTCAATAAGTTCAAACTGTGGTCCTGCTTGAGTATGTGCATTATTCAATTCACTCAACATGTGATCCCAAAAGTTTTGCTTATAACTAGTATTATCTAAGTAGTAGTCACTATTTACATTACATTTATGATTGCTTTTACGTTTCCGTCTCTTTAACCTCCTATCTGCCTGGTTTGTGCCATAACTATTCACTTCAAATTGACAGGCTCCCAACGAGGTGGTTACCTGTTTCCCTGGTTGGAATTGCTGTTGTGAAACTGGTTACTGTTTCTCTGTTCTTGATGGTTTTCGTGTCTGTTGTAACTACTGTTTTGGGTACCACGCCAGTTATTATTTCTGTGTCCATTATATTGTTGTGACCCCCCATTCCTATTGTGAGTGTTTCTGAGGATTTGATTGTACTGTCTGTTATCATTCTGCCATGCACGGTCAATTTTGTCTGCATAACGTAAAAATTCGACAACACTGTCATCTGGTCCATATACAAGTCCCCACTGAAAACGGTGTGGTAGGCGCCGTTTCAGTGCGTCAATCTGTATCAGTTCGTCCAATGGTTTGCTCAAATGTGACAATGTCCCTAATTGTTTTTCACAAAATTCTCGCATGCTAATTGCAAGACCTGTGTGACATTTGCTACCGTTAAGAAATTCAGATTTTATTCTTGCCTGTTTGTTTTCCGACCAAAACTTTGCCTCTTGGCGCTCAAAATCGGCAAAAGACGTAGTATTTGTATCAATGTTTTGGTTCGCCCATGTAAGGGCTTCACCATCCAAAAAACGTTTCGCAAATTTAACTTTAGCGGACTCTGGCATGTTAGGTTGGAAACTGTCTTTGCACTGATGCACAAAGTCAACTGGATGCAATTTCGCATCACCTGGATAACATTTTAAACTAACATTGTTACAACTATGCACAAACATCTGGTTTGAATCAAAATTGGACATTATATTATTTTGCAGTTTTGAAACTTCAGAGCTGACTTTGCAGTTCTATTTTTACACTTTCTACTTGCTCGTCAATACGAGATATCTTACCAGAAATTACTTCAGAATTTAATTTCAGTCTTTCCCCTACCAATTCTTTTTCTGAAACAATGAGTTCCTGCAACATTTTTAACTCGTCCTTTCGGTTCATTAATTCATTTAAAACGATTACTTCCGTGTTTTTGACACGTTCGTTAACTAATTCAATGCTTTTGTTTGTTTCTTTAAATTTGGAGATTGTGAAAGCCTCCAAAGAGTCAACTTTGGTTTCTACCCTTTCTATGTCACATGCAAAAATTTGTACTTTGTTATTTGTTGCGTTGATTTCTTCTCTCAATGATTTCAACTTTTGGTCCAGCTTTTCTGTGACCTATTTAATGTTGCTACCTAATTGGTTATTTTGAGTTACCAGTTGTTCTAATTTATTATTCAACAATTGAGATATCTGATCAATTAAATTCGGTTGCTGGTTTGCTCCTGAAAAACCATGAAAAGGCGAACAACTACTTCTCGCGGAATTTGCTTCACTGTTTCAGTGTACATTTGGAGTTGAAGCATGAAATTGACGGCCTGACCGCGTGGTCATGCCTATTTGAATTAACTGAGATTCGCTCATTTTGATCAAAGTGGCTAGACACTAGACAAAACACTTTCCTGCTTATGAGGTGAAATTGTCACAAGCACACAATGAAACAAAAACAGAAAATTGTAGGACACAATTAAAAGGGGTACTTATCTGATTCATTCCCGATGTCATTCCAGAATTTCACTTTTGCTCCTGGCGACGTCCGTGGCGCAGTCTGCAACGTTCAAGATTATGGTTCCTGCCTCTTGTACATGGAATTCTTGCGAGTCGTCCTCTGCATAGTGTTCCACATTATCCCAGCTGCTCCTCCACATTGAGATGTTTATACTTTTCCACCTCCACGTTGCAAATGTTTTGACTTTTGAGTGAAATGTGCAGTCGATGTGCTGTTGTTTTCACGTCAATTCTACCAACAGTGAGAGTTGTTTAGTTCTCGGGGTGTTGTAAAATTCCTGGATTCGTCTCGTCGCTGTGCAGCCTATGATAAGGATTGCAGAAGACTCCCAAATAAATTCCAAAGTACAGTGCAGTTTTAACACCAATATATTTCCAGGACTCTGGTGTCCGAGCCTGGTGAACTGTACCAGTTACATCACATGTTCCCAAAGTTGACATCAAATGACACAGTGTCCACAACAATCAACAAACGAGTGAGCCTACAATACATTTGCTCGCAACCCTAGCCAAAAACCGAGTGCCCCAAGGCGCCTGCGTGACCTCTATTTATACTTTTGTTAACAATTACAGACAATGAAAATTACAATTTTATGTAAAATCACAGTTAAAAGTTAAACCAAATATGAGATACACATTGCTACAAATTTACAATCTCAGTGCTGAACAAGGTGAACCTATTTTCAACTTAACTACGAGTTAATATAACATTTCCTGACTAATTATGTTACAGGTAACAATTACATTTCTAAATTTGTTTATAACAAATCAACTAGTGCCAGAATTTAAGTGCAAACATATATCAGAGATTAAATTAACGTGCTTTATTTATATGTTCTATTTAATTTGCTGTAGTAATTTTGTACTGATAGGTTTACTGGTACATCCTGACCATGTGCTACATTTCTTTCTATTAGTTACTGTATTAATTTAACATTTATATTGTGTTTTTCACATAAGAACATTGTTAATCAGCAAAACATCATTTTCGAGTTATATGTAGACTGAAATAGTGGTTATTTTTGTATGTAATTTGGAAACAGGTCACTTTATAATCGGGCAATTAGGACTGGTGTTTATCTTTAATGCTCTCTGAGGGGTTCTGATAGGTAGCAATGAGATACAGTAATATTTCATTAGCAAGAATTGTTGTTTATGTGCGTCAAAATGGCACTGAGCACTATGGGACTTAACATCTGAGGTCATCAGTCCCCTAAAACTTAGAACTACTTAAACCTAACTAACCTAAGGCCTAAGGACATCACACACATCCATGCCTGAGGCACGATTCGAACCTGCGACCGTAGTAGTCGCGTGGTTCCGGACTGAAGCGCCTGGAACTGCTCGGCCGCCGCGGCCGGCTGTTTATCTGGTAATAAATATGGAACCAGTCGCTTTTTTAAGACTGGTTGCATATTTATTACCAGATAAATGACAATTTAAATCACAGTCGCAGTTCATCATCTACAATGGATGTACTAAAATTAGAAAGAATGTAGAATTCTAGCGTTGCGTATTACAAAACTCTGTCTTCTGAGACGTGTGACAGGTTGCTAACACAGATATGTGCCATTTACATTACACAGATAACTCGTCGAGATTAGCTATTAGTAGTGTAGTATTAGTCCTTCTCATAGGTATATTGCAGTACGTGAGCCATGTCTGAGCTATTGGGTTGCTGCATAAGTTCGCAGCGTTTTTCTTTAAAAACAGATACACGTTACAGAGACTTTAGTCATACGTAGTATATTCTACTTCAGTATTTGCTACAGTCGGCCAATGCTTGGGTAACTTTTCGATCCCGTGACTGTATGAACCACATGTTTTTGAGGCGAAGAACTCGTCGAACCCTGTTCGGAGCGCCATTTTCATCCAGAAAGGAAGTTCCTCGTTCGATAGAGAGCGGAAATGCTGAAAATCTGAGGGCGGAAGATCAGGCGAATAAGGGGTGTGTGGAATCTCTTTCCAAGGTAACTCCCGTATAGTGTTTTCGTCAGTCAAACAGAATGCAGGATGGTGTTGTGGTGGAGTAGCATCACTTCATGCTGCCTTCCTGGCCGTTGTTCTTCGATTGCTTCTGCAACGCGTCTCAGTTGCTGACAATAAATGTCACCAGTGATGGTTATAACTCGGGGAAGCAGTTCGTAGTACACAACACCGTCGCTGTTCCACCAATTAATTTTTGTGGATGCGCGCAAGTCTCTGTAAGGGAAGTCGTCGCTTTGTTTGGGCTCAAATGGTTCAAATGGCTCTGAGCACTATGGGACTTAACATCTGTGGTCATCAGTCCCCTAGAACTTAGAACTACTTAAACCTAATTAACCTAAGGACATCACACACATGCATGCCCGAGGCAGGATTCGAACCTGCGGCCGTAGCAGTCGCGCGGTTCCGGACTGAGCGCCTAGAACCGCTAGACCACCGCGGCCAGCGTTAGGGGTCAACCATCCCTTTCAGTTTCCCTACGATAGCATAAGTGCATCATTTCTCGTTAGAGGTAACGATAAACGATGGAAATGATAGGTGTTGTTCACGAGCCAGATGATGACGAGCAAGCAGAGATGTGTCCATGGCCAGCCGCTGTGAATTTGGCATAGAGCACACAGTACTCGCACACAAGATTTTTGAACCTTCCCCATTCCATATGAATGTCACACCATGGTGGAATGACCAAAGTTCATCACATTTGCCAGCTCCCGAGTACAATGACGGGGATCATTGTGGATTAATGTGTTTAAACGACCGTTATTTTAACTGCGAAGGTCTTCCTGAACGTGGAGGGTCACTAATGTCAAAACGAACCTTCTTTAAAGGAGAAAACCAATTTTATTGCCGTGAACAGTCCAATGGCATTATCCTCGTATACGGCGCAAATGTTTCTGGCTGCCTCCGCTGCTTTCACCCCTCTGTTGCACTCAAACAGAAGAATATATCTGAAATCTTCCGATTGCTCCACTTGGCACTCTATTTTCTAGCGTTCACAGCTCCAGTCACTATCTCAAAATAACACAATGATAATATGTAAACTCAAATTGTAACAATGAGCAACAAATAAAAAACGCCAATCGTTAAATCGACCTATATCAACCGGAATGGCAACTTACAAAACAAAAATGCTACGAATTTATACAGCAACACAATGTTTTTACTCCAAAGAAAAGTTGGATGCATGCTCAGTTGACTACAAACACTTCAAAGCAGTCGCCAGTTTATTAAACTTTCAGCAACAAACGAAGCTACCTTTTGGAATTCATGCTGATACAGCATGCATACTGGAACCAGCAGTTGTAGCAGTGACTCTGATTCGAATTCCAAACAGGTACATGTGCATACGCCCTTTAGCATTGCCTGCTGTATACACTGCGACTGTGGTGATCGATACTTTTAAATTTAGTTTTAAAGACGGAGCACTTGTACGAACTGGTACACTGATCAGCTGTGCACAATCGCTCAGACTGTAAACAGGTTTTTATTGCAAAATTAAAAGATAGAAATGAGGTCTGAGGAAGAATTAGCATTTTGCTCTGCTGAGATTTGCCAAATTTGCTGTGGAGCATTTAAGGAAGTTGATGTAAAATGTAGAGACTACTCCATTTCGCCGGTACATATGGGGAGTCCTGTTCGTGCCAGCTGGAACGTGATTATATGCCTTACTATACACTCCCTGTCGTATTCGACACTCTTAGCAGTGGGTATTTCTTGACCACGAACATATGTGAACCAACGATGATAAATTAGAATTTAAGAAATTTAAACCAATTCCAGATCGTTTTTCTCTGAGTCCATCTAATGTGGCAAAATATAAAATATTTACAGACAGTATTTCAGTACTGCGACAGAGGAAGAGAGGTAATATAAATTTCAGATTTATCGATTCACTCAATTTTCCATTGTGTTCCCTTCAAAAGTGTGTACCTTGGCTGAAATCCATTCTCAAGATAATGAGGTCATATTTTCGCAACCAATAAGTGTTTCATTTAGTTAACCATAACAGTGTTTGTCGATATGAATATGTAAGCAATGAATCGATTCTACTGCAAGATCACTTATCTAGATCTCAAAGTCTAAAAGTTTGTTGGAAGGTGAAACAATAACAGAAGCTCAGTACCAAAGAGCTTGCAGCGTGTGGAAAGTTTTCAATTATAATACACTAGGGGAGTTTTTAGATTTATATTTAAAAACTGATGTACTGTCCCTTGCTGATGTTTTCAAAAACTTTTGCGGTTCTTGTATTAAAGCATATTAATTGGATCCTGTACATTGCATTACTTCACCTGGCGTGATATGGGATGCTGTGTTGAAAACTACTAAAGAGAAGTTGCGGCTTATAACCGATACCGAAGAATTCCAGTTTGGCGAAATGGGCATTAGAGGCGGTATTGTCGATTGTTCTCGCAGGCATGCAGTTGCCAATAATAGACCCATGATTAATTACGACATCAAAACTGTTGCATCTTACATAATTTATCTTGATGTGAATAGCCTTTATAGCTGGGCAATGCTGCAGTCTCTTCCAGAGTCATAGTTTGAATGTTTTCGTTCAGAGAGTGTGAAAACGTTTGATGTGAAAAACGTATCAGACGATTCGAAGATAGGATACATGTTAGAAGTAGATCTGAAATAACCCAAAAGTACTCACGATTTATGTTCTGATTTGCCCCTGTGTGGGGAAAAAATGGCGTCACTACCAGACGGTAGGAAACCAAAGAAATTATTTGCAACTTCGAATGATAAAAATAACTATGTCGTTTATTACATAAAATTTAAATAAATGTTAAAAATAAATTGTTGTTAAGAAAAATTCCTCTTATCTTGTTGTTTAGGCAAGCTCCCTGGGTAAATCCACACATTGAGATCGGAGGAGGAGGAGATAAGTGTTCAACGTCCCGTCGACAACGAGGTCATCAGAGACGGCGCACAAGCTCGGATTATGGATGGATGGGCATTTGTCTGAAGCAATTTACGGAAATCACGTAAAACCTAAATCAGGACGGCCAGACGCGGGTTTGAACCGTCGTCCTTCCGAATGCGAGTCCAGTGTGCTAACCATTGCGCCACCTCACTCGGTCACACACCGAGATCAATGAAGAAAACTGCATGAGTGCAAGCAATGAGTTCGAGTAGAACTTCTTCAAAGTGACGAATAATAGTGTGTTTGGAAAAACCATGAAATTTTGTTACCATTGAACAGGGAAGGCTTAATGTAGTCTTCGATAAACCAACTGCAGCTGCAATGGCCATTTTGGATATTTCGAAAACACTTCTTTTCGATTTTCACGATAAATATACATTAAAACAATTTCAAGCATACAGTGGAAAACTGTGCTACCCAGACACAGATAGCTTCATATATCACATTACAACCCCAAATATCTACGAGGATATCAGGAATAACGTGCACAGAAGGTTCGATACTTCGAGTTTCCCGACAAATAGCAAATATAATATCTCACTAGTGAATAAGATGGTGGTTGGGTTAATGAAAGATGGACTAAATGGTGAAGCTATTGCAGAATTTTTTGGCCTGCGAAGAAAAGCGTATGCTCTCGAGGCCGAGCCTGGGCACATAATGCACAGAGCAGAAAACATGAAACAGTCTTAAGTGAACAGGTTAACCACTGACGATTACAGACATTGTGTCTTGAATTTGGAAGCAAAAATCACTGTGAGGTTTTTCGTTCAGTCAAAGCAGCATGTTGTTTAGACTGTTAAACAATATAAACTTTCTTCATATGATGAGGAAGACAACCGTCACATACTTCCAGATAAAATAAATACAATGGTCTGGGCTCCCTACCACATCACAAATTATGCTTTAATGTAATCTGAGATCTCTACGATGTTTGCTCGTTCGAGACCTCCCTACTTCTGATTAATATAAGAGGTATAAGGAATCAAATCTGAGTTCTTGTGGACCAGACGGAGTGACACT
Source organism: Schistocerca americana (assembly GCF_021461395.2). NCBI lineage: Eukaryota > Metazoa > Arthropoda > Insecta > Orthoptera > Acrididae > Schistocerca > Schistocerca americana. The sequence goes on along the minus strand of NC_060123.1, from coordinate 658,581,010 downwards.
AACTGTTCGGCTACAGAGGTAGAGTTCATTTTATTGCAGATGTGTAAAACATTAAATGTGACAACTAATTTAGAGTGAGGAAACCATATAATACTTCCATTTGATTTGTAGGAGACTGAATTTTAAATTGACACATTGTAATGTTAAACAGTTGGTGGAGATATTTCAAATATCTCCTCAAATTTTAAGAATTGAGACTTTCTAAAAATTGCTGAAGATCAGTTGCAATATATTTGAAAGCATAAAAAGTGATTCTATTTCAGTATAACAAACTGGTTGTAAGGATACGGGAACTTTTTTGTAGTGTCAAAAATGTGAAAAACATTAATTGTGTGTGAAAATGTAAAAAAACAACACTGAACGTAAAAAAAAATTGTATATACAAGAGATGATCTCCAGCGATTGTTGTTATATGTTATTCACAGACAGAAAGTGAACGAGAAGTCCTTGAGACAGTGATATTAGTTGGTTCCCATGTAACCATCTGTGAAAGTTTGTGATAACATACAGAGTTAATTGGAACCAATCTACACTTTATTTAAGTAGAGAAGCAGTGTTTTGTTTTATAGCCACTTCACTTATAGAAATTTGCGGGAAAAAAGAAGTTCAATATCGAGGAAGAGCAGGGCACAGCATAGCCAGACCCTGAAGGAAATCGCTAGAGTTGCAATGCTGAATATCTACACCAGCCTAATAGAGGAGTGTTAAGGTGGCAGTGTTAGGTGTAGCTGCATGGAGTAATAGGTTCCGAATAATCGTTGCTCAGGCAGCCGAAACATCGCCACACTAGCTAAATACAGCAGTCACCAGCCGTCTAATAGACACCCCAAGATGAATCATTTAAATTGACAGTTTTGCAACCGGGATGACTGTTAATCGAAATTATGCATTTTGAGATCCGAATCAGAAAGAAAACCCTTGGTGTAAACAGTCATATACAGCAGATGAATCATCTAACCTGACAATTTCGCAATCGGAATGACTGTTGTCGAAGTTGAGGTCCAAGTCAGAGTCTTTCCATCTAAAACCACCTATTTTTTGTCTTTTAGCAGATATGTCAGGCAATTTGTCAGACACATGCTCAGACTGTTTTTCGGAATCGGAGGAGGAAGCGATGGTATGAAACATCAAAATTTGGATCTGCATTTAGGGGTGCAACGTTTGCCGGTTCACTGATATTATGAATGGTTCTGATGACGGATTCACCTACACGCTCATCGGCACCACTCTTTGTCCAACCATAATTTTTTTAAGTAGATTATCTGAAAACTACATTGAGCAGTTAAACAGAGAACGACTCGTGGCGATAACATATTAGACCTAGTGACAAACAGACCCGAACTATTTGAAACAGTTAAAGCAGAACAGGGAATCAGCAATTATAAACTGGTTACAGCATCGGTGATTTCAACCGTAAACAGAAATACTGAAAAAGGTAGGAAGATTTTTCTGTTTAACAAAAGTGACAAAAAGCAGTTTTCAGAGTACTTGACGGCTCAACACAAAACTTTTATCTCAAGTACAGATAGTGTTGAGGATCAGTGGACAAACTTCAAAACCATTGCACAATATGAATTAGATGAGTATGTGCCAAGCAAGATCGTAAGAGATGGAAAAGAGCCACCGTGGTACAACAACCGAGTTAGAAAACTGCTACGATAGCAAAGGGAACTTCACAGCAATCATAAACATAGCCAAAGCCTTGGAGACAAACAAAAATTACACGAAACGAAATCTAGTGTGAGGAGGGCTATGCGAGAGGCGTTCAATGTATTCGAAAGTAAAGCTCTGTGTACTGACTTGGCAGAAAATCCTAAGAAATTTTGGTCTTATGTCAAAGCGGTAGGTGGATCAAAACAAAATGTCCAGACACTCTGTGACCAAAATGGTACTGAAACAGTGGATGATAGACTAAACGTCTTTTTCCAAAGCTGTTTCACAGGGGAAGACTGCACTGTAGTTCCTCCTCTAGATTGTCGCACAGATGAAAAAATGGTAGATATCGAAATAGATGACAGAGGCATAGAAAAACAATTAAAATCGCTCAAAAGAGGAAAGGCCGCTGGATCTGATGGGATACCAGTTCGATTTTACACAGAGTACGCGAAGGAACTTGCCCCCTTCTTGCAGCGGTGTACTGTAGGCCTCTAGAAGAGAGTGGAAAAGGGCACAGGTCACCCCCGTTTTCAAGAAGGGACGTCGAACAGATGTGCAGAACTATAGACCTATATCTCTGACGTCGATCAGTTATAGAATTTTGGAACACGTATTATGTTCGAGTATAAAGACTATTCTGGAGACTAGAAATCTACTCTGTAGGAATCAGCATGGGTTTCGAAAAAGACGATAGTGTGAAACCCAGCTCGCGCTATTCGTCCACGAGACTCAGAGAGCCATAGAAACAGGTTCCCAGATAGATGCCGTGTTTCTTGACTTCCGCAAGGCGTTTGATACAGTTCCCCACAGTCGTTTCATGAACAAAGTAAGAGCATATGGACTATCAGACCAATTGTGTGATTGGATTGAAGAGTTCCTAGATAACAGAACGCAGCAAGTCATTCCAAAGTAAGAGTGATTTCACGTGTGCCGCAGAGGAGTGTCGTAGGACCGTTGCTATTCACAATATACGTAAATGACCTTGTGGATAACATCGGAACTTCACTGAGGCATTTTGGGCATGATGCTGTAGTATATCGAGAGGCTGTAACAATGGAAAATTGTACTGAAATGCAGGAGGATCTGCAACGAATTGACGCATCGTGCAGGGAGTGGCAATTGAATCTCAATGTAAACAAGTGTAATGTGCTGCGAATACATAAAAAGAAGAGATAGAGAAGATCCAACGGAGAGCAGCGCGCTTCGTTACAGGATCATTTAGTAATCGGGAAAGCGTTACGGAGATGATAGATAAACTCCAGTGGAAGATTCTGCAGGAGAGACGCTCAGTAGCTCGGTACGGGCTTTTGTTGAAGTTTCGAGAACATACCTTCACCGAGGAGTCAAGCAGTATATTGCTCCCTACTATACATATATATATATATATATATATATATATATATATATATATATATATATATATAGCGAAGAAACCATAAGGATACAATCAGAGAGATTAGAGCCCACCCAGAGGCATACCGACAACTTTCTTTCCACGAACAGTACGAGACTGGAATAGAAGGGAAAACCGATACAGTTGCTCAAGGTACCCTCTGCCACACACCGTCAGGTGGCTTGCGGAGTATGGATGTAGATGTAGATAATCACCTGTGTGGGAATGATGATGTCCTTGTTGACACTTTGATTTAGAAGACTCAGCATCTGATCTCTGTAAACGCACGCTGAACTCTTGTCATTTCATTCGATAACACGGATAGCGCACCACAGAATCTAGATAATATTACCATGACATCTGAAGAGAATTCAGTATTCAGTTAAGTCGTTCGGGTAATTCCTAGTATTAAAACAATTAGAGCGCATAGTTGAGCAACAGTCATCTCCAACTGGCTGGCCGGGTAGTAGACGTTATACGTATCTTTATGACTGTAACAGGGAGTCACTCCAGTGGAAATATTTTTAATAGCAAGTCGTATACGTAGGCCTGGAGCACTGAGATGGTTAGCGTACATATGCATCTGGAGCAGAAGGGTCTACAGTCCTCAGAGGTGCCTTTCAACCAAATGAGCGCTGTAAATGTGGGCCATTGCTCGGGAGGGTAGCTGTCAGGTGGCAGCAGACAGAAGTGCAGTGTTGGGAGCGGAGAGCGACGACCACTGCCGGCTCTGGCTGTTACTCTCCCACGGCGGCGCTCGTGAGAATGCGTCAGGTGAGCAGCACAACACAGCAGCACCCGGCCTCTGCGATATCGCCTCCCGTGCTGGCGGAACGGCGGCGCTTTCCAGCTGCCGGTACGCTTTCTTGAGATCCACGCCAAGGACATCTCACATCTGATGTACGTATTTGCCTAAAGAGCGAAGCAGACACGGTATTTCGCGGCTGGCTTCAAATGGGTCACACAACGTGCTTTGGATAAGCATGAAAGACACTATTCCATTATTTTTCGCTTTTGTATCCATTGTATTGTATACAGGTGTACGGGATATGACGTCACGGGATATCGATCTTTTCACTTATCGTACCAGTACGGAATCGGTTACTTCAGTTTTAAATGTTCATGAGGAAGATTTCCAGTTTGATCAAAATGGCTCTGAGCACTACGGGACTTAACTTCTGAGGTCATCAGTCCCCTAGAACTTAGAACTACTTAAACCTAACTAACCTAAGGACATAACACACATCCATGTCCGAGGCAGGATTCGAACCTGCGACCATAGCGGTCGCGCGGCTCCAGACTGTAGCGCCTAGAACCGCTCGGTCACCCCGCCCAGCCAGTTTGGTCACTTATGTTTTCAAAAGCGTATTTTATAAAATTAACAAAAGTGTATGGTGTATCATATGCGAATTAGCTATGAGACAAATTATATAAACTCACCAGAAAAAGTTTGGCTAAACCCTTAAAGGAGCGCACTGGTCGCTTTGGAGCGCTCTGCATGATGTACTTGTCGTACCAGGCGGCCCTGTGACCCTCCACCGTCGACGTTAGAAACGTCATCTGAGGGTTATCTGTAGGGATACACGCCCAGCTGGCGCATAGGAATCTGTGGAGAGCCAATTTTAAACCGGCCATATGCGTGTGAGGGTCCGAGGGTGTTGCCGAATTGTGGGGTCTTTGACGGAACCTTTGTCGTTTTACTCAATATATTATCCGGGCCCCGTGCACAAGCCACATAATGTTTGGAAGGAGGGATGAAAAAGCAGAGACACACCTTTCTACTTCAGATCACGTTCAAATTTCGTCCAGTGGCTTTGAACGGTCCCTAGTTGTTCCACCCTGTACAGCAGAGCAGAAACTACTGTCACTATACGCTCCAAAGGGGTGAGATCATATTCAGTGGGTCTGCTGGCTTCTGATGTTCTTAACAGAAGGATTGAATCGTATGAGGAGGAGGGGGGAAGGGGCGGTCAGCATTGTCAGAGGTTTCCAAAAACGACATCTTGTTCCACATCACACTGCAAACTGTTGCTTTCGACTTCGGAAGATGTGGAAGCGAGTGGTTTTATTTTTTCCCCTTACGACACCTGTTCTGAACTTTTCGTGTCGCTTCAGAGCAGCAGTCTGTTCCGGCCGTGGTGGCCGAGCGGTTCTAGGCGCTGCAGTCTGGATCCGCGCGTCCGCTACGGTCGCAGGTTCGAATCCTGCCTCGGGCAAGGATGTGTGTGATGTCCTTTTTATTTATATTAATTTACTGTTCTGCTTCAGTACTCCCACGCCCGGCGAGGTCAGGGATTCTCTCTGCCTCGTGATGGCTGGGTGTTGTGTGCTGTCCTTAGGTTAGTTAGGTTTAAGTAGTTCTAAGTTCTAGGGGACTGATGACCATAGATGTTAAGTCCCATAGTGCTCAGAGCCAGTATTCTGCTTCAGTGACAAATGTTGATTGGTTCTGTATAGAGGGTGTTTCAAAAAGGACTTTACAACTTTGAAAATTCTTATAAATTAATTCATAGTACCTACAGAGGTGACTGTAGTGTCAATTTGTAGGGAAAATACATCAAGTTTTGTCTCGCGTAGTTGCTAGTGCTGAATCGCACCGTAAGGAGCGCTAGCGGCAGTTGCGTTAAATATGGCTGCCTTCACTGGACCCGAGCATGCTAGCTGTGTCTTTTGGTTTGAAGAATCGAAGTCAGCGACAACAGTTCAGCGTAATTTCCATATCAATGACGCTAAAGATTCTCCTAGCAGGCCTACAGTTTAAAAGTAGCATAAATGGTTTGTAGAGACAGGGTGCTCGGTAAGACGTGGGAGATCATCAGGTTGTCCAAGCACATCTGACGACGTCGGCGAACAAGTGAGACGTGTCAACAGCCGTACGAAATCGACCCGGTGTGCGTCTTGCTAGCTGCAAAACCCACATATGACTGTTTGCCGTGTGTTGAGAAACCTTTTGTACTAGAAACCATACAGAATGACGATAGTACAAGCAGTAAAAGACAGTGATAAAATTGCTCGCAAGAACTTATGCGCGGATATGTTAAATTGATTACATGAGGACGAGCATTTCTTGGACAAAATCATCTTTTCTGACGAGTAGACTTTTCACTAAAGTGGCAAGATTAACGCACATAACTGTAGGATTTGGAGCAGTGAAAATCCACGTTATACATTGCAACATGTTCGTGATTGCCCTAAAGTGAACGTTTTATGTGCATTGAGTAAGAACAAAGTGTACGGTCCGTTTTTTTTAGTTAAGAGACGACAGGATAGTGTACCTGGATATTTTACAACAATTTTTGATACCACAGATCGATGAGGATGGCCAAGAACGAAATGTTCACTTCATGCAAGACGGTGCACCACTCTACTACCTGAATGACGTCCGGAATTTTCTCAGTGACCGTTTTCCAGGTCCAGGTGATGCGCCAATCGCAAGGCCCCCACTTTTCCCAGACCTGACACATTTTTTTATATTGATTCATTAAAGATATCTTGTTTGTACCTCCTGTGCCAGCTTCTTTATCTGAACTTAGAGCGTGGCCGAGCGGTTCTAGGCGCTTCAGTCTGGAACCGCACGACCGCTACAGTCGCAGGTTCGAATCCCGCCTCGGGCATGGATGTGTGTGATGTCCTTAGGTTAGTTAGGTTTAAGTAGTGCTAAGTTCTAGGGGACTGATGACCTCAGATGTTAAGTCCCATAGTGCTCACAGCCATTTTTTTGAACTTAGAGCAAGAATTTACGCCGCCACTGAGCAAGTTATACCTGCAATGCTACAGCGAGTTTCGGAAGAAATTGACTTCCTGCAGGATAACCAATAGAACCCACATACATCTTTAGTTTAAGGTAAAAAAAATTATGTTTCCCTATAAAATACTATTAGACCCAGATCTATATCTTATTTCAATAAATTTACATGAATTTTTAAAGTTATGAAGTCCTCTTTGAAACACCCTGTATATGCTCAGGATTGAGCGTGGTTGATGTTGCTTTCCGAAAGGCTGTGATGTTTCTCAGCCAATCAGAAATTAACATATTCGCGCGTTTTTTGGGAACTATAAACATCATTTGTGTAGAGTAGAGTTGGGGCTTGGATCTCATGGTGATCAGAGCTGGTGATAGGCGCTCCGATGAAAATTATGATTGGGAAGTGCCGTAAAGTGTGGAAGAGAGTTCAATTTTATGCACGGTGTGAAAGTCAGACCTTTTAGTGTCGTTTTAAATAACTAAATTCGCGTGGCGTGTTGCTTACTGACGAACACGATCATTTTGTTACGTGAGACTGATTGTAGCAACATTTGAGAGAGCAATTCCAAAAGAAACAATCAGTTTGTAAATTTTCGGTGCAAGATAATTAATATTTACCATAAACTGGCTACGGTTAAAAATGACGTGTGCGTGTGGACTTTTCAGACTCTGTACAGCTTAGTGATTGGTGCATATGAGCCTACCGTAATAGTGTGAAATTTTACGCACGTAAATGCTATCATCGAACAGTTCCTTTCACCGATACAAGCCCCCCTCCGGTAGCTGAGTGGTCAGCGTGACAGACTGTCAATCCCAAGGGCCCGGGTTCAATTCCCGGCTGGGTCGGAGATTTTCTCCGCTCAGGGACTGGGTGTTGTGTTGTCCTAATTATCATCATTTCATCGCCATTGACGCGCAGGTCGCCGAAGTGGCGTCAAATCGAAAGACCTGCACCAGGCGAACAGTTTACCCGACGGGAGGCCCTAGCCACACGACATATCATATATATACCGATACAAGAATTTTTAGATCGACTTGAGGTTACGAGCCGTACAGTTTCTTTCTATAGATTTTTCCTGCTATGAACCGCATTTGAGTAACTTCAAGGAGGCTTGCGTGTGACAAGAGAATCACCACAAGGTGAGTGGAACTTTGCAACACACCGCATCATCGCAGCATCTACTACACTCCTGGAAATTGAAATAAGAACACCGTGAATTCATCGTCCCAGGAAGGGGAAACTTTATTGACACATTCCTGGGGTCAGATACATCACATGATCACACTGCCAGAACCACAGGCACATAGACACAGGCAACAGAGCATGCACAATGTCGGCACTAGTACAGTGTATATCCACCTTTCGCAGCAATACAGGCTGCTATTCTCCCATGGAGACGATCGTAGAGATGCTGGATGTAGTCCTGTGGAACGGCTTGCCATGCCATTTCCACCTGGCGCCTCAGTTGGACCAGCGTTCGTGCTGGACGTGCAGACCGCGTGAGACGACGCTTCATCCAGTCCCAAACATGCTCAATGGGGGACAGATCCGGAGATCTTGCTGGCCAGGGTAGTTGACTTACACCTTCTAGAGCACGTTGGGTGGCACGGGATACATGCGGACGTGCATTGTCCTGTTGTAACAGCAAGTTCCCTTGCCGGTCTAGGAATGGTAGAACGATGGGTTCGATGACGGTTTGGATGTACCGTGCACTATTCAGTGTCCCCTCGACGATCACCAGTGGTGTACGGCCAGTGTAGGAGATCGCTCCCCACACCATGATGCCGGGTGTTGGCCCTGTGTGCCTCGGTCGTATGCATTCCTGATTGTGGCGCTCACCTGCACGGCGCCAAACACGCATACGACCATGATTGGCACCAAGGCAGAAGCGACTCTCATCGCTGAAGACGACACGTCTCCATTCGTCCCTCCATTCACGCCTGTCGCGACACCACTGGAGGCGGGGTGCACGATGTTGGGGCGTGAGCGGAAGACGGCCTAACGGTGTGCGGGACCGTAGCCCAGCTTCATGGAGACGGTTGCGAATGGTCCTCGCCGATACCCCAGGAGCAACAGTGTCCCTAATTTGCTGGGAAGTGGCGGTGCGGTCCCCTACGGCACTGCGTAGGATCCTACGGTCTTGGCGTGCATCCGTGCGTCGCTGCGGTCCGGTCCCAGGTCGACGGGCACGTGCACCTTCTGCCGACCACTGGCGACAACATCGATGTACTGTGGAGACCTCACGCCCCACGTGTTGAGCAATTGGGCGGTACGTCCACCCGGCCTCCCGCATGCCCACTATACGCCCTCGCTCAAAGTCCGTCAACTGCACATACGGTTCACGTCCACGCTGTCGCGGCATGCTACCAGTGTTAAAGACTGCGATGGAGCTCCGTATGCCACGGCAAACTGGCTAACACTGACGGCGGCGGTGCACAAATGCTGCGCAGCTAGCGCCATTCGACGGCCAACACCGCGGTTCCTGGTGTGTCCGCTGTGCCGTGCGTGTGATCATTGCTTGTACAGCCCTCTCGCAATGTCCGGAGCAAGTATGGTGGGTCTGACACACCGGTGTCAATGTGTTCTTTTTTCCATTTCCAGGAGTGTATTTTACGCATTTGATAACTCGCGAGCACATTGCTACCATATTCCGTGCCCAGTAATAGGGATGTGAAGTGAGGACATTCTTTTGCCAGTCGAGAAGGGAAGCCTGCGACACGTTCCTTGGTGAATAGTCTCTCGGCGAAGCCTCAGCGCGACCTTGAGCCTTTATGTATGGACACGATTTGAATAGGACAAAGGTAGACGGTAGACGAGAGGGACTTGTTACGAGTTCCTGTTCTGATTTGCACGGCTCTACAAGTGCTGACACCTTCTTACTTGACGATACTGATGTGACAGCCTCCCATGAGATTCCTTTCCGCACACGCGCAACGAATTGCGATGAGGTGGAGCATGGCGCGGCACAGCTCAGCGTATTAAGTCGGTGCAACGATTTCAGGTTTGCAGTGAGCTGTAATGAATGGTAGGATTTAATATGTTCTGTAGTGTGAAATATTGCAACACAATTTGTGTAGTCTGTCCACTGCATCCTTTTAGCTCTCTTCAGCTGTACACTCATATGACATAAACTCATTCAATGTGGGCAATGAAAATGGTGTCTAAAGCATGCAGTTTTCATTTTTAGTTTTCAGTTTTAATAAAATAAAGAAAAATTTAACATATTTTAGATCAGAAATCTCTGCATTTCATCAAAGACTAAAGAAATCTCACTGGATGGGATTATTCACAACTTCTTTTAGACTTTAGTAATCCATCGTAGTGATAGACACACAAGGATAAGCACTGGATTATAAGGCAGGGTGTCAGAAATATAGATTGTTATGACCGGTGTGGCCTTCAGGCCGAAGATTGGTTTGAACCCGCTCTTCAGGCTAATCTATAACTACTACAATCTATATCCATTTGAACCTGCCTCTCTACAATTCTCCCTCACCCATTCCCCTCCCTTCCACCACATACACACACGTACTTCCAACCATTGTCATTACTACACTGAAACGCCAAAGGAACTAGTATAGGCGTGCGTATTGAAATACAGAGATATATAAACAGGCAGAATACAGCGCTGCGGTCGGCAACGCCTGTATAAGACAACAAGCGTCTGGCGCAGTTCTTAGATCGATTACTATTACTACAATGGCAGGTTATCAGGATTTAAGTGAGTTTGAATGTGGTGTCGGCGCACGAGCAACGGGACAGCATCGCCGACGTAGCGATGAAGTGGGGATTTTCCCGTATGACCATTTCACGAGTGTACCATGAATATCAGGAATCCGGTAAAACATCAGAACTTCGACATCACTACAGCCGGAAAAAGGTCTTGCAAGAACGGGACCAACGGCGACTGAAGACAATCATTCAACGTGAGAGAAGTCCAACCTTTCCTCAAATTGCTGCAGATTTCAATGCTGGGCCATCAGCATTTGTCAATGTGCGAGCCATTCAACGAAACATCATCGATATTGGCGATCGGAGCTGAACGCCCACTCGTGTACTCTTGATGACTGCACGACACAAAGCTTTACGCCTCGCCAGGGCTTCTCAACACCGACACTGGACTCTTGACGACTGGAAACATGTTGCCTGGTCGGACGGCTCTCGTTTATAGTTGTATCGAGTGGACGGACGTGTACGGGTACGGAGACAACCTTGTGAATCAATGGATCCTACATGTCAGCAGGCGACTGTTCAAGATGGTGGGGGCTCTGTAATGGTGTGGGAGTGTGCAGCTGGACTGATGTGGGACCCCTCAGGCGTCCAGATGCCCCTCTGGCAGGTGACACGTATGTAAGCATCCTGACTGATCCCCTGTATCTATTCATGTCCACTGTGCATTCTGACGGACTTGGGCTATTCCAGTAGAGGAAAATGTGACACTCCAAACGTCGAGAATTGTTACAGAGTGGCTTCAGGAACACTCTTATGAGTTTAAACACTGGCGCTGGCCACCAAACTCCCCATACATGAACATTATTGAGCATGTGTGAGATACCTTGCAACGTGCTGTTTAGATCTCCACCCCCTCGAACTCTTACGGATTCATGGACAGCCCTGCACGATTCATGGTGCCAGTTCTCTCCAGCACTACTTCAGACATTAGTCGAATCCATGCCATGTCATGTTGCTACACTTGTGCGTGCTCGCGGGGACACTACACAACATTAGGCAGTGTTTTAGACTATTCACTGTACATTAAAATTGTAGATTCAACTTTATTTTTCATTTATTAAATGTACCTCTACGTAAAAAACTTTACGTACCTTTTTTTGTTCTCTGTAGCTCAGTCGATAGAAAAGGAACCCTTAGGTTGCGTTCACAGTGGCACCGACAACGATCGTCAGAGGTCGGCCGATAACATCTGCCGATAGCGTGGTCATAGCGCGTCCGATCTCCTTCGTTGGTTTTTGGCAGGGCCAAGGAGGTTAGATTAGGTTAGAATCTATTTTATGTATGAACTAGGTTAGATTTTCTTAGCGGTGAATAGATACCACGACGCCTCTGTGCTTGGATACGAGTGCTACTTAGCGACTTCTGCTATTTAAGAGACGCCGAATGCATGTGAATGAGCTTTCCTGTGTTGTAGAGAACGTGGACGAGTATTATACACACTGTCCTCAGTTATGGGAATCACCAGACACGTTTTACAGATGTATGAGATGGCGGGAGAAACGTTCTGTTACATCTACATCTACATCTACATTGATACTCCGCAAGCCACCCAACGGTGTGTGGCGGAGGGCACTTTACGTGCCACTGTCATTACCTCCCTTTCCTGTTCCAGTCGCGTATGGTTCGCGGGAAGAACGACTGTCTGAAAGCCTCCGTGCGCGCTCTAATCTCTCTAATTTTACATTCGTGATCTCCTCGGGAAGTATAAGTAGGGGGAAGCAATATATTCGATACCTCATCCAGAAACGCACCCTCTCGAAACCTGGCGAGCAAGCTACACCGCGATGCAGAGCGCCTCTCTTGCAGAGTCTGCCACTTGAGTTTATTAAACATCTCCGTAACGCTATCACGGTTACCAAATAACCCAGTGACGAAACGCGCCGCTCTTCTTTGGATCTTCTCTATCTCCTCCGTCAACCCGACCTGGTACGGATCCCACACTGATGAGCAATACTCAAGTATAGGTCGAACGAGTGTTTTGTAAGCCACCTCCTTTGTTGATGGACTACATTTTCTAAGCACTCTCCCAATGAATCTCAACCTGGTACCCGCCTTACCAACAATTAGTTTTATATGATCATTCCACTTCAAATCGTTCCGTACGCATACTCCCAGATATTTTACAGAAGTAACTGCTACCAGTGTTTGTTCCGCTATCATATAATCATACAATAAAGGATCCTTCTTTCTATGTATTCGCAATACATTACATTTACATACTGGAGGAAATTCGTGCTGACCTTGAAAAGCAAGTTATAAACACCCTGGTTCGCTGTATTTATTTAAAGCAGTGCAGACGTACGTCACTAACGTTCAATGACCGTCATTTGTCGTACGAATGAAAGACAAGCTTAAAGTGTAGCATAAGATCCTCTGAAAACCTAACGCATTTAAAAGCGGAAATACATACCGTACACCACATTTGCAATCCACTTCATATTAACAGACTCACTGACACCAGTGAGGAGCAATAATAATTTGTAGACAACTGCCACAAAAAGATCCAGTACAGTATCTATAAGCATATAAGATACGCCACCCTATTCACTTTAACAAATTTTTTGTTATAATCTATGCCTAAAATTTCCAATAAAGATTTTGGCTATTTGAGGTTTCGAATACAACTGCGACTTCAGTCTATAGATTCTGAGCTAAATCTCCATTATGTTATTTTCACCCTCAGGGTTCCTAAAACTTGCTCTTCCTTGGACTGAGCTCCGTATTTCGTGTGCGAGAACGTCGGTCGATCTGCCCGAAGAAAGCAAACTGATCTGAATTTTACCGATTGTCGTCCGAAGTCTGTATGTTCGGGAGATAAGATTGGCTCTAGTGTGACTGCACGCGTAGTGGCGCATTGATTTGAAAAGATCGGCCGTCTCCGGTCGATGTCGGTCGTCGGCGGAACCAACCGATATCGGAGCCACTGTGACTGCAGCCTTATAGGACCACTTTGTTCTCCGCCTGTAAGGCTGCCTGTCCGTCTGTCAGACTGTTCAAAAAAATTTTCTTATTTACGAGTTGACGGATGAAGTTGCAATTTATGTCACATACTTAGGCACGATTTCTTGGCGATGTAAAAAAAATGAACTTTCTAAGTCAATGCAGTCAAAAGATACGTCTATTTATGTCAGATATTTTGATACTCGCAGGCTCACTGATCAAAACCTGCAGGGCACTTCCCGTTGAGCTAAAACCATGAAATCTGCCAAGAGGTAAGAAAATCAAAATGTGTGTGAAGTCTTATGGGACTTAACTGCTAAGGTCATCAGTCCCTAAGCTTACACACTACTTAACCTAAAGTATCCTAAGGACAAACACACACACACCCATGCCCGATGGAGGACTCGAACCTGCGCCGGGACCAGCCGCACAGTCTATGACTGCAGCGCCCGAGACCGCTCGGCTAATCCCGCGCGGCCGCCAAGAGGTAAGGCTTAACGCTATAACCAAAGGTAAAAATCCGAAAAATGTCAAAACTTTGTGGTGTTTGTTAATAGATTGTCTGCCTGTCTGTCCATGTGTTAAGACTCCTCTTTCTCGGGAACAGGTAAGCGTATCAAGTTGAAATTTACGTCACATGCTGGCGTCTCCAGTGCTTTGGTGGTGTAAAAATGCTAAACAAAATTATGCTATCAAAAGATATGGCCATTTTGGTCACATATTTTGATACTCACAAATTTACTCATCAAAACCTGTAGGGTTTTTCTCACTGGACTAGAATAAATCTGGCAAGAGAAAGGCTTCACATTGCAAGTAAAGGAAAAAAAATAAGAAAATTGTTAATCTGTAATTATATCACACGCATGAATGTATCTTTCGTCATTGTTATCAGACTTCAAACGTAAAATTAAAACGTTCTCTAAACTCTTGGAATCCCTGGGACCAATATCTTGCTAGTATCAACATTGGTAAGAGGAAAAAAGCGTCGAGATCCTCGACGCACGGAATGGGTGAACTGTATATACGAAGTTAAATTAAATCTGTGCAGAACCCTTAGTTCGCAAGCCCTGCTCGCTCTCGGCTAGTTTTTGAGGAAATGTAATTATTTCTGTGTGACATAAAAAAATAATACTTTACTATGTAAACACTCTACACGTCATCATTTTTCTATCTTCTGTGTAAATAATATCTGTGTAAGTGGCACGTCATTTTATATGCGTTCGCGACATTCTGTTGTGAATGACGATTGCCTAAGATTCTGAAACCCAGTTCGTGACCAAATAAATAGAATTTTGAGGAACATTAGCCAGTGTTTCCCATTGAATATTGTTATAGTGTTCTGCCGGCCGGTCTGGCCGAGCGGTCCTAGGCGCTTCAATCTGGAACCGCGCGACCGCTACGGTCGCAGGGTCGAATCCTGCCTCGGGCATTGATGTGTGTGATGTCCTTAGGTTAGTTAGGTTTAAGTAGTTCTAAGTTCTAGGGGGCTGATGACCTCAGATGTTAAGTCCCATAATCCTCAGAGCCATTTGAACCAATTTTTGTTATAGTGTTCTGCGAAGCACCGACGGTAAATGCAGTTAGAAAGCGCTCCGTCTTCAGGTCACAAGTGGCCCATCGCGACCATCCGACCGCCGTGTCATCCTCAGCTGAGGATGCGGGGCGTGTGGTCAGCACACCGCTCTCCCGGTCGCTATGACGATTTTCCTTGAACGGAGCCGCTACTATTCGGTCCAGTAGCCCCTCAATTGGCATCAGGAGACTGAGTGCACCCTGAAAAATGGCAACAGTGCATGGCGAGCCGGATGGTCACCCATCCAAGTGCCGGCCACGTACGACAGTGCTTAACTTAGGTGACGTAACGGGAGCCGGTGTATCCACTGCGGCAAGGCCGTTGCCTAAATGCAGTTAAGGGGGCTTATATTTACATTACTAACATACTCTGTATACGAAGGTACAACAAGACAGAGAGATACAAGTCAAAGATGGCTCAATCAGTCCTCGACATCTTCCCCAGCCTGGCCAGTCCGAGATGGGTGAGGAGCAGTGGGGGACGGGACGGGTGGGTCTGTTGCCGCCTGGTGGCCAAAGGACCGAAGTGCGTAATTTCCCACCTCGGCCTCGTTGTAATTAGTCAGCGCAGGTTCGCTTCGGCAAGTGACGTGGCTAGACATTCTCTTGTAACAGAATTGCTTCACCGGCTGTCGGAACGGGGGAGCATTTCTTTCGTCGGACCTCATCGAAACTCTACGAGACACTGTCTGTTTTAACCTATGGTACGGGCCCTAGCGTTTTTCAAGGTTTGACAAATTTACTTTTATAGTTTAAGCGGCTTTGCTACATCGAGGATACCTTCTTCTAAGTTACGCATATTGACTGCTGTTCTAGACTCGAATTCTGGAATATTTACTTGGTCTTGTTTGGTGAAGCAGTTTCGTAGAACTGTGTTTACTAGCTCTGCTTTAGGGGCAATCTCACCAGTGACATGACCATCTACATCTACATTTATACTCTACAAGCCACAGAACGGTGTGTGGCGGAGGGCACTTTACGTGCCACTGTCATTACCTCCCTTTCCTGTTCCAGTCGCATATGGTTCGCGTGAAGAACGACTGCCGGGAAGCCTCCATGCGCACTCGAATCTCTCTAATTTTACATTCGTGATCTCCTCACTGGTATGGATCCCACACTGATAAGTAATACTCAAGTATAGGTCGGACGAATGTTTTGTAAGCCACCTTCTTTGTTGATGGACTACATTTTTCAAGGACTCTCCCAATGAATGGTTCAAATGGCTCTGAGCACCAAGGGACTTAACTTCTGTGGTCATCAGTCCCCTAGAACTTAGAACTACTTAAACCTAAGTAACCTAAGGACATCACACACATCCATGCCCGAGGCAGAATTCGAACCTGCGACCGTAGCAGTCGCGCGGTTCCGGACTGAGCGCCTTAACCGCGAGACCACCGCGGCCGGCTCCCAATGAATCTCAACCTGGCACCCGCATTACCAACAATTAATTTTATATGATGATTCCACTTCAAATCGTTCCGTACGCATACTCCCAGATATTTTACAGAAGTAACTGCTACCAGTGTTTTTTCCGCCATCATATAATCATACAATGAAGGATCCTTCTTTCTATGTATTCGCATGTATTCGCAATACATTACATTTGTCTATGTTAAGAGTCAGTTGCCACTCCCCGCACCAAGTGCCTATCCGCTGCAGATCTTCCGGCATTTCGCTGCAATTTTCTAATGCTACAACTTCTCTGTATACTACAGCATCATCCGCGAAAAGCCGCATGGAACTTCCGACACTATCTACCATGTCATTTATATATATTGTGAAAAGCAATGGTCCCATAACACGCCCCTGTGGCACGCCAGAGGTTACTTTAACGTCTGTAGACGCCTCTCCATTGAAAACAACATGCTGTGTTCTGTTTCCTAAAAACTCTTCAATCCAGCTCCACAGCTGGTCTGATATTCCGTAGGCTCTTACTTTGTCTATCAGGCGACCGTGTGGAACTGTATCGAACTCCTTTCGGAAGTCAAAGAAAATGGTATCTATCTGGGAGCGAGTATCTAATATTTTGTGGGTCTCATGAACAAATAAAGCGAGTTGGGTCTCAGACGATCGCTGTTTCCGGAATCCATGTTGATTCCTGCAGAGTAGATTCTGCGTTTCCAGAAATGACATGATACGAGAGCAAAAAACATCTTCTAAAATTCTACAACAGATCGATGTCAGAGATACAGGCGTTATCGCGCAGTGAAGGTGTTGAATGTGTCTTGCCGCTGACGTACTTTACAAAAGACCAGAATCTCTTTGCGTTCGTTATGTGATGGCCTGAGTGACGAGCATGGTCAGAGCTTTAGCTGGGTGTGTCACTGACGAAACAAAGCTACAAAGAGACTCCCATGTTAAGTGGTTGTTGTGGATGGCGAATACAGACGCTCCTGTAACTCAGGCAGGCTAAAAAGAGACGCTCTTACCTTGTTGGATTCATTTTTATCTTTTTTTCAACTTTTCTTGCATAATACATGCAATGAATATCATTATGAGAGAAATGAGAGGCAGTAAATAGCTGTATACGCCATTCTACAGTTCTGTGTTCCAAAAGACTGTGAAGAAATCGTAATCTCTTCGTCGTAATATTAAAATTTTCATTACTTGCAGAGAAGTCTTATTTCCTTGTGACATTACTCGAGGTAGATACCAGACCGTCTACAAAGAGTAGCACCTTCCGCGTGCAATTGGTGTGCTAGTAGCGCACCTAAGAGCTGGACCTGCCACAACTAATGGGCGTGCGGTGGTCGCCGCTCCCACGGCAGCGACGCCTTATGATGGATGACCGGCATTCGTGCCAACTCCCCGACCCGCAGAGCTGCTGGTGTGAGAAGCCGGTTCTTCCCCGGGAGTCCCAGGGTTGCTCCGGCGGACTGCCGAGTTTCCCTGGAGAACACCAGCTGCTCTTCCTCTCTTTCCCAGGGATTATCACGCGGTACAGGGACCACTGTTTTCATCACTGAGTAAATATTTGACTGGTGCATAAGTTGGTAACGTTTTTGGTTTGCGTGTTGGTGTTCCTGTTGCTATGGGTTTAGTTATATATCGTGTTTTTTTTTTTATTTGTACTTCGCTTTGCTATTTGAGTTGACATATTGTCATTTTGAGGAGATATTGAGTGGAGCTGTGAACGTTAAAAAATGGCGTGCCAGGTGGAGAAATTGGAACATTTCCGACACTTTCTTCTGTTTGAGTTCAGTGGAGCGGTGACAGCAGCCGAGGCAGCCAGAAAAATTTGCGTCATGTGTGGTTATAATGCTGTTGTACAGAGCACGGCACGAATACGGTTTTCTCGTCTTAAGGAAGGTCGTTTTGACATTAGTGAATCCACATCCAGGAAGACCTTCAGGGTTTAATCAAGATCGTTCAAACGCTTTAATCCATAACGATGGATGTCAGTGTACTCGAGAACTGGAAAATGTGACGAACTATGATAATTTCACTATTGTGCGACTCTGGCATGCAATGGGGAAGGTTTAAAAATCTGGTGTATGGGTACCACATGCTCTACATCAAAACCGCAAGAATCACATATGTTCGCCTCTGCTTGCTTGTCATCAGTTGCTCGTTAACAACACCGACCATTCCTGTCTGGCATCATTACTGGTGACGAGAAAAGGTATCTTTATGTTAGCATAAGGAAAAGAAGGGAATGGTTGTGCCCAAACAATCGTTATGAATTAAAGCGTTTGGACGATCTTCATCAAACCCTGAAGGTCTTCCTGGATGTGGAGTCACTAATGTCAAAACGACCTTCCTTAAAACGAGAAAACCATATTCGTGCCGTGCTCTGTACAACAGCATTATAACCACACATGACGCAAATTTTTCTGGCTGCCTCGGCTGCTATCACCGCTCCACTGAACTCAAACAGAAGAAAGTGTCGGAAATGTTCCAATTTCTCCACCTGGCACGCCATTTTCTAACGTTCACAGCTCCACTCACTATCTCCTCAAAATGACAATATGTCAACTCAAATAGCAAAGCGAAGTACAAATAAAAAGAAAAAAACACGATCTATAACTAAACCCATAGGAACAGGAACACCAACATGCAAACCAAAAACGTTAGCAACTTATGCACCAGTCAAATATTTACTCAGTGATGAAAACAGTGGACCCTGTACCGCGTGATAATCCCTGGGAAAGAGAGGAAGAGCGCACATCCATGAAAGATAATGTTTTGTGTATGGTGGAACAGCGATGGTGTGGTGTACTACGAATTGCTTCTCCGAGCAGTAACCATCACTGCTGACGTCTATTGTCAGCAACTGAGACGTCCGACAGACGCAGCGCAAGAAGGACGACCAGGAAGGCTGCGTCAAGTGGTGCTACTCCACGGTGACGCCCTCCCGCATTCTGCTACACTGGCAAAAAAACACTATGTAGGAGTTGGGTTGGGAAGTCATTCCACACTCACATTATTCACCTTCACCTTGCACCCTCAGATTTTTCAGCTTTTCCGCTCTCTGTCGAACAACCATCAACGAAATTCCTTTCCGGATGAAAATTGCACTCCGAACATGGGCCGACGAGTTCTTCGCCCCAAAACAACGTGATTTCTCCAGAAGCGGGATCGAAAAATTACCCCAGCGTTGGCAAATTGTTGTAAATAGTGGAGGAGGATATATTATTGATGACTAAAATCTCTGTTATATGTATCTGTAGCGTTACGGAAAAACGCTACCAAGTTATGCATCAACCTAAAAGAATTTACTTTAACTTCGTGGGAAGAGGCCCTTACTGTTGCCATGGTTAGTGTAACGGGAGGGAACCCTGGGTCGCCGTCTGTCTAACAATTATGTAAACTTTGTTTTGCATGTTGTCGTATTTTAACTGTTTGTTTATCGTATTTTCTTAGACGGAGACTGGTGCTTTAATGAACGCGGAAAAGCTGTCAAAAACATTCTCAAGGCGGACAGTGTACGATACCAACGGTCGGTCGTTAATCCGGCTAGCAGATTCGATCAAATCCTACTTCACCCCTCATCACGCAAGCTAGTTCGCCGTGTGCTGTGCTGTATAAGCAGGTGGTGTCAACGTCAATTCATCGATAAACGATATGTGTCGAATCGGATTCCGTGCGAGTCACAGAACACGTAAATAGTATGATGGTGGCAGGTAAGTTCCGGATAGTTCGCACCGAAGCTGCCGAAGAGGCAGCATTGCTCGGTATTTCTGCAGGGAACTTCCAATGAATTATTTAGTGCATGCTGCGTCCAACTACTGCACTACTCCGGGAAAAAGGAGATCCGGCACGATATTGCGAGGTATCCCATGACTTTTGTCACCTTAATGTACAATGAATAGTTACATACAGCAAGATTCTGACGTGTATTTGCTGCGGACTTATGAGCGCGTTATTGTCTGTTGCGTGAAAGTGGACACTGTGGGAAAGTCTGTCACAAATCATTGTTGACACTGACGGCAATAGAGGCTGAATCAGGGATGTATTTATAAACATCGCGAATGGATTCCCCTCAGCGAAAGATGAAAAATATTCGATTTTGACATATAGACGAAAATCTTTCATTTTTGAATTATTAAAGAAGCTATAGGTCCAACAACAGAACCCTGCAAACAGTAATTAAAACTAATATTGTTAAATAATAATCGAGTGATCCTTTCGATACAAGTCAATTTGCTGGTGCGTTAGTGGTGTGCTTGATACGAGCTGGTTAACGTGTGCCCTACAATTGCAGGTGACTATCTGATTGATCCATGTGTTTTCCGAGATCTCCACAGGCGTTCCTTCGAGGACGTTATGCAGAATGGACTACCAGACTTCCTGCAAATAAAAGGAGACAAGTATTTTATACTCGAATAAAATGTTCTCGAGAGTCCAATAGGTCAAGTGGTTAAAATGCAACGAGTTATCGACAAAGCTCTACTTGGTCATTGTCAAGCGAATTGATTGGGTGGTCATGGCCTATCGAACATAGGCCGGTGTGAGGTGGACCGTACACCATTAAGTTAGGTAGAGATTTTGACTTTGTACATATGTGCTGTTTGTATTTTCCTTTTCTTTTTCGTTTATAATTGTATAGCTATGGTGTTCTTTTAATCATTGACAAAGGTCTTCTTAGGCACTTGTGGGTTTTATTGTTGTTCTGAAGAAGATGTAGTTATCTGCGCCGAAACCTGGGTTAACACTTAACACTAGGTGCTTTAACGCAATCGAGGCGAGTTTTTAGTTTTTTAATATAAAAACACGTGATGTATTTTACGAATGATCATTTTCAGTGAAATTTGTAATGTCGGTGCACTGACGTGTTATTCGTTTGGGTAAGATGGCGGAATTGTATGTTTTTGTACTTTGATTTGGCTTTATTATTTGTAGTTATGACGTGTGGAGATGTATTTCGTTTTAGGCACTTCAACCGAAGTTCACCTTTATGTAATTATGAGCCACCTTGTAAACACAAAGGATACAGATTTAAGAGTGGAAGCATCGCAGTATTCCACGTGGCGAAATCAAAAAATAAAGTTCACAGCATACCGAATAAAGCGAACCAGGATCACTGGCTCAGTTGTATAAAAATAAAAACAAAAAATGAACGTTTTCTAAACATATTGTGTGAAAACTTGATTGGATCAAAACGTATTATTTTCCAGTGAAATGGTTCAAAACGTATTAAGTCCAGTTTAAAAATTTTAATGGAACTTTCCTGCACTGGAAAATGATTTCAATGTTGACTTATTCTGGAACGTAATCTAAATGCCTAGCTCCCGCCGTCGAAACGTTTTTTTCTCTACCTATGACATTATGATATTTGAAACAATGCTGCTCATATGTGGACACACGTTGCATTCAATGCTTCAACGTCGTGATTGCAGGATCCCCATTCCGCGCTGAACTGTAGGCCGCTGTCTCTGTTAAGACCGTATCAAGTGATTTTTATTTCAATGGCTTCTTTATTGACACTGCCAGAGAAGCTTTTGTTGTAAGCCAAGACAGTGGGGTCGTCAAATTTAATCCGGTGACCGTTTACAAAAACAATGTTCAAATGTGTGTGAAATCTTATGGGACTTACCTGCGAAGGGCATTTTATCAATTTGTTGCATCCTTGAGCCCCCGCTTCGCGATGTACGCTCAGCGGTTGATGACGTCAGCGGTCACAGATTAAGGCAGCAAAGTTCTTATACATGGATAGCCGTATGGGACTTAGTCTCTGACAAATTAAATTGTTAATAAGTTTGTTATTTGTGAGTAAAGATGGGCGATACTCAGAGATCTGTTTATTAGTAACCAGATGTATAATTTAAGTGTAAGAGAGCTGAAGTATAATGACTTTCAAAAATGACGTTATCCCGTACGCGTGCTGTAGTCGTTCTAGCATCACGCGCTTCCGGGTAGGACCCACCAACCCACCCCCTACAACCGCCCACCGTGGCCTTGCACAACACATCATGCTGCTGCTAAGTAGGGATCAGGGCAATCAGTATAGTAAAATTTTATCAATTTGTTGCATCCTTGAGCCCCCGCTTCGCGATGTTGTAAGTAGGCTGTTTAGGTTTTTATATTGGTAACGCCACGTAGTGCTCTGTATGAAAATCACTGGCTGTGCTGTGTGCAGCCTGTGGCTGGTTTGCATTGTTGTTGGCTATTGTAGTGTTGGGATGTTAGATGTTAACAGCGCGTAGCATTGCGCAGTTGGAGGTGAGCCGCCAGCAGTGGTGGATGTGGGGAGAGAGATGGCGGAGTTTTGAAATTTGTAAGACTGGATGTCATGAACTGCTATATACATTATGACTTTTGAACACTATTGAGGTAAATACATTGTTTGTTCTCTATCAAAATGGAACCGCCGAAACGACGTAACAATGACCGAGATGCGACTCGCCGACATGATGATTTTGACTATAAGCTGTTCATTACTACACGTAAATTCAAAACATTTAAGAATTCTGGCAACGACATTCATCCACAAGTGTGGCTTCATCAATTCTCTCATTGTTTTCCTCCCAACTGGTCATTAGAACACAGATTAGAATTTGTGTGTGGCTACTTAGAGAATGAACCAGCTGTAAGAATGCGATCGGTCGTTCACGATTGCCACAGTGAAGGAGAGTTTTACCATGCCTTCCTCTCAGCATATTGGTCTCAAGCCAAACAAGACCGAGTAAAACATGGCATCATAATGATGAAACATTTCGAACAATTTGAATTTTCCAGTCTTGTGAAATATTTTGAAGACATGTTGCACAAGAATCTGTACCTGTCAAACCCATACAGCCCCTCAGAGCTCATCCGCATTTGCTTAATCAAATTGCCTGAACATTTACGACATATTATTTTAGCAGGACGTTGCAAAGACGACATTGAAGCTTTTCAGGGACTCTTACAAGAATTAGAAATTGACACTGACAATCGCGGAAATCGCGGAACGCGAAAACAGGAACACAACAATTACAGGTCACATCCGTCACAATTCCGCGACGAAAGAAATAATAACTGGACACGACAAGGCTATTCTCACAACATAAATCGTGACCAAAACAGACACCATCCGTATGACAACTGTTGGCAGAATAATAGTTACAGAGAAAGATCGCTTTTCCATAGTAATGAATGTGACAGAGACAACCATAGAAACAGACAATATGGGAACCAAAATAATTATTATCAAGGGAGACAGTATAACCTCAGACGCAACGGTCCACCACGCAGTTACGATTTCGGGAGAAATTCTCCATCACATGACCGACAAACAAGAAACTATGTAAACTACCGACAAAACGACAGACCTGAATTCCATCAGAACTGGCGAGCTTCAAACAGGGCAGGGCCTTCTCGTCAAGGTGAATTTGTAGAAGTTAGGTCTCCTAATCCGAATAACGACGCGCACCAACAAAGGAACAGACAATGACTCGCACCGCAGGCAGCCGCGTGCGCCGGCTGGCTCAGAGAAAAATAACATAGACGCTAACCTTGAGAAAAATTTTAGCAGTCCTCACCGACGTATACCGCATGATAATTCTGTTCAAGTTGAACCTCTGCATACTAGGAAGAGTAAAGGATTGCACCACATTTCACATGTAAAACCATTTATTGAGAGATAATCTGCTTTTTAACTTAGTCTTTGCTATAAAATTTTTCACTTCACGTTACTAGTACTCTTTTTCAAGTTATACATCCAGTCAACAACCAAGAGAACTTATTTAAACAGAAATTACGAATGCATTGTTATAGTGAACAGACGTCACAGTGTTATTGTGTGTGTACATTCTTGCTTGTTAGTTGCACGATTACATAACGACTACAAGGCTTACATACTTAGAACATATACTGATACTGCTAATGAGATTTTAATGCAACATTTTGGTTTACTTGAAAATACATTCTGGATTTAAAGTACTGTCTGTGAGATACGAGATGACACAGTGGTTAGTTTATGTGACAGCTACACGATTGCATCACGACGCTACTAATGAGTGACAATTTACAATGTTGCTTTTGCGGTGTATCTGTTTTATATCTGCACAGTTTTTCTGAATTATTCTGGAAAGTAAAACATGTTTTAGTAGTAACTTTTGTGGTATAGCTGCAATGAGACAGCCTTTTCCATAGCACAACAATACGTTACAGCACAGTACTTTATTCATCACAACAATAAGCGTAATAACTAAGATATCTATACGCAAAGCATTTCACTTTTGATTATTATGAGGTAAGTACATTGGCTTCTGCAGAACTTAGCTTTCGGAGGACGATAACTACGACACTTCCACAGAGATTATCTTACAACATGACACACAGTTTAGCGCTACAGTACACGTATTTGAGTGATTAATTTTGTACTTAAAACATTTATTTTTAAAGATGTTTGAAGTACAATGATACAAAGGTTTTCCGTGATACATTTCATTCCATTGCTGTAATCTGTAACACCTGAGGGTATAATTACATTAATCCTACGGGGGTACACGCTTACTTTGTGTACCATGTGTTTGGCAAGCACAAGGAGTCCTAGCTAATATGGTATTTGCTTACACAACTTTACACATCGGTACAATATTTCTCTAACACATAATTACACAGCTATGTGATCATTTAACTGAGAGAGACTAACTTTTTTACTACATCAGTGACACATGTTTACGCAATTACAGAGTTGGATTACTTCACACTTACGATATTGTATTTTGTCTGTACTTTGTGAACTGTTCATATTTTTTCGGACCCATTGTGATATTATGAGAGCTTTGAATGATATATTTGGTATGGGATCACGATTTTTAAAGTACGTTTGAGGCAGATGACACTTTTGACATGAGCAGAGAATTTTTTTTAGGTTCTGAAATTATTGGAGGAAGCTATGACGATTTTGAGAGTTGACTGAGGTGTTATGATGTTATTATTACGATGACTATGTGTATTATGCTGTTGCGGTATGTTTATGATCAATAGGCTGATGCTATATGAGTTATTTGATTATGCTACGTGTCTGTTATGATGAAATATTGAAGAAGTGTCGACGAATAATGTAAGGAATAATGAGTAGTGGTTAGGGACTCTGGTTTGTGAAAAAGGTTGTTGGAAACCAAGAATCGTACTTTAAGAGTTATGAAATGTATGTAAATGCGTGAATGTATTACAATGCCAACGAAAATTTTTTGGACACTGTTATATCAATAGGATTTTGTTTCTACAGATTTGTAACGCAAATTCTTGACCTGTGAAATATTTTTATATGAGACTGTCGCTGTAGTGGAAACTGCTGTCGTAAATATTTTGGTAAGAAAGTTAAGTGACCACCTTCACGTAATGCGTCATGGGCACCCAGCTGCGCAACAGACGCCTGGAAAAAAGCCATTAGTGTGTGCCTTTCAGAGGCACAGGTGAAAAAAAAGGAGGCCATTATCCTCGGTGTTGACATTCCTTTGTAGAAAGCATCACAAATACGACACGCTCAAACTTGAAAACATATGATTATATTTTGGAGCTCTTAATTTATGATATTTACTAAAATGCCTAATGAAACGATGAGAAACATTTCACGGCTATTGTCTTGCTAGTTGAGAGAAATGCCATATGGCTTGCTTTATGTATTTATTTACTCATTTTGTTTAATATCTAGTTTCTAGCTGCACTGCAGCATTGGCTAAAATAAAATTTAATAGATGTACTAATATAGTTATTTTATGCCTACAGATCCAGTCAATGAGAAATTTATTATCTACTTCCAAGAAAACGAGGGCACATAAATAGACATTTCCCTTCACAGGAATTGCATAAATAATTTTTTTACGATTTGGTAACTTATCTGCTAGTGTAAGTTCTCGTGATGCATCACTCTAGTGTTAAGATGTGACATAGGTATTAAACATGGCCATTTTTACTGTAATATTTTTTCTGCTTGAGCTTTCTCATGTTTAGATATAAGTTATTGCATTTGCTGCTGCTGTTTGCCAGGCATAGTGCTACTAAATTTCACTTTGTATTACTCTGTTAAGCTAGTTTTACTACTGATTTATTTTTCTTGTTGCTGCACATTGGCTCATATTAGTTGTAATGTTGCATTGCTTGGTAATTTAGATTTACTGCAGCTTGCTTTGACAATTTACATTTTTTCATTGCTGTTTGTATTAATTGTTTTGTGCTGCTGCATTGCCTCATCCCTTAGTTTAGCATCTGAGCTCAGTAGATTTAAGTTAGCTCAAGATGGGGTAGGCCATATAAGAGAACAAGTTGTGATGAATTGGAAGAAATGCATTGAGATGCTATAAGAAAATGGTTTGGCCAAAAAAGTATTTTGAAAGAGGATATGAGCAAAAAAGTAGGGCTTAGGGACAACAGGTTTAGGTAGGATTTTCTTGGAAATAAATGATGAGGTAAGATAATGGAAAATAAATAATGAGATAAGAAATATGTGAACATATAAATACAGAAAACATGCTTGGATAGAATTTTTTTGGTGGAAACAAATGTTGAAATAAGACGAAAGATCTATGGAATGAAGTTTTTAGGTTGGACTGCAGTACCAAATGTTACACTGAAAACAAACCCTGCACTTTCCTCTTGTGTTATTCTGCTATGTGTTTGTGTACTCTTGTATATTTGTGTTTTTCCTGTCTTTATGTGTTTATCTGATGAGAGTTACGTTGGAGAATTTTTCTGATAATATGTTCCTTACTTTGTAAAGATGTTTAGACATTATTTATTCTGTTTTGTTTTAATGCTCATGTGTGAAGTTGATGTTTCGAAAGTTATTCTGATCTTTTATGTATGTACTCATGTCATAATTCCTGTAACACTGATGTATATGTTATTTCGATTCTTTTGTAAAGCCTGTACTACAAATGTTATCTGTATTGTTATGTTATTTAATGATGTATTTTGTACCTTTGTAATTGTATTATTATGTTATAAAATTGTAATTGACACCAGTTCATCATATTATTAACTTGTAAGTTACATTTCACTGCACATGTTTCTGTTGGTCATAGTATATGGACAATATGTGAGAAGTAGGGACTGTTAGTGTTTGCATGTGTGTTAATAATTCAGCAAGGGACTGGATAACAGCATTGCTCGTTCTAAGGACAATTCCAAAAACTTTGTGAGTGCACAAGTGGTGGTTAGGGACTTGCTATATTCTCCGCAAGACTCTTCAATGGTGATTGTGCACCTGCACAGTCACAACAGATGGCTGCTGGCCGTCTCTACAAGGACTACAGTGGGTCTGCACCTTTGATGACCCACCAATACCATTATTTCTACAAGGACTGCAGTGGGTCTGCACCTCTGGTGGCCCACCAATACCATACTCTCTACCAGGACTACAGTGGGTCTGCTCTGTGATGACCTACCTACCAATATTCTTGAACTTGGACTGACTCTGCTGTGGGTTTGCTCTGTTGTGGCCCATTACCTGTCTGCATGTCAAGAGTCAGCACTGTCTTTCCGTTGGAAGGACAACAGTACTTCTTCAAGACTGCATGGAAATCCACTACTTCCGTGTGCATTTTCTTTTACTGCTCAGACTTTGAAAAAAAAAACACTGCAATTTTACTGTGATGGATGATCAGGACTGTCTTTGTGGACTGTGAGAAAATTCTAGCTTTTGACCAACAATGTATCAATAAGTATGTGCATTTGATTTCTTTGTTATTGTAATTATGAAATTTTTTTTCAAATCTGTATTGGCCACTGCCCAAAACAATTTGTAAAATTTTTTTGTGGGTAGCATGGGGGCTATGTAAGTAGGCTGTTTAGGTTTTTATATTGGTAACGCCACGTAGCGCTCTGTATGAAAATCACTGGCTGTGCTGTGTGCAGTCTGTGGCTGGTTTGCATTGTTGTTGGTTATTGTAGTGTTGGGCTGTTGGATGTTAACAGCGCGTAGCGTTGCACAGTTGGAGGTGAGCCGCCAGCAGTGGTGGATGTGGGGGGAGAGATGGCGGAGTTTTGAAATTTGTAAGACTGGATGTCATGAACTGCTATATACATTTTGACTTTTGAACACTATTGAGGTAAACACATTGTTTGTTCTCTATCAAAATCTTTCATTTGCTAACTATGCCTATTAGTAGTTAGTGCCTTCCGTAGTTTGAATCTTTTGTTTAGCTGGCAGTAGTGGCGCTCGCTGTATTGCAGTAGTTCGAGTAACCAAGATTTTTGTGAGGTAAGTGATTTGTGAAACGTATAGGTTAATGTTAGTCAGGGCCATTCTTTTGTACGGATTTTTGAAAGTCAGATTGTGTTGCGCTAAAAATATTGTGTGTCAGTTTAAGCACAGTCTCGTATTTAATTTTTCTAAGGGGACGTTTCAATGTCATTATATTTCAGCTCTCTTACACTTAAATTAGACATCTGGTTACTAATAAACAGATCTCTGAGTATCACCCATCTTTACTCACAAATAACGAACTTATTAACAATTTAATTTTTCCGAGACTAAGTCCCATACGGCTATCCATGTATAAGAACTTTAACTTTGGTGCCTTGATCTCTGACCGCTGACGTCATCAACCGCTGAGCGTACATCGCGAAGCGGGGGCTCAAGGCTGCAACAAATTCATAAAATTTCGTTATACTGATTGCCATGATGCCTATTTAGCAACAGCATGATGTGTTGTGCAAGGGCACGGTGGGCGGTTATAGGGGGTGGGTTGGTGGGTCCTACCCGGACGCGCGTGCTTACACACTAATGAACCTAAATTATCCTACGGATAAACGGACACACACACACACACACACACACACACACAAGCTCGAGGGAGGACTCGAACCTCCGTCGAGACCAGCCGCACAATCCATGACTGCAGCGCCCTAGACCGCTCGGCTAATCCCGTGCGGCTGACCGTTTCCTAGAGCACGCTCAGCTGACCGCGACTTTTAGGGGTGGCGTATGCGAAAAACCCTCCAGTTCTCTGGGTAGGCAGGCCGGCTTGCGATGCTGAAGTGTCGCGACACCTGGATGGGGATGGATCCGCCCAGCGTCCAATACGAGAATGAGTCTCTGAGTGGAAGTCACGTTATACTGCGCAACCCTTCCCTGACGATCCTCAGGCGGGACGTTTGTTACCTATGGCGCCGGAAGCGGTATGTCGCGGACACCGGGCTGGCAGCGGTGACTGGGTGATGCGGCGATTGTCCCGGCTCCTGTGGTCACCTGCTGGAGGGTACGCCGTGCGTTGGAGCGAATGCTGTGGCTTGGCGTGGCTCTGGGAGTCCGCGTCGGCCTGTGTGGCATGAATATGCAGAGCTGGTGGGCAGCAGGGGCGAGCCGCGAGGCCGTGGCAGTTCTGCGTGAGCGCGAGATGCGTGCCTGCGTGTGAGAGCGTGTGTGCGTGGGGCGGCCTTCCGTGCGGACTCTCGGAGCGCCGACAGCACCGCCCTAGCCTTTTGATTTTGTTTTTATCTTTCATTCCTCTCCCAGAACGGGAGAAGCGGGAACATTGAGAGCCTAGAGGTCTTTGGTGCCTTATACACTGAAGAGCCAAAGAAACTGGAACACCTGCGAGCACGCGGAAGTGATGCAGCACGACGTGGCATGGACTCGACTAATGTCTGAAGTAGTGCTGGAGCGAACTGACGCCATTAATCCTGCAGGGCTGTCCATAAATCCGAAAGAGTACGAGGGGGTGGAGATCTCTTCTGAACAGCACGTCGCAAGGCATCCCAGTTATGCTCAATAATGTTCATGTCTGGCGAGCGTGGTGGCCAGCGGAAGTGTTTGAACTCAGAAGAGTGTTCCTGGAGCTACTCTGTAGCAAGTCTGTACTTTTGGGTGTCGCATTGTTTTGCTGGACTTGCCCAAGTCCGTCGGTGTGCACAGTGGACATGAATGGATGCAGGTGATCAGACAGGATGCTTACGTACCGGTCAACTGTCAGAGTCGTATCAGAGGTCCCGTATCACTCCAGCTGCACAGCATGGGTGTGTGTGCTGTCGTTAGTTTAACAATAAGTAGTGTGTAACCCTAGAGACCGATGACTTTAGCAGTTTGGTCCCATAGGAACTTACCACAAATTTCCAATTTCCAACTGCACACGCCCCATACCATTACAGAGCCTCCACCAGCTTTAACAGTCCTCTGCTGACATGCAGGATCCACGGATTTATGAGGTTGTCTCCATACCCGTACGCGTCCATCCTTCTTCTTCTTCAGTAGCTCTACAGCCCTTGGTGAGCCTTGGCTTCTTCAACAATCTTCCTCCACACTTCTCGGTTATTTGCTGCTCTTTTCCACCCCCGGACTCCCATATTGCTGATATCCATTATTACCTCATCGATCCATCTTCTTCTAGGTCTCCCTTTTCGCCTAACTGAATGGATCATACCTTTCATCATTTTCTTTGGCATTCTATCCTCTGCCATTCTCTCCAAGTGTCCTAGCCATCGTATTCGCTGTGATTTAACAAATTTTACTATGTCCCTGCCTTGTATTAACTCCTGTAATTCAGCATTGTAGCGTATTCTCCAGCCTTCTTCCTCCCTTATTGGCCCATAGATTTTGCGTAGTATTTTCCGCTCAACGCTCCTTAGAGCATTTTTATCGTGTTCTGTCAATGTCCATACCTCTGAGCCGTATGTGATAACTGGGCGGACTAGGGAATTATATATTAGCAATTTAGTTTTTCTTGTAACAAGGCTACTTTTGAAAAGCTGCATATTTGCAAAGTAAGCTCTGTTTCCTGCTTGTATTCTTTCCCTTATAGCCTTTCCAATACTGTTATCATTTGTTATTAGGGCTCCCAAATAGTTAAAAGAGGACACTCCATTGAAGCATTTCCCATTGATGTTTAGGTTTTTAGGGGTTCTTCTGGCCTCAGATTGTGACATTACCATATATTTTGTTTTGTTTACATTTACTATGAGGCCAATTTTTAAGGCTTCTGTTTCCATTGCCCGGTATGTTTCTAGGAGTGTATTGGTATTTCTTCCTACTATAGCAATGTCATCAGCGTATGCACATATCTGGCTAGTTTTCATAAATATGGTGCCTCTTTTGTTGATTTTATTTACTGCACTATGCAGGGCAATGTTGAATAGGACAGTGGAGAGGCTATCCCCTTGCTTCACACCTTTATTAAAGTCAAAGCTCTCACTTGTTCTGCTAAGGACCTTTACTTTTGCTCTTGTCTCTGTCATTGTCATTCTGATTAGTCTTATTAATTTAGCACATATACCAACTTCTTTCAGTACTCTGTATAGTTCTTGCCGAATTATGCTGTCAAAGGCTTGTTTGAAATCGATGAATAAGAAATGCAGATCTATATCATATTCATAGAACTTTTCCATCATTTGCCTTATCACAAATATTTGATCAGTTGTTCCTCTGCCCGGTCGAAAGCCACACTGATATTCCCCTAGTATGCCTTCTGCACACTTCCGTATCCTTTCGTTTAATATACTTGTGAAGATCTTATAAGCTGTACTTAGGAGTGTTACACCTCTATAGTTTTCACATGCTGTTCTGTCCCCTTTCTTATAAATGGGGACTATTATTCCAATTTTCCAATTATCTGGCATAGTTTCTGTTTCCCATATATCTGATATTAATGTGTGCAGTTCCTTTATTACAGCCTCACCACCAGTTTTTATTAATTCAGCAATTATGCTGTCTTCCCCAGGGGCTCGATTGTTTTTTGACTTGTGCACAGCCTGGGAGACCTCTTGTAGTGTTGGTTTTCTTGCCTCATTGGTTTCATTGTCTACTTCCAGCTCCACTCTTCCCTCCTGTGCAGCTGTCTCTTCATCTTCTAGGCTGGTGCTTAGTGTATCTTTGAAATATTCTGCCCATCTTCCCACTATCTGTTCTTCCTCCCTTATCATTTTCCCATCTTTACTGGAACAGGCCATTGTTTTTGGTTGGAATCTATTCTTCATTTTGCCTATGGCATGATAGAACTTTCTTATTTCACTCTGTTCCTTTAGTTCTTCTAGTTCTTGAAATTTCTTCTTATTCCACTCTCTTTTCTTTCTCTTGCACAGTCTGTTAGCTCTTCTCCTTAATTCTCTATATTGTTCCACATTATTTCTGGTTTCTCTCTGTAGCATTTTTGTTCTTGCCCTGTTCTTTTCCTCTATTGCTGACCTGCAATCTTCATCAAACCACTCCTGGGTTCTTCTGTTCCTTCTTATGCCTATTATTTCCTCTGCAGCATCCTTAATGGCTTTTTCAAACCTGTTCCACCTTCCATCTACTCCTTCTGTGGTCTCTTCATTGCTCAACTTTCTGCTTAGTGTTGCTTGGTATTTTTTTACTTCATCGGGGATGTTCAGTTTGTCTGTATTCCATTTCATCATCTTTCCCATTCTGTTGCCATTTGTTAGTGACAGTTTCTCTCTCAAGACTGATTTTATCAGAAAGTGGTCTGAATCACAGTTTGGTCCTCTGCAGCTCCGTACATCCGTAACTGACGTGGAGTGGCGTGCAATCACTAAAATATGATCAATCTGATTGACTACTCCATTGGCTGCAGACTTCCAGGTTCCCAGATGGATCCTTTTATGTGGAAAGCAGGTACTTTTAATAATCATATTATTCCTTGCTGCGAATTGGCATAATAAGTCTCCATTCTCATTGTTTTCTTCATGTAGTGAATATTTTCCAGAAACTCCATACAGATGTTCATTCCTCCCTATTTTTGCATTAAAATCTCCTATTACTAGCATCAGGTCATATTTAGGTACTGCACCGTATACTTTTTCCAAGTCTTCGTAGAAATGTTCTTTAATTATATCCTCTTTTTCCTCTGTTGGTGCATGTGCATTAACTATTGATATATTCCTAAATTTACCTTTTAGTCTGAGTCTGCACATCCTTTCATTTATGGGTTCAAATTCTAGAAGGCTTTTCCTAACTTCCCTAGTTATTATAAACCCTGTTCCAAGTTGGCCCGTTCTTTCTTCTGGTCCACTATATACCAACGAGTACTCAGGTTTATCTATCTGCCCATTCCCCTGCCATCTTATTTCCTGTAGCCCTACAATATCATATTTGAATTTTAAAATTTCATTAGCTATTTCTTTCATCTTTCCAGGCTGAAGCATTGTCCTCACATTCCATGATGCTACTGTTAGATCCTTTATCCGTTTCCTTTGCCGGGGTCGTGATACATGCTTTCCATCCAGTTTCCGAGGCTTCTGTTGAATTTCCGTAATATTCTTTTTTTTTTACAGTATGGGGTTATTAGCCCCATGCCCAACCCCCAAACTGGAGGACCAGGTTTTGTATGAGGTTTACTCCTCTAGGGAAGCTGGCTTCACTACGCCTCTAGAGCCCTCCCTGCCCTATGTTGTGGGACACACTTTGTCTGGCTCCTCTGTCGGGACCAGTCCGGCTTGGGAGACCCTGCCAGTAGCTATGCTACCGCCGGCATAGCTCTCGACTTCACCGAAGCACGCAAACCCTCCCGCCCGGCACTGAAGGTGCCTACTACAAGGCGGTGTCCCCTGAGAGGGTACGCGTCCATCCGCTCCATACAATTTGAAACGAGACTCGCCCGACTAAGCAACATGTTTCCAGTCATCAACAGTCGTTGTTGCCGGGTCCAGGTGAGGCGTAGAGCTTTGTGTCGTGCAGTCATCAAGGGTACACGAGTCCTTCGGCTCCGAAAGCTCATATCGATGATGTTTCGTTGAATGGTTCGCATGCTGAAACTTGTTGATGGCCCACATTGAAATCTCACGCTGAACGATTCCTTTCAGTATTCGTTGGACACTTTCTTGCAGCACCTTTTTCCGGCTGCAGCGATGTCGGAGATCTGATGTTTTACCGGATTCCTGATATTCACGGTACACTCGTGAAATGGTCGTACGGGAAAATCCTCACTTCATCGCTACCTCAGAGACGCTATGTCCCATTGCTCGTGCGCCGACTATAACAACACGTACAAACTCACATCTTCATAAGCTGTCATTGTAGCAGCGTTAACCAACCTAAAAAACTGCGACATGGCAGCAATGTCGTATCCTGCCTCTTTACATATGTCTTTATTTGAATACGCATCGCTATACCAGTTTCTTTAGCGCTTGAGTGTATTACTTTATGTTACACCGGTTTGTACTCATATCTAATGGCTTCCTTTCGCGTGCTAAAAATGCTGGCATCTGCCCCAGTGCTGAGGGAAACCTCCCTAAACCCTCAGCAAGGACCTGTTGAACCTTCTGTTGTTTCTGTCTGTACTATTTATCTTCTTCAACGGTTGTTCAGTGTGTGGTCACTTGTTCTGCTCTGTGTTCTTATTTTTAAGTGTCGTCTTCCTCCTCAGATTCCTCTTCTAGAAAGTGTTTTATCTTGTCCTCTTATATATGTGTGGTACTCAAAATTGTTGTTGTTTTTGTATCGGTTGCCTTTATGCAAGTTTTAATGATTATAGACGGACAGGGATACCCGCCGACCGTCGTCTGCTCTGGTCCTTCATTCATCAGCTGTACTCAACGCTCCAGTTTTCCGCGCCGGAACTGTATACTTGTACTGACAGATTTTTTTTTTGTGCACAGTAAAGCCCAGAATAGTACTACGCCTGAATTTAACACTGCTAGCCGGTGAATTTCTGCAGTCAAATTCCTACAACATCGTGGTTTTCGAGGATACATTCGGACCGATCGTCGATGTCCACCATTATTCGACTTGGCTTTAGCACGTCTTTTTTCCTCCCTGTCTACGTCGGATTAACATCTACAGTTCTTTAAGAATTTTGAGGGACCTTGCCCTTAGGAAAACAGCTATCGATAAAATTATATTACAATTATGTCAACGAGACAGTCTAGATCACATGAAATTTGTATGCATTTCTTTTGGTTACCGCTTTCGGTCTTTTATCAGACCGTCATCAGATCATCTTTCTACACCTTGGTGACAGCAGGAGCCAGTGGCTTCGACCAGGCTGCTCCGAAGGCACTTGGAAATACATAAAAATGCAAAAATGCATCGCAGCAGTTCAACAATCACTGTACGCTAGCCATTCGAGTTTTGTCAGACAAGGACATGAATCCGCCATCTTATGTTTGTTGCACATATCGATAGTGTAGGAAATTTCACTTTGTAAAAATCTAAAATTATGTGTTAAAGCACTATGAGTCATGGATCTCTTATTAAAATTTATGTTCCGAACACGGTTCACAAACACAGAGGAGCCTAGCATTGATCTGCTTACCTTTGCTGGGTACAGCTGTGGGTAGTCCAAAATTTGTAAATTCTTGAAAAATGTAGCAAATTCTCTCTTTACATCTCTTATTCCTTTGACAATAATATTGGCCCTTAAATGCATCCATCTTCTCGCTCGGTTAGCACATGGAACAGAAATTGCCATTATTTCAGGCAAAAAGTACAAAATTCACATGTACATAAGGTTTCGTTGTATCTGCAAATTCTTTGGATCACTGTTTAGACGCCGCATGTAACTTTCCCCTTCCTATATGCACCTTACATTGTTGAAATGTAAATCTATCTCGAATTGTTATCTAGTAATACTATGGGAACGGAAGTTATATTATTAAAAGTAGTAAACATTTAAATTGTTATTTTGTAGGATCTTTGCCTTTTAGATCGTCGAAGTGAAAATAACACTCCATTATTTAATAATTGTTCATATTATTATATAGTTAAATTCTGAATACAGCAGCTTTTGCTATTTATCTCAGTCCGGTTCAATCCAAAGTTACTGAATGGCGCCTCCTCTACGTGTTTGCTTTAGAACAGCGCTGAAATACGCAAAGAAATTCGTCCACTAAGCTACGTAAAAGTATCGGACTTCGTATGTTCATAATGAACAAAGCAGGTTTTCTTTTGCAGATACTCAAATTACGATCGGTCGGAAATGCTAACTGATCATTCGCATTTCCACACAAGCGTCAGATAATACAAAGTCCAAAACTATTTATTAAACTGATTTTAATTCAAAGGGTGACTCATGGTGTTCAGAATGCTTGAATAAAAACAGGAATTCTTCTATGCTGGTATGATTGAAATAGTGCATTTCATAACGTACCGAACAATTCCATGTATTCGAAGTGAGTGTGTGTGTGTGTGTGTGTGTGTGTGTGTGTGTGTGTGAGAGAGAGAGAGAGAGAGAGAGAGAGAGAGAGAGAGAGAGAGAGAGCATACAGAATCACGAATCATTTTATATCCATTACATAAAAAAACAATACCGCAGTGACAGGGCCATAACATAATATTTTCTTTAGATAGGGTTTCATTTCTTTGAGAAATGACAATGTTATCTTAGGAGCTTTGCCAGTATCTCAAACGCCGCGCGGGATTAGCCGAATGGTCAAGGGCGCTGCAGTCATGGACTGTGCGGCTGGTCCCGGAGGAGGTTCGAGTCCTCTCTCGGGCATGGAGGTGTATGTTTGTCCTTAGGATAGTTTACGTTAAGTAGTGTGTAAGCTTAGGGACTGATGACCTTAGCAGTTAAGTCCCATAAGATTTCACGCACATTTGAACATTTTTTTGAGTATCTCAAACACTTAACACATTTTATTTGGCATACGTAATTGTAAAATCGGCTTAAAATGGTACTGGCTTAAAATAGCAAAAGGAGCGCCGCAAGTACTCGTGAATATGAGTGTGTTTCTGAGTAGGAAGCTGATGAAACCACATCTCGTTTTCATGTCCTACATTGGACTATAAACTGTTGGGCTCTTTGAAGACACTGTTGTGTATGGAATACCACCTTCCATAGTCAACCTCTTCTCTTTTATTTACTAAAGACAAGCGCCTTTATAAAGTAACTGCTAATTTCGTCAAGAGTAGTGGGAAAAATCCTTAGATTTTCATGGCATGCATATTTCATTTTTATGTCTCCCTTGTGATGAAATTTCCAAAATGGTGTTAATTTATAAATCAAAACTGTTTCATTTACTTTTAGTACTAGTTGTTAACAATTTATTGTGAAGGCCACTGTGATAGGTTTGGCTCTTATATCGGTGAATATGCATTTCTGTATTCTCTTCACACAATCTAGAAACACCTGTATTAGAAATAGCACCAAACAACGAAATTTCATACACCAGACTTTGAAGTCAAGGCAGCCACAGCCTGGATATATCATTTTAAAAAGATAAGGCCGCTTTATTTGTAAGTCCTTTATTTATAGGCACGACCAATTTTGAAGCATTTTAGCTGAATCATCAGGTGCAATAAAATCATGTTCCGATTGAGAATAGAGAATGGGATAACCCAGTGATCGTAGTCAGTATTTTTCGCTGAGTAGCGGACGTCGAACACAAAATAACATAGAACCTATACCGTGAGTAACTGTATCTGGTGAGCTAGCGTGGTTCTCATATACACAAATCATGATCGAAGCACAGATCGTATATGATTATCTATGGAATAACATGAAATTTGAGCAGCTGGCGGTCGCTTATTTGCCTAAACAGCCCAATCGGAAGAAAGCAACGTATTGCGAAGCCGGTTGGCAAGAGGCTGAACTTACTCCTAGCAAGCGCGTGCAAGCCGCTCAAATTTCAGATCATCCCGCAAATGATCGTATGCGCTCTCATCACTGTTTCGTTGTATGGTAACCAACCTAGCTCACTAGGTAACTGTCACTCAAGGTATCAGTGGAGCGAGCTACACTGGAACACCAAAGAAACTGGTATAGACATGCGTATTCAAATATAGAGATATTTAAACAGGCAGAATACCGCGCTGCGGTCGGCAACGCCTACGTAGGACAACAAGTGTCCGGTGCAGTTGTTAGGCCGGTTGCTGCTGCTACAATGGCAGTTTATCCAGATGTAAGTGAGTTTGAACGTGGTGTTACAGTCGGTGCACGATCGATGGGACACAGGATCTCCGAAGTAGTGATGAAGTGGAGATTTTCCCGTACTACCATTTCACGAGTGCACCGTGAATATCAGGAATCCGGTAAAACATCGAATCTCCGACATCGCTGCAGCCAGAAAAAGATCCTGCAAGAACGGGACCAACGACGACTGAAGAGAACTCTTCAACGTGCCAGTAGTGCAACCCTTCCGCAAATTGCTGCTGATTTCAATGCTGGGCCATCAGGAAGTGTCAGCATGCGAACCATTCAACGAAACATCATCGATATGGGCTTACGAAACGAAAGACCCACTCGTGTACCCTTGATGAATGCACGACACAAAGCTTTACGTCTCGTCTGGGCCCGCCAACACCGAAATTGGACTGTTGATGACTGGAAACGTGTTCCTTGGTCGGATGAGTCTCGTTTAAAACTGTATAGAGCGGGTGGACGTGTACGGGTTTGGAGACAATCTCATGTTTCCATGGACCTTGAAAGTCAGCAGGGGCTGTTCGGGGTGGTGGAGGCTCTGTAATGGAGTGGGGCGTGTGCAGCTGGAGTCATATGGGAGCCATAATACGTCTAGATACGACTCTGACAGGTGACACGTACGAAAGCATACTGTTCGATCACCTGCATCCATTCATGTCCATTGTGCATTTCGACGGACTTGGGCCGTTCCAGAAGGACAATGCGACGCCCCACAGGTCCCGAATTGCTACAGATTGGTTCCAAGAAAACTCTTCTGAGTTTAAACACTTCCGCTAGCCACCGAAGTCCCCAGACATGTTGTTGAGCATATCTGGGATGCCTTGCAACGTGCTGATAGGAAGAGATCTCCACCCCCTCGTACTCTTGCGGATTTACGGACAGCCCTGCCGGATTCATGATGTCAATTGCTTCCAGATATTATTCGAGTCCACGCTACGTCATGTTGCGGCATTTCCGCGTGCTCGCACTATATTAGTCAGTGAAGCTTTAGTGTATGTTATCTAATGTTTGACGGCCGCTACTTAGGCCGGTATTACACTATCAAATTTCTTTGTCAAAGATTTGACCAAAGATGTGATCAAATATTCGTCAAATATATTTGACAAAAATCTTTGACGTGGCGCTAAAAAGGGGCATTACACTGTCGTCATATTTTACGTCAAAGTTCAAGATAGCTGACAACAAAAACTTGTTATTAACCGGAGCAGTTGCATGTACCACAACAGCACTGAGTGGACATGCGAAAGAGAAGCGGGCAAAAAAAAGAGGAAACGTACCTGGGTGAACCCGTGGGCTTTACGACGACACGATAAAAGCTTTCAACAAGACATGTTACGTGAACTTATAGTGGAGGACGTCAAGTCGTACATCAATTACTTAAGAATGGGTTAGCATACATTTCTACATGTGCGTAGTGAAGTGTATCCTCATATCACAAAGCACAATACTCACTCAAGAACTTCTAGATCTGCAGAAGACAGGCTCACTGTAACACTCCAACTCCTTGCTACAGGAGAGAGTTGGGTTAGGTTAGGTTAGGTTAGGTCAGGTCAGGTCTCCAATCTTCTTAATCTATTTTGGTATTGAGGTTGTCACACGTTGTAAAGCACCGCATCAGCTTCATACCTCTACTAATTTTATAGTTGTCGGTGCACACCAATTGTATTTACCGGCAATGTTTATAAAAGCACTACAGATGACAGACGCCGCAGCGATGCTAGCGCTCCACGTGGTAACATGTCACATTGCAGTGGCAAGAAGACAAGCGACATCTTTGATCAAATCTACAGCGAGGCCATAGATTTGATCAAATATTTGACGACATTTGACAAAGTGCCCTATTACACCATTAAATTTCTTTGAGAAAGATATTTGACAAAGATATTGGACAAAGAAATTTGATGGTATAATACCGGCCTTAGCGAAAAATTCCGAATTTGAACACTGTGTCATCCCATTGTCTTTTCTCGATCGGAACATTACTTGATTTTATTGCACCTGAAATTCGGCTAAAATCCAGCGATATCGGTCGTGCCCATATGTGAAGCACTTACAGCTAAAGCGGTCTTATCTCTTCAAAACGAGCCAGCCACCGTGGCCGAGCGGTTCTAGGCGCTTCAACCTGCAGCCGCGCGACTGCTACGGTCGCAAGTTCGAATCTTGCCTCGGATCTATGTGATGCCCTTAGGTTAGTTAGGATTAAGTAGTTCTAAGTCTAGGGGACTGATGACCTCAGATGTTAAGTTCAAAATGTTTGCCAGCCGAAGTGGCCGTGCGGTTAAAGTTGCTGCAGTCTGGAACCGCAAGACCGCTACGGTCGCAGGTTCGAATCCTGCCTCGGGCATGGGTGTTTGTGATGTCCTTAGGTTAGTTATGTTTAACTAGTTCTAAGTTCTAGGGGACTAATGACCTCAGCAGTTGAGTCCCATAGTGCTCAGAGCCATTTTTCGAAATGTTTCAAATGGCTTTGAGCACTATGGGACTTAACATCTGAGGTCATCAGTCGCCTAGACTTAGAACTACTTAAACCTAACTAACCTTAGGACATCACACACATCCATGCCCGAAGCAGGATTCGAACCTGCAACCGTCGCAGCAGCGCCTAGAACCACTCCACCACAGCGGCCGGCAGATGTTAACTCCCATAGTGATTAGAGACTTTTTTTTTTTTTTTTTTTGCAAATTATAAAACGGCTCGTACATACACTGGGCCGGCGATTACAGATAGTGAGCATCACCGATAATTTTGGTAACACAACGTACGTCTCGCAGCTACAGTGGCTCTGACCCAGGGAGACATCTTGCTGAACTGAGTTTTCATGCCAGAATTCAACCACCATGGAAGCTGGTGAACGACGCCATTCCAGTCTCCCGGAAACCCTTGACCAAATTTTGTCAATGCGTGAGAGATCTGGAAAAAGTGCTCGCTAGAGCAGTCCTCGAGCACATAGCGTATCGGGATAGATCACGACAGCACAAGCAACAAGTGGCCTTACATTGTTGTTGCTCTTGTTGGGGTCATCAGTCCGAGGCCTGCTTTTGAGCTGCTTTCTACGCTAGTCTATCCTGTGACAGACTCTTCAGCTCTGAATAACTACTGCAACCTACATCCATTTGACGATACGTGTGTCTTCACACCTACAATTTTTATACCCCACCCCCACTCCCCACCATTAGCAAACTGACTATTTCTTGATCCCTCAGGATGTGTGTCCTATCAAATAATCCATTTTTTTACTCAAGGTATCACACAAATTTCTTTTTTTTCCAATTCCCTCCCCATTAGTTACTCGATTAACCCTCTCATCGTCAGTATTCTTCTGTGAGACGACATTTTAACAGCTTCAATTGTGTTCTTGTCTGAACAGCTTTACTTTCGGTAAAGAGTTCCTAACACTTAAATTTATATTCGATGTAGCAACTTCGTTTTTCTCAGAGTGATTTTTTGCTATGCCATGTCTCCATTTTATATCCTCTCTATTTCGGCCATCATCAGTTATTTTACCGCCCAAATAGCGGAACTCATCTACCACTTCAGGCATCTCATTTCCTAATCTAATTCCTTTAATATCGCTTGATGTAATTCTACTGCAGTTCATTATTCTTCTTTTCTTCTGTTGATGTTCATCTTATTTCCTCTTCCTAAGAAACTGTTCAATCCGATCAACAGTTCCTTCAAACCCTTTCCGTCTCTAGCAGAATTACAATGTCATCGGTTGACCTCAAAGCCAATAATCTTCAATTCTCTCTCTAAATTTCTTCTTCGCTTCCCTTTCTGCTTGATCAGTATACAGACTGAAAACACTGCGGGTAGGCTACAAAACTGTCTCACTCCCTTCCCAATTGGTGCCTTGTTTCATGTCCTTCGACCCTTATAGCTGC
Source organism: Schistocerca americana (assembly GCF_021461395.2). Classification (NCBI taxonomy): domain Eukaryota; kingdom Metazoa; phylum Arthropoda; class Insecta; order Orthoptera; family Acrididae; genus Schistocerca; species Schistocerca americana. Next base: position 658,538,867 of record NC_060123.1, on the reverse strand, counting down.
AAACTGGTTTTTATACAGATTATGAATAAACTTTCGGTGCCTGTATTTTATCCCTGATACCTACAAAATTTCAAAGAGTGTAGTTCAGTCAACAGAACTACAGATCTTATACTGAGATGACAAAAGCCATGGGATAGTGCAGCAGCTCGACGTGCCATGGACTCAACAATTCGTTGGAAGTTCCCTGCAGGAAAACAAGGAACCTTGCTGACTCTGTAGCTGTTTATAGCTGAAAAGTGTTGCCGGTACAGGGTTTTGAGCACCTCTCAATTATGTCCCTTAAATACTTGGTAGAATTTATAAATGGCGATGTGGGTGGACAAGCCATTCACTAGAACTGCCCAAACTCTTCTTTGAAACAATAGCATTGTCATCCATAAAAGTTCCTTCGTTGTTTGAGAACGTGAAGTCTGAATGGCTACAAATGGTCTCCACTTAGCCGAACATAACCATTTCCAGACAACGATGAGTTCAGTTGGCCCAGAAGACCCAGCGCATTCCATGTAAACACAGCTCACAGCATTACGGAGCCATCACCAGCTTGCCCAGTGCCTTGTTGACAACTCGGGTCCATGGCTCTGTAGAGCCTGTGCCACACTCGAACCCTACCATCAACTCCTACCAACTGAAACCGGGACTCACCTGGCCAGACCAAGCTTTTCCAGTCACCTAGGGTCCAACCGATGTGGTCAGGAGCCCAGGAGAAGCACTGAAGGCGACGTCGTGATGTTAGCGAAGGCACTCGCGTCAGCCGTCTGCTGTCATGTCCCATTAAGGCGAAACTTCGTCGCACTGTCTTAACGGATACGTTCGCCGTACGGCCCACATTGATTTCTGTGGTTATTTCACACAGAGTTACTTGTCTGTTAGCACCGACAACACTATGCAAATGCGGCTGCTCTCGGTCGTTAACACAAGCCGTCAGAAACTGCGTTGTACGTGATGAGAGGTAATACCTTAAATTTGTTGTTCTCGACACTCTCCTAACACTGTGGATCTTCGAATATTAAATTCCCTAACGATTTCCAAAATGGAATGTCCATGCGTCTAGCTCCAACTAGCATTGCGTGTTCAAGGGGCTCCGGAAATGTTCAAAATCACGAAATGTTCAATTTTTGCATTTTAAAAATCTACAGACTTTCCCCTTTCAATTGATGTATAATTTATTCAGTTCAGAAAACTACAACTATTTTTAAAACATTTTTGAAATATGTTCTCCATAGGAGTGATCTACTGTGGCGCTGTTAAACTGCTGTAAGATGTTGTACTCGTGAATCTACATGCTCATCAAGTACATTTTAGTGATGTGAAAGAAGAATCGATATTATAATACTCGCTCGATTGTCGTGAGTTTCATGTTTATTTACTCTTTTGCAATCCTGAAAATATTCGTAGTGAATTCCGTTCATTGATATCTCTGTTTTATTGAAGGATAGCCATGGGTAAAAGTAACGTGACTATAAATCCTCTGAAGGCATTTGAGAAAAGGAGAAATGTTGGAAAGCCAAGGGTAGGTGTTATTGCAATACAAAATAAAGACGATAAGCAAGTGTGTGAACCTAACCTTGCTGGTAAACCTGCTCATTGCAATGAAAGTGAGAAAGAAAGTATTTCGCAGAGGATGATTGGTTCAATTAATGAAAGGTATGAAAGGTTTTATGGGCGAAACGGATGTGAATTAAATACTTGATACGGCAGCTCTCAACAGAGTTTTTGCAAACTGTGTAAGGTATATTCAGTGTAGTGAAATGGGTCTGGAACTCTCTATAAAAAATCACGTAGAACTTGCCAGTGAAATGGAACTGAAGGGTGGTAAGTGTATGAACATGAACACCTTTTAGAACAGTGTTGCAGTAACTCCAAATGAAGAAAATGGTAGCAAGATCTATGAACACAACATTAATTGGTAAGGGTACTACAGCAGGTGCACTTTTCTGTGGCATGATGAATCTTTCAAATCCCCCAACCTAGTCTACCAACTACAGTAGATTTATAGGGTCTAAAGTAGAAGATGTCTGTATAAAATCTATGAAGAAAGCTGTGAAAGAGGCAGTAACAAAAAACAGTGGTAATAGAGACTTGATTGCAGCATTCAGTTGCACCTGGAATAAACGGGGACACACATCTCTTCGCGGTGTAGTGTGCCACCAGCGTGTATACAAGGAAAGTTTTAGATGTAGCAGAAACATCTAAATATTATAGGTGTCGACAAAAAAAAAAAAAAAGGTTCACATGAAAATAATTGCATGGCTAACTATAGTGTCAATAGTGGAGGAATGGAAGTAGCTGGTGTTGCTAGTATATTAAACGTTCTGCTGCGTGTGATAAAGTGCGATATCTGAATTACCTTGGTGACGGTGATTCTAATAGTTTCAAACATATTCAAGAACTGAAGCTCTATGGTGACGATGTTCTAGTGCAGAAATTTGAGTGTATTGCTCAGTAACGAATGGGCTCAAGACTTCGGCAACAGAAAGCTTCCTACAAAAACAAAAACTCAGTGATGGTAAAGGGTTGGATGGGAAGGGAAAGTGTAATTGACAAAATCCAGAACTATTATGGAATGGCTATTAGGCAAAACACACACGGTGAAATGAAGAAGGCTGTTCAGGCTGTTGTTTCCATACTTTTTCAGCTGATGTAAGTCCCCATTATTACTTGTGTCCCAAAGGAGAAAACATTTTGTATAAGTAAAACTGGGGATTGCTAACTGGTGAAGTGTACACTCACAAATATAGTCTGCCTGATGTGGTGATGGAGGTGATAAAAAGCTATTTTCAGAGTCTTAGCAGCACTTGAACTGCTGAAAAAGTGTGTTCATGGAAAAATTCAAAACCCCAATGAAAGTGTAAATAGTGTTACATGGTCAAGAATCCCGAAGACTGTGTTTGTTGGAATAGAACCACTTCATTTTGGTGTGTATGATGCTGTTGCTACTTTCAAAGATCTCAACGTTGTAACGTACAAAGCACTTCGAAATATGGGGATGAAGATAGGTTTTAACATGGTACAAACGATGCTTGCTGTAGACAAGGAATGTCTTCGGGCTGCTAACAGGGCTGTAAATAGCCTAGAAATACAAGCCAGAGAAAACAATAGGAGGACAAAGAAGAAGCTGGAGGAGGAGTTTGCAAAAAAATGGTTCAAATGGCTCTGAGCACTATGGGACTTAACTTCTAAGGTCATCAGTCTCCTAGAACTTAGAACTACTTAAACCTAACTAACCTAAGGACATCACACATATCCATGCCCCAGGCAGGATTCGAACCTGCAACCGTAACGGTCGCACGGTTCCAGACTGTAGCGCCTAGAACCGCTAGGCCACTCCGGCCGGCAGGAGTTTGCAGAAAATGAAGATAATCAGTCCTACGGACCCGGAATGCACTAAAAAGGTAATCCAAACTTTGTCGCTCGACTCCCCAAAGTTTTATCGTTTCATACAAATTACATGTTTTTTCAGGATTTACCACACCAATTTTCTTCACATTTTGAGGAAATGTTACACAGTCCCTTTAGCGTAAGTTAACACAGCCTTTTTCCAAAAACCTGTATATTGTTTTTATAAACAAAAACTGGCACAAAAAAGTAGTGAATTTTCATTGCAATAGAAAAAAAATAAGCTCTAAGAAATAAATTAATTTTTTTTTAAAATCCCTATGTTAACTTGTAGCCAATACTCCAGTAAATAACCTTCAAAAATTTCAACTTCCTAGCTCAAAGACTTTATGAGAAAATATGCAATTTATAAGCGCTATTTTAACACTGGAAAGATAGGGCTTTCCGGAACCCCTCGAAGTCTGTTAATTCCCGTCATGCCGGCATATTCGCTTCGGAAACCTTTTCACCTAAATCAGCTGAGTACAACTGACAGTTCCACCAATGTACTGCTCTTTTGTACCTTGTGTACGCGATACTACCACCATCTGTACAAGTGCAAATCTGTATCACATGACTTTTGTCACTTCAGTGTATGTTTCTACCTCCACACCTTCTGAGATAAGTCGTAGTGTCAGTACTGCATCGTGTGCTCCTGCATTTCTCCAGAGCCCAAACTGATCTTCCCTTACACTGTCTTGTTGAAAGATGTGGCACAGAGGCCTCGAAGTCGGGACACAGCTGTGAGCCTTAACGTATTATTAATGTAACGGATGCCGTCTAAATTATGCGAACCAGAGGTGATCGGGTCATGTACCATTGGGCACCCCACATCATCACACGTGGTGCCCAGCTCGTATGATTATGCAATCTGGCAACGTTTTTTCCTAAGTTGTCCACCCACTTAGACGTCCGTTGACATACTGTACACTGAACCGCGTGTGGCGTGTTCCCATTCCTGTGTCCAATGTTGTTACATACACCACCACGCCGCGGTGTCGGGGAAAGCCGTTAACAACAGTCGCCGGACTAACAGTTCATGGAGCTCCAAACGTCGTCGCACTGCCCGTGTGTACAATATTCTCTCTGCAAACAAGCCCGTTTCCTGTGCGAATCTACGTAACGTGGCTGTGTGATTCTGCACGGTCTAGAGAACATTACGTCGGTTTTATCGGGCCCTAGTCTTGTATGATCCCTCGTGGCACTGGGTATGGTCCTGCTGAACACGTCGATCCCGTATTCGCATGCAGGTCAGACCCAACGGAAGTAGGAGTACCGCGATATGATAAACCACTTTTCTCCACGGACCATCAACCCGCCACTGCGGAATTCCGAAACGTGCTGACAGGCGTCTCTCTTTTTAACACGAGTCATAACACAATCTTGTCGCACATAACTAACATGCAAATAGGATTTGTGAATGAGTAACCTGCTGCATTATCTATCCTTGTGTACAGAAGTAAATGGCATTACTTCTACATACTTTTTGCGGAAGTGTTGAAATGATAATCATATCCAGGCATGCTCAGTATACTACACTACACTGCCTGAGAAAAAAATTAAGCATCCATTAGCCATGACCATATGTCATGACAAGATGTATCTACACCATCGGTAGGTATGCAAATGAGTGGGATTTGTAAGGTACTCCTTATTTGCATATAAAAGCGCATTTTACTTATTTCCAGTTTTGCTATTTCACACACTTGAAGTGAAAGTATCATCGCTGCAGTACGTACGGAGTAAGGAGCGAGAGGTAAGTTCCAACGCTGGCTAGCAGAGGCAGTTCGTCATCTGGCGCTTTCAGAGGCAATGACATGAGGTGCTGAGGCAGAAATCGCTCGTGACATCAGCAAAGAGATGCATGGAGAAAGTACATTTATTCTGGCGCGATCAAGTAGTTGTTGTTAATATATATTTTTGTAAAAAATGTTGTCTTTTGCCACTCAGACATTAGGAGGAGTCTACGGGTCATAAATATTATCTTTCTGTAATTTTACAATGCCAGGAAGCGTTGACATTAATAAATAAATGAACAGCTTTGGCGTAATCGAAGATGTACTATCTTATACGAGCTATATCGATTGTACGCTCGAGCTACAGATTGTGCGCCATAGTCGGAAGTCGTCGATTGGGTGCCTTTCGATCAAGTCATGCGGTAGACCATGCTCTCATACCGTTAATAGTCAGCTTTAATCAGTGTGAAAAAGTTAATTTTACGGTGTTTCTTAAATAAATCGCACCATAATAGCATCCCGCCTAAAAATTTTTTGCACAAAAACCTTCTTCCCACTTCATTAAATAAAAGGTAGGCAGTAGTACTGCACTTCCAGAATCCGATGGTGCTGCTACAACTCTGCAAGGGGATATAAAACTAATTCGGCATCTCCTACGCGGCGGCTCACTAAGTCAGTTCAAGAAAGGACTGGCTTAATTATCGCAAAACTCCAGTGGGAAAGAGAGGCCAGTTATAGAGCACTCTCTTATACCACCAACTACGGAGATACCTGCTAAACTGAGACGTTTATGGTGGTTTAGTACGAGCGGGGGCCTCTTACGATCTGAAATTTTCTTAAAAGACATCATAGTCGCCGTTGACTGTTTAAAATATTTATTGTTACTATTGCAATTTCGGCCTTATGGCATTTTCAAGTAACACTGCAAAGTCACATTCTGTCAGAATATAAAACTATCTGACTTAGTGTTACTTGGAAATGGCCATAAAGCCGAAATTTCAATAATAACAATAAATATTTTAAACAGTCAACGGCGACTATGATGTCTTTAAATAAATATTATATGACTGTGAACCCCAACCATGAGAAGTTAATTAAATTTTCTGTTGGAAATCGAATGGCTACCAGAATGCATTAGTATTGTTCCTTTCTAGTGATGTTACCAAGCCAGGTAGAGTATATGAGGGACATGAACAGTATCAGATATAAAGTGATTACTGTGAAGGTTGCAGAGATGGCCTGTACTTGCATGAGACAACGCAATCATCACCTGACAGATGCTGTAAAGGGCCTCATTGTGGATTATCTTTTGGCTGGCTGGTCGCATCGTGCACTATCCAGATCTGTGGGGTATTCGGATGTGACAATGGACAAATGCTGGACTGCATGCGAACGTGATAGTAGGCTTACTCATCATCAAGGTTCCGATGAACTATGTGTGACCACCATAAAGAGGGATCACCGTACTGCTCAACAAGCACATCGTAACCCCTCTACATCAGCGCCTGCCAATCGGCGACAACTAATGGACTGCCTCAACATTCTGGTCGATGCTACACCATTGGTCGAAGAATAGCTGCAGCCCGACTATGTAATTATTGTCCCATACACAGGCTACCGTCAGTACCAGGGCTCAAACGGCTGCGTTTGGAGTGGTGCCGTGACAAGGAAGAATGGACAGCTGATGCACGGCACTGCATTGTGTTTCATGGTTCTGCATCAACCCAGATGACCATATCCATCGAGTACGGCGGCGACCTGGAGAGGGGTTCCATTTTTCTAATGCTTTGGAGACGCACAGCTGTGTTCCTCATGGTTGCCGATACGACTTCAATTCATGGCTGGTAGTGACCGAGGGAAGTCATTCGGCACAAGGTACGTCACGAAGAATCTACGTCCTCTTGTGTAAGCTCTTATGCACCAGGATCGTGGTGCCATTTATCAACACAACGATGTTCGTCGCCATACGGTACGTGTCTCTACGAACATCTGAGTGATGTTGAGGCACTGTTGTGTCCAAAAGATCCTCATATATGTCCCTGATAGACCGCGTGCGGGACCGGCTCAGACGTCAACTTTGTCCCAGCGCCAGTGTTCAAAGTGTCAAGGTCCAATTACAACAGCTGACAGCCAACTTGCTCCAGGAGAGGATTCAACGGCATTATGAAGCCCTTCCCATTCGAATTAGTGCAGTCATCTAGACAAGAGGTGGTGCAACCTCATATTGATAATTAGGTTCATACTGCCTTCCTCTTCATAAATTTAACTCGATACTGTAACCACTGAAATAACTTCATTTCCCTCTGACACTGTGAAGTTTAATTTCGTTTCCTCCTTCCCTTACGGGTTCTTCACTTTTTTGGAAGGCTGTGTAATTTGGCATTTGTTGAATGTCATCATCATGGTGTCGTAATTTAATGGTCAGTAGTATATTATCGTGATGAGTGTACTTTATTATTCTCCAAAAATCTCATCTTCTCTCCAAAATCTTTTCTTCTTTCCAAGTTCTCAGACTATTTGCAAAATTATGATTTTCGATATGTGTTCTGAATGAATTTTTATCCATGAATGTAGACCTTCCCGGCGAATACAGTTGATGAAAAGCTCTCGGATTTCCGGCTGGGTGGCAGTCCTGCGAAACTGCGACATTTCCACGAGTGACACACTCATCATCTTCTGGCGAAGCGTGGAGAGTTCGCGCATGCGGTCCTACTTAATATCTGCGGTGTGCCCCCCTCCACCTGGCTGCGAGAGGCTGGGTACAGGGAGAGTGGGGGACGGGGTGGGAGGTGACGTCGCGGTGGTGGGGGTAGCGGGCGCGCCGTTCGCAACTCTTGCAGAGCATTCCGAACTTGTCTCGCGAGAAGGACGGTGGCAGGAGTGCTCTCCACGAATTGCCGCTATCACTGGATTACATGCCGCACTCAGTTGGTACTTCGTCTTCGGAAAATTCGAATATAAGAACTGTCATCCGATCACCGCCGAAGACGAAAAGAGAGTTTGATTCTGCGAAAGACCTACTTAAACACAACGTACCAGGAATTTACAGCATCACCTGCGAATGCGGTCAACAGTACATTGGACAAACGCAGCGAAGTATTTCTAAATGCTGCCATGAACATATCAGGCATGATCGGCTGTGACAGACGGAGAAATCGGCGTAGCAGAACACAGCATAAGGAAGACCACACATTTGACTTCGAAAAGACCAGGGTGCTCTGCCGAGCTCCGACTATTGGGACAGAGTCCATCGAAATTCGGATTCACGAGGATCTTGCAAATAGAGGCAAAGTACCAAACTAAGTGCGGCATGTAATCTAGAGGTAGCAGCAACTCGTCTAGAACGTGCCCATCGTCGTCTTTCTCGCGAAACAGGGCCGGAATGCTCTGGTAGAGATGCAAACGTCGCGCCCGCTAACCCTACCATCGCGACGTTACCCCCACCCTACACTCCTCGGAAAGCCAGTAAATAATTGTCCCACTATCCAACCATACCTTCTCAAGATGCCAAGAAAAACGATAAATTTATTGAATAAAACAACTTCAGCATGTTCTCAGAAAAACACATTTACATTCACTGCATTTCGTGCTATGTAACTGTTCAAATGGCTCTAAGTTCTATGGGACTAAACATCTGAGGTCATCAGTCCCCTAGATTTAGAACTACTTAAACCTAACTAACCTAAGGACATCACACACATTCATGCCCGAGCCAGGATTCGAACCTTCGACAGTAGCAACCGCGTGGTTCGCGACTGAAGCGCCTAGAACCGCTCGGTCACCGAGGCGGAGGTAGCTGTTCTTCCTGTAAGTCAAATAATGTCCAGTATAATATCAGTTATTCTGGCAACTAAAAGTATTATGCCGGTCAGGAATGGTCACAATGACTCTAACACATTCATATATTGTTTCTCCATCAAGACAACATGTGGAGCATCGCTTGCTCCTTGATTGTTTCCCTCCTCCACTGCCTCCACGTCGGTCAGCCGGGTACTGTGTTCCGCAATACGTGCTGCTACGTGGCATCTCCTGTAATCTTTATTGATGACATGAAACGTATTTTCCACAAAAAGTAATGAAAGCATTTTTCCCCAATTGCCGGCTCTCTTCCATCACTCAGCAAACGTTTTCGATGGATCAGCCTAGTGTTGAAGTATTTCAGCGAATTATAGACCTATATCACTGAGATACCGTAGAAGTAGCTGCTAAAGAACTAGTAGGATTACGGAAACTAGAACCGAGGAAACCATGGATAACCAAGGAAATATAGACCTTATTGAAGAACGAAACAGGCTGAGGAAAAAAGATTTCGATATGTACACAAGAGTAAAAAATGCAATTACAGAAATGTAGATTTGAAAAAGAAAAGTGGAATCACGACAAAGATAAGGAAATTCAACAAGATCTAAGTGAAGGTCAAACTGATAGAGCCTACTCTAAAATTAAATCAATGCAGATAAAACCAAGAACAAAAACGAATATGGTCAAGAATAAAAACGGTGACCTACTTTTCGAATTAGAGGATGTATGCGAAAGATGGAAAGAGTATACTGAGGAACTATATGAAGGAGAAGAGGGGGAAATTCCGGAAGAAGAGAGCACTGTGGATATCGACATGATAGGGCCACCTGTATCTAAAGAGGAATTCAACAGTGGTTCAAATGGCTCTGAGCACTATGGGACTCAACTGCTGAGGTCATTAGTCCCCTAGAACTTAGAACTAGTTAAACCTAACTAACCTAAGGACATCACAAACATCCATGCCCGAGGCAGGATTCGAACCTGCGACCGTAGCGGTCTTGCGGTTCCAGACTGCAGCGCCTTTAACGGCACGGCCACTTCGGCCGGCAATTCAACAGTGCCTTGAATAATCTAAGTAATGGCAAAGCGACAGGCACAGATAACATCCCAGCAGAAATACTGAAGGAAATTGGAGAATCAACAAAAGAGTACTTATATAAACTTATTAAAGAGTACTATGATGATGGAAAAGAACCACCTACAGATTTGCTTAACAGCAAAACAGTAATAATCCCAAAAAAGGAAATGCTCTGGACTGTGAGAACTATAGAACTATCTCCTTACTATCTCACATTTCCCAAATAATATTAAACATAATAAAAAATCGAAAAAAAGAAAATTGAGGCAAACCTAGGAGAAGCCCAATTTGGTTTCAGACCCGGAAAAGGAACTAGAGAGGCAATACTAGCTCTGAGGATGGTAATAGAAAGACGAATTGGAGTTAATAGGAAAACCTATTTGACCTTTATAGATTTACGAAAAGCATTTGACATGGTTAATTGGAAATTGTAATTGCGAACAATGAAGGAAATAAATCTAGATTGTAGGGACAGAAGATTAACCTGGAACCTGTATAAAAGGCAGGAATCAGAGATAGAAGTGAATAATGTGAAGAAGAAAGCAAAAATAAGGAAGGGAGTAAGGCGAGGATCACCCATTTTCACCATATTTCTTCAAGTTATTTATTGAAAAAACCATTGAAAAATTGAAAAGAATAACCAAAGGAATTAAAATTAACGGCGAACGAATACACTGTATCCGTTTTGCAGATGATATAGTAGTAGTACTTGCTGACTCAGTAAAGGAAATGGAGTTTGTGTTGCTAAAATTTGCCAAAATCCTAAGAGAATTTAATCTAAAAATCAATAAGAAGAAAACAAAAACTATGGTAGTAGGGAAGACAAAAAATGGTAAAGTTAATATGAAACTAGAAGATGATGTTCTAGAGCAGGTTGAGAACTTCTGTTATTTGGGGAGCACAGTCACTGACGACAATGAGTGGCGGCAGGAAGGGCATCCGGCCACCCCTTTAAATTACGCTTGCCACATCCGTTGTAACCACGCCGAGCCTGCGACCATTGCGGGACAAAGGAGCAAGTGAAAGAAAGTGAAAGAATCACTGACGACAATATATGTATCACAGGTGTAAAGAGAAGAATAGCCTTGTCAAAGAAAGCTTTCCAAAATAAAAGGAATTTACTAGCAGACAATCATATAAGCCTAGAAAGTAGGAAAAAGTTTGCCAAAACTTTTGTCTGGAGTGTTTTAACGTACGGGTGTGAAGCGTGGACTCTGGGAAAGGCAGAGAAAAAGAGACTGGAAGCAATGGAAATGTGGATATGGAGAAGAATGACGAAAACAAGCTGGGTAGATAGAAAAAGTAATGAACAGGTCTTAAGAGAAGTGAATGAGAACAGAACGCTGCTATATTATATAGGAAGAAGAAAATCACAAATGATAGGGCACATAATGAGACACAACCAGTTCCTAAAGAATGTACATGAAGGAAAAGTATTAGGAAAAAAACCAAGAGGCAGGCCAAGAGCAACGTATTTTAATAACGTCAAAGAAATATGGGGATAAAATCGTATGAAGAATTGAAGACGATGAAAGTGGAGAGGGGGACGCGGCTAAATCGACAAGGCATATCCTTCAGTGTATGATGATGATCACTACCATTGACCAGCCTCTGTAGCCGAAGTCTCTAGCGCACGCCTATGCAGTGACACTCGACTCGGAAGTAAGCTTGCCAGAAATATAATGGTTCGTAGCAACGATGGATAATCACCGAGTGAAACCGAAGTGACATCTGGTGTTCCAATTAAGCATTATAGACTCTCTGTTGTTCTCTTCTATATAAACGATTTAAAAGAAATTTGAGCATAAATCTCAGATTTTTTGCAACTGGTGTAGGTCGTTGGAAGATCCCAATGTATTGCAAAATAATTTAGACAAGATATCTGAATGAAGAAAAAAGTGGCAGCAGATGTAAACAATAAAAAGTGTGAAGGTCCTCCTCATTAGTTCTAAAAAATTCCTTTAAATTTCGGTCACACGATAAATCACGCGAAAAAGTGCGTCTGTATATTTGGCCAGTAGTCCCTATCTGATGAATTCGGCAGCGTGGTAGAAGCCTTTTTACTTGACGACAGTTTGCCGACTTATGCGTCGATGAGGTTGAAATGATGATGAGGACAGCGCATACACACGCCCAGGCCCGAGCGGAGAAAATCCCCGACACGGCCAGTAATCCATGTGAGAGCCCTGTGGTGAGGAATAAGCAACATTAATTACAAGACCACGTGCTGCTGACCAACACACAAATTTAAAGATCGTAGATTCAAAAAGTGTCGGCTCGAGAACGTGTTTCGACCCAAGCGATTTACCATTTGGCGCCTCCCCCTTCCCTCGTATGCTATAATCCGTGGAGTTTGAACTAATATTTCTGATAAACCCTGTACTCAAGTTTTGCACTTTCAGCTTGCCGCCCCAAGCGGCCACTTGTGCTGCTTCAGCCTTAAACCGGCCCTGACTAAATACCCAAGGATTATTATTAGTTAAATTACAATTGAATTGGAACCATCGCATATAAACTGTGAGGAAGGCGAACCAATGACTGCGTTTTGTTGTTAGAACACCTAGAAGTTGCAACAATCCTTTTGGAGTATTGCTGCGCAATATGGGATCTTTACGAGGTAGGATTGACAAGGGCTGCTCGTTTGCACTATTGCGAAACAGGAGAGAAAGTATAAGGAATACAATAAGTGAGTGGGGACATCAACCATTAAAACAAAGGTGGCCGGCTGATGTGACCGAGCGGTTCTAGGCCCTTTAGTCCGGTCGAAGGTTCGAATCCTGCCTCGGGCTTGGATATGTGTGATGTCCTTAGTTAGGTTTACGTAGTTCTAAGTTCTAGGGGACTGATGACCTCCGCTGGTAAGTCCCATAGTGCTCAGATCCATTTGAACCAAAACAAAGGTGTTTCTCGTTGTGGCGAGATCTTTTGACGGAATTTCAGTCGCCAGCTGCCTCCTGAGAATGCTAAAATATTTGGTTGAATCTCACCTACATAGGGGGAAAAGACAATCGTAATAAAATAAAACAGGACACCAAGGAAAGATTTAGGTTTCCATTTTTCCAACGTGCTACTAGAGAGTGGAATGCTTGAAAAATAGTCTGAACGTCGTTGTATGAACACTTTGCTATTCAAGTGTGAACTGCAGAGCAGTTGGGTAAATTTGGATGCAGAGTTCACAATAGACTAACAAAATCTGTGATTAACACCTGACGAAGTCGACTAGGGCAGTTGTGGAAATGTCGTGTAAACAGACAGTAACAAGGATGTTGGAAGCACAACTACTTGTAAACAGTGCAGACAATTGCTGTAACTACTGTTGCACGACACCTGTTACGTTTAACGTGCCTCGGGAGCTTTAACTTGGGGACCTCAATCATTTAAAAACAGTGAACTGATTTTTATAACTAATTTCTTATGCGTATCCACCTTCTCCCATTCAGCAAATGTTATGAAACGTAGCACAGTTACAACAATTTGCATGTAGGTGTTTGTTGTTGGCGCGTGAATTTCCGGTCGAATATGAGAGTTTCGATCGTGACTGCAGTAGGCACGCCCCTTCCGTACCTGTTTATAATGTTCTCGCGCACCGGTCACACCCATTGCGTACCAGTTCGGATGTTACTGCTCCAGGATAGTCATTCGTTGACAGGGTGTGGATTCCCCGAGTGGGTGGTCCAGCGATGTCCAGAGTAACTGGTCGGCGACAATTCGCTTAACTGCAGCCCTTGTTTTATGCAACTGTGTGAGTGCCTGCTACGTTTATTAGGGACACCTTGTAATTACCGAAGGCGTTCATTTCTCAGCAGTAAGTGTTTCCTGCTTGGCCAGACTCCACACCTGCTGGAAGGCGCCACGAGTAGTCGGTGTCACGACGCCTGACGCCCACTGATCCCCTCCCACGTGAGTCCACTGCAAGTGGATTTATGCCGCAGCAACCCACACCCCGTTATTACCACTTCAAATGTCCGTGTCTCACTACTTGATTCCTTCCATTAGCTGCCTTCAGGTTTTTGTTATACGTTATAAACAGTGGTAAGAGTTACATAAACGTCATTTCACGGTGGTGTACAAAGTTAAAATTCTGATACCGTACCGTCCCTAGAAGAGGCAACCAATATGTCGCTTCCTCCTACGTATATCGTTCAAGAAGGCCTTGAAGATAGAAATACACTGAGGAGACAAAAGACATGTGACAACGATGTGCACATATGCAGATAGCTGTAGTATTGCGTACCCAAGGCACAAAGGGCAGTGTATTGGCGGAGTTGTCATTTATACTCAAGTATTTCATGTGAAAAGTTTCCTACGTGATTACGCCCGCACGGCGGGAATTCAGCCTTTGAACGCGGAATGGTAGTTGGAGCTAGACGCATGGGACATTCCATTACAGAAATCATTAGGAATTCTATATTCTGAGATCCACAGTGTCAGTTTCACCACACAAATCTTCAGCCTTTTAAAGCAAATGAAGCACTGTACTTCATTGCTACGTCACATCGTAAAAATATTTCCAGACTAGGGTTGATGCCATTCTACAATTCTACTGATGTTTCGCGATGACAGCGAGAGACCACCGTATAGAGCAGATGGTGGCATGTCTTGTGCACTGCAGGTACATTCGTACCTGAAGCAACTACACATGGTGACAGGAACATTATTGTCTCAGGAATTCTGTACCAGTTCTTATGCCATGTGTTTGTTGCTCGTTTTGTTGGCAGTGTGATTAAAAATAGCACTGATCGCTTTTCCCACTTTGTATCATAACGTAACACTTCAAATCATACACATTTTACGAATAAAAGTTTAGTCTATTTTTAAAAAGGTTTGGTTAGAAACGAAACATTTAGCACTGCTACTGTGGCTAATTGATATTTCGTTTTTTTACTCGGTAAAAAATAAGAAAGAACCACATGCTAAAATCGAAACCAAGCCAATACCGAAAAATACCGGCTATTCAGAAAAAAAATACCGACATCGGTTTTCACAGGTCGGTTTTTCCCATCTCTATTTTCTGCTGGAGAGCAGCATCATCAGGAAACAATCTGAGAGTGCTTCGATCTTATCTGATAAATCGTTAGTGTATTTTAAGAACATTGGAGATTTTATGGTTTACGCTTCCCGAGGGTATACTTGTGCTTACTTCCGCTTTTGTTGGACATTCTTCGTCCTGTTTAAAATACTGCAATCTATTAGTAAAAAATTCTGTACTGCACTGCATGTGTTTTTCTATTATTATTATTCACGCGTGAGCGCGTGCATCTGTCAAAACACAGATACGGTAGCACGGAACTCATGCAAGAATCGATTTTTCAACGCAGGATTTAATATTAAGTAACTTCATGAGAACTCACTTGGGGTACAAGCAGCGATTACAGACCATTTTAAACTGTAGCTGTTATTTCAGTTGAAAGCGTACTACTGTTTTCACCATCAGAATATTACTCCGAATGACGGGTACGTTGCAGTATTTGACAAACATTTGAGGACATATGCACAACACGCTGTTACTTACCTTTCGTGTTGCTGGTCTTCACGACAGTCCATTTGAAGTCCCAGAGTCAACTCGATTTTTGTATACTCGAAGTGTAACTGGTGATATGTGATTTTCTTATTAATTAGTTTCTTCATTTTCAACCAGGTACATTGATTTATTTTCTTTTAACCATAAAATGTTACTTTTAACCGAAGGACAAAACTTTACAACTGACGCAGGTTAACTCCCGACTCGAACTGTATAGGAAACACCAACTCGCCAGAGATGTAATTTACACAGATGTTTAATCAATTCAGAGATTCATATCGAGTATTTGTAAGAATTAATCTTTACAAGGAATTGATTTATATTAGTAATTTAAGTCTTTGTGTATAACGGAGACTGCACAAATTTAAAATTCAAATGGCTCTATGCGACTTAACTTCTCAGGTCATCAGTCGCCTAGAACTTAGAACTAATTAAACCTAACTAACCTAAGGACATCACACATCCATGCCCGAGGCAGGATTCGAACCTGCGACCGTAGCGGTCGCTCGGTTCCAGACTGCAGCGCCGAGAACCGCACGGCCACTCCGGCCGGCTGCACAAATTTCTTCAAAATTTTGTTGTGACATAGTTTCAAAGATATAATTCTGAAATATTCACAGTTTTCTTCTAATTACTAACATTTCTATACGCATGTGCGCAGAGACTTATATGGAGGAAATGGTGCCGGTACAATCACTTCAATTAAATATTCCTTCCTTGAATTAGCACACATTATGGCGATATTGCTTTGTTTCTTGTGGGTAGTGACATAGCCCACAAATATCCCAAAAGAGATAACAACTCCTAAAATATAATGCGAAGCAAATTTTTTGTGACATTTTCAATTGTGAATGGCGAAAAGTACAGTAAAATTGTCTTTCTAAATACCAGTAATATTTACAATTAAACGTTAAACATGTTCATAGAAAATCGTACCATAACTGCACAAATCAGCCTAGAAAATTCGAGCACCTTATACCTTTCAGTTCCTGAGAAAAATGTACCCATCTTTCGGGCACAAATAGTGGATGGTATGTTTGTTGGTAGAACGCATGTGGCAGAACACAGCCCAGACAGAATTTCTCATAGCATCGGCGCTAGCGTTGTTTTCCCTCATTTCTTTTCCACAATGAAACTGAAAGAGGTCAATTTCTTAATGAGATAGACGACCTTCTTTAGCTAATAGTTTACTATCTTCTGGTTTCTTATCTTTGTCTGCAGCAAATAACGCACTCCAGTTCCAACGCATTTCTATACACATCCCACATTTCCTAATTTTGTCACAAACTGTACACTCAGTTGCAGATCTAAAAGCCGCCATCGCCTACGTATTGAGTGTGTGTGACACCATATGAAGGGCTTATTTCAATAGCGGTACAAGTCCATTTTTGTTGATATTCAGATACAGAATCCTAAAGTTAAATGAGCGCTCAAAAATCTGCAGTTGAGATGCCAGAAATATTCAAGCAAATGGCTTCTTGCTAGAGATGAACTTTTATTTCTGTTTGTTTGGCTCTATAATTTCAGAAGCATTATAGATAGAAAAGTGGAGGTAATGGACTTGTACCACTATTAAAATAAGCCCTTCATATATGCTGTGTCAGAGCTGGAACATTTTCACGACAGTAGCTGGGTCCCCCCCCCCGCCCCCCCCCCCCCCCGCCCCGCACACACACACAAACACACACAACACACTTGGACCACTGTAATTTTTTTTTACATGTTTTCCTTGATTGGCTTCTTCTGCTTCTTCTTCCTTACAGCAAATTCATGGCAACACTTGGACATTGTCTCGACATCCGTAACTTTGCCTGTGTCCGTACTGACGATAGAAGAGACACGATATAAGCGCTGTGTGTCCTCGCTTCATCCATGAGCCATCTACTGAAACACCAAGCTCATTGGCACTTCATTCTTTTATTCTAGCATTTATGCTACAGCTTAACCCTCTTTTACATTTCGTTAACAGCCACGGTTATGCTCTTCTTTTCCACCTCACTAACAGACTGCAAAATGAATTTGTTCTCCGTATTGAATCTTCTAAGAGGTGGCGGCTTATTCATCCCATAAGAGAATTTACAATTATTGTCGTAAACACCGTACTCTGTTTTAGTAGACACATCAAAATATAAGAAATGTTCACATACGGTTTTGAGTTCACCGACTAAACATATCTTTAGGCAAGTCAACGAAGGCAAGTTAGAGGAAAAAATGTATGTAGTCACAAATCCTTGTATATTTGTAGGAAGGAGTGTCATGAACAACACAAAAAAATCCCGTAAATCCTGACTGATGGGGTCTTAGCGTGGAGGTGGGGCGTGTGTGCTTGCGTGTGTGTGTGTGGGGGGGGGGGGGGCGAGGTGGAGAGGGGTGGTGGTGGGGGGGGGCGTTTAAAGCTCACTTTTATGTTTTTCTTGTATAGCGCGAGAAACACGCCTTCTAGCGAAAACGTGTTTCATTACAAAATTAAACTACATTAAATTTCCTATATAAAAGTGTCTATTAATTTTTTTTTTCTCTGAGGCTAGTAGCTTGCTCACTGCAGCGGATTGGAAAATAGAGTATTGTTGAACCTATTGTTGAGTTATAAAATTAATGAATGTTGTTAAATGATGCGGGTTAACAACAGATATTAAAAGAGTGTACATGTAAGAGCTATATTAAGGCATTAATTGAGGAGTGTACTACGGGGGGGGGGGGGGGGCGGTGTAGAAGTACGAGGGAAGACAGCTCGCCAGATGTGGTCAAACACTACCCTCCTCCAGACGGAAGAAGAAGCAGGCGTCCCCGCGTTACCTACGCCGCCACATCACAAGAAGCAACTACAGGGCGTTTCACAAACTTATACCGACCCTTACATAGCTCGCCTAATGAATCACTGGCGACACAGTGCGCAAATATGGCCGAAGTTGCTTATTTCTTGCAGGCTTCATGGCCTGTTCGGGAGGCGTTAAGTTATATCAGTTATTTTCAGTTTATTGAGTGACTAGTTATTTACAGTTGTCAAGTGAGTTTTCTGTGTAAAATAGCTTCCTATAAATAACGACTGAGAAGCCTTTAATTTGTAAGTGTGATGTTGACAGTGTACTGTGTAGTGTTGGTGGGAAAGAGGGTGGTCTGGTGAACGTGCCATATTAATGCTGTCTGTCGTTGGCAGGATATTGTAAAGCTGTGTAATTGCGTTGTAGTCACTTGGTGTTAATGAACGGCGAGGAAGTTACTGCACTTCACTCAGCATTAGATGTGCTCCTGTTACACTGCAGGAATCTCTTGCATTCAGGAACTGCTGGCACTCGTAGAGTGGCCTGCACTGAGTCGCACCGCTTGTCACACATCCACAGTGTCTCTCAAACAAGGCGGGTGTGAATATATCTGATGGTACGGTGCTGGTCACGTTCAAGTCTTAAGTAGTAATCTGCTGTAATGCATTACTTGACTTGTGTTAAAATATCTGAAGTTCCATAACATCTAGGTGACCCTCTTCCGTTGCAAAGGGAGCCAATTTAAGGGCCACTTCAGATGTTGGGAGAGCTGAGGCTGTGGTGATACATTTTATATCTTTCATGCTGTGACAGGTATTCCAGCTATTGTCTGTGGAGACAGTGAAACCGACATTGTCAAATACATATTAACAGCACGTAACACTTGGCACAGGATCTTCAGCTTGGTAGACAAATGACAGCTCCAACTGTTGAGCTATTTTACACGATATTGCAGTTCACAGCTACAGATAAGTACTAACTTAGCTCAGTGGAGATACTTTGCTTACTCACGTAAGAAAACGGGAGAAGATATGCTGAGAAGCTATAGTCCGCCTGCAAACTGAAACTCGAGCAGTGCTCGTGTTGGGGGCAGTTGCCTTTCGCTGAAGGACGCTACAACTGCCATACTGAATAACTAATTAACTTCCTCTCTAACAGTGTACAGATATACATAGAATCAGTCCATACGCATTTCTTGCGTTAGCGTTATAAATAATTCATTCATATCTGTCTTCCATGCAGTGTTAACGTACTTTTCGAATTTTTTATTGTATATTTCTTCTTGTATTTCTGTACTTGGTTATAAATGTACTTAGTTTCTTACTCGAAATATAGGTTGGGATGCCAATGCAATTAATTATAGGTCATATTTAGATCAATTTTTGGCTGTGGTCGTAAGGGTGTGGTTCAGAGGTTTATAACAATGTATGATTTCTTATCTTGATCTGAGAAGATTACTTTACATTTTTTTCAAATGTTTGTTGGACAGTTGCAATGATTCGATTAGATGGACTGTGATGTATATTTGTCATATTGCTATTTTTGAAGAAGTCTAGTACCTGCTCTACATAATTTTCATGTTTCAGAATAACGACAATATTTCACTTACCTGCTTTCACTGTTATGGCGTTATGTGTCCTCTGATTATTATTTATATTTTTAATACTTACTGTTTGTAGTTCCACTGATCTTCTGTTTTGAGTGCCAACCTCCCTGAGTTTCGCTTCTTTCCGTTATATTTAATTAATCAAATTCCATTCTGTTCTCTTATTGATAATTTTGCCATGTCTATTGCAATCTCAGTTGTCGCTATTACGTGTTATAGGGTTGTATTAACTAGATGTGGTTCTGTTATTATATTCAGGACCTTTGCTGAGTAATTCTGTTTCAGTATTTGTAAACTGAAGATTAATTAGATTTATTATGCGTTCGAAAAATTTTTATGGTGGCTAGATTCCTTGCTGTGTTTCATGTTTTTACATAGGGTCGTTGTACTTAAATTAACATATCAGTTTTCTTTTTATGTGTAGTACAAATTTCTTGCCCAGTACACCAGATATACTGCTCTAATAACTTGTTAAAGTAATTAAATTTTATAGGTGTAACACTTCTACTTAACTTTACACATGCTAGATATAAATCATTGTTTAATGTGACCCTCTGCTTTAGCTTGTTGGTGATTTCTTGTTTCATCTACATTTTAGCTCCAACCCCACTAATATGATTTTGGAATATTTTCAAACATTTGTGCATCACACGCCAAAGAGGAACACCTCCAAAGATATCACAGGTCACAAAAGAAGAATAATTACAGTAAATAGAACAGAGCAAACGAAAAATCGTCTAATGCCGCAGCGGGGGTGAGTGACACTGCATGTGCATCACTGGAAGAAAAACACACTTCAAAATATTTTCCTTTGAGCTACATCAACGAACTTTTCACATAAAACAGATAATACAGTGAAAACCCAGGAGATATGAAAACGATGTCCCCCAGTAATAGGGTGTTTTCACGTATGCAAGATTTAATTACATAAATATGAATTAAACCTTTTAGAGCTTAAGGTTTTCATCGTGTTAAGAAAGATACAAAATTTATTATATAGTAGATTTGAATATGACAAGCACTAGCGTGAGCGCTATTTTAATAAGAAAAGCTTTAATAAGAACGATAAAATGATCAAGCTGAACCTCAGGTCACTAAAATTATAAAATGTGTACTGTAGTGTGTTTCCATCACTAAAGCATTACTGCAGGTCCTCATAAAGGACCTCTGAAATAAAGACTGAATCCTTTAAAAGGTTCACTCTGCAGTGAATCACATACCTAGAAGTGTTCTGCACAGGTAATTTGACCAAAATAGCGAGAACGTCGAACTTCTGATTCGGATGGACCCCCAGTACATTAGCCCGTAGAAGACATGATGGGAATTTCTACTTATTTATGCAAAAGTACCTCAGATAACAAGGAAATGTGCATACCAAATTAAAACTCACATAGGAGTAAATGAACATACGTTCAGGTCGACAGGCGTATCAAACATTGGCTGTATTGAATCAACACAAACGTACACATTTTCCAGTAAGTTAAATAATATGAGAATTCTAAAATCAGACTGGAAATCACCTTATATGAATGTGGAGCACGGCCTGAAATACGTTCACGTCGACGGTCGTATTGCATACGGGTTGTACTTAAATAAATAAGTATGCGCATAATCACAACAAGGAAATTAGGAGAGCAGACTGGAATTCACATAGATTAACGTGAAGGATTGCCTGAAACATTCGTCCAAATTGACAGGTTTACCGAACTCTCTATTATTGCAATCAATAACTGTTCTTAATCATTCAAAGAACTCCTGTTGATCTTGACATTTGACTAGTGTGGGCGAAGAGTTGTGGGCGACACTATGCTCAATGTGTGTGTGTGTGTGTGTGTGTGTTTTCTGCTGTCACGCTGGCGTCTGTCAGTAATTGATTGCCTTGTTGCTCGAGAACACTTTCCATTCATCTAAGCGACTGTCTGCCTCGAAGGTCACTTCTTGTCATTATTAGCAGAGTCCCCACGCAAAATACGTACAGTACATGTGATTACGTTGCGTAAGGAACCCCAACACCTGCAAGTCAGTCATTTTCTAGAGCTTGTGATGCAACGTCAACTAATCATAAGTTTTCCTTTACATAACATATTCTCTAAGGGCGTATGCCATTATTTTCTCCCTAGGTACAAAATTAACAGCGCCCGAAGAGGTAAACAGATTAGCTGAATTAGTTTGGGTTTTTACACAGGTAAATATGATTATTACTTTTACTACAGGACAATAGGTCGTCTTGATCACATAATCATTTTTACTGATTACCGGTTTTTGTTCTCAGAGAGTCATCGTTAGATCAAAGAGGCCACTGCAAAATGTAGTTCATTCCAAAGTCCAGTATTGCACGAAATACACTTTGATAGGAGTACTTTTAAGGTGCATTCACAGGAGCGTGTATCCACAATAGCGTAGCCATCAATATTGCAGCAATGTGGCAGCTATACATGACAGTATTGTACGGCCGGAGAATACTACTGACGCAACAGGCTGTTGCAGGTAATTGCCGGCGTACTGCTGAGGTGCTGTCCATCGACGACGGAGAATTTTTTGTGTGGCCTAGCCACGTCCGCCTCTGTCCTTGTACGCTTCCCTCTCAGTACCACAATCAGTGTTGGTTCCTCTCTCCCTCGCCGACAACACTGCAGTGGCCGTTCACGTGAAACAACATTGTTTCGCTTCCAGTAGAAAGCTGGCGAGCGAAAGTTAGAGACACTGTGTTCTCTAAAAGAATGTAGAAGTAGCGAAACGAGACACCTACGATTGCCCTAAATGTGATACGTACATCTGCGACTAGAGCTATGCGTCCCAGGCAATAATGTACACAGACCGAGATCTGAAAAATGACACTCGCGATGCTATTGTCGTAATTGAAGGTCTGCAGTAATTAGCCATGCTTTTATTCCACATAGGTTCCTAAGAGGTATAGACTTCTTTGGAACTTCATCACGGGTTTTACATGGATAGAAACTTGCCAACTCTCTTATTTTGTTATTACAGCGTTTTTTTACATTATTTTTGACGTATTATAAGTTTGGCCTTAGATTTATCACATTTACGAAATTAACTGTTGTCTCACTGCAGTTGTGAACGTTGATAAAATATTAATACAAGCGGAACAGAGATGAATCGGGAACCATTATAGCAGCGTGAGGAACGGTAAATGGGAAATCAGCGTGAAAAATTCCAGCATCGCGCGTGTAGTTTTAATACATTTATTCTTTACTACATTAACACTGAGATGCATGAAAAAATTCCGCGTCATGCATGAAATTTTAACACATTTATTCTTTGCTACTAAGACACTCCCATAGTCGAGTCAAGTTAGGGAAATCAGTGACACGTGGCACCGCTTTGACATCTTTCGACTGCGAAGCGCGAACTGCTGTAGGAGAAAACAATAGCAGCCGGCCGAGGTGGCCGAGCGGTTCTAGGCGCTACAGTCTGGAACCGCACGATCACTGCGGTCGTAGGTTCGAATCCTGCCTCGGGCGTGGATGTGTGTGATGTCGTTAGGTTAGTTAGGTTTAACTATTCCTAAGTTCTAGGGGACTGATGACCGCAAAAGTTAAGTCCCATAGTACAAAGAGCCATTTGAAAAAGAAAACAATAGCCGCCTATAGAGTTCTGAAGAGGTGTTGACACAGAAACGTTTACAAGATCGCATTGTAGATACACGAAGCAGCCGCACCTGGCGTACAGAAACTATATGTTTTTAATAAATAATTGGCAAAATGAAACCTGCCGAGTTTGTCAGCTACTTTACTGATACAAACGACTTTGACAAGGGACAGATAGTTTTGAGAAGCAACCGCACCTGGCGTACAGAAACTATATGTTTTTAATACAAAATTGGCAAAATGAAACCTGCCGAGTTTGTCAGCTACTTTACTGATACAAACGACTTTGACAAGGGACAGATAGTTTTGATCTAACACCTAGGAACGAGCCTATACGAAATGGCGAAGCAAGTTGATTTACAGCATGCTAATGTGGTGAGAATCTATGGAAATTAGTTGAAGGACGGTGAAATTACGAGTATGCAATAAGGTGATGGGCGTTCACTTCTGACCACAGAATGTTAACGTCGGAATTTTGCCCGCTCTGTAAATTAGAATAGGGGGATATCCTGTGGCAGATCTGACTGCAGAGTACAGTACTGGTGGCGACAACAGTGTTTAGCATACCCTTCAGCACACATTGTTGAACATGGGGCTCCAAGGCAGATGACCCCCTGCGTGTCTCCATGTTGACACAAAGACATCGTCGGTTACGATTGCAATGGCCATGGGACCATCGAGATTGGACCTTGGATCAATGAAAACGTGTCGCTTTGTCGGGTGTATCACGTTTCTTGTTACGTCAGATCAATGATACACCGTCACCCAGGCAAATGGCTGCTCAGAACATGCACTGTATCACGGACGCAGGCCGATGGGGGCAGTGTTCTGTTGTATGGGACATTCATCTGAGCTTCCATTGGACCTGTGGTAGTAACGTAACATACCATGACAAACGGACTACATGAACCAGATTGTGGCCCACCTGCATCCCTTCATACTTGATGTCTCCCGCAGCAGCGATGATTTTTTCCAGCAGGACAACTTGTAACACCGAAAAAGTAGGATTCATGGCACCTGCTACCGATGTATAATTTTTTAAATTTTATGTCAATATTTGTAATTTAAATGTTTTCTTTTAATAAGTAAGGACATTGCTTCACTGTATGTGTACATTTAGGTAGAAGTCTGTTGACGTTTTATTGTATTTATCTGTGTTTTACTGTGAAACTTACAAGCTCTGTGAAAAATCCAAAGGAATTGTTATTTGCATCGACTAGCAACGATAATAGCAGTGCTTGTGAGTTGTAAAATCTTTGGGTAGGGGGTTGTTGCGCAGAGCGCGCGGAGAGAGCGGGAGACGGGTTCCAGCGCTTGTGGTGTGCGGAAGTGTGGTGTTAACGCTCTCGCAGTAGTGAGTACCATTTCGGCGGCATCATGTACGCGCGCCGGCCAGGTGACTAGAAGCAGGAGGAAGGACAGTGGACGGGCGGAAGACGCTGTGTTAATTACGATTGTCCGTCCCTGTAATTAGCCGTGGCCCCACAAGATGCTACCGTCTTCAACAACAGCAGCAGTTCCAGCAACACATTCGTCGTCGGCAAGCACTGCACTGAAGTAAGACTGTTCATTGGTAGAAAGTATTAACGGCTAACCCAGCAGCACAACTTAATGTGATTTGATTAATGAACTTTATATAAATAATAATCAGTTAAATTCAGGGCGGTTTTGTCCTCATTGTCCCCAGACATTGTTACCAAGGAGGGTCCTTGTTCCCTTTTTTCCTGATATGCTAACCGAAGTTTGAGTATCAATGGAAAAATCCAAATCTAAAGAAAATGCACAAATTAAGAGTGCGGAAGTTTTATTTCTTTTACATATAGCTTAGAGCACATGGCTGTTTGTTTTGGGCCGGCCGAAGTGGCCGTGCGGTTAAAGGCGCTGCAGTCTGGAACCGCAAGACCGCTACGGTCGCAGGTTCGAATCCTGCCTCGGGCATCGATGTTTGTGATGTCCTTAGGTTAGTTAGGTTTAACTAGTTCTAAGTTCTAGGGGACTAATGACCTCAGCAGTTGAGTCCCATAGTGCTCAGAGCCATTTGAACCATTTTGTTTGTTTGTTTTGGTACGTATTCTAGTATTTGATTCTGTTCAAGTCAGTAAAAAAGGCTCAGTTGTTCAGACAATAATATGAAATCCAATTTGAAAATTAAGTAGCTGCAAAGTAAAAATTGCTTGCCTTTCTCTGTATTTCTTTGATGACGTTATGTTGAGGTCTCTGAAAGTCATTGTTCACGTAACGAATTTCAGCACTAACATACATTTTAAATGGATATTTTCAAATCATTACTCGACTGCCTTTTTCAAAATTTAATGACAAACTTAACGTAAAAGTGACTTCTCAGTTTTCTTTATCATTATATACTCACTTAAAATTAGTGTCAAGACATGTGACAACCTTCAGTTTCCACGTCAGTGTTTAACAATAAATGTTTTTCTTTCCCATCATCTTGTACAGGATTTTGGATATAAATGCCCCAAGTGGGCTGGCGACCGTAATTATTTCCTTTTCGTTCATTAGTGTAACTCTTTTCTGTCCAGTGTTGTTCGTGAGTGAATGCACAAAATAACTTTCATTTTTCCAAATTGTAGCCCCATTCGATTTAATTACTTTTTTTATTTTTAGTAGACTTTTCTGTCAGAAAGATCGGTTGTACACTTTCCCCCTATTTATCGGTATTACTTCTTCGAGAAAGATGGCCTTATCCATTTAGAAAAATTCCATTACGTATAAACGCGATCCACGGTCATATTTTATATCGCAATCAGGATAGGTCGATTAGTAAGGGGGAGGTTACAAACTGCTCGTGTCACAAGGCTACAATAGTACTACATTGGTTTGAGTGTCATCATAGCTAACTCACGTTGATGTCTTCGCCTAATCTAAGCCCTGTCACTCCTGGGACGCTATCAGGTGTCACCTCTGCACTCACAGAGTACCGGCCGGAATTTACAAGAAATTCTTGACCTGTGCCTAGTCATCTGGTGCCATATACCTATCAAGGACTTGTCGAATCCATGCCAGGAAGAATCGTTGCTGTGTTGCATTCCAAAAGGTGGATGTATACTAAGCAGGTAGTCAATATGCTTTAGCTTGTTAGTGTATCCAGATACACCGACGAAATGCCGAGCTGACCACTACATGTCACGAGGGGCGGCACCGCCGGTATAAAAGGAGGCTGGGAGTGTCGTGCTGTCAGTAGAGAAGTAGTGACAGCAGAAGGGGCCATCAGGAGAGCTCACTGGCTTCGAACCTGGACCACTGAGTGACAAATCCATCAGGGACGTTTCAACCCTTTTAAAGTGCCCCAAGCTGACTGTTGGTGAGGTTACTGTGAAGTAGAGACGCGAAGGAGGAGCCACAGATAAAACATGACCAGGCAGATCTCCTGAATTGATGAATAATGATCATAGAGTACTGCAAAGGGTGGATGTAAAGAATGGCATGAAATCACCAGAAGAAGTCACTCGTGGATTACAATGTGCTACCGGCAGTCTGGCTATTACAACGACTGTGCATAAGAAGTTAAAAAGAATAGGGTTCAGTGGTGGAGCAGCTCCTCATCAGCCACACATCTCCGTAGTCAGTACCTTGAATTGGGGTGCTGTAAAGAGCGACGTTACTCGACGTCGATTGACTGGAAATGGGTGGTTTGGAGTGATGGATCACACTATATGCTGTACGAATTCGATAGAAGGGTTTGCGTTTGGAGAAAGCCTGGAGGATGTTACCTACCATCATGTGCGGTGTCAACAGTGAAGTACAGAGGAGATGGTGTTATGCTGCAGGGGTGTTTTCCGTGGTTGGGGTGTGGTCCCTTTATTGCGATGAAGCAAACACCGACTGCGGAAGGGTGTGAACACGTTTTACTGTATTGTGTGCTGTGTACAGTAGAAGAGGAGTTTGGAAAGGACGCCTGTATTAGCATGACAATGCACTCTGTCACAGAACAACATCTGCGAGACAATAGCTTGTGAACACTATCATTTATGAAGTGGAGTGCCTGCGCAAAGTCTCGACCTGAACGTAACAGAAGATGTTTGGGATGAGTTAGAACACCGACTTAGCTCCAGAATCCAGAAACCGCTATCTTTTCTGGTAAATGGAAATGATCGTATGGCGTCAGTGGGCAGGAGTTCCCTGGCAGGAAGTTCGGCCTCCAAGTGCAAGTCCTATTGAGTGCGACGCCACATTGGGCGACTTGTGCATCGACAGTGGGGATGAAATGATGATGAGGACAGCACAACACCCAGTCCCTGAGGGGAGAAAATCTCCCACCCCAGCCGGGAGTCGAACCCGGGCCCCCGTGCATGGCATTCCAACGCGCTGACCGTTTAGCTAATGGGGCAGACATGTCTCTTCTGGTTTCGGGTCTTGAGAAAGGATGGGCCTGTCGTTCTCCACAGACATACGGACACTCATTGAAAATGTCTCCTGCAGGTTTGGTGTTAAAGGCGAGGGGTGGGCACATTCCACATTTGTGTTCGCTAATAGGAGTACTGATATTTTTGATCAGATAGTGAACAGACACGGTGTAATAAATACACTCAAAGTAAAAAAAAAAAAAAAAAAAAATGACGCACCACGAAGGAATTATCCGAATGGAATAGAAATCGGCATATATGAGTAGATGCACAGACAAACAAATGACTACAATTTCAGAAAAATTGGATGATTTACTCAAGGGAAAGAGTTTCACGGACTGTGGAAGTCAGTAACGCGTTGGTCCCCCTGTGGCCCTTATACAAGCAGTTGCTAGGCTTGCCGTTGATTGATACAATTCTTGGATGTCCTCCTGAGGGATATCGTGCCAAACCCTGTACAGTTGGCGCGTTAGATCGCAAAAATCCCGGGATTGTTGAAGGGCCTTGCCCATAATGCTCCAAACGTTCAACAATTGGGTAGGGATCAGGCGACCTTGCTAGCCACAGTATGGTTTGGCAAGTACGAAGCCAAGCAGTAGAAACGCTATTCGTGTGCGTGCGGGCATTATCTTGCTGAAATGTAACTCCAAGATGGTTTGCCATGAAGGACACCAAAATGTGGCATAGATTATCTTGGACGTACTGCTGTGCTGTAAGAGTGTCGCAGATGTCAACCAAAGGAGTCCCGCTATGGAAAAGAATGGCACCCTAGACCATCACTCCCGGTTGTCAGACTACATATAATTTGGTATCCAAGGCGTCCGAGACATGTCTGAGGCGTCTCCAGACACGTCTTTGGTGGTCATCAGGTCTCGGTTCGAAGAAAAAAACGGCTCTGAGCACTATGGGACTTAACATTTGTGGTCATCAGTCCCCTAGAACTTAGAACTACTTAAACCTAACTAACCTAAGGACATCACACACATCCATGCCCGAGGCAGGATTCGAACCTGCGACCGTAGCGGTCGCGCGGTTCCGAACTGAGCGCCTAGAATCGCTACACCACCGCGGCCGGCTCGGTTCGAAGACAATTGTACTCCATTCAATGAGACTCCAGAGCAACGACATGTCTGGAGACACTCCAGACAGAGGTGGGATACCAACCTGACTGTTGCCCGGCCATACAGCCCGACAACCATGAGTGATGACCCTGGTGCCATTTCTTTTCATAGCAGGACCCTTTTGATTGTCATCCGCGATACCATTACAACGTAGCGGTACGTCGAAGATAATCGAAAGTTCAATTTGTTGTCCTTCATGGCAAGCCATCCTGGGGTTACATTTCAGCAAGATAATGCTTGGCCACACACGACGAGCGTTTCTACTGCTTGTCTTCGCACTTACGAAACCATACCTTGGCTAGCAAGGTCGTTGGAACTCTAACCAGTTGTTAACGTTTGGCCCATTATGGGAAAGACCCTCCAATCATCTCGGGATTTTTACGATGTAACACGCCAACTGGACAGATTTTCGCATCATATCCCCCAGGAGGACATACAATAATTCTATAAACCTACGCTAAGCCGAGTAACTGCCTGCATAAGGGCCAGAGATGGACCAAAGCGTTATTGACTTGCTCAATTTGTGAACCTCTTTCTCTTGAATAAAACCGCGTGGTGTAGCCGCGCGGTCTGAGGCGTCTTGTCACCGTTCGCGCGGCTCCCTCCGTCGGAGGTTCGACTTCTCCCTCAGGTATGGGTGTGTGTATTGCCCTTAGCGTAAGTTAGCGTTAGTTAGATTAAGTAGTGACCGATGAGCTCAGCAATTTGGTCACATAGTCCTTGCCACATATTTCCAAATTTTCTTGGATAAAAAATCTAGTTTTATCCAACTATAATCATTTGTTTGTTTCTACATGTACATCCCACCTACCGATTTCCGTCTCGTTCGCATAATTATTTCGTGGTGCATCGTTGCTTTCTTTTCTTAGAGTCTATCTACAAATGTCAATGCGATTGCAGAGGGTTTCGTGACAAGCAATTTGAATAAAAAGACCTGCATCAGAAAAATGTCGTCAAATGACGCTACACAGCGTCGAAGTTGCAGGGAGAAACACCTGCTGCTAGGCAAGATCTTCGGTAGCAAACCTGACGTCTCAGCCGTCGCTGGGTTTGTTGTTGTGCCTGGTGTGGGCGAGTAAGGCGCCATATGCCACCCTAAGAACTGCGGACTTTGCGAAGAGTACGGCTTGCTGTCCGTCACGTTTTGTGCCAATGGGGTGGCCTAGCTGCAGGCGTTTTCCATGGATCTACGATGGTCTGTAGCCTCGCTGGATCACGTTTCTCAGACATGTGTTCACATCCACAATTTATTCGTCAAGACACCATATACAACGCTTCGAAGTTTGAAGATATTTTTGCTACACTGGCTTTAAAAAATACTGTCATGATTATAGTTAGAGAAATGTGTTTTGAAAATTACATATTTCTGGACGTTGTGTAGATTGTAAACGAGGTCGAATATTCGACTAGATCAGGTTTTCACAAACTGTGTTCTGCAGAACAGTGATGCTCTGTGGGAAGCGCTTCTAATAACAGTTTTTCTTATTTTTTAAAATTTTTATTATGATTTGTGTGTTATTAATCACGATTTAAAATTAATCACTGAATAAAACAAGTTTTCTCGTTTTTTTTAAAAAAATTATTAATTCATTAACCTTCAAAATAAAAAAGCTGTTCTATCGAGGTACCAAAATTGTCAGTGTGTTCCGTCAAGCCAGCCGTTGGTGGCCGAGCGGTTCTAGGCGCTTCAGTCCCGAACCGCGCTGCTGCTACGGTCACAGGTTCGAATCCTGCCTCGGGCATGGATGTGTGTGATGACCTTAGGTTAGTTAGGTTTAAGTAGTTCTAAGTTCTAGGGGACTGATGACCTGAGATGTTAAGTCCCATAGTGCTCAGAGCCATTTGAACCATTTTTTTGTTCCGTCAGAAAACAAATTTGAAACTGTTACTTTAAATGAATGAAGCAAATCTAAAACACTGAAACTGACCTGTAAAGTAGACTCTAACACTCTGTAGTCTTCATCTTGTTTCAGCTTTTGTTCTACAACTACAGCTGTGCATTGTAGAATTTATAATTATATTTCTTCATATTGAGCTGTGTAGCCACCAAATCGACAACGAGGCAGTGTAGTGTTTGTAAATAACTAATGTAATTAACAACCCCGAGCTGGATAGGTTAATAAAGCTATCAGCACATAAATGCCTTGCCCAAATTCATATAACCATGAACACTAAAATCTTACAAACAAGGCCTGGTGTAGTGCTTAGAATACAGGCATAAGGATAAGGGACCAAAGAGAATGAAATAAAGTTTTCTTGTGTTTAAAAATAGTTGGTTACTGAATCTGCTGAAACTAGTTAACGCACTGCGTTGCTATGGTTGGAATGATGGCTATTGCTAAATAAAAAATTCAAAAACTGTGAATGAATTTGTTGAACATGCATGGAAGTGACATAACACATTCAATCGAGGAAATTTGCTGTTTGGCTTGATACAGCCTACTAAAAATCTCCACTGACTCTCAACCGAATAATTTCTTCGCTTTTGTTCTTTCTCGAATTATCTGTGTACATGTTTATATGGAACGTTTGTCAAGTACACAACCATCGGTCTACTATATGTCATCCCCATGTGGACGAATTTTTTAACATTTCCATTAAAAAAGGAACACTTTTGTGCAGTGAGAAACTGGATGTTAAATATCTATACGTTTTTTTCTCTAAAGGTTTTTGCGTTAACCAGGTAGTTCGTTGTTTAAATTTTGGTTATTTGATCCTACAGACTCGTAGCAACTTAATGGGTAGTTGAAGCGTTTAATATCAGAAACAGTATGTCTTTATTACGACGGCTCTGCACATATAACATGAACATAGAATTATTCAGTAAGTACTGTTAGAGATTAGGCACTCGTAATAGCGAAACAATCAGCACATACCCCAAAACTATCTCTGAGGAACTTTTAGAAGAGTCTGTATCCACTCTGTATGATCTTAAAAATAATTATAAATATGAAACAAATCCAAATGAATTGTTTCTTAGAAATTTACAGTTTCTTACCTTGGCCTTCACATCATTTTTATGACATTCAAATTTTCAGGTACATAGGGTATACAACGGCATAGGAACAGATTTATAAGTTCAGGAAAAAAGGGAACCACTTTTTTTATTTATAACTCATCTTAATTTTGCTCACTGACACTATCAAACAATCTGCATGTACATCATAATGCTTTCAGCCCAAAACTACAGCCCTGTGACAGAGAGTTACATTCATGTACTTATAAATTATCTAATATGTTTTAGCAGTTAAGAAAGAAACTCAACCCTCTTATATCATTATTACATAACAATAATTGTAATTGACAGTGCATGGCTCCTTGCAATATAATTTACGAAAAAGAGATGAAATGAAGTCTCGTATCACATTACAAACGCACAAACAGCTAGTAACTGAAACTTTCACAAGTCAGCCGATTGAAACTGAAATGATAACAGCACACAGAAAAGGTAATATTTATTAACTGAGCAAGAGATATACATTGTTATGTACTATGGGACGCATCACTTCTCCAACTGCTGTAACTAGAGTCACTTATGCAACATTACAAAGTTGTCTTTTCCAGACGACTTTTCTATAATCAGATTTTTCACTGGAAAACTACGTTTCTGTGAGACTCTTGCTAGTCATTGCTATGTTGACACACGCTCTTTGGACTTGAAGGACAATGCATGTTTCATGACAGAATGACGTTCCTCTGTTCATTTTATGGTTCTGTGTCTGCCGGCTTCCAGATAATAACAACACGTACAAGGACTTTTACTAATAATGTTATATTTACATCGATTACAACAAAAAATTATTTATCTGATGCCGAACACGGAATAATACCTATACTTAAGCAAGAAAATCTAACCTATTTCCCGTTTCCTGTCTTTAGTGACACTGAGATCTAAGTCAGTCAACAATTCTGCAGAAATGTCTTCAGCTTTTAATTCTGGACTGTGAATGGATTGCGTGTTGTACATTGCTGCTAGTTATCACGAATTTGTGACACTACTCAGTAAGATTATCGCTGAAGGCTCTTGTGTATTTGTTTATATTTAATTTATGACGTACATCAATTGTAAAACTATTTTTTGCTCCAAAGTACGGTAAAAACACAATCAGAGTAGAGACTTCTTCGAACGAGATGCTAAGAACACTTACAAATTACGTTAAAATAGGTTGAGTACTTCGTCTGTTGAAGTTTAAGACAGAGAATTGATACAATTATATTGTTTCTCGTTACCTATTCAGTAATTAAATAAAAGTTAGTCATTCTGGATGCTGAAACTAACGAATTTTCTGGATACTCTAGCAGTATTAAAATTTGCAATTTTAGTGTTGGTTGGTTACATTCGTGAGAGACCGAGTTACATGTTTCATTTTTTTCTTACTTTTAATCGTAATGATAAATAACAAATTTGCAAAACCTGTTCTATTGTTCTGTGTTTAAGGATTTTTTGGAAGCAGTGTTTCCTAAAAAAAAAAAAAAAAAAAAATACTGAAAAATGTGTGACGTAGTATACATACTTTAATGTATTATTCTATGATAAGCACAGGCAAAATGTATTTGGACATTAAGACTGGAAATAACTGCTGTTACCGGTTAGTGGAAGACCAACATATCACGTTGCTATTTACAGACCGTAAGCTGACGCATTTTTACTTTCGAGGCAAAATATATCACAACTAAAGAAACAGATATGGTTGAAGATGTTTCTAAATTCCTAATATGTCATACGTAAATGTAAGTAGTGATGCTTATTGACAAAGAATTTTCAAGTTTGCTGTGACGAGGCTGTTAGCTTCCGGGAAGGCATGAAAACTATGCAGATTTTGCAGCAACTGTTAAGCAGTTTTTTCTTGAGGTATAAACGATTTCTTCTAGCGCGAATAAGAAATGGTACAGAAAGAGGCTGAAAATAGTTTCGTGTGGCTCAATGGTCTATTTCAACTCTTTAAGACTGAAACTTTGGAAGCTAGCAGTTTCTGGAAGGACAAGGTAGAAATGGAAGACTCTAGTGTGGAAATTTATTCATTAAGAGCGAAGAAGATTTTTATTCTATGCTTGTACGTTCATACTTTTCTGGGACTGCCTCTTATACGACTTACTGTTTTGGTAACAGAAAAAACTCTCAATTCCTCTTACTCTACAAATATTGTGGAACCTGCTTCTGTATTCCAAGGCGAGTGCAAAAATAAATACTCCAATAAATCAAAATGCTAAAGAGTTTTATAGTATCAGAATTGTAAAATAATAGACCAGTTTCTGAAATTATCGACGTTAGTTTAATATTTCGTTAATTATTCATTTTATTATACCCAGTCTGTATTTTTCAGTAGTAATTTAAGAAAGAACTGAAGATAGATAGACTTCGTTAGTGTAAAAACATTTCAAAGAAAGATAACGCTGATATTCTTCTTCTTTGGCGCGCAGAATACAGATGGTACCTTAAGTACACTTAAAAGTCTTTATATGATATCTTTTCTGGTTTTACATTTACGTCAGTCTTTTTACTAATATTTGTCAACTTCCGCAATAAATGCCCCACCACTACCAATACATAAACACACGAATAAGGGACTGGAGTTCCCGCTACACTAACCTGCCCACTAGGAACGTCGTCATTTATGTGAGTTTGAGAAAGTTTTTGTGTACGTGGCATCTGAAGAGGCTTCATTAGCGGCGGTAATGAGAAAAATTGTTACTCAGTAAGACATTGGTGCTAGTGACAAAATATTTCAGTATACAGTTTGCGACAGAACTACATTTATAAAGTACATAATCCATATTGCTGTAGCGCAATGGCAATGATAGCCGAAGTGTTCATACTTTAGAACAGTCTACTTTAGATAAGAAAGTATGGGTAGAAAATACATCGTTACTTCTCTCTTGAATGTTACTTTCACCTTATAGAAATGAAAGAGAGGAGGGCTAGAAGAGATCACCTCCAACGACCGGGCTCCAGCAAACATTAGATCACCGTAATGCAACTGGGGACATAATATTGTGCGAGATGGGTCGAAGGAGTTGTATCTTTCGGTCGGTTACCAAGATCTGTAAATCGGTGGACTACTTTACGTGGAGCCATGAAAAACAAATTCTTCTGTTCCCGACCTGTTAAGACAGTGCAAAATGGTTCAAATGTCTCTAAGCACTATGGGACTTAACATCTGAGGTCACCAGTCCCCTAGACTTAGAAATACTTAAACCTAATTAACATAAGGATATCACACATATCCATGCCCGAAGCAGGATTCGAACCTGCGACCGTAGCAGCAGCGCGGTTCCGGACTGAAGCGCCTAGAACCGCTCGGCCACAGCGGCCGGCCGTGCAAAATCTCGTAGCTTTCATTTCAATAGATTTAGAAATAGGTATGAACAGGGAATGTTATGTTAAGGCTAACTCTTTGGTTTCAAAAGAGTCTCATCAGCTAGAATGGTGACGGTCGATGGGTGGGGGTTGGGGGGGGGACAAGGGGGGTGGAGGAAGGGGCGGAGAGCAAGCTATCAGTTTCCCTCTCTCACTTTCTTATCTAAGAAAGATGGTTATCATGCTCTATATCATCCGTCGAAAAATGTACAAGTAGTTTCCGCCGCACCCTGAATACATTGATATTTCAGCAAGTGCATAATACAACTCGAACCAGTGAAATGTGTGCCAGGAACAAAGGAGGTTCATTTCCTAACACAGGTTTTGAACGCGGTAAGTAGTCAGTTACGTTGAGCACTGCAATTGTTCATACTCAACCAAAATGGGCACGAGGTAAACAGTTTGAAAAGTCCATTTGTCTGTGTACCTTTTTCACCACACACTACAGTCTTCAATATTCTGAGGCTGTCTGCGTTCCTTCTCTGTAAAGGATACGCATACTGACGACGAAATTTTACATTTACCAAGTGCTACAAACACATGCCAATTTGTGTGTAAATGTGTATTGCAATCTGTGCCTCGGGAAACTGAATATTATGAACACAGGGCAGTTTCACGTTGTCGTATATCTAATGGAAGTAGATGGTTTGTGGAGGTACCCAACAGAATGTGGCTCCTGCTGAGCTATTTTGAGCGTTCGACATATTCCTTTGGTTATGGTGAACATATGATCACAAAGTCAAATGGTATGTTTCGAAATCAGTCGTAGCCTAAGAAGCGCGTAAAGAAAGGAGTTGTTGGAGCGAATATTCTGCTTATTCGAGCCTTTTCATCTGTGAACCCAGCAAATGAGCTTTACCTGGGCGACGAAGCTCACTCATTGTTAGCAGTATTATGACGCAGCTCGTCCAGCACACACTTTCCTTGACTGCTCTGTACCCGCAGAGCGTCCTACCTTTACCGTCGCACTATTTTTGTGCCAACAGAAACCAGCATCGTCACTGCTCAGAGAAAGGATTCGTCAGACGCACTGTACTATTGTTCAGCCCGAACTTTTAGGCACTTCATTGCGACGCAGCCACACGTGAGGTTGGGAGTTTCTTAAGAACATGGAAAGTCCGACGGCTGGGAAGAGGGGTACCAGCTGACGGCAATTCATCGGCTCCTCCACGGCTCCCTGCAGCAGTCGGTCATGTGTCTGGAGACGCCTGTGAGGCAGCAGGCCGGGGGCCGCTGGCGCCGCCCCCGCCGCCCCCGCCGGCAGGCTGCGGGCTGTGACGTCACGCGGGCGGCACGCTGCCGTCGACGCTGCCGTACACGTTGCCCTCCGACAACGCCTCCGCCGCCCCCGCAGCCGGGCCTCCGGAAGCGCGCCGCCGCTGCGGCTGCACGAACATCATCTGCACAGAACACACGTTTTCCAGTTACCATCGAGGTGCCAGATGTGCGCGCTGCAGAACTGCCTGCCAGCACGAAAGTCTATAAGTAACAATTTTTGTAACACAGTACAACGTGTCCACGACATCTCAAACACAGGAAGTAATTCTGCGAAGAAAATGATGTGAAAAATAGATAAGTCTATGGACTTTTGTGACTGAACACACTTCGAAATGGCTACGTGTCGTGAAAAGGCTTATATGATCGTGCAGAAACGTCTTGTGAAGCTCCACATGTACACTGATGAGCCAAAACATTATGACGACCTGCTTAATAGCATGTTTGTCCGTCTTTGGAGCGAAACACACCAGCTCCCTGACTCGTGTACTGCGGGTCGGAGAAAAGCTGGCGGCGGCTCCCTTATGCTCTGGGGAACGTTCAGGTGGGCATCCACGGGTCCAGCGGAGCGCGTCCAAAGCACCATGACGGCCAACGTGTGGTTGCATACCTCGTACACCCCTTTACGACGATCATGTTTTCCGACAGCAGTGACGTTTTTCAACAAGGCAACATGCCGCAGGCCAGGAGTGTGATGGAGTGGTTCGAGGAACACAGTGGCGAGCTTCAGCCTGTGTTTTGGCCCATCAATTCGATAGATCTGAACGCACTCAAACACATCTGCGTTGTGACTGAACGTGGTGTGAGAGATCATCACCCCCCTCCCCGGAATTTAAGGGAATTAGGTGTCGGGAAATGCGTGGAGGTAGTGCATTGAAGTTAGAGCTCAGCATTGAACATATGTAGGTTGCCAATTTTTGCTGGTTTCCTTACAACTAAGGAGGAAATTTAAAAGCAGTGCATTAATTACTGACTGCCGACGTAATCTGAAGAAAGAGTAGTAATAACACTCTGGTTATTGGCAACTCGTTGTTTCGCATATATATGAGGTAGTTTGTGATGTTTGCAGTGACATACGCGGCGCAATTAAAGGATTTTATGTAACTTACGTATTAGGAAGATAATGTCAATAAAATATAATTAATGAAATGTGAAATTGACATACGACCTGTCACATAGGTTACTTGATAAAATCTGCTGTACAGTTTGAGGTCAGATAGCATGATTATGGGTAAACCATTTGTATTTGTCATCAAGAATCTCTAACATATCGCTGACACATAAGCCTTGTAATTACAGGCAGCACGAACGTATGCAACGAGACTGATCAGGTCTTTCGCATATTTTTAATTGTAATCAGCATAATAGGTACATATTCGCACTTAATTTCACAAAAATTTATTGTGCTTATCCTTTTTAATAAAGGCTTGTTCTTATGTACATCGTTTCTGCTTGGCTCAAGCCTCTGAAACGAAATTTATAGCCGTTCTTACATGATGAAGAAGGTATCAGATTTCATCAGACCACGCAGCGCTCTGCCAGCGTGCCAACATCCAGTGTGGATGGTCATGTGCCCATTTCAGTCGTAGTTGCCGATATCGTGCTGTTAGCTTTAGTACGCGCACGGATCTTCGGCTGCAGAGGCCCGTGTTAGCAGTGTTCGGTGCACTGTCTGTTGAGACACATTTATACCTGAGCAACATTAAAGTCTCATGTTAGATCCGCCACTGTTCGTCTCCTGTCCTGTTTTACCGCTCTGCACAGCCTACGGCGTCCGACATCTGTTGTAAGGGGTAGCTACCCAATCCCACAACGCCTCGACATGATTTCACCTTGGTTTTGCCACGTGTTATAGACACTCACCACAATACTCATCGAATACCCGAAAAGTTGTGCAGTTGCCGAAATGCTCGTGCTGAGCCTCCGGGCCATCGCACTCTGCATTCTGTCAGACTCAGATGAATCGCGCGCCTTCCCCGTTCCACACCCGGACAGCACGCTCACTGATACTACATGCACTGTGCGTGTGTCTGACCAGCGGTCACTCTTCGCCAGGTGACGCTGCTATCGCCTGGCCGGGTTACATCGATAGCAGGTCGGTGGTGATAATGTTCTGTCTGATCAGTGTATATGTGGGACCACTGTGCAAACTCGATGATGAGAGTGACACTCGCCGAAACATCGCGAAATTTCAATGCATGCACCTGGATGGATGCCAGAGAAGATTTCATCAGCAGTACAAGCCGAGAAAGCCTACACTCAAGTTATTTATTTTATGTTCCATGGACCATAGCTGAGATGTCTAGCTATGATGAGGTCAGTTTTACAATCATAAATTCTGTGAAAATGTGCAACATGCCGATCATTTATATGATTGCTTAAGCTATTCTTCTATGGTGACTTTTATTGATTTTTATTGTGTTCAGTTGTGATCAGTCTCCTCCCTTTCCCATCCATCTCTCTCTCTCTCTCTCTCTCTCTCTCTCTCTCTCTCACACACACACACACACACACACACACACACACACACACACACACACACACACACGTACGATATTTTTATAAGTTCCGAAACACTTCTAGGGAGTAGGAGGTGAAGCGAAATGATTTCAGTTTGTTTTTGAAGTTAATTTTATTGTTTCCTTCTGGATGGGCCCCACAACTTCCATTAATTTCAGGATCAACGTGTTTCCACAGGGCTATAAGTTTACAAGTACGCTTTATTGAAGACGGTTTTGGGGGAAGCCAAGGCGAAATGGCTGTAGAAAAAATGTGAAGAAATCGAAAAGGAAATGGTCGTCAGAAGGATGGATTCAACATACAAAAAAGTCAAAACAACTTTTTGCGTAATTAAAAGCAAGGGTGGCAACATTGAGAGTCCAACGTTTCATTGTTGAACGTAGAGAAGAGAGTAGATACACTGAAGCCGTCTTCCGAACAAGAACTAGTTTGATTAGGTCATAGAAGCGCGAATGGGAGTGTTTGTGGAAGACATAGAGGATCCGATATTAGAGTTTGAAACAGCTTTGGAATACTTCACTAGCGATCAAATAAGGCACTAGGTACAGATAACATTCCTTTGGAGTTTCTAAAATCATTGAGGGAAAAGATAACCAAACGATTATTCAGGTTGTTTTGTAGAATCAATGAGAGAAGAGACATACCATCAGACTTTCAGAAAAATACCATCTCGAAGACAGTAAGCGGGGATAAGTGCGACAAGTGTAGCACAATCAGCTTAACAGCGCATTTATCCGAGTTGCTTACAAGAGTAATGTGTAGAAGAATGGAAGAGAAAATTGAGGATCTGTTAAACGACGTTAAGTTTAGCTATCAGAAAGGTAGAGGCATCAGAGAGACAGTTTTAACGTTGTGCTTGATAAAGGAAGAAGGACTTAACACACGTTTATAGGATTTGATGACCTAGAAAGAGCCTTCGACAATGTAAAATCATGCAAGCTGTTCGAAATGTTGAGAAAGATACGAGAAAGCTGTTGGGAAGCATGGATGATACACAACACGTACAAAAACAATAAGACTGGAAAACCAAGAACGAAGTGTCCGGTTTAAAAAGAGTGTAAGAAGAGGATGCAGCCTTTCGTCCCTACAGTTCGATCTATACATCGAAGAATCAATAACGGAAATAAAAGAAAGGTTCAAGAGTAGGATTAAAATTCAGTCTGAAGGGTATCAATTGTAAGATTTGCTGAGGACATTGCTATCGACAGTGAAATTGAAGTATAAATATACGACGTGTTGAATGGAGTGAACAACCTGATGAGTCCAGAATAGACCGAAGAAGGACGAAAGTTATGAGGTTCCGCAGAAATGGGAACAACAAGAAACTAAACATCAAAATTAGTGATTACGAAGTAGATGACTTGAAGGAATTCTGTTACGTTGGAAACAAAATAACACGTGACGGACGACGTAACGAGGACACACATTGAGGTGACAAAAGTCACGGGATAGCGATATGCACATACATAGACGGCAGTAGTATCGCGCACACACGTTATAAAAGAGCAGTGCATTGGCGGAGCTGTCATTAGTACTCAGCTGACTCATGTGAAAAGGTGTTCGACACAATATTACCTTACGACGGGAATTAACAGACTTTGAACGCGGAAATGTAGTTGGAGCTTGACGCACGGGACGTTCCATTTCGGAAAACGTTAGGGCGTTCGATATTCCGAGATCCACAGTCTCAAGAGTGTGTCGAGAATACAAAATTTCAGGCATTACCTCTCACGACGGACAACGCAGTGGCCGATAGCCTTCACTTAACGATCGAGAACAGTGCGTCCGCGTAGGATTGTCAGTGCTAACAGGGAACCAACGCTGCGTGAAATAACGGCAGAAATCAATGTGCGGCGTACGACGAACTTATCTGTTAGGTCAGTGCGGCGAAATCTGGCGTCAATGGGCTACGGCAGCAAACGACCGAGGCGAGTGCCTGTGCTAACAGCACATCGCCTGCAGCACCTCTCCTGGGTTCGTGACCATATCGGTTGGATACTGGACGACTGGAAAACCGTGGTCTGGTCAGCTGAGTCCCGATTTCAACAGGCAAGGGCTGATGGTAGGATTCGAATGAGGCGCAGACCCCACGAAGCCGTGGATCCAGCTTGTCAACAAGGCACCGCGCGAGGTGGTGGTGGCTCTCCAGCAGCAGTCTGCCGCATCCGGTGCGTAAATCACACAGTTTCTTTACGAAAGTACACGGAGGAAATAACTGCTTTAATTATGTTATCGACTGTCGGAGAAAAGCGGAGGAAATCGCGAAGACCATTCTGGATGCGTCAATGGCTTGAACAGGGAATGAAATGCTTTACAATGATCTCACATATGTACTGGTAGGAGCTATTCGTTAACTCAGTTTAATTTTCATCCAATTTTCGATTTTAAATTGAATACAGTTAAAGTACAGTGTCTAATGTCAATTTGCAGTCCCATAATATTTATATTCTCCATGTTGCATTGACTACTATCATTCTGAAGAAACGTACTTCATCACATAGATTACAACCCCGAGAATCGTTTAGTAATTTTATTTTATTTTCTAAGGTGCTCACCATAACTGAAAAAGACATTTAGCGACAAGATACAAACACGAGGCAGTCCATAAAACCGAGAAATAGGTATATATGTTTTACACTAAGTTTCATAACAGCAGACATTGCTAGTGTGTATCTTGTGTTTACTTTCTGACGTAAACTGGCAGTTACGTTAAGATTTCTGGCCACCTGGGAAAAATTCCAATCGTTGGACTTAACAACAAGAATTTCAGCAAATACATTTTTTGCATTAAATGAGACAACAAGCTTACTGTTACGAGTCACTGTTTCATTATCTCCACGACGCGTTTGAAAGGTTTGAACCTCCACCATCAGGTGGATTTGCATTTGTTAGTATGACATTCGTGAGTGTGTTGTGTTACGATTTTTTTTGAGGAACTTGTGGCACTGTCTAGTGGAGAAACTAAACACTATTTCAGAGCATTGTTTTGGGTTTCTTTGGACAAAAAATTAAACGTGTATCTAATGGTAAACATAAAATAAGTAAAATAAAGTACCTCCAGTGGTCACAGGTTCCTTTCACTGCCGTAACACATCACATGTGTACTATCATACGTTGTAAACAAATATGGCGTAGGAAACTATTGGGTGCATGGATCGTACGTAGATCGTATAGCAAAAGAGAAAGCATTATCACAATGGACAAACAATATACTTCCTAACAACATTATTACATAATAAATTTTAAAGCATTTGGAGGTGTTGTTTTGAGGTGTCGAACACATTTGTTGGAATAAATACTTCAGGTGGTATATAAATTCACTTTTGACAAGTTAAAGTACCTTAAACTTCATACTTGTTTATACAATCAGGTGAAGTGTTACAAACTTTTAAGTACAGTAATCATATTGGCTACAGTGGTAAAATTATACATAAATAACAATTTTGGTTGGGATTCATAGATAGATATGAAAGGACGCCTGAGGGGGAGGAAGTGAAAGAGAAAGTGTGAGGGAGAGAAAGGGTGGAAAGTGTGATTGTATGAGAGCAAACTTTACAAGGCAAGGGGTCTTAAGATTATATCAGTTACATGTAATAACTGTGTAAAGGTTGGGGTAATACATTGGTTAATGCTTAAAAATATGCAGATGTATGTGAAATTTGTGCCAGTAGTTGATGTACATATAGTTTCAAGCTGACAAGGGGTAGAAGCTGTTGGTATGATGATATATCTGCAAATGACGTCAACCTCTAGTACACTTAGCAGCTGTCATGGTAACATAACTAAATATTTGTGGTAAATATTAGTGTGTGTGTGTGTGTGTGTGTGTGTGTGTGCGTGTGTGTGTGTGTGTGCGCCCGCGGGTGTGTGTGCGCGTGCACGCTTTGCAGTTTTAATGACATAGGCAGTTGCTGAAAACAGGGATGATACTATTGTAAATATTGTCATTTTTGTCGTTTAAAATGGATTCAGGTTGTTTTGTTTGGTATTTGTATATTTGGAGTGTTTCAAGAATGTCTAGTTTTCTGCCTTTTGGTTGGATATGGAGGATGCTGATACTTGTGTTGTTAACATGGTGTTTTGTTCCATGCAGGTGGGTGGCTGTTGCTAATGTGTGGTATTTTTTGTTTTTTAGTGCTGCCATGTGTTCTTTGAATCTAATCTCAAATAATCTGCCTGTCTGGCCTATCTAGAAGCAGTCACAGTCCAAACTTTCAATTTTGTAGACACCTGTGTGCTGAAGTGGTATGGAAGATGTCATTTCATTCTTGTTTATTGTGTTGTGATTGCTTTGCTATTATTGAGTGTTTTAGGGTGTCTACTATGGAGCTGTTATAGCTATTTGCAATAGCTGTTTGTTTTGTTATTTCAATTTCTTGATCACATTTGCCTTCAGAGAGTGGTAGTTGGATAGGTCTATTGATCATGTACCGGAATGCTGCCATTTTGTGGGCTGTGGGGTGACACACATTTTTATTTCAGTTAATGTCAATATCAGTCACGGTAAAGCCTAATCAAAAATGTTCACATTTTTTGCAATAAATAACATCGACCACTGCAGGTAACACTTGTATTAAATTAATAAGCAATACCCAGAATCTTTTAGAATACAAAATGTGGAAAAAAATTAGAAGAAAATACACACGAACCAGCTTAATTTCGCTTACATAGCTCACGACAGTATCAACTGAGCTACTGCTTCAACAAGGTAGCCAGCACCCGTATAAGGTATATAGTACACTGTCTAAAGACTGTATCTGCAGCTGTGATTATTTGATATTTAACAATGGCCCACTGTATTAATGCGACGCCCTTTTGATGGACGAACATTGAGCCGTAGAACTTAAACGGCATACTTTCATAGCACACACTGTACAATGCGAAAAAAATAAACAAAACAAAAATAAAATACGGGAAGCCTTTAGCGACCGATGTGTGGTTTCGTGTCATTTTATTATTACAAATCTTAGCTAAAATGACACGTTTTCGAGAAATCTTCAATTTGTTGATGATTTTAAACAGGTTATGTTTGCACCACGTAGTCTATGATACACAAACGCGCTGAAGATGTAGTTCAGCAATGACCTCGTTCCTCTAGCATGTCATATTCTTCATTTGACGCTCTGCAGTGTACTGCAACGTGAAATTGCAGACTGTGAGG
The DNA here is from genome assembly GCF_021461395.2 of Schistocerca americana. Lineage (NCBI taxonomy): Eukaryota > Metazoa > Arthropoda > Insecta > Orthoptera > Acrididae > Schistocerca > Schistocerca americana. The sequence goes on along the minus strand of NC_060123.1, from coordinate 658,494,581 downwards.
TCATTAGCTCCTCTTTCACCTGCGTCCCGTGAAAGAACGGCTTTAGTCGTGCATTCTTATCGTTCGCCCTTGGTTCCTGCTCTACATGCCCTGCTGTAGTAGCTGGAACTGACTGCGAGAAATAAAGAAACGGAACGGTGCATTTTCATAGCGCAGCACAGCATTTTCTTTGTCGGAGTTGGTTTTAGCGGAAAAGCTGCACATCGTGGTTTAAGAAATCCACAGAAGAGCCAAAGAAACTGGTACACCTGCCTAATATCGTGTAGGGCCCGCTCGAGTACACACAAGTACCGCAACAGGACATGGTATGGACTCGATTATTGTCTGAAGTAGTGCTGGAGGGAATTGACAACATGAATTCTGCAGGGCTGTCCATAAATCCGCAAGAGTCCGAGAGGCGGAGACCTCTTCCGAACAGCACGTTGCAAGCAATCCCAGATATGCTCGATAATCTTCACGCCTGCGAAGTTTGGCGGCCAGCGAAGTGTTTAAGCTCAGAAGAGTGTTCCTGGAGCCACTCAGTAGCAATTCTGGACGTATGAGGTGGCCCATTGTCCTCCAGGAATTGCCGTCGGAATGCACAATGGACATGAATGGGTGCAGGTGATCGGACGGGATGCTTACGTACGTGTTACGTGTCAGGAGTGCCATAAGACTCCAACTGCACACGTCCCACACCATTAAAGAGCCTACACCAGCTTGAACAGCCCCCTGCTGAAATGCAGGGTCCATGGATTCATGAGCTTGTCTCCGTACCCGTACACGTCCATCCGCTCGACACAATTTGAAACGAGGGTCGTCCGAGGAGGCAACCTATTTCCAATAATCAACAGTCCAATGTCTATGTTGACGGCCCCAGCCGAGGCGTAAAGGTTTATGTCGTGCAGTCATCAAGGGTACACGAGTGGGCCTTCGGCTCCGAAAGCCCATATCAATGAAGTTTCGTTGAATGGTTGGCACACTGACATTTGTTGATGGCCCAGCATTGACATCTGCAGCAATTTGCGGAAGTGTCGCCGTTCTGTCACATTGAACGATTCTCTTCAGTCGTTGTTGGTCCCGTTCTTCTAGGATCTTTTCTCGGCCGCAGCGATGTCGCAGATTTGATGTTTTACCGGATTCCTGATATTCTCGGTACTCTCGTGGAATGGAAAATCCAGACTTCATCGCTACCTCGGAGATGCTGTGTCCCGTCGCTCTTGCGGCGCTTATAACACCACGTTCAAATTCGCTTAAATCTTGATAACCTGCCATTGTAGCAATAGTAACCGATCTAACAACTGCGCCAGACACTTATTTTATATAGGTGCTGCCGAACGCAGCGCCGTATTCTGCCTGTTTACATATCTATGTATTTGAATACGTATACCTATACCAGTTTCTTTAGCGCTTCAGTGAATGTAGCCTATGTCCGCTTGATACTTTATGAGTGTATAGTGTAAAAATTTGATGTAAAGGGGTAAAGTACTTTTCGAGGTTTTTGGTAACAACATTAAACAACGACTTATATTTACACTACTGGCCATTAAAATTGCTACACCACGAAGATGACGTGCTACAGACGCGAAATTTAACCGACAGGAAGAAGATGCTGTGATATGCAAATGATTAGCTTTTCAGAGCGTTCACTAAAAGTTGGCGCCGGTGGCGACACCTACAACGTACTGACATGAGGAAAGTTGTCAACCGATTTCTCATACACAAACAGCAGTTGACCGGCATTGCCTGGTGAAACGTTGTTGTGATACCTCGGGTAAGAAGGAGAAATACGTACCATCACGTTTCCGACTTTGATACAGGTCAGATTGTAGCCTATCGCGATTCCGGTTTATCGTATCGCGACATTGCTGCTCGCGTTGGTCGAGATCCAATGACTGTTAGCAGAATATGGGATCGATGGGTTCAGGAGGGTAACACGGAAAGCCGTGAAGGATCCCAACGGCCTCGTACCACTAGCAGTCGAGATGACAGGCATCTTATCCGCATGGCAGTAACGGATCGTGCAGCCACATCTCGATCCCTGAGTCAACAGATAGGACGTTTGCAAGACAACAACCATCTGCACGAACAGTTCGACGACGTTTGCAGCAGCATGGACTATCAGCTCGGAGACCATGGCTGCGGTTACCCTTGCCGCTGCATCACATACAGGAGCGCCTGCATGGTATACTCAACGACGAACCTGGGTGCACAAATGGCAAAACGTCATGATGGTCGCATCCGTGTTTGGCGACATCGTGGTGCACACACATTGGAAGCGTGTATTCGTCATCGCCATACTGGCTTATCACCCGGCGTGATGGTATGTGCCATTGGTTACACGTCTCGGTCACCTCTTGTTCGCGTTGACGGCACTTAGAACAGTAGACGTTGCATTTCAGATGTGTTACGACCCGTCGCTCTACCCTTCATCCGATCCCTGCGAAACCTTACATTTCAGCATGATAATGCACGACCGCATGTTGCAGGTCCTATACGGGCCTTCCTGGATACAGAAAATGTTCGACTGCTGCCCTGGCCAGCACATTCTCCAGATCTCTCACCAACTGAAAACGTCTGGTCAATGGTGGCCGAGCAACTCGCTCGCCACAATACGCCAGTCACTACTCTTGATGAACTGTGGTATCGTGTTGAAGCTGCATGGGCAGCAGTACCTGTACACGCCATCCAAGCTCTGTTTGACTCACTGCCCAGGCGTATCAAGGCCGTTACTACGGCCAGAGGTGGTTGTTCTGGGTACTGATTTCTCAGGATCCATGCACCCAAATTGCGTGAAAATGTAATCACATGTCAGTTGTAGTATAATGTGTTTGTCCAATGAATACGCGTTTATCATCTGCATTTCTTCTTGGTGTAGCAATTTTAATGGCCAGTGGTGTATTAACCATCGTTTCCCATTGCGCGGCTCCCCCGTCGGAGGTTCGAGCCGCCCTCGGGCGTGGGTGTGTGTGTTGTCCTTAGCGTATGTTACTTTAAGTTAGATTAAGTAATGTATAAGCCTAGGGACCAATGACCTCAGGAGTTTGGTTCCATACCAACTTACCAGAAAGTTCCAAATTTACTTTCGCATAGCTCTCTCGTATTTTTCTCGAAGCTTCTATAATTTTGTGTCATTGTACATTGTCGAATGCTTTGTCCAAGTCGACAAATGCTACGAAAGTGTTCAGAATTGTCTTTAGTCTTACTCAGGTTATCTGTCTCAAGTGGTCACTAATGTTGTAACAGTGGAGCGTGGTTTTTTTAATTTTTTTTAATTTTTTGGCCTTTGAGTGTGTACTCAATTTAGCCATCGGCAACACATAGTGACAATGTACACATAATTGAATAAACAAATACAGAAATGCATATTTAGAAGTATAAAAAGCTTAACTGTTACAGTTTTGTACATAATGTTTTAAAATTGAATTGAATTGAAGTGGAAAATAATTAATAGTGTCTTGACTTACAATTCACACCAATTCTGAAATATCTTCATCAGCAAGACATATTTATAATTTACGTACACCATTAAAACCTACAGATTGTGACCAGTACTCTTGATGAAGTTAACTGTCACTTTATATAGACGAACGTCTTTAGTACACAAAAGAGAAGAAGCTGATCGAGGAAGCTGGTAGCCCATACTCAGCAATATCTTCAGAAAGACCAACCGTTCACGGTCAAATTTGGGGCACATAAATAAGATGTGGTTGACATCAGCTTCCGACTCAGGATCACACTCACATGCTGGTGAACTGTAAACGTTGATCCGATGTAGATGTTGTGGGAAAGAGGCATGATTGAAGCGGAGTCTTATGATGATAGAAATCGTGGATCGGTCCAGATGTGTCCTCATGAACCACGGCTGTGAAGGAATCCGAGGTTTTAGCACTGCGTAATAACCGCCATTTGTCTGTTGAGAAACGTTTCACATTTCCTGCCATTGTTGTCTTGCGTGATCCTTGACTTCACGTAAGTAGTCTGTATAAGGAAGGTGCAGATCCAGGACGGTGCCTAAGGTTGCCGCTTGTTTGGCTAATGCATCAACTTCATCGTTATAGAGGACACCAGAGTGGGAAGGTACCCACAACAAATGGACCGTCCGGCCCGTGCGTGTACTGCGAATATATTCAGATAGCACATCCAAGATATAACTGTTGGTTGTTTTGTTCCATCGACTGTACTGAATGTTTTTAAGAACGCTTTGCGAGTCAGATACTAGCAATATCTTGGGGAAGGAAGTGCTAGAGACAAACTGAAGTGCTTCCAAAACTGCCACTGTCTCCGCCGTAAAAATAGAAGTGCTCGTAGGCAGTTTGAAGGTTTTGCGGATCTGGATCTGAGGGCAGAAAAAAGCGCATCCTGTACACTCTTCTTGCGGAATTTTGGAGCCATCGGTATATACACAGAGAAAACCCGGCCACTGTGCTTGAACGAGACGATTGAAGCCAACGTTGACATTAGTACTGTCCAACCAGGCCGTACTTAAATAATGCACTGGGATCTGGGAGCAGAGCGTTTGAAGATCATATTCAAAAACAGGTAGATGCGCTGAACGCCGTATAGAATGTATGACAGGAGACCAAGTGTCAAAGCTGGCACAAACTTCTGGCACTTTATTCCTTCTGTGGGATGCAATCCACAGTCGATAAATGCAGTCTCTACTTTGATAGACGGAACTGTCTATAATGGCCATGCCTTGAATGTAGAATTTGTCCGATAACATTTGGTGCCTAATGCTCAAGGGCATCTCCCCTGCTTCTATTAAAAGGGCGTTGGTGGGCGTCTATCGCATGGCTCCAAGACAGGTACGAATGGCTCTATATTGAAGAGCATCTAATTTGGAGAGATGCATCTTTGACGCAGTGTGGTAGAATTGACAGCTATAGTCTAATCGAGATCGAATTATCCGTCGGTACATGGTGAGTAAAACACTCTGGTGCGCTCCCCACCAGACACGAGTGAGTGATCTGATTACATTTAAACCTTCTTCACACTTGGTAACGGTGGATCGGATGTGGGGCGCCCAGCTTAACAGAGAGTAAAAAATCATCCTCAGAAATCGAACGTGAGATTTTATTTGGAAGGTGTACTTGCCACAGGTAATGTGATCTTCAGTGCGAGCTGTCGTCGACTTGGAGAAGGGAACGACTGCTGATTTCTCAGCCGAGATCTCCAGCCCATTGATAGATAGCCACTCATCGATGTGTGCGATGGTTGTGGTTAATGCCGTTTTGGCCTGAAGATATGAAGCAGCAGTAGAATAAACACATATGTCATCAGCATACTGTAGGATTTTTGTGGGGGGAGTAATTATGCGTTCTAGGTCGTGCGTATATAGAGTATACAGGAGAGGACTTAAAATTGCACCTTGCGGCAAGCCCTGGGAGACATAAAAAGGTCCGATCACGGTACCTCTGAAACGGACGTACATCGTTCTTTGAGTAATCAGGGTACTGATACCGTAGATCATCCGTGAAAGAATTCCGAATCCTGCCAGCTTGTCCAAGAGTATCGGTATTTGTACGTGGTCATATGCACCCTTAACGTCAAGAAAAGCTGCCACTACTGTCTCTTTCGTTTGAAAGGCTGACGAGATATCCATATTAAGCAAATACAGGTTATCCATGGTCCCTTTGCCTTTTCTGAAGCCGTATTGACTCCGAGGCAACAAATTACTTTTTTCAAGCCACCATTCTATTCTCCTTTTTACCATTCGTTCCAGTGTTTTTGCAAAACACGACAAGGCAATAGGCCTATAATTAGTACCGACATTTGGATCTTTACCACTTTTGAGAATTGGAATTATTACTTGCGTCTTCCATGTTGATATGAGGTCTTTCTTCATCCAGTACTGATTAAAAATGTTCGAGAGAAAGTCTTTCGCTTCTGTAGGCAGGTGTGCAAGCATAGAGTAGTGTATATGATCAATGCCAGGGCAACTGTCGCTCGATACTTCAATAGCTTCGTTGAGTTCTTCTTTAGAGAAAGGACGAAGGAGAACATGGTAGCGGTCTTCTTCAGCAGGGAACCGATGGTTTAAAAATGGCACCGTGGGAGGAGCGATTGTATCTATGAATTCCTCTAATCAGGCCGTGGTAGCAGGAGGGGAGGAAGACAGCCTTCTTGTTCTAAAAGCTTTTATTTTATGCCAGATGCTTGCCATACTGGTTTCATTATTTGGGGACAGGCAAAATTGTTTCCAACTGTCCTTCTTGGTTTTCTTCAGGAATTTGTTAACTCGCGCATTCACTTTTTGCACAGCCAAGAAGTTGTCCAATGAAGGATTCTGACGATAGGTTTTCAAGGCGAGTCGTCGCTTCGCAACTTCCCGAGAGCATTTAGAATTCCACCAAGGAGGATTGGATCGTGTTCCGGTCAGTGCGGTGTTGTTGGGTTGAGTGCTAGCGAGACAGCAGGGCCAACGGGCAGCGGCGTATCGCTCCGCAGAGGCGGCGGGCGCTGATGGCCAAGGCCGCAGGCGGCGCTGGAGTGGAGGGAAGAGTCCGTGGCGTCCCACGACCCTGCCGCATTCCAGCCGAGGCTGCCGCGGCGGCCGAGACGGCAGCCAGCGGGCAACAGCAGGCGCCGGGCAGCCGCGGCGAGAACTCACTGTCCGAAACTGTTCTGCTTCGGCAAAAGAAAAAGCCGTAAGGCACTGGTGACTGGGAGACCCTGAAGAAAGGTTATCTGTGTTTACGCTGAGTCACCCAGGGCCGGTTTAAAAGGCCCAAGCGATAATACAAGCGGCAGCTTGTGGCGCTAAGCTGACAGGGGCACGAGAGCCGCCGTCCAAGTGCAAAATTTGTTCACAGAATGCGAAATAATTAGTAGTGACCATCTACAGGCGAAAGTATACCATAGTATTCGTAGAAGGAAAAGCGTCACGGTAGAGATGCTTGGGCAAACGAACTGTTTGCAAGGACATTTCTAATGTGTTGTTACTAGCCGCCGCTGATTTCACTACGAAATAGTCACATTATAAGTTTTCTTGATTTATTTGAAAAGTAAACTTTCCGATAACTGCCCATCTAAGTCCACGAAAATTTTTATCCAAGACCCACTTCTGTTGTTGTGGTCTTCAGTCCAGAGACTGGTTTGATGCAACTCTCCATGCTACTCTATCCTGTACAAGCTTCTTCATCTGCCAGTACCTACTGCAACCTACATCCTTCTAAATCAGTTTAGTGTATTCATCTCTTGGTCTCCCTCTACGATTTTTACCCTCCGCGCTGATCCCTTGATGCCTCAGAATATGTCCTGCCAACCGATCCATTCTTCTAGTCTAGTTGTCCCACAAACTCCTCCCCAATTCTATTCAATACCTCCTCATTAGTTATGTGATCTACCTATCTAATCTTCAGCATTCTTCTGTAGCACCACATTTCGAAAGCCTCTATTCTGTCCTTGTCCAAACTATTTATCGTCCACGTTTCGCTTCTATACATGGCTACACTCCATACAAATACTTTCAGAAAAGACTTCCTGACACTTAAATCTAGACTCGATGTTAATAAATTTCTCTTCTTCAGAGACGCTTGTTTTGTCGTTGCCAGTCTACATATTATATCCTCCCTACTTCCACCATCCTCAGTTATCTTGCTTCCAAAATACCAAAACTCATTTACTACTTTAAGTGTCTCATTTCCTAGTCTAATTCCGTCAGCATCACCCGATTTAATTCGACTATATTCCATTATTCTCGTTTTGCTTTTGTTGATGTTCATCTTATATCCTCCTTTCAAGATACTGTACATTCCGTTCAACTGATCTTCCAAGTCCTTTGCTGTCTCTGACACAATTACAATGTCATCGGCGAACCTCAACATTTTTATTTCTACTCCATGGATTTTAATTCCTACTCTGAATGTTTCTTTTGTTTCCTTTACTGCTTGCTCAATATACAGATTGAATAACATCGGGGAAAGGCTACAACCCTATCTCACTCTCTTCCCAACCACTGCTTCCCTTTCATGTCCTTCGACTCTTTTAACTGCCATCTGGTTTCAGTACAAATTGTAAATAGCCTTCCGCTCCCTGTATTTTACCACTGCCCCTTCAGAATTTGAAAGAAAGTACTCCAGTCAACACTGTCATAAGCTTTCTCTGCCGGCCGCGGTGCTCTCTCGGTTCTAGGCGCGCAGTCCGGAACCGCGCGACTGCTATGGTCGCAGGTTCGAATCCTGCCTCTGGCATGGATGTGTGTGATGTCCTTAGGTTAGTTAGGTTTAAGTAGTTCTAAGTTCTAGGGGACTGATGACCACAGCTGTCCCATAGTGCTCAGAGCCATTTGAACCATTTTGAAGCTTTCTCTAAGTCTACAAATGCTAGAAACGTAGATTTGCCTTTCCTTAATATATCTTCTAAGATAAGTCATAGGGCCAGTATTGCCTCACGTGTTCCAACATTTCTGCGGAATCCAAACTGATCTTCCCCGAGGTCGCCTTCTACCAGTTTTTCCATTTGTCTGTAAAGAATTCCTGTTAGTATTTTGCAGCCGTGGCTTATTAAACTTATAGTTCGGTAAATTTCACATCTATCAACATCTGCTTTCTTTGGGATTGGAATTATTATATTCTTCAAGTCTGAGGGTATTTCGCCTGTCTCATACATCTTGCTCACCAGGTGGTACAGTTTTGTCAGGGCTGGCTCTCCCAAGGCTATCAGTATTTCTAATGGAATGTTGTCTACTCCGGGGGCCTTGTTTCGACTGGCCTACTTCTATGTAACTGTAATCCATCAAATAGCATGTTGCAAATTACTATACACCCGAACTGTTAAAAGAGGTGTTAACAGGTGGCGTCCTCACATTTGGAGGCAATATGCAAACTCCCCTCGCGATCCCAAACTGCGTTCACGCTTCTCAGATCAGCTGGCGGACAGTGTACTGGTCAAGCCTTCACACCCGGGGACTGCGCAGTTATCTTAGTGAATCGGCGCGAAGAATTTTCTCCCGCCTGATCTATGTGAATCTCTCGTAGATATCGTCCCTCAAAGCTGCCCTTGTAGCACACTGGATTCTTCACAAGACGCGACCTGTGGTTTTAATTCGTGGTGCTGGTAGCTAATTTATACGAGTATAACATTACTCCCACGGAGCTATTACGATGCACTTATTTTTAAACACCGTAAAATAGTAACAGTTTAGTATTATGAAACGATTCCTCTTGAAAAGTTAATAAAATCCGTTATCATGGTAAAGCCAACTATCACGTAAGACAAGTCCCATCGTCGACTATCACACATGAACTGGCTCCAGGCACATCCTAACGCCGACTGGCAAGATTGTCAGGCAGCCGAAATTTCTGCTTTACATCGTAAAGCTTCGCCACCTTTCGTACAATTACGGCAAGCTGAAAATTAATGGAAAATCCTGGTTGGAATAATGACAATATTATGGAAAGGATCGTTGCTACACACCATTTGTCGGCGAAGCTGACTCACAGAGAGGCACAACAAAAAGAGTGTGAGGCAAATAAACTTTCGTCCAAAAAGGCCTTCATCGGAATTAGACAACACACACACACAAACACACACACACACACACACACACACACACACACACACACATGAAAGTGCTTCCCGGGTTCGATTCCCGGCGGGGTCAGGGATTTTCTCTGCCTCGTGATGGCTGGGTGTTGTGTGCTGTCCTTAGGTTAGTTAAGTTTAAGTAGTTCTAAGTTCTAGGGGACTTATGACCACAGCAGTTGAGTCCCATAGTGCTCAGAGCCATTTGAACCATTTGAACATGAAAGTGCAACTCACACATACATGGCCACAGTCTCTGGCTGCCGAGATTAATAATTACAGTTATTAGAAGTCGTATGTTTTTACTTTGGTAGTACCTCCAAGTACATATGGCAAGGGCAAGCAGTGGCTTATTTTCCCCTGGGCAGCAAGACAAGTGTTGAAGTGTGGATGTAAATGGTTCGTGTATACTGCCAGGCGTCACTCCTTTCACCGCCATGCAGAAAGCATGAGGTCGTAAAGTTTGTAACGTGTTTTTGGAAACACTGTTAGACGCAGAGAAAAAGCAGTCAACACAGCGATGTGTTGCACTTACACCTTGTCTGCGTGACACACACATACACATATATATATACATACGAAGGTTATTCGGAAAGTAAGGAACGATCGGTCGCGAAATGGAAACCACAGTGAAAATCTGATGACGTTTTATGCACAGGTGTGTTAGGCACTGTCTCTAGTACGTCCGCCGATCGCGTTACGTCGTTCTGTTCAGTTCTGAAAACAGAGGGAGCACAGAAAGATACCTAGAACAATAGTGTCTCCCGCCAAGTACGAGGACCTGGTGAGAAATTTCGCCTGAAGCTATGCAGCCAACATTACATAACAATCGTGCGTTTTCTTCTTCGAGACAATTCTCAGCCGCATTCTGCAGGGACAATGAAGATGCTCCTGAATCGTTTTCAGTTGGAAATGTTTGATTATCCACAATACAGCCCGTAATTGTCTCCCTCTGAGTTTCATCTCTGCTTACATGAACCGCTGGCTATGAAGACATCATTTTGGCACAGACAACGAACTGTAGGCGGAAACCACTGGCGGCTGCCTTCTATAACGAGGGTATTGGAATGTTGGTACAACGCTACGACGAACGTCTAAGTCGGATCGGCGACTACGGAGATAAGTAGCTGAAAGTAGTAGCTAACTGTTGCAAATAAAACAGTTTTGATTTTCACTGTGGTTTCCATTTCGCGACCTATCGTTGCTTAGACCTCATATATATATATATATATATATATATATATATATATATAGATTGGGTTTCGAACTCATGTCTCCTGCTTCCTAGGCAGACACGCTGATCATTGCATCATACGGCCACAATGATCAGCACAACTCCACGGACTGACATAGCAGCCTCCCGTCAGACCCAAATCCTCAACTTCTTCACACGCTACTAAGATAGCGCCCCTTGCCCATTGTCGTCATTACTCGCTGCATTTCGCAGTTCGCCGATTCCCGTAAGAGTTCCAGCCTGATGTGGATCCACACTGAAGACATCATGACCGTCCTCCCCTTAATTATATATATATATATATATATATATATATATATATATATATATATATATATGTGTGTGTGTGTGTGTGTGTGTGTGTGTGTGTGTTGCGTCTGTTGTTTCGGACATGTCCGAAAGAATAGACACTATTTTCATCTAGCAGGCAGTATGGATTGAGACACGTAGGAATTAGAGACATCAACTGCGAGTCGGCATAGCTTAAATCAATGAGGAATGCTGCAAATTTGGGCCGGCCTGGGATTCGAACGTGGGTCTCCTGCTCACTAGGTAGATGTTTCACCAATGATCTCTTCAAGGCGGATGCATACCAGGCTCGAACTCTTACAGGAATCTGCGAACAGCGCAAGTCATGAGGATAACGGACAAGGGCCACTACAGTAGTAGTGTGTAGGTAAGTTCAGAATTTGGCTGTGACGCGACGCGTGCTAAGCCATTCCATAAATCTGCGGTGACCACTGTGCGTGGGTGTCGCATTGGTCAGCGCAACTGCCTTGTAAGCAGGAGACCAGGGTTCGAGTCCAGGTCTGGCACAAATTTTCAACTTTTCGCCACTGATATAATCAATGTCCAGTCTCAGTCAATGTTTGTAATTTCTTTCTGTCTTCATCCATACTGAATGGTGTCCATTCTTTCGAACATGTCACAAAGACCTTACACTACATATATACGAGGGCTGTTCGGAAAGTAACGAACGATAGGTCGCGAAATGGAAACCACAATGAAAATCAAAACTGTTTTATTTGCAACGGTTATCTACACCTTCCAGCTACTTCTCTACACAGTCGCCGCTCAGACTTAGACATCTGTCGTAGCGTTGTACTAACTTTTCAGTTCTCTCGTTGTAGACTAATTCTCCGGCCGGCGTTGTAGAAGACAGCCGCAAGTGCTTTTCGATAATTTTTTACTCTGGACTGCAGCTCGTGTCAAAATATTGTCTTCATAGCCAGCGGTTCATTTGAGCAGAGACGAACCTCAGGGGTAGCCTATTACGGGCTGTATTGTACGTGATCAAACACTTCCCATCGAAAATGCTGCAGGAACATCTTCATTGCCCCTGCAGAGTGCGGCCGAGAATTGTCGTGTAGAACGAATCACATGACAGTTATGTTATGTGGATTGCATAGCTTCAGGCGAAATCTTTCGCCAGGCCGTCATAATTGGGGGAGACGCTAATTTCTAGCCATCTTTACTTTATCACTGTGAGCTCAGAACTGAAAAGAGCGACATGATGCGATCGATGGGCGCCCCAGGCATAGTGCCCAACGCATCTGTGCAAAGCTTCATCAGATTTTCACTGTATTTTCCATCTCGCGACCGATCGTTCCTTACTTTGCGAATAACCCTCGTATAAAACCAATTGTTATGGAATAGCACCGCACATTTCCAAACAGGCAAATAATGAAAGTAAGTTTTTCTCCAAGCAGCATCCCCAAAGAATTCCAATGCTATCGAAACACTGATGTAACTAGTGACCTCCTCAGTAGAGATGGCCAAACTCGTTCATCCTTGGGAACTAGTCCACTGCTGATCGTTCTTTTTTGGGAACCGTTCATTTTTACTCGTTCACCGTTCATTTGTGCTTGGTATATGGTTCTTATGAAAAACTGAAAACTAGTAGTGTAGGTGACTGAAGGATGGAGGGCACCAAAAGGAGGCATTTGCCTGCCCCCTTGAGTATAGAGTTTTTATTCATTACAGAATTCTTACACACTTTTAGAAGTAATTTCTGTGATTCTGCAGAACCTCTCGTTTAGCCAACAGTCGCGTTGTGTGGCTGATCGCAGGGAAATAATATTGGCTGGCGCACGGAAAACCGGCCCCGAGTACAGACTGCTCGCCAATTATGGACGATGTGGTGCCCGTAACGAGCGGATACAACTAACATACAAACATGTAATAATTAGGCAGTGAAGAAACAACAAGCTAATGCAAGCAACAATGACAAAACAATCGATGACGATGTGTAGAGAGCTGGAGAAGAGAACATGAAAATCTCACTCGACGCGCATGGGCTATAGCACATGTAGTCTTGTAAACCTGTTGGTGGCTGTTTCCCAGCTTAATAGACCACAAGTGTCTTGTATAAAATTCTTCGTTTCGACTTCCACTACATAGCTATGCTACGTTGTAAACAATAATCATTTACACCCTATATATACTTCACGTTGTCTCTGAGTTCGTAGGCGACGTAGACTTTATGGAAGCATAAAATAAAATGTGGTTTTCTCATCATACTTGCGTCACATGCATAGTAAAAATTAGGTTTTTATGTTGCATTATTAAAGTTAATGCAGCAATAATAATAATAAGTAAGTTCGCAGTAGTAAAGTTTTTGGTTTTTTTCAAATGGAGAGGCACCGCTTTTCCTACTGAGCCAAAATGACCCACAACCCACTTTCTTACTTTTCCTTTTTTTTTTCAAAGAAACCAAACTAGCAGGTAATGCAAATTGGAAACAACCAAACTTAAAAAAAATTAGAGCCTTCCTAAATGTAATGTTTTGTATATGAAAGATACACGAAAATCGTTTTATATGAATTTTCTTACACTAAAAATTAAGCAAATTATTGAAAGTTAGTTGCTAAATCCAGTCGATGAAACCAAAAAACATATGAATAACAAAAAAAACTTGCCTTGTCATAAGTATGTCTTCTGCTGTTCATCGATATAGTGAAGTGAGCTGATATGCCCTTTTGTTACCTGAATAGACGTACCTATTACATACAACGTAATTTTTATGTAATTTACGTAACTATAAAATACTTTTTGATTACCGGTCGTGGACGCTGAATAGCCAGACCCAAGTGCAAGAACAGTTTGGAACACATGTAAAATGGGCGAGCGCAGTGAACGAAACGAACAACTGGATACTGAACTAAGTAGGAGCAGTCGGCAGTGGGACTGAGACAGGTGGTCATACGAAGAACAACGAGGCGGCCGAAACTGAGACGAGCACGCGACCGAGGCTGGAACGAGAACTACCGAAGTGACCGCCGCGACCGAAGTGAACTATGAACCGATATTTCCTCGTTCCCGGGAACTATAAGTAGACCGCCGCGACCGAAGTGAACTGTAAACCGATCGTTCCTCGTTTCCGGGAGCTATAAGTAGACCGCCACGACCGAAGTGAACTATGAACCGATCGTTCCTTGGAATTCGTTCCTCGGTCCTGTCGTTCATCTTGGTGAACCGTTCCTTTGCACCCGTTCGTTCGCGAACTACCCATCTCTACTCCTCAGGATCACATGGTTACGTCAGTCCATTACTTGACATTTGGGCGTGTTCAGGGTCAGTAACCAGTCCTTGCCTCACCGTCCAAACTGACGGGATTGTCCTGCGTTTAGCAGACCCGCTACGAGTAGGCCTTAAACCGCAAGCGCGGAATAAGGAAGCGGCTTGCGGCAATCAATCGGTGTGTTTACCCGGCAGTTCACCGGGTGTGGTGGGCGCCGGGGAATGGTGCCCTTGAGCGGACGGCAAACATCCCACACGCGCTGGTGAGCGGTCGGCGGTCGGTCTCTCAGCTCGGCAGGTGGGCGGCCGCTGGGGCGTTCGGCAGTGCCGTTAGCCAAAGACCGCAGCAGGCAGCAGGGGACAGCGGGCGAAGACGTGTGCCACTCGACCGCTCGAGGCTTTCCACGGCTCCAGCTTAATGGTCCAGCGGCGTTTCACAACCACAGAACTGGTTCCGTCTCATTCCACACAGGTGAAACCGAGAGGGTACGGCACGTCGCAGTTGACTTTCGCATTCACTGAACTGTTTCTGAATACCGCGAAGTCACCAACGGTCTCCAACGCCGCAACTACAAGTGGACTCCATGTCTGTTCTGGGATCCACAGGGAGTCTCAAACTGTTCCCTGATCTTTTGTAAAGTACACACCTCCTGTGGGGAAATCTGTGTCGCTGGAAATAAGAACGCACTTCGTACGACGCAATTTCAGTATAGAAATTTTTGTTTCTCCAAGACAGCCAGCTTCAAGGCTTGGTTCAAATGGCTCTGAGCACTATAGGAATTAACTTCTGAGCTCATCTGTCCCCTAGAATTTAGAACTGCTTAAACCTAACTAACCTAAGGATATCACACAGATCCATGCCTGAGGCAGAATTCGAACCTGCGACCGCAGCGGTCGCGCGGCTCCAGACTGTAGCGCCTAGAACCGCTCGGCCACCCCGGCCGGCGTTTCAAGTCTTATGCTGCAAACATCTGATCTTATGGAACTTGCTGTGAAAGTGCCACGTTACATTGCATGAAGTCAGTACACCAAAGACACTCCACACACATATACATATCTTGTTAAAGAACCTAGAGTTGATAAAATGCACCTCCCAAGTTTGCCTAAAGCGTCGTGCGGCAAGCTTGGGACACCATGTCCAACGTCGATAAGCATGGACGGTACGCAGTAAGACCGCTGATATTTTTAAAAATACTGGGAATCTGATACATCGATACTTTCAAAAATATTATTACCGGCTCTCGATATATCGAAAAATGCGTCGACATATCGCCGAAAAACATATCGAGTTTCTGCCATATAAAAATATTGGCCGCATATTGCATATATAATTCCTGTTTTAGAACTGTATTGGTTCATTGTTAAGTATTGCCGGCCACTGTGGCTGAGTGGTTCCAGGCGCTTCAGTCCGGAACCGCGAGACTGCTACGGTCGCAGATTCGAATCCTGCCTAGGGCATGGATATGTGTGATGTCCTTAGTTAGGTTTAAGTTGTTCTAAGTTCTAGGGTATTGATGATAAGACCCATAGTGCTCAGAGCCATTTGAACCATTTCTTTTTGTTAAATATTCTGTACATTAACAAGCTAGCAGACTTGATATTACAACCCTTCGAGCAAGAACAGAAAGGAAAGCAAGGCGCTTTGACTCTTGGTGATAATCACTTGGTTAACATGTTAAAAGCATCTACCTTCGGTTCTTCGTAGAACAACATTATAATAAATAAAAAGTACCACTTTGCTTTTGTTCTACTGTAGAACAAAAGCAAACTGGTGCTTTTCAATTTGTTAACAATGAGAACTGCATGAAGGTGTCACAATAAAAGGTGTCCAATGGACCCGTCGTTAGGTTTCGTGACATATCGGATTTGTCCGGAACACTTCATGTCGACTTCCCTATTTCGTCATTTCTGCCAACGCCAGCGACCTAGCAGCTGTAGTGTCAAAACTGCGTGGTGCAGTTAAACGTTGCAGTTTATGTTGGTAGCGCCGAGTGCCGATAATGTCAGCATTCCCCTCAGCACGTCTTCGCTCACCGGAAAGGCGAATCTTGTCATTTAGATTTCTGTTCATCATTTTCAGTATGTGTTTTGAAGACTACCGATGTCAAGCAAGAGCACACTGGTAGCGTTAAAAGTTTTTTTTAATGCAAATGGTGTGCTATTCCTACACTTCGGAAATCATCTTGTTATTGCATTTCCACTGCCACCCCTTCCCCGAATGTACATGTACCCCCTACCCCCCCCCCCCCCCCCCGCCCGCTTTCCATGCCACTGGACTACTGCTTTGTGCCACCTACAATTTCTTAAAAACTAAACCTGACGAAACCTCAAAAACTAGTAAAACTCCTTCACACGGTGAAAGTAAAATTATGCTCTACTATAATTTCAAACGAAAATTTCAAATATTCACCGAAACTGCAAAAAAAGTATAACATAAAATAAAAATTTCGCCGCTCGATATTTCCCGTCGAATATCGATATATCGATGTATCAATGAAGAAAATATCACCGATTTATATCGGGACACTTTGGAATGTCTATCGATATATCGATATTTTACCAGTAGCACTAGTATGCTGTATGCCTTTTACCAACTCTATGTCCTTTATCAAGATGTATACATGTGTGGAGTGCCTTTGTTGTACAGACTTCGCGTAATGTAGCAAGACAGTCTTTTAAGAAGTTCCATAAGATCAGATGTTGGCAGTATAAGACTGTTGAAATCGGTCATGTTGGAACAATCGCACCATATGAAGTGTGTTCTTGTGTTCCCTGGTCGTGCCCGCCGTCCTAGGCATCATTATCAGTTTAGACATCATCTCCTCTCCATATGGCTGCCCACTTCTTCCGCAGTCGCGCCTCACGTCTTCTCTCCTCTTAAAAGAAAACATCAACATCACCTCATATTTTTAAGTAGAAAAAAGCACACATGCAAGATATCAGTTCCTGAAATGGATCCCGTGTAGGATACGGTGGCCGCTGTGCAATGACTAATTTTCGTCCAAAACGCTGGGCGAGTTCATTCGTATGTTCAGGACGGGAGGCCGACACTTTCTGCCACCTTTCGGCCGCTCGGCGACACACTGCGATGTCAGAATCGAGGTGCACGCCCTGCAGTCTTTCTCAAAAGATTTTAAAGAAAGTATTCGGTAAAAAATTTCATTTTTGCTTTACTTGTAGCTTTATATGTCAGGCCCATTATGATATCCCCATCAGTTCGTTAATGGTCATAATTACTGTCATAGTTATGTGGAATTTGTAAGAAAGTTCTCGAAATTTGAAAAAAGTTTGCAATGAGAAATAGAGGTCGCAATGATTTTGCGTTTGGTGCATTTTACATGCTATATTGCTGAGTATGAAATTTAGCTAACATCGAATTTTTCTTTAGAATTGGGTGGAGGTTTTGTGGACTTGGGTAGAGGTCTCTGTCTGTCATGAATCTCGAGAAAACTGATCTGATGTAGCACACTCATTTGCGATCGCACCGGGTCAGTCATAAAGACAGAGTGAAATATCCACATCATTGCTCATATTTCATAAACGGTTTGAGATATCACTATGAGATTTTGGCAAGTGGTAGCATTCAAAGAGGAGAGTATTTTGCCGCACGGTTACTATGCAAAACTTCATTACTTACTGTGTTATTCCACTGACTACAGACTTTTTTGAAGAAACAATGTACTTTTGAGCGCCATCGATAGATGGTGTATCGAAAAATTCTATGGATTTTGGAACAACGTAAGGGGGACACTACACGCTTATTTTGTACCGAGAATGAGATTTTTCATAAGATATTGACCTTACTTTTCTTCAGTTCCTCACTTATTAAATTTAATAAACCACCATTTCTGAATTCTCTCGCAACTGTGTATGCACATCTTAGTGAGGTGAGTCCGTGCAAACTCCGCCGTGTTTTGCCAAAATAAGCAAATTTTAACATAATAACAACAGAAATGTGTAAGTTTTACTCAAAATTTGCCATTCATGAGACCTCTCTGAAAGTTACAAATGGTTAACAAGCCAGTCGATAATAAACCACAGCATTTTCGGCGGAATTCTTTTTAGATGCTAACCAAAACAGAGGTCACAGATCTTTTTGAATGATTACCATGCAAGTGTAGGTGTGGAGAGACCCGCTTAATATTTACAGAAAATGTGAATGTAGGCTTCTGTTAGAATGGCACCTGCCCTCCTGCACTTGGGATTTCCCCTGCAGCTCCTGCTCGCAGACCCCCCCCCCCCCCCCCCCCCCGCGTGCCCACCCCTCTCTGATTATCCATTGGCCACGATGTAATGTGCAGACTCTATGCACATTGTTGAATGAACACCTTTTAAGCATTCACTCTGTCCCACTGCTGCCGCCCGATCCGCGAATTCGAAGTACCGAACAGTGGAATCAATAAGAAGTTCGTGTTCGTTATATCAGTGAAGCAACCAGCGACTGTGCTTTGTCCAGTGTGACAGAGTGCGCGGTTTCTTGCCTGTAACTGGTGCCAGATATGTCTTTGCTTTGAACACTTTCATGCTGCGATTCACAAATGGATTGTTCAAATGGCTCTAAGCACTATGGGACTTAACATCTGAGGTCATCAGTACCCTAGACTTAGAACTACTTAAACCTAACTAACCCAAGGACATCACACACAGCCATGCCCGAGGCAGGATTCGAACCTGGGACCGTACCAGCAGCGCGGTTCCGGACTAAAGCGCCTAGACCCGCTCTGTCACAGCGGCCGCCCAAATGGAGTGTAAACTAATGAAATGAATGAGGTATCGTTAAAGAAATAGCATAGCACTGTTTAATTATTGACATTGCTGTTGCGCGTTATTCTCTTTTCACTGGAAAAGTGAAGCTGTTAAAGTGGAATACAGTTGCAGGAGTTTCGCGTTCCTTGACGTGATTGGCATGATTAAACTGTAAATCGAAAATCATTAACTCCGTTTCATAAGAAATCTTCAGGTATTTTGTTTGAACGAGGTTGACGTATTTCGTACTCTTTCTGCGTAAAATAACATGTTTTCGAACAAGATTTCAAAACAATTTCTATAGACGCGTTAAATGTATTCACAATTGTGGGGAAAGCGGCTTTCAAGTACAATGTTTCGCCTGTACGGGAATACACAAAATGGATGTACGAGTACACGCGGTCGACACGTGGTTCACGACATGTGTGGAAGTTTGGGTCTGGCCTTGAGTCGGGGACGAATAACCAAATGGTCGGGTCTGAGGTTTTCTCCGATCGATCGCTGGGTGTTGTGTTGTTCTTAAGCTCGTATTGTCGTAACGGACATTCCAGCGTTGAGGTGGCTGAATGGGCACGGCCCGAAAGCCAATAACTTGGAAAAAAAGATCCGTGAACAGGAGGGCTCTGTCTGCCACCGTGCGGTCTGAGGCATCTTGTCACGGTTCGCGTGGCTTCCCCCGTCGGAGGTTCGAGTCCTCCTTCGGGCATGGGTGTGTATGTTGTCCTTAGTGTAAAAAGTTCAAGTTAGATTAAGTAGTGTGTAAGACTAGGGACCGATGATCTCAGCAGTTTGGTCCCACAGGAGTCTAACACAAATTTGCAAAGTTTCCTGAGAGCATTTGGAACCCAACGAGCACAGAATTTGTGATACCATAACTGTGTTGCTCGTGGTCGTGTGCGTAATACTCCAAGAAAGCCGCTGAATTAGTCCGACAGTTGCGATATTGTGAAATGCTAGTTTTCATGTAGTTTGTTATCATTTTTCTGAACCAGGCAGACAGAGGAAGACTAAAAACAGAGTTTACTTTCCGAATAGTTCTCATATTACTAGTCACCTAATTAGGTGTAAATTACAAAATAGTCGCAGCTAGCAGTTTCTTTAGTTTACTTCAATTTTACACCCACCATATTTCAGACAACATTTACATATTAAGTAGTGAGGAGAAATGGCTCTGAGCACTATGTGACTCAACTTCTGAGGTCATCAGTCGCCTAGAACTTAGAACTAATTAAACCTAACTAGCCTAAGGACATCACAAACATCCATGCCCGAGGCAGGATTCGAACTTGCGACCGTAGCGGTCACGCGGTTCCAGACTGAAGCGCCTTTAACCGCACGGCGTAGTGAGGAGAGTTAACGGTTATTAAAGACGTCTCGGAAGCACACTTCGACAAGAATGAGGCAGGAAATATGAGTGTCTAGTTTAAGGGAAAATTCCGGAATTCGTCGGCCATCTCATTAGGCGATGAAGAATACTGCAAACACGGAAAACAGATATCATCTACTCAATAAGAATTTATTCTGCTTATTGGATGACTGAGACGGATTTAACAGCTCTTGCGAACACTGAATAATCTCACACAGATTCAGCAATTTTTTATAGTTTCGTTTCTGTAGGATAACAGGCGTGCTTATCGTAGTTCGGATGCGCTCGAAATTGATCAGTCTTGACAGGGGAACCGGTGTGATTGTATCTGTTGGGTGAAGATAGATTTACTGTAAAGGACACCAGGAATGAATGTGATATATGTACTGAAAGGCGAAAAGAATCTAAATTTTGAATAATGTTGTTTTTTAAGCGAAGAAGTTTGAGGTAAGGCTGCAGCACTGCGCAGCTAGTATGTCGGAATGATTATTGTGAACTAGTTAACTTTATTCACTTACTCAGAGCTGAGAGAAAGACCACACCTCTTCCCTGAATCATGCGTTAACATATCAACTTTGGTTTTCATAGAAATTCTCTATTAACAAGATACCATTTTTAAATCATTGTTCACTTTGTTAAACGTAGTATTGTTCAGACCAATGTTATGTGTGAAGATCACGCGAAGTTTTACTTTGTCTCTTTGAATATATACTTCATTCTAAAATCGTTGTCTTGCAGTATCTCTTCATAGTAATAGTTGCTCTCCCAATCCTGCTGTTTAAAGAAGGTTTATTATTACCGATCACCACGTTGCACCACACGGTATACAACATTTTGAACACTGTCTGAAGTTTTTTTCGAAAAATATAAATGTAACTTAGTGGCTGCCTGCCTACTGTTTGGTGTTGCGTTTTCGAGAAATCTGTAAAAATGTTATTGAGATGGGAGGTAAGTGGAAATTTTGATTAGGGCCAGATAATTGCTGTACTTCAGTTGTGCATTTAATATAAAGACAAGTTGTATTCAGGCCAGTTACAGAGTTCAGTTCAAATTAGATTCTGTTTAGTCAAAGGCTAGCATACGAGTTTAAGTTGGATAACAGTTCTTGGATACACAGTTTTGATAATAATTAGACTTTTTATAAAGTGGGAGGTAAATTTGGGGTAAGTTTCATACAGAAAAGCATAGTGGAGAACTTACAAACAGACTTTCTAGAACAGCATTCAGCTGGAGAATAAGGTAACGAGAGGACGAGGAAGAGAGAATATCCAGGAGGACGTAGCTAGAATAAACATCTTCTCTAAATGGACACAGAGTGCAGTCGACAGAAATAAATGGAACAGGCTCTCAGAACATGCAATCTCTTTGAATATTAATGCGTATCCTTTTCCACACGTAAAAGTAGAAAGATTCCTTTTAGTTCCACATATGTTTGTCCCTGATGTCTCAACACACATCCTGTGATACTGTCCCATCTCCTAGTCAGTGTTTCCCACATATTCCTTTCCTCGCCCATGCTGCGGCGGATTTCCTCATTTTCTATCAGTATAATTAATATACAGCATTCTTCTGTAACATCTCACATCAAACCGTACGATACTCTTTCATTTTCCAACAATACGAGACTCATTTCCATACAATGCTGTCTTACATACGTGCGCTCTCAGAAACTTCTTTCTCGTGCTTTGGCTAGGATTGGTCTCTTCGCCTGTGTTAGTCTACTACTTACAACCTCCTTGTTTCCTTTTTTTGCTTCCAAGATGATAGAACGGTTCACTGAGTCTGCTAAGTGGCCCTGCAAGCTTATCGCTAATGTTGTTTCAGCTGCTCCTCAATACCTTCGCTGTTCTTTGGCTTGCTCTCAAGCCGTATTCCATGCTCATTTGACTGTACATTACATTCAACGTATTCTGTAATTCTGCTTCGCAGTCGCAGAGGATAGCACTGTCATCGAAGAAACTGATAATTTACATCCTTCCTCCATGAGATTTGACCCCACTTGCGAATTTTCTCTAAGTAAAATGTAAACTTTCACTACCGGAAATGTCATACTTCTTGGAATATTCCAGGCTATTTCGCCGTGATAGAATGAGTTCCTTAGAGTAACCTACTGTTTCGTCGCCATCGGCGGAGGACATCTTCAAGAGGCGTTCAAAGCATCTCTGAGTGAGAGATTCAAAGGCTACTCAGTAGTGACCCAGAACGCGAATCGGACATTCAGATAAGCTACTATCACCCTTGAGGGTGTCCACCGCACACGGGGACGAGATGTAGAGTTTCACCAAGGAATTCGTTTGATCACGGCATAACAACCAGGAATATTTTAGTGAAACTTCCTGGCAGATTAAAACTGTGTCCCCGACCGAGACTCGAACTCGGGACCTTTGCCTTTCGCGGGAAAGTGCTCTACCATCTGAGCTATCGGAGCACGACTCACGCCCGGTCCTCACAGCTTTACTTCTGCCAGTATCTCGTCTCCTACCTTCCAAACTTTACAGAAGCTCTCCTGCGAACCTTGCAGAACTAGCACTCCTGAAAGTGCGGGCACACAGTTTTAATCTGCCAGGAAGTTTCATATCAGCGCACACTCCGCTGCAGAGTGAAAATCTCATTCTGGAATATTTTAGTAATTGCGAATATTTCTTTCATTTTCTTGTTAATATTGAAGTACTTTGGGCATGAGTATGAAAGATGTTCCGTAGTGGATGTTAGGTTAACATTCAGATACGGTGATTCACTAATTAAATTCTATTCTGACGGTGGAACTAATTAGAAACTAAACTGAGGGCTTAATTTCCCGTCTACAAGAAAGTCGTTAGAGACGGCGCACGACATCGCATGTCACAGCGACGGAGAAGGAGTCATACAGGACATTCCCCTTAATCGATTTAGCGAAACCCATATTAATCAAAATCTGGGTATCCGGGCCAAGATTCGAACCTCGCTCCTCCCGCTTCTAGCGCCTTAACCATTGCTCCGCGTCGCTCGGTGTCAGGCTTAGCTATCTCACCAAAAGATCACGGAAATGCCTGCCCCGGTCCTCTGAGAAATTTATCCCCATACTCTCGCTGCAAACCCGTTCCGGAACTAGGTTAGAAAAAGTCGCAGCCGTGGCGATGATTTAGTGCTGTTTGCGCACGCGGTCAATATTTTTCGTGAATTCTGGGCGCGGCGCCGTTTCGGAAAATAGTCGCCGGCGGTGGCGGTGGCAGCGGAGACAGGCGGCTTTTTGCGCAAAAGCTGTCCGGCCACAACGAGCCTTAATGGGCTGTTAGTCACGCTAATGGGCCCGTAACACGGCTGCACGGCTACAGTTCCGTGATACACGACGAGGCCGGCTCACGCTGGCGCCAGGGCACTGCAGCCGAGCGTATTCCCACGGCGGTGGCGCCTTCCCAGCACAACGCTTTAATGTGGAATCTACAGTCGGGGTTATAAGAGTGGGAAATCGAGAGGGGCGCGTTAGAGTTGAGAAGGGTGTGAGTTAGGTTCCAACTTACCACTTTTTCCTCTTTTTGAGTCATCAAATCAATCTTCTGATTAGTTTGAAGCAACCTGCCACGAATTGTTTTCCTTTGACAACCTCTTCATCTCAGAGAGTAGCACTTGCAACCTACGTCCTCAGTTATTTGCTATATGTATTCCAGTCTTTGTGTTCCTCTACTGTTTTTACCCTCTGCAGCCCCCTCCAGTACCATGGAAGTTATTGCCTGATGTCTTAACAGTAGTCCTATCATCCTGTCCCTTCTTGAATCCTGCCTCGGGCATGGATGTTTGTGATGTCCTTAGGTTAGTTAGGTTTAACTAGTTCTAAGTTCTAGGGGACTAATGACCTCAGCAGTTGAGTCCCATAGTGCTCAGCGCCATTTGTCCCTTCTTCTTGTCAATGTTTTCCACATATTCCTTTCCTCTTCGATTCTGCGCGGAACCTCTTCATTTCTTACCTTATCAGTCCACCTAATTTTCAACGCTCGTCTGTAGCGCCACATCTCAAATGCTTCGATTCTCTTCTGTTCCATATTTCAATACCGGTGTACATTCTCAGAAATTTCTCTCTTTAATTAAGCCTATGTTTGATACCATCAGACTTCTCTTGGTCACGAACGCCCTTTTTCCCAGTGCTAGTGTTCTTTTGATGTCCTCCTTGCTCCGTTCATGACCTATTTTGCTGCCCTGATAGCAGAATTCCTTAACTTGATCTACTTCGTGACTATCAATTCTGACATCAAGTTTCTCGCTATTATCATTTCTGCGACTTCTCATTACTTTCGTCTTTCTTTGATTTACACTCAACCCTTATTATGTTCTCATTACTCATTCCATTCAGCAGATCCTGTAATTCTATTTCACTTCCACTAAGGATAGCAATGTCATCAGCGAATCTTATCGTTGGTATTCTTTCACTTTGAATGTTAATTCCATTCTTGAACCTTTCTTTTATTTCCATCATGGCTTCTTCGAAGTATAGATTGAACAGTACGGGCGAAAGACTACATCCCTGTCTTATAACCTTTTTAATCCAAACACTTCGTTATTGCACTCTTATTATTATTCCCTCTTGGCTCTTGTACACATTGTATATTACCCGTCTCTCCCTATAGCTCACCACTATTTTTCTCAGAATTTCGAACATCTTGCACCACTTTCTATTGTAGAACGCTTTCTCTAGGTCGACATATCCGATGAATGTATCTTTATTTTTCTTTAGTCTCTGCTGCTTTGGCCCTTCCTAAAGCCAAACTGATCGTATATAACAACCCTCAATATTCTTTTCCATTCTTCTGTATATTATTCTTGTCAGCAACTTGGATACATGAGCTGTTAAGCTGATTGTGTGATAATTGCCAGCCCTTGCAATCTTCGGAATTGTGTGGATGATATTTTTTCGAGGGTCAGATGGTATATCGGCAAGAAATGGTTCAAATGGCTCTAAGCACTATGGGACTTAACATCTGAGGTCATCAGTCCCCTAGACTTAGAACTACTTACACCTAACTAACCTAAGGACATCACACACATCCATGCCCGAGGCAGGATTCGAACCTGCGACCGTAGCAGATGCGCGGTTCCGGACTGAAGCGCCTATAACCGCTCGGCCACAACGGCCGGCCGTGTATATCGGCAGACTCATACATTCTACACACGGACGCGGATAATCGTTTTGTTGCCATTTCCCCCAATGATTTTAGGAATTCTGATCGAATATTATCCATCCCTTTCGCCTTATCTGAACTTAAGTCTTCCAAAGATCTTTTAAATTCTGATTCTTATACTGGATCCCCAATCTCTTCTACATCGACTCCTGTTTCTTCTTCTATTATTTCAGACAGCTCTTCCACTTCACAGAGGCCTTCAGCGTATTCTTTCCACCTATCTGCTCTCTCCTCTCAATGCAATTCCCATTACACTCTTAATGTTACTACTCCTGCTTTTAATTTCACTGAATTTTATTTTGACTTTTCCGTATGCTGATTCAGTCCTTCCGACAGTTATTTATTTTTCGATTTCCTCACGTGTTTCACGCAGCCATTTCGTCTTAGCTTCTCTGCACTTCCTACTTATTTTATTCCTCAGCGATTTATATTTCTGTACTCCTGAATGTCCCCGAACATTTTTGTACCTTCTTTCATAGATTAACTGAAGTCTCTCTTCTGTTACCCATGATTTCTTCGTAATTACCTTCTTTGTGCTTAATTTTTTGTTTCCCATTTGTGTGATTGCCCTTTTAAGAGGTGTTCATTCCTCTTCAACGAACTGCCTACTGAGCTATTCTGTAACGCAATACCTGTAGACTTAGAAAATTTCAAGCGTATCTCTTCACTCCTTAGTACCTCAGTATCTTACTTCTTTGCGCACTGATTCTTCCTGACTAGTCTCTTGAACGTCTACCTACTGTTCATCACTACTAAATTGTGATCTGAGTCTACATGTGCTACTGGATATGCCTTACAATCCAAAACCTGATTTCGGAAGTTCTGACCGACCATGATGTAATCTAACTGAAATATTCCCGTATCAGTCGGCCTTTTGCAGGTATATCACCTCCTCTTGTGATTCTGAAACAGAGTATTCGCTATCACTAGTTGAAATTTATTGCTGAACTCAATTAGTGTCTCTTCTCTCTCATTCCCTGTACGAAGCCCATATTCTCCCGTAACTCTTTCTTCTTTTCCTTCTGCTGCAATCGCATTCCAGTCCTCCATGACTATTAGATTTTAAGCTCCCTTTACGTAGCGAAATATCCATTCAGTATCGTCATCTACTTTCTCTCTCTCTTCATCTTCAACTTGCGACGTTGGCAGATATACCTGAAATATCGTTGACGGTGTTGGTTTGCTGTCGATCCTGATGAGAACAATCCTATCACTAAACAGTTCACAATAACACACTTCCTACCTTCCTATTCATCACGAATCTTACTTCCTTTATACCATTTTCCTCCCCTACTCATTTGGCCAAATATCCTTATCTTCTTTCCATTTAACTTCACTGACAACAATCAAACCTTGATTGAGCCTTTTCAGATTTTCTAGCTTCCATACCACGTTCAGACTTCTGACAATCCACGTCTGGACTCATAGAGCATCCTTTTGTCGGTTATTCTGTCTTTTTCTCATGGTCACCTCACCCTTGGCAGTCCCCTCCCGGAGACTACCCCGGAATCTTTTGCCAATGGAGACATCATCATGACACTTTTTCAAGCCTACGCAGGAAAATTACTCCAGTCAAGTCGTCTGTGTGATGCCTGGAGGAGAGACCATAAATGCAGCCTTTTACTGTCAAAGCCTTCATTGAATGCGCCACGCCATTCAAAACAATTGGCGTGGACGGTTGTCCTGTGCCACGGTGCCTCTACCCTACAATGCTCGCCCGCATGCCACTGCGTTCACGAAAGATTTGCTTCAGCCAGTTTTTGATTATCTGCCTTATAGTCTGGACTTGGGGCCCCAGTGGGCACTTCTTTTTCCCAGATCGAAGGATTTTAGGAGCGGAAAGCACTTCGGATATGACAACGGACTGAAAGATGACGTCAGCAACTGGTTAAACAAACTGTTTGCTGTGGTGTCACCGCCAGACACCACACTTGCTAGGTGGTAGCCTTTAAATCGGCCGCGGTCCGTTAGTATACGTCGGACCCGCGTGTCGCCACTGTCAGTGATTGCGCCACCACACGGCAGGTCTAGAGAGACTTCCTAGCACTCGCCCCAGTTGTACAGCCGACTTTGCTAGCAATGGTTCACTGACAAATTACGCTCTCATTTGCCGAGACGATAGTTAGCATAGCCTTCAGCTACGTCATTTGCTACGACCTAGCAAGGCGCCATTACCAGTTTATATTCAGTGTAATAATGTCTAATCAAGAGCGATGTTCTCCAATTGTGGATTAAAGTTAAGTATTCCAAGAACTACGTTCTTTTCTTTATAGGATAATTACTTTACTTTGTTCCAGACCTCACGCCAATCTGCGTGAGCTTAACGCGTGCCTTTCGGCTACCTCCGAGTGGCTTGGCTGTCTTGCCACGCCACTACATTGGCAACCGAGTATGCAGAAGCCAGAGGAAGGCTTGTGGAGAGCTACGACAAATGTTCCAGTCTGATCACTGACTACGTGGAAAAATTGCTGAGATATCAAAATAAGTTGTAAAACAAATTTTTCTTTCGTAATGTCTCGGGAAACAAAGTTCTTTACTTTATGAGTGATCCTCATACAGTACTAAAAAGAAAAGGGGAGAAAAAAAATCTACGAAAGACCTTTTCGTCTACACCAACATCTACATGACTACTCTGCAACTCATACTTAAGTGCTCGACAGGGGTTTCGTAGAAACACTGAAACTCTTCTCTACCGTTCCAATCTTGAACAGCACGTGGGGAAAATGAACACTTAAATCTTCCCGTGCCAGCTCTGACTTGTGTTATTTTATCACCATGGTCATTTGCCCCTTTGCAGGTTCAATTCAACAAGATATTTTCGCATTCGCAGGAGAAAGTTGGAGATTGAAATTTCATGAAAAGACCTCGCTGCAACGGAAAATACCTTTGTTTTGTGATAATGGGTTATTTTTCTGCCCATTGTAAATGTGTGCTTCTGTACAGCCTCGTGGTCTGCCAGCGGACATTTTTGATATTTTATATCTACTTTCTGAATAACAATTGAGTTTAAATGCAAACCTCTCCTGAATTCTTTTCCTCATGAAATCATCTTTAAATCCTTCTATCTTGGTGCTTATTTGCACATCTGCTCGTTTCAGCTTTTTTCATGAATGCAAGACGTTAGCGTGTAATCTATTTCAAATATATTTGAACTGAGGTGACTACAGTGAACACTGCTTTCGGCAGCCACATTATTTCTTGATTTGTGTGCAGTTTTCAGCCAATTAAAGTAAGTGCGAGTCGCAATGATATTCAAATCACGTGCTACAACTAAGAGTGCCTCAAGACTTTGTTTTCAAGTGATTTGCTTTCCAATCGTGCGGTGGCAGTATATGCAGCTACATCTTCATTGGACATATCTCTCCTATAAGGAAATACACTCTTACACTGATAGGTTGTGTTGGAGGAGAGGATTCTCCTTGCAATTTATTTTGATTTAATATATGTTAAAAGGCCCTTTATTGTTCTGCTGCTCTATGGAAGTTAGGTCAGTACCTCTTATTTCACCAATAATAGTCATATCGCGTTATTGCTCATTTACGGGTCAAATTTAAGACACAGAGGAATATCTTGAGACCG
Source organism: Schistocerca americana (assembly GCF_021461395.2). Classification (NCBI taxonomy): domain Eukaryota; kingdom Metazoa; phylum Arthropoda; class Insecta; order Orthoptera; family Acrididae; genus Schistocerca; species Schistocerca americana. The sequence continues at coordinate 658,465,477 of NC_060123.1, read as the reverse complement.
TGCTATGGTACGTACTCGCAGGTTAAGGGTGGAACGTAGTGGCAGATTTTCAAGTGCTCTCTGCAGAATAATCAAAGAAAGAAACATGAAAAATACTCACAAGAAAAAGGGACAGAATGGTAGGATATGTGTTAAGACATCAGGGAAAGACATCCATGGCACTTGAGGGAGTTGTAGAGTACAAAAAATGCAGGGGGAAACAAGGATGGAATACATCGAACAAATTATTGAGGACGTAGCTTGCAAGTGGTCCTCCGAGATGAAGAGGCTGGCACGAACGAGGAATTAATAGCGGCAACTAGTCAGAATACTAATGACTAAAAAAACATTGTTATGTATGGATATCCTTGTATCACTATAAGAAGTGCCGCATTCCAGTTAAATGTACGTTAAGACGCAATGACCGCAGTTGCACTAGATGACTATATCTTAACCTGCCTCCGTAACCAAGGCCGATAACGCAACCCCGTATGGTGACGCTCGATTAGGAGATAGCTGGTTGAAATCCGGAGAGGTTGTGTCGTAAAGTTGCTTATCCTCAGACTATGTACCACTGTCTTGGAATAAATGCCGAACCTACTCCCAGTGTCTCGAGAAGTGAGGGCATGCGACACTGTTGATGGTGCTCCGTCCGTCGGATGTGGACGTTAAGGTTGGCGGCCCCCTTGGTGCTATTCGCGAGGAGTGGGCTAAGTGCCGGCACCAGGTTTCATCCTCTCCCTTCTCTCATCATCATCATCATCAAACACAAACATGACACTACACCACACACACACACACACACCCGGTAGTCACCTGCACTCCACAGATACTCGTAACCCTTAGCTTCTCAGGCCATTTTTTTTCTTTTGTTACGCTATGTCCCAGGTGCGGTCTGACAGACTGCTATATTTAAATTGCCATAAAAATTCCATTCAGCGATTTCAGTGAAACAGTTAATTTTTTATGTAGAAGTTACATTAATACCAAAAAATATCCAAATAAATTTTAAAGTTTATTTTTATGAAAAAAACGCATTTAAACAAAAAACTACACAAATTGAAGATAATATTACATGATAATGTTCTATGAAAACTCAAATACCCTCCACTCTAAATTTTCCTATTTGCTGTATTTTCACTGTTGATTATACCTGTAACAATAAAAACAAAAAACCGTAAAACATTCAAAAAATGGTAAATACACTAGTACTTTTCAGGATTTTTGTTTCCTTCTCAGAGGTTTTCTTTGCACTCGCTGGAAATTTTTCTACAGAAATAAAATTATATTGGCTTCTTGCAACAATGACAAATACAAGGCGTCTTTCTCTTCTTTTCTGAGTCACAGGCGGAGCACGTTTAGCGTTTTTCCTATCTTTCTACAACGGCTTTTACGCTTGGTTCTGCTACACCAAAATCACGGTGAACGGTTGCACAAAGTTCACAGAATACGTGATAGTTGCTGACTTACTTTTTATCTGTGGTGTCACCAGTGAGTTCCCAAGCTTGTTCACAAAATTAAAGCGGCTCGCCTGAGTATCGTCTTTATAGGAACTGTGAAGGGCAAACGCATTCACCCCATTTATGTTCAACATGCAGAAAAAGAGTACCATTGAATATCGTTGAAAGAGTCTTCGACGACCAGAGATATTTATTGCAACTATATATGTCTGTAGCAGAACCTTTAGCTAAAAATTCTGTCTCTACACTTTGTCTTCATCAATTTCATCATGTGTTTCTTTGAAGGAATTCACAGGTCTCAAACCAAATTCGTCTTCACTCGAGGTATGAATTAAAAAACGCCTTCAGTCACAGTTTTTCGTGTTTTATTCAGTACACGATGCATTTCGGACTCTCTGGGTCCATCTTCAGGTGTAATTCGTCTTAATACATGATTTATTTGTTCTCTTGAATGAGTTGAAATGTATATTCCTGTGACTAAGTTCGTAACCTAACGTTAAACCTTTTCGTGACAGGAATATGTATTACATCTCATTCAAGAGAACAAACAAATCATGTATTAAGACGAATTACACCTGCAGATGGACCCACAGGGTCCTAAATGCATCGTGTACTGAATAAAACACGAAAAATTGTGTCTGAAAGCGTTTATTAATTCATACCTCGAGTGTATTGAGTACAGTCACGTTTGAAGCTGCAAAATATGGATGAAATTAAATTCGTCATCACTTTCGCACTGTTTGTATTCTGAATTATGCTCACTTTCAATTTCGTTGTCACTATTTAATCCAACATCGCTTCCTAAACTATCCTAAAACCATTTTAAAATCGTATGCTCATAGTCAACACACAAAGAATGGCTACTGAATCCGTAACGCGAAGTCCCAGGTGCGGCCTCAGAGACCGTTTGCATGAAAGGAGCAGTACTGCGTAGTCACATTCAAGTGAATACTGACAAATGAAACTACGGCAGATTCGGCACAGAATAGACAACGCTGTAATCTTCTAACCCACTCCTATGCGTTAGCAACGGAGTAACAATAAGCCGCACCTGGGACGTTAAGAACGATAAACCTCTCACACAACACGAAGAAAAGATGTCACTGCTAACAATACTATACGACTATTTATAGCTTTTTTCTTTTTACTCCAATTCACACTGTGCCTTAATATATCGTCACCACAGTCATTTGTTTAAGCTTAAGAGAGTTTTCTTCTGCGCATGGTTGAACCTATGGGTTGTGTTGTGGACTGGCAAGACAGCCAATCCACAGTGACGGGTAACCGAAAGGCACGCGCTTAAACTCACGCAGGCTGGCGTGAGGTCTGAAACAGGATACGGAATGAATGCTATAAAGAAAAGTACGTAGCTGCTGGAATACTTAACTTTAATCCATCATTTGTATACATCGTTCTTGACGGTACGGTATAAATAATATCAACTGTTGATGGCGCCTTGCTAGGTCGTAGCCATTGACTTAGCTGAAGGCTATTCTAACTATCTTCTCTGCAAATAAGCGAGGCTTCGTCAGTGTTGCATCGCTAGCTAAGTCGTCCGTACAACTGGGGCGAGTGCTAGTACGTATCTCTAGACCTGCCGTGTGGTGGCGCTCGGTCTGCTATCACTGACAGTGGCGACACGCGGGTCCGGCGTATACTAATGGACCGCGGCCGATTTAAGGTGCTACCACCTAGCAAGTGTGGTGTCTGGCGGTGACACCACAGGTTGTCGTCAAAATCTATTCAGAAATGAGTAACGAATGGTAATAATTCCAATCCTACTTTTATCCCATCTTGTAATTCTTCTCGTCCACCTAAACGTACCGTGCGTATGTCACCTTACACCAATATCAGGAATAATTGTTGTATAAGCGGTAGCAATTGCGGCTTTCCATATTAGACAAGACCTAAGACCAACGTGTGACAGTTGTTATTACAAGTCTTGAATTATTATTTTTTGTATGTATTTACAGCCCAGACAATACTTTTGACTCACGTAAGTAACCCTTGTTGGTAAATAAGTGCCTTAGAAATTGGTGGTGTATTTTCGCTACTATACCCATTGGCGAACCCATATACAGCCTAGTTTATCCAACTAGGGAGCTGTGAATTAGTCGGCTCTTCACACATCATATCTTTAGCTTCCATAACAGGCCGCACCGGAATCAATACTTTGCACTCGCCATGTTTATTATACGAAAACCCCAGACAAAAAAAATGGTTCAAATGATTCTGAGCACTATGGGACTTAACATCTATGGTCATCAGTCCTCTAGAACTTAGAACTACTTAAACCTAACTAACCTAAGGACACCACACAACACCCAGTCATCACGAGGCAGAGAAAATCCCTGACCCCGCCGGGAAAAACCCCAGACAGAAAGGTCCGAAGGATTGAGATCATGTGACTTTAGAGGCCGAGGTGCAAACCCTGCTCGATCTGTCCATCTTGGACCATATTGGCACTTTAGATGCCGTCTTATTTCAGCAGCGTCATCATGTATGTACCATGTCCCCAACCTAGGGAAAGGCAGAAATTGGAGCTCAGTTCGTTGCGTACTTAATGAAAAAATTTACATTTGAAATTCCGGATGGTTGTAACTAAAGTGAAGCTACTCATAGAGGTCCAGACTGTAATTATCGTATGAGAGCGAAATAATGTATTAATGCGGAACCGATTTACGCTGGAAAAGAAATTTGTTTCAATTTCCCACCAGGTGCAAATATGACACTGTGAATGCAAGAAAAACGTAGAGAAATGTTTTCTTACGTAATCATTAGGAATGGGACGTGGGCAGAAAAGCTCAAACAAGTGAGAAAGGCACAGTTTTCATTTTATTATAAACCGCCGCTAAAACAATTTGTTCAATATGAGCGCCATTGACGTCGACGAGATGCTGTACAGAGCCAGAATTGCACCTGGTGGCCAAAATTGGAATTAATTTTTTTTCACTGTAAATCGGTCCGCATACACGCATTAGCATATTTACCAGGTTTTGCTGCCATACGATAATTTCAACCCACTCTGGACCTCTGTGACTAACTGCATTTTAATTACAACCACCCAATACGTTTGTACCAACTAGGAGAATGTTTCTTATTGATGTCAACAGCTGCTCGCACCCACACTTTCGCAACTATCTTCCAAACAGTTCGTTTGCGAACTCATGTTTATCAGGACGTTTTCGCTTCTATTACTTTCTATTACTTTCACCTACTATTAATTATGATATTGCGTATTACCGATCTTTCGTCATTTTAAAAACTGTAGTTATGTAGTAACATTCGTTAGGGGTACAAAAAGTGTTTTTGGCAATGTTGACTCGAATTTACTTTCTCAAATTTTTAAAGTACCAGGGGAAAAACGCAGGGAGCAAAAATTTATCTACAACTTGTACGGAAACCAGACTGCAATTCTAACAATCTATATGTATGGAATGGAAGCAGTAGTTGATAACGGAGTGAGGCACGGCTGTAGTCTACCTCCGACGTTATTCGGTCTGCACACTGAGCTATCAGCAAAGGAAACCTAATAGAAATTTAGGTACGGAATTTAAGTTCACGTAAAAGAAAAAATACTTTTTCGTTTATTAAAGACATTGTAAATCTGTCAGTAATGGCAAGAACTTCGAAAAGCAGCTGAACGGAATGGACAGTGTACTGAGAATTAAGGAATTAAGGAATTAAATCAGGTGATGCTGAGAGAATTGGATTAGAAAATGAAACACAAACAATAGTCGATGTGTTTCCCCATTTGGGCAGCAAAATAACTAATTATGGACGAAGTAGAGAGGATATGAAATGCAGACTGACGATAGCAGGAAACAGATTTCTGAAAAGAGGAATTTGTTGACATCGAATATAAATTTAAGTGCCAGGAAGTCTTTCCTGTGGAAATTGTAGCCTTATGCGGAATAGGAAAGTGGACAGTAATTATTTCAGTCAAGAGACGAATACAAGTCTTTGAAATATGATGCTCAGAAGAATGTCGAAAATAAGATGCGTAGATCGAGTAACTGATGCCGACGTACTGAATCGAACTGGAAAGAAAAGAAATTTAGCTTGACTAAAATAAAGGATCGGTTGGTAGGCCTCATTGTGAGGTATCAAAGAATCGCTAATTTGTTAATGGACGGAAGTGTGGAGATTTAGCTACGTTCCCTGTCCGGGTGTAGGCCTCAGACATCCAGGAACAATCCTGACAGTCTCATTTAAAGCGGCGTCCTCTTGTTTGGAGTGGCAAGATGGCTTTCACGTTTTACGGCTGCAAAAGACAGTTCCATTTCTGATTATCGAAGTACTTCTTGCTGCGCTACCCATGTTGATGCAGTTAGTTTATGTTTAATATTGTTTCTTGCGCATACGAGGCTCAGTGCAATGTTTTTTGAATGACAGAGTACGGTCACAGATTACTTCCAAATATTTTGGGTTGGTGCAGTGATTTGCCCTAACCCCTTTCCACTCTATTTCCAACTGCCTTGTCGCTTTTCTGTTACGCAGGTGGAAGCGGATACTTGAGTTTTTCCTGGATTAGGTGGCAGATGATTTCATAGAAGTTCCCCACCGTTTCCAAAGCCTCTGTCACTCTTCTTGTAGAAGTACGAGATAGCAACCTGGGTAATGTAGCGGGCACTGGTTAGTTAACGCTGTAGAAACACCAAATGTAGCCACGAGTTGAAAGTGAGGCCCTCCAACACCATGAAGCCTGGGATCGGACCTGTGTCTCTCTGGAACAGGCAGCTCAGCAGGTCTATGCCATACACACACACGTCCAACGCTCGCATACAGACAGAACCTACTCTCATCACTGAAGACAACAGAGGGCCATTTCACTCTTCACATAACTCTTTCACGACACCAGAATAGCCATGCTTGGTGGTGTCATGGTATCGGTGGTAGCCGGCTCAGAGGCATACGTGATCTTAATTCTGTTGCAAGTCGACGGTACCATGTGGTACCTGATGGCACCGCAGGTGTAACATGTGCCCGGATTTCGTCCCTTGTCGGTCGGCAACCGCTGCCAGCGCTACGCGTCGATCGCGCGTGTCTACTACGCGGACGTCCAGAATCTGGTCTACAGGTGTCTGTTTCACCGACAACTGCTGAAGCAGCAACACACCACCAATAGATTGTGCCCCCTTTATACAGAAATCCGTCGATGCGTCCATCAAGCACCCCGCAGGCTCACAATGCGATTCCATTCAGATAGGTCAAGCTGTTCCACAAGAGAACGTATTTGTCGGTGCGACATGTTGGCGCCTTTGAATGTTGCAAACAGTGTTCACCTCTAAAGTCAGTACAGTTACTGCATGCAGACAGCCCTCATGAGCGTTATCAGATCGCCGATGACCGTGACATATGAATCACAAACACCGTGTTCCGTCAGTATATTACAGCGTGGTGCACAGAACACAGGTCTTGAGGAATCTGCACGTTTATGCGGCAGTGTATTTCGTTGGTTGGTACTGGTCGCAAAAGGTTTAGGGAGAACTGCTCCAGGAGATCCGTGAGGTGACAGCCGCAGTAAGTGAGAAGCGAGACGCCTCCAGAGTGTGTAATGCTAACACGTTCGCTCCCGTGAGCTGTTGGGCGGGCAGGTCACGTGTGGCCCGGTCGGCGAGCGTCCAACCGGCGCAGCGCAGCGCGCAACACTTTGCGTCGCCGCGCCGTGTCGTGCGGTGTCCGGGAGCCGCGGGCCGGATGTCCGTAATTGGCCCGCTCCGGGTCGCCCACAGGCGGCGAATTCCTTCGTCTGGCCGTTGCCAGTCTGCGTCCTCCTAGCTAACGCTATACGCTTCAGAGGATTTTCGACAAGTTGAACACGGTCGGTCGTGATCTTACAGGTGTGCGCGGATGAAAGAAATGTTACACGCGTGTGCAATGCATCCGCAAGTCCGTTATTCGCATACGCGAGTCATTTATCCACTTCCGGAGCATTTAAAATTCTGAAAACCATTCTGAATACGTTCGGCACACCATAACTTTGAAGGTAGGCCCGAGTTTTCGACTGCTGGATGGTTTTCTTGTCTATTGTTGTTACCGGCCGCGGTGGCCGAGCAGTTCTAGGCCCTACAGTCTGGAACCGCGCGGCCGCTACGGTCACAGGTTCGAATCCTGCCTCGGGCATGGATGTGTGTGATGTCCTTAGGTTAGTTAGGTTTAAGTAGTTCTAAGTTCTAGGGGACTGACGACTTCAGAAGTTAAGTCGCATGGTGCTCAGAGCCATTTGAACCAATTGAACAATCTATTGTTGTTGTTGTTGTCTTCATCCTGAGACTGGTCTGATGCAACTCTCCATGCTACTATATCCTGTGCAAGCTTCTTCATCTCCCAGTACTTACTGCAACCTACATCCTTCTGAAACTGCTTAGTGTATTCATCTCTTGGTCTCCCTCTACGATTTTTACCCTCCACTCCGCCCTCCAATGCTAAATTTGTGATCCCTTGATGCCTCAGAACATGTCCTACCAACCAGTCCCTTCTTCTTGTCAAGTTGTGCCACAAACTTCTCTTCTCCCCAATTCTATTCAATACCTCGTCATTAGATATGTCATCTACCCATCTAATCTTCAGCATCCTTCTGTAGCACCACATTTCGAAAGCTTCTATTCTCTTCTTGTTCAAACTATTTATCGTCCATGTTTCACTTCCATACATGGCTACACTCGATACAAACACTTTCAGAAACGACTTCCTGACACTTAAATCTAAACTCCACGTTAACAAATTTCTCTTTTTCAGAAAAACTTTCCTTGCCATTGCCAGTCTACATTTTGTATCCTCTCTACTTCGACCATCACCAGTTATTTTGCTCCCAAAATAGCAAAACTCATTTACTACTTTAAGTGTCTCATTTCCTAATCTAATTCCCTCAGCATCACCCGACTTAATTCGACTACATTCCATTATCCTCGTTTTGCTTTTAATAGGAACATTCCAGTAAGGACTCAAAAATTAAAATGAGTACAGTTCCACTTTCTGTACAAGGACAGCGACTTTTAAGATGAAGAAGTCAGAGTTCACACTGTTCTGTGCAGATGCAAGTGTGCAAAAGGACTTCAACATCTCCCCTATCCCGCCCGCTTCCCCGATACGGAGCACAGAATCCAGCAGTTGGAAACCGTGTACAGTAATGACAGAATCAAGTGTATGCTGCACGAAGAATGTCTTGGTATTGTTTAGGAAACAATTCACAACTTGTACTCACTTACAATGTGAACCGCAGGTACTCGACCGAATACAGGTTTTTAGTGTTTAAGTTCATATGTTTCATTTACTTCGGTAGCTAACTTCACGTAACTGCTAGTTTAATCTGCAGTGTCCGTCCCCGGTAGCTGAGCGGCAGCCGGCACGGTAGCTCAGCGTGTTCGGTCAGAGGGTCAGCTGCCCTCTGTAATAAAAAACTGAGTCAACGGCTCAACACTGACTTTGAATGGATGTCATGGGACATCCGCACCGAACAAATGCAACGAACAGATTGAGAACAGTAATTTAAAAAAAAAAAAAAAATTGGTCAGCCCGACAGAATGTCAGTTCTAAGGGCCCGGGTTCGATTTCCCGCTGGGTCGGAGATTTTCTCCACTCAAGGACTGGGTTTTGTGTTGTCCTAATCATCGTCATTTCATCCCGATCGGCGCTCAAGTCGCCGAAGTGGCGTCAAATCGAAAGACTTGCACCCGGCGAACGGTCTACCCGACGGGAGGCCCTAGTCACAGGACATTTACATCTGCAGTTAGAGCTCCACTAGTAATAATTATTGTAGATCACGTGTATTCAGTATTGTTGAGTGGCCTACCCTTCATAAACCTTCCACTAGTCGTTGCTTTCGTCATCCTTTGGTTGTTTCGTCGAATACGCTTAAAGACGAGGTATAAATAAAAATGGTTCAAATGGCTCTGAGCACTATGGGACTCAACTGCTGTGGTCATCAGTCCCCTAGAACTTAGAACTACTTAAACCTAACTAACCTAAGGACATCACACACACCCATGCCCGAGGCAGGATTCGAACCTGCGACCGTAGCGGTCGCGCGATTCCAGACTGTAGCGCCTAGAACCGCTCGGCCACCCAGACCGGCAGGGAACTTTTCAAAATGTGGTATTTCGTAAACGACGCTGACTACAATCCTGCAACAAACACCACTAATATTCTAACTTACCCTACCTTGAGTTTGTTAATTCAATAGGCATTGTTCCATTTAAAAAAGCCTTTGAACAAGAAATACGCTCCCTAGGTATTATTATAATCTGTTTATTGGCTAAGAATACGATCCCCTGTCCACCAATCCATTCTGTGAAACCGCACGTCTCTAGCACTTTTCATTTCTGTAATATCTGCGGTGCAAGTTTTAGGTGATTCACCCTGTATATTAGCATAACGAATCGGGGTAGGAAATATACCGATTAGGACCGAATCGGGCACGATTTGCTTGCAACAGAGAAGATTTGCGAACAGCAAAACATCGCAGGGGGTACCAAATCGGTGCTCTTGACTCTCGTAGAATATCCGTTACTCAGTCGTGAATACATTTTATTTGCGAAGCCTTACTTTCAGTTTAGTGGTAGCCGCCACTTACAGACGACAATAGCTCTATTGCAGTGACAATAGGCGAGCGAAAGCTGCTAGCTCTTTCCTCGCGCCAACTATTTGGCACATTGCTATCAGATTGGCTACAGCAATGACTGCAAACGTCGCCCTTCGCAGAGAATTGCAGTTCTAACCTCTGCTAGCCGTGAAGAAAATCCACACACAAGTTAACTTCTACTTGTGGTAAAGACTTACGTATGCCATGTTTCTTTTAATGAGACCACTACTAATACCGTAAGACGTCGAATATTTACTTGACGATCTGAAAGAACGTGTTGGGCGTAGGAAAATGAAGCGTCGTGGAAATCTGGAGTCTTAGAACACATGTCAATGAATAAATTCTCAGTTCAAAAGTGTACTGCAGCAGGATTAATGTCTTGAGAAGTTTTAATTATATTGCTAAAGCTACTGTGTCAATTAATGTAATATTTAGTGCCAAAGAAAGACGGAGCATACGACGAAAAACTCTCTTCCATTAACGACAGTAATGGAGAAAAAAGGCAAAGAGATAAGAAAAGGGGAAGAAAATGCGGCGCCTACTTAAAAGCAGTTTAATTTATCAGACAGTCAATGCTTCTCTACATGACAGTTCGAAATCTTTCCCGTACCGTCTCCTGAAAAGAACCTTTCGATGCTTTGGAAAATATCAGTGAAATGGTAAAAGAGAATTTGAATATATCGCCAGGCTATGTATCAGTTTCATGTGGTTCAAGTTCAATTCTCGAAGTGTACTTTGTATGAATAATTAGCTACTCTGATAAATGACACTAGTTGCAAAGAATTTTTAAATTTTTCCAAAGGAGTGTCAAGTAATTAAACCGGCATGTGGTAACACAGACGCTACGAATAACCATTCCTCCGCTACGTATCGCATTTCCTTTAGCACTGATTATATTATATAGCACTGATTATAATATATGAAGAACTGTAAATAGAAGTTTCTATAACTGCCCACAAAAGATGTATTAAATATAATTAATTCGAATACTGATCTCATATAAAGTCAATACTGGAGACCAAACTGTAATTTTAAGTGTTCTGCATAAATAGAAACAAAAAAAGTCACACGAACACTCAGTTCTTTTTCTCTATTTCACTACTACCTTTTCTTTTTCTTTACATAGTCCCATATTTGTAGTTGATTACAAATTACAATTTAAAGAAATGTTTCGTACCGCTCTCCCCTCCTCTCTTCTTTGATTACGCTGATTAAAATTAGAATATCTTTCGAAGCACTCATGTCAAATGAATGTACAGGCACTATAAATTTACCACTAAAAACTTTGGTCTGTTTGACTTTCTTTGTTTCTGTTGTACACTTAATATTACGATGTATTTTACTTTCAACCAAAGATTAGACTGTACTACTTTGTTTATTAGATTACAGCTTCACTGTTTCTGCCTTTAACATGGCATTGGTTCAAATGGTTCAAATGGCTCTGAGCACTATGGGACTTAAGATCTATGGTCATCAGTCCCCTAGAACTTAGAACTACTTAAACCTAACTAACCTAAGGACATCACACAACACCCAGTCATCACGAGGCAGAGAAAATCCCTGACCCCGCCGGGAATCGAACCCGGGAACCTGGACGCGGGAAGCGAGAACGCTACCGCACGAACATGGCGTTATCTTGCCTATTTTCCACGAGCTGCTTGACCTATTCTCGTCTGGTTGTTTGGTATTGACTTTCGGTCTGAATAAGCCTATTGGTGACAATTGGTCTGTACAATTATTATATTGCTGACAGTTGTATTGAATACGGACCGCCTGCAACAGCAACTTGTAATCGTTTACATCGTGGTATAACATTCCTGCCAATTATGTCTGTAAGTACGATGTTTATAATTTTACAATAAGATGTCAGTCTGCAGGTCGTGGTCGTGCGGTAGCGTTCTCGCTTCCCACGCCCGGGTTCCCGGGTTCGATTCCCGGCGGGGTCAGGGATTTTCTCTACCTCGTGATGACTGGGTGTTGTGTGATGTCCTTAGGTTAGTTAGGTTTAGGTAGTTCTAAGTTCTAGGGGACTGATGACCATAGCTGTTGAGTCCCATAGTGCTCAGAGCCATTTGAACCAACTAAGTTGTGAAACTGTGCAGTCGCTAACGTTTTGTATTTCCTCGTTTAGGCTAAGCTTGATAAGTCTATGGCTGAAACTAGTGGCACTGTGCAAAATAAATGAGAGTAAAGTTTTCACCATGAATTTCAAAGATTATCTGGTAGTTAGCTTTCCTCACTTATATGAATACGTTTTCTCTGTCTCCGAATATGGCAGTCAGTTACGTTGGTCCTTCGACCGTTGCCATATGCAATATGTCATACGGCAAATTATTCAACATATTCTTCCTTGGCAGATTCATGTTACTGAAAGACATTACAGTGTCAGATTGTCCAAATTCAGCTTGTAGCTATTCCTTGTTGTTTTGGACAGACCACTAATAGTTCGGCAAATATCGGTCCTGATCGATCGCAAATCGCAGGACGCCACTATGACGCAAATGTTGTAATATAACACATTACTGGGCAATAAAAACGGTCATGTTTAATAGCAATATCGTACAGCGGGTCTCTCAGGGTCTTTCAGCGGCCGAATAGGACGACTTCCCTCATCCGCGAGTTGTTGTAAGCGTACCTGTCCAGTGCAAGCGAATGAGATTACTGTGTGTATATTCTCACGTCTGTGATGATGACGACAACGAAGACGACGGCGATGATGATGAGAGAGCAGAAGTATGATGAAACCCAGTGTCGGTATATAGTCTAGTCCTTTCGGATAGCACCAAACGGGCCACCGAGGTTAACCTCCTCGCCTCGCCCGAGAGGCGGACTGCAGTCTCACAAGCCTTAGCTGCATAAGACAGCACAGAGGTACGGAGTGTGTCCAGGCCATTGGCTCGAAGTCCGGTAATCAGGAACCATGCGCCATCGTCTCTCCTCACCTTGCTGGCAAAATACAAAGTGTTTCTAATAAATTCATCCGATTTTGCATGATTGTATATTCTGCTGAAATGAAGACAGAAACATGGAATGGATCTTAACTTACGCATGTGATATGAGTAAAGGGTGGTGTGATTTTAAAAGGTGTATCTTTTACATCCATCTGCATACAAACTGTGGCATTTAGTATCACAGCTTTCATTTACCATACAGAAATCTTCAACGCGTCCTCCACCGAACGTGCAGTAAACATCCAGATGCCATAAACGACGCCAGAGAGACCCATGAGGAATGGTTTGGATGCAGATGGCACGATTTGTGTGGCCTAAGTGCAAATCTTCTAGCATTCTGGTTAAGTGTAAGAGTCCAACAAAATGACGTCCCAAACATTATGACTGCTGCCCAGAGTGAAAATGAACGCCGCCTTACTGGAGTTGCAGGCACGTGACGCGATATTAGCTGACGCTGCTTTGTCGACGGTGCTCATGCACATTTCAGTCGGGAGGCAAATGGATGGTCGTGCAGGACCAGTTGTTTGGGCCGCCAGATCTCCAGATTGTAACCTCTCGACTTCCAACTCTGCGGCTGTCTGAAGGAGCTCGTGTATGGTGTTTTAACTGGGAACGTAGCACAACTATTGCAGCGAACTGAAAACAGCTGTCCAACTGTGCAGAATGAGATGAGCGGAGCCTGCAGTATTTCGAGAGCAGTAAGATGTCGCGCACGTGACGTCTACATGGACATCATTTTGAACATGTCCTGGGATAACGTACAGTACGTAGTTGAGTTGAATTTCGGATCCCTCCACTCTGAAATAAATTAATTCCAGAAAGAAACTTTATTTAACGTTTTGCTCTTATTTTGATACGTACATTACACCTACGAAGTGTGTGCAGTTACTTTTGAATCACCTGTATATGCAGACTGAAGAGATAAATGAAAATTGGTATCGAGGCCGGGATTCGAAGTCAGGTCTCCTGCTCAGTAGGCAGATACGCTAACCACTACGCCACCCTGGCACACTGGTTTTGCACAGCCGCATGGACTACCATTGCTCGCGTCCCTCCTCGGTCTCAATTCTCACTAATCACACCACACTGACCCTACGACTTATCTTAGAAAATAGATTAAGGAAAGGCAAACCTATGTTTCTAGCATTTGTACACTCAGAGGAAGCTTTTGACGATGTTGACTGGAATACTGTCTTTCAAATTCTGAAGGTGGCAGGAGTAAAATACAGGGAGTGAAAGGCTTTTTACAATTTGTACAGAAACCAGATGGCAGTTACAAGAGTCGAGGGGTATGAAAAGGAAGCAGTGGTTGGGAAGGGAGTGAGACAGGGTTGTAGCCTGTCCCCGATGTTATTCAATCTGTATATTGAGGAAGCAGTAGAGAAAACAAAAGAAATATTCGCAGTAGGTATTAGAATCCATGGAGAAGAAATAAAAAGTTGGAGTTCTCCGATGACATTGTAATTCTGTAAGAGACAGCAAAGGACCTGGAAGAGCAGCTGAACCGAATGGACAGTGTCTTTAAAGGAGGATATAAGATGAACATCAACAAAAGCAAAACGAGGATAATGAAATGCAGTCGAATTAAGTCGGGTGATGCTGAGGGAATTCGATTAGGAAATAAGACGCTTAAAGTAGTAAAGGAGTTTTGCTATTTGGGGAGCAAATTAACTAATGATGGTCGACGTAGAGAGGATATAAAATGTAGACTAGCAATGGCAAGGAAAGCGTTTCTGAAGAAGAGAAATTTGTTAACATCGAGTATAGATTTAAATGTCAGGAAGTCGTTCCTGAAAGTATTTGTATCGAGTGTAGTCATGAATGGAAATGAAACGTGGACGATAAATAGTGTAGACAAAAAGAGAATAGAAGCTTTCGAAATGTGGTGCTACAGAAGAATGCTGAAGATAAGATGGGTAGATCACATAACTAATGAGGAGGATCTGAATAGAATTGGGGAGAAGATAAATTTGTGGCACAACTTGACTGGAAGGAGGGATCGGTTGGTAGGACATATTCTGAGACAACAAGGGATCACCAGTTTAGTATTGGAGGGCAACGTGGAGGTTAAAAATCGTAGACTAAGCAGATTCAGAAGGATGTAGGCTGCAGTAGGTACTGGGAGATGAATTGGTTGATGTCGAATAACTGATGGGTGCAGTCTTACTGTAAGCGTTCATGTGCAGTGTAGATAATTTTTGACCCTCATTCATCGACAATGTGCCTCTGTGTGCTACAAATGGGAAGTCATTCATGTATACTAAGAAAACAAGTGGTCGAAATATGTAACCCTGAAGCCGGCCGGTGTGGCGGTTCTGGGCGCTTCAGTCTGGAACCGCGCGACCGCTACGGTCACAGTGCTCAAAGCCATTTGAACCATTTTTTTAGATGAAGAAGCTTGTACAGGATAGAGTAGCATGGAGAGCTGCATCAAACCAGTCTCTGGACTGAAGACCACAACAACAACAATCAGACCACTTGTATTCCCCCTAAACTCGAACAAGATTGCAGAGGCTCCCCAAGTGTATTGGAACAGCACCTCAGCATCGAACGAAATGGAGGAGTTGAAGGGCCTCTGCAATGCTGTTCGGATTAAGGGGGAATACCGAGTGACCTGAGGCGTGAACGGGAATTTGAATTGAGGAAGGAGGTGTGAGTTCTGCAAAGCCACTATGCCAAGGTGGCGGAGTGGTTAGCGCCTAGCGAGCAGCAGACTTGGGTTCGAATCCCAGCCTTGGTACAAATTTCCTTTCATCACTTCAGTCAACATGTATACATCAGGCATGTTCGAGGCTTGAGAAGGTCTCTGGAACCACGTAGTTTCATTTGAATATGGAATGCTGGGACAAGCCAACCACTGTGCGACATACTAAGAACTTCAATCTGTGAGCCTGCAGTGGTGTCCTCCAGAGAATTCACTGGAAGTTAAACGCTCTGAACCACATTTACAGGGTGATTCAGCTGCCCCTACCGATCGGTTTTATGGAACCTGCAATGCCTTCAAATACCACGTGTACGATTTTCATACTCTCTTGCTTGCTACATGCGAACAATTAGTACTAGAGAAAAGATGAAGTGGCCATGTTTGTAGGAAATTTAATGTACTTAAATTTTGTACTGGCCTGTATTTTCGCTGGAGGTCACGGATCTCGAGTTATTTAAGAAAAACGTTCGATAGTGATCACCAAACGCGTTTTTCTTGAATAACTCGACAACGGTGGCCTCCAGGGAAAACGTATCCCAGTATAAAATTTAAGCACATTAAATTTCCTACAAAAGGGTCCTGTTCAGTTTTTCAGTAGGACTAACAGTCTGCAGGTAGCGAGCAAGAGAATATAAAAACCGTGCGTGTGGTATATGAAGGTGTTTGGATTGCGTAAAACTGATTTGTAGGGGCAGCTCAATCACCCTACATAAGGAGCAGTCAAATGAAACCGACGCAGACGGAAAAAAGTAAGCAAACTATAAATTATTTCAAAAGTGACTGCTATGAGTATTAATAAATTTACGCCACTGTTAGACAAGACAGTCACTGCCTTCATGGAAAAATGTTTGTGGCTGCCTACAGAACCATGATTGTTTCCAGTCGTGCCCCTATTTTTCCGAAACAAATCGACTGCCATAAATGTTTCCATGAGGTCACCAATAATATGGAAATCGCATGTGGAGAGCCAGCCGCTGTGGCCGAGCGGTTCTAGGCGCTTTTGTCCGGAACCGCGCTGCTGCTACGATTGTAGATTCGAATCCTACCTCGGGCATGTCCTTAAGTTAGTTAGGTTTAAGTAGTTGTAAGTCTAAGGGACTGATGACCTCAGATGTTAAGTCCCATAGTGCTTAGAGCCATTTGAACCATTTTTTTTTTTCACATGTGGAGAGAACGAGACTGTATGGAGCATGTATAGCGCCTTCACAGCGAAAGCTATGCTGCATAGTGGAAAGAACAATCACGTCAGCTCCGGGGAAAAGATGATGACCTTTTTCTTTCAATGCAAGCGCCAGCTAGTCATTGGCTTCCTGGAACACGGCGCCACAATTAACGCAGAGCGGTGTGTGGACAGTGTTCTGAAACTGAAGTCCGCCGTCACGTCCGATGTTGATAATCGGCATAATTCTGTTGCAGGATAATACCCTCCCACATGCTGCTGCAGTTGTTTCGCTGGGAAGCTCTTACACATCCTCCGTGCAGTGTCGATTTCTGTCCACTCGATTTCCAGATACCTGGAGACCTGAAGAAAGACATTCGTGACCGACGATTTGCTTCGGCCGAAGTGGTGCACGCGTGCTTACAACCACAAATATTTTTCCATGAAGGCACTGACCATCTTGTGTCACACTGGGATATATGTATTAACAATTATGACCACTACTTTTGAAATAAAGCCAGTTTACGTAATTTTTCCATCTGTCTCGTTTTCAAAATTGTTAAGGCTTTCGTAGCCACTTATTGACAAAATGCCTATTTGCTTCTGTCTCGGGTTCCTCGGCCGACGTGCCTCTGATGATTTTTGAGCCGTGCTCACTCCCAACTATGCGTTTTCGTGAACTTGGCTATCTGTGTTTGGTTTTCCGCCCTCGTTGCGGTTATGTTGTGGTTCTTCTTCCCTCTACATGTGGCAGCAGCGATGTGTATCGATATTTGCACCGTGTACCACCTTTAGTTTTGTGCATATAGTTTCCGGCTAGGGGGTCTGCGGGCAGTCGGTCAGTTGCTGCGGACCAGGGAAGATATCGCCGAGTGGAGCAGTCGACTGGGTCCGCTGGCAGTCCCTGTGTTGGAGCGTGTGTGGAGCTCTGTGATTGCTACGAGCTTCGTGGGTCACCGACCCAGGACGTCAAAGTTGAGTGGTGTTTTAAGTACCCAAGCCACGTCCATTCATGCTGTGTGGTTCGTTTCGGTGATTCGTTGTTGGGGAGGTTTTCCTGTGAGCAACACAGAGTGTTTGTATTGCTGAAATTTAGTCGCCATGCGGTGGAATTAACACCGAGCGTTTGTATTGCTGAAATTTAGTCGCCATGTGGTGGAATTAACACCGAGCGTTTGTATTGCTGAAATTTAGTCGCCATGCGGTGGAATTAACACCGAGTGTTTGTATTGCTGAAATTTAGTCGCCATGCGGTGGAATTAACTATATTGGTTGACTACAATTCAAGTGCACCAGCGGAATTTTTTGCCTTGTGGCCGTTAGTGTTCCGGTTATCTGCAGCGTCCACTGACGTAATTTCTGCAGTGTCCTTTCCTCACCTGTTGTAGCTGTCCAACATGGTGTGTAGTTTTGACAGCTTAATACATATAAAAATTTGATTGTGGATAATTACGCCCGTAACATTTTGTGTTTGAATTCTCATGTAGCGATTGGTGGTAAGCAAGTCGTTTGTCAGTCGGTGCATGGCTGTCCCTTGGTTGGATTCCAACGGATCAAGTGTAGTTGGGCTCACCACCTGTCTCACCTAAGTGAACGAGGGCAGACCGACCCCCTGGAGGCTTCTGAGTGCCGTTGTCTTTATTGTCTTTCTCACCAGTGTTTAATTGTCTGTTTAAAACCTATCATAGCCAGTGATTTAAAAAATTCTTGGTTTTACTGTGTTTTATGCAAATTAAAGGCCTTCAGCAGCGTATAAGTAAATTTGCATTCCGGCAAGTGGATATTTGCTGAAAGGTTATTGTCATTGTGTTGTCTTTTCTTTTAGTGCGGTTTCAGCCACTTAAAACTTGAGGCTTATGGTTATAGTTTTTTTTTTAAATTTTGGAAAATTAATTGTGGGCCTTCAGCTGCTTGGAGACTTGTTCTTAAAATTACCTTTCAAGCTTAAATATTGCAGCCTTCTGGCCTTAAAGGTTTATGGTATTTCTGAATTTTGGAAAATCAATTGTGGGCCTTCAGCCGCTTAAAACCTTATTTTTAAAATTACCCTTTAAGCAAAACATTGCGGCATTCTGCCCTTTAAAGGTTATGATAATTTATTTTAAAATCTTGAAAATTTTATTGTGGGCCTTCATTTTATATTGCATCTTGTTTATGTTTGTCTATCCACTTTTGCCTTGACGCTTTCAGCCTAGCTGTGATTATATATCTTGAAATTTATTTTGTTGCTTTTAAGATTCCTTGTTTGGAGTCCTTCAGCCGTGAAATAATTTGAGTTTGAAACTCTTAATTGTAAAGGTTCGGCTATGTGCCGCTTTGGTTTAAAGGTGTTATTAAATCGCAATAGATTACAATTTTAAGGTGAGACTGACCCCAACCTTATTTGGCCGTTTCCTGTTCTGCCCAGCGGGTTTAGCGGGCGTCTCAGTTTTTGTGATGTTTAGCCAGCACGAGTGGCTGGCGTTGTCAAAGCTCCAGTTCACCACCAGCAATGGAGGATGAAGCTTTGACAACGCCAGCCACTCGTGTTGGTGAAACGTCAGAAAAATCATCATACCCGAGACAGAAGCCAATAGACAGTTTGCCTCGTTTTCATTTGACTGCCCCTTATGCACGGCCAAGTCACATTAACGTGATCACCACGTGTGTTAGACGTCCTTGCAATAACCGCTCACAGAGGGCAGGTGGCAGCAGTAGGACTGGAGGGTGTATAAAACTTGTCAAGGGGACGCGGTAAACAGTGCAGTCGTTGCAGTAATGCGGAAACCGAGCGATCTGTCTAGCGTCCAGAATGGCATTGTGAGTGGCTTTCGGGCCAAGAGTGGAAGCTAAGTTTGTAAACTATTCGCGTGCCGCCGCGGTTGAAATCGGCGCTACGCAAAACCGGCGCCGACGCAGCTGCGATGCATCACCGGCCGTAGACGACAGGGGTGGACGACGCCTGCCGAGATGTGTTCTGAGGAAGAGACGTGCACCTGTTGAGCAACTGGACGCCCAGATGCACCAACAGAGTCTCCTCAACGACGGTTCAGCGAAAGCTGCTGCGTATAGACCGCCGCAGCAGGTGCCTGGTTCATCCACACATGCAGACTGTTGCTCATCGGCGACGAAGGCTGGCATTTCCACGCCATTACTGCAACTGGACTTCCAGTGAGTGGGGACAGGTGGTATTTTCGGATGAATGACGTTTTATGCATCGGAGAGATGGTTATTGGCGCGTGCGTCGTGAAACGTCTGAAAGCAAAAACTGCAACAATGGTCGAAGGGGCCCAGGCCAGAGGGCATTCCCTGGGTGATCTCGGCATTCTGGAAGGGACAATGATTCAACACTAGTATGCATGTATGCCCGGGGACCACGTGCACCGCAACATGCAGTTTCTCTTTCCTCGGCACGACGGCACGTACCGCAGAACAACGCAACGTGTCGCCCAGCTCGCAATGTACGTGCGTTGTTGCAAGAGCACCATGATGAGTCTGCCCATTCGCCTGGCCACCAAACTCCACGGATTAAAACACAGTGGACAATCTATGTGACCACCTCGATCGGCCTACTCGCGCCACGGATCCTCAACTGAGAAACCTATCGCAGCTTGCCACGGCTCTGGAGTCGGTATGAATCCACAACCCTGTTGCTATCTTCCAGAAGCCCACCGACTCTATTCGTGTAT
This sequence comes from Schistocerca americana, assembly GCF_021461395.2. Classification (NCBI taxonomy): domain Eukaryota; kingdom Metazoa; phylum Arthropoda; class Insecta; order Orthoptera; family Acrididae; genus Schistocerca; species Schistocerca americana. The sequence goes on along the minus strand of NC_060123.1, from coordinate 658,444,972 downwards.
GTCTCGCAGCGGTCCACTGAGCAAAAGGTGGTCATTCAGGCTTTTGGCAGGTGGTCACATCAATGTGGCCGGCCACTGTGGCCGATCGGTTCTAGGCGCTTCAGTTCGGAACCGCGCTGCTTTTGCGGTCGCAGGTTCGAATCCTGCCTCGGGCATGGATATGTGGAATGTCCTTAGGTTAGTTAGGTTTAAGTACTTCTAAGTCTAGGGGACTGATGACCTCACATGATAAGTCCCATAGTGCTTAGAGCCATTTGAACCATTTTGAACATCAATGTGACTGGAGAGTGTATCTTCCACCCGTATTATAAATTAAAGTCAACCGCACCATTTGGTATTACCTATGTGAGCTACCATTGGTATTTCCATATGGTTTTCACTGACAGATCGGCTGATTCACGAGGAATATAGTTAACTACTGCTATACGAGACGAATCGCCCGGCCGTGGATACTCCCCATCCCAACCCCCTCAGTGTTAGTGGTAAGTTTGCCAGCGGATAGTCCATCAAAAGCTGAACGTAGATCAAGCATGAAAACAGGAAGAAGATATGATGAACCCTGACAAACAGAAGCAAAATATAAACAGTGAAAGACCAAATCCCAAAGTATGTAACATTGAACATGTGTGTAAGCTATGGCGTCGTGTTTATGTTGTCACGGCGTAGGGCTATGAAGGTGGAGATCCGTGTTCAAATCTCCCTCGTCCCATATATATATATATATATATATATATATATATATATATATATATATATATATATATATAGTGTGTGTATGTGTGTTATAAAATGTCCGTCCGGTCATTGACATGCCTGTTCGCTGTATTCAAATTTGTGCCTGTGCGTCCCTTCGCAACAGCGAGGTGTAAGAAAGGGACCTCAAGACGCGCGCACCTCCTATTCGTTCTGCACAAGTGCCACATGTTACCAGTCTTGCGTTCCATTTTGGAAGATTTAACTCTTGAGTTCCTTTGTTGTAACATAGTTCACACCCGTTTATTAGCTATTTTCGTTTCTGTGAGAGCTCTATGCGGCGTCTCGCATGCTCTCACTGTTCATCATATCTACTTCAGCGTAATATATTATTACCACGTGAGTCATATTCTAAAAGCAATGTATAGCATGACAGTTGCCAAGACTACAGAAGAAGAAAACACACTTCAAATGACCGGATGAAAAGTTTCTAGTTTTTTTGAAGAAAAAAGAAAAGAAGGGACACGAGGGAGATTTGAACACGCAACTCCCACGCCACAGTCTGTCACCATGACCACACAACTACGACCCCATTATCCTTGTGATTTACTTTGTGTTGTTTATCTTTTGCTTGGATCGTTCACTGATTAGATTTTGCTTCTTTTTTTCACGGTTCAGCACACCTCCTTTCTGCTTTAATGCTTGATGTGTGTTCAGTTTTTGACGAGCTGTCCACTGGACTACATCTGAGAGGGTAGGGATGGGGAGTTTCCCTTGTTAGTGCTATCCGCGCTCCGCAGGTTCCTAGTTCTTTTAACGAATTTGAAAGCAATATTTTATCTGCAGATTCTAAAAATAACCAAAAAATGTTGGTCGTCCGTAAAATCTATGAACGCTACAAATAATTCAATACCTTCTCTTGCTGACAGTACTGGTAAGGTAACTGATAATGATAAACACAAGGCCGAAATTCTAAACCTAGCTTTCAAATACTCGTTTACGGTAGAGGACTGCAGCGCCATTCCCCCTTTCAATTATCAAACAAACGAAAGGATGGCTGACATAGTGTTTAGTGTATCTGGGACTGTAAAACAGTTAAGATCCTTAGACACCAACAAGGCACCTGGCCCAGACGGTATCCCCGTAACATTTTATGTTGACTATGCTACAAATATAGCACCGTTCTTATCCATCATCTATCAGAGATCATTGGAACAGCGGAAAGTTCCACGGGACTGGAAGAAGGCCCAGGTCATAGCAATCCATAAAAAGGGTAGAAAATCGGATGCACAGAATTACCGGCCAATTTCACTGACATCGATTTGTTGTAGAATCATGGAACATATTTTGTGTTCAGACATAATGACCTTTCTAGACTCTGAGAAGCTCATCTGCAGAAACCAGCATGGTTTTTAGGAAACAGCGGTCATAAGAGACACAGCTGGCCCTCTTTGTGCATGATATACAACAGGCTCTAGATACCGGCTCCCAGGTTGATGCCATATTTCTCGACTTTCGAAAGGCGTTCGACTCAGTTCCGCACTGTCGCTTGCTACAAAAAGTGAGCGCCTACGGTCTATCCGATGACGTATGTGGTTGGATAGAAAGTTTTCTAACAGACAGGGAGCAGTATGTCGTCCTGAACGGGGTGACTTCAGCAGAAACAAGCGTAACTTCAGGTGTGCCCCAGGGCAACGTAATAGGTCCTCTGCTTTTTACGATTTACATAAACGATCTGGTTGATGGTATCGACAGCGGCCTGAGACTGTTTTCCGATGATGCTGTAGTCTACAGGAAAGTAGTATCACACGAAAGTTGTGAACAAATCAATGAGGATTTGCAGAAAATTAATGCGTGGTGTAATGACTGGCAGTTATCTCTCAATATTAGTAAGTGTAACCTACTGGGTATAACAAGGAGAAATTCCCCGTTAATGTGCGAGTACAAAATAAATGCCCAGTCTTTGGAATCGGTAACGTCCATCAAGTATCTGGGTGTGACTATTCGAAATGATCTCAAATGGAATGATCAGATTACACAAGTAACGGGTAATACGAACACTATGTTGCGGTTTATTGGTAGAATCCTGAAGCGATGCAGTCCTTCAACAAAGGAAATAGCTTAAATGACGTTAGTTCGTCCAGTCTTAGAGTATTGTTCGTCTGTGTGGGATCCTTTCCAGTTGGGGCTGATTCAAGAGATTGAGAAGGTCCAAAGAAGAGCGGCAAGATTCATGACTGGTACATTTAGCCATCGCGAGAGCGTTATAAATCTGATAGAAAGGTTGAAGTGGGACACACGGCGAGCCAAACAGAAGGGGCTGCTCACTAAATTCCGAAATGCGATCTTCACCGAGGATATAGAGCATATATTATTACCACCAGCTTTCAAATCGCGCAATGATTACCATTCAAGGATAATGGAAATAAGAGCTCGTACTGAAGCGTTCAGACAGTCTTTTTTCCCTCGCGCGATCCGCGAGTGGAACAGAGGGTGGAGGGGGGGGGGGGGGGGGAGACTTTGGCGCGAATTGTACCCTCCGCCACACACTGCTTGGTGGCTAGCGCAGTATATATGTAGATGCAGATGTAGCCAGCTAAAACGAGGGTAGGGTATCCACTTGCATATGCTTCTGAGATCCCGTCAAGTTAGAAAATGCACTTAGTTCAAATCTGACGTAGAAAACACAATGCTCCGAACTTTAACTGAGGCACCGAGTGTTCGTGTAGTACAGTAGCGAGCTGGAAGCAGCACTGAATATGAAGTGCTTACCGTGAGGATGGCGGTGGCGGTGCCTATGGAGGATCCGGCGAGGACGTCGCTCCAGTGGTGCATGTAGTCGGAGACCCTGGACAGGGCGCAGCACCAGGCCGCCAGGAAGAGCACGAACTGCAGCAGGTGACGCGGCAGCGTCGCCGCCCAGGGGCCGCCCGTGCGCCCGATGTAGATCTGCGGGCACACCGGCGTCTGCGTCACTGAATGCCTAACCTCTCACACAGTCCGAGCTGCAGGTTGTCTATCCCACAGCTTCCAGAGGCGTCAAACTTCATATAATGACTGGAAGAATTTAAAAACTTAAAATGTTATCATACTCTACTCATTAAGGCCTATAACCTTATGTCGGACCTTTAACACAATAAGACCAATATTTAAGTTACGTATTATGCGTATGTCTTGAAGTAGCTTTAGAAAGCATCGCTCCTGCGAAACGCAACTCGCCCTTTTTTTCACATGATATCTTGCGAACCATGGATGAAGTGTATCAGACGGATGTCATATTCCTTGACTTCCGGAAAGCGTTTGATTCGGTGCGCCACTGCAGACTCCTAACTAAGGTACGAGCATATGGGATTGGTTTCCAAATATGTGAGTGGCTCGAAGACTTGTTAAGTAATAGAACCCAGTACGTTTTCCTCGATGGTGAGTGTTCATCGGAGGTGAGGGTATCATCTGGAGTGCCCCAGGGAAGTGTGGTAGGTCCGCTGTTGCTGTCTATCTACATAAATGATCTTTTGGATAGGGTGGATAGCAATGTGCGGCTGTTTGCTTATGATGCTGTGGTGTACTGGAAGGTGTTGTCGTTGAGTGACTGTAGGAGGATACAAGATGACTTGGACAGGATTTGTGATTGGTGTAAAGAATGGCAGCTAACTCTAAATATAGATAAATGTAAATTATTGCAGATGGATAGAAAAAAGAATCCCGTAATGTTTGAATACTCCATTAGTAGGACAAGAATGTAATGGCAGTTTGTGGGGAAGGCGGATTGTCGTCTTCGGTTCATTAGTAGAATTCTGAGAAGATGTGGTTCATCTGTAAAGGAGACCGCTTATAAAACACTTATATGACCTATTCTTGAGTACTGCTTGAGCGTTTGGGATCCCTATCAGGTTGGATTGAGGGAGGACATAGAAGCAATTCAGAGGCGGGTTGCTAGATTTGTTACTGGTAGGTTTCATCATCACGCGAGTGTTGCGGAAATGCTTCAGGAACTCGGGTGCGAGTCTCTGGAGGGACAGGAGGCGTTCTTTTCGTGAGTCGCTTCTGAGGAAATATAGAGAACCAGCATTTGAGGCTGACTGCCGTACAATTTTACTGCCACCAACTTATATTTCGCGGAAAGACCACAAAAATAAGATAAGAGAGATTAGGGCTCGTACAGAGGCATCTAGGCAGTCATTTTTCCCTCGTTCTGTTTGGGAGTGGAACAGGGAGAGAAGATGCTAGTGTTGGTAAGAGGTACCCTCCGCCACGCACCGTATAGCGGAGTATGTATGTAGACGTAGATGTAGATGTAGATGTAGCATAGTTCACGGAGCGCAAATTATTCAGACTATATTCACGCAGTATTTGAGAATGCAAAGAGCACTTAGACATTTCCAACAAACTTTACACATAATTCCACATCCCTTCTAATTTTTTCCTCTCTGACAGCCCCACTCCCTTCCCAACAACGAAAAAAAATTATCGCTTATTCATTTTCGCTAAGTGTGTAGTAAAACCTGAATGGCAGGCATAACATTGTAATTGGTAACTTCTTTACTACTGACTCTGTTCGCATTACATTTTGCAGACAGTATACTAATATACCACTTAATGTCCCTGTAAAATTATATCATTGTACGACGCATACCTTGAAGCGCCAAAGGAACTGGTTGAGGCAGGCGTATTCAAATACAGAGATATTTAAACAATGTTAGAGAAGGAAAGTTGCTAATCTTTTTTGTTGTGCGTATCTCAGACGTAGCAACTCCTCTATGTGGTGAGTAGCAGCTTTCCTTGTCTAATATTGTTACTTTCCATCCTCAGTTTTTCATTGTTTGAGATATTTAAAAAGACAGATTACGGCGCTGCGCCCGAAAACGTCCATATAAGACAACAAGGGTCTGGCGCAGTTGTTAGATCGGTTACTGCTGCTACAATGGCAGGCTATCAAGATTTAAGTGAATTTGAACGTGGTGATTACAGTCGGCGCACGAGTGGTGGGACGCAGCATCTCCGAGGCATCGATGAAGTGGGGGTTTTCCCGTACGACCATTTTATGAGAGTACCGCGAATATCAGGAATCCGGTAAAACATCAAATCTCCGACATCGCTGCGGTTAGAAAAAGGTCCTGCAAGAACGAGACCAACGACGAATGAAGAGAATCGTTCAACGTGACAGAAGTGCAACCCTTCTTCAAATTGCTGCAGATTTCAATGCTCGTCCATCAACAACTGTTCGCGTGCTAACCACTCAACGAAACGTCATCGATATGGGCTTTCGGAGCCGAAGCCCCACTCATGTACCCTTGATGACTGCACGACACAAAGCTTTACGCCTCGCCTGGGCCCGTCAACAACGACATTGGACTGTTGATGACTGCAAACATGTTGCCTGATCGGACGAGTCTCGTTTCAAATTGCATCGAGCGGATGGTCATGTACAGGTATGGAAACAACCTCATGAGTCCGTGGACGCTCCGAATCAGCAGGGGACTGTTCAGGCTCGTGGAGGCTCTGTCATGGTGTGGGGCGTGTGCAGTTGCATTGATGTGGGACCCCTGTTACATCTAGATACGCGTCCTTCCTGTCTGGTCACCTGCATCTATTCATGTCCATTGTGCATTCCGACGGACATGGGCAATTCCAGCAGGAGAATGCGACACCCTACACGTCCAGAATTGCTACGAGTGGCTCCAGGAGTTTCTGAGTTTAAACACTTCTGAGTTTAAACACTTCCGCTCGCAGCCAAACTCCCCACACATGAACATTATTGAGCATATCTGGGATGCCTTGCAACTTACTCCTGAGGATAGAATTCCATCCCCTCGTACTCTTACGGATTTATGCACAACCCTGCAGAATTAAAGGGGTCAGTTCCATCCAGCACTACTTCATACATTAGTCGAGTCCATGCCACGTCATCTTGCGCGGTACTTCTGCTTGCTCGCGGGGGGTCCTACACAGTATTAGGCAGGTGTACAGATTCTTTGTCTGTTACTGTAGTTCAGGTGATACGACGTCATAAAAATTGAGATATGTGAAAAACTAGGGTTTTGCGTCTTCAGCCATAAAGTTTATATATGATTAACATCAACTCTTTAACATTCTGACTCTTTCGCAAAGCAATCAGACGATGTTTGAAGCCGTTTTATTAACGGGAGCTAGATTCTTTGCAAACAGTGTTTTGTTGCGGTGTTGAGTATTCAATCAAAACTTTCTTTCCTTGTATTACAACTTTTCGTATCTTCTCCTGTGTCGTGTTCTTGGTAGAGACTAATGCTTTCTGTGAGGATGTTGTCAGTTTCAATATTATTTGGTTGGCGGCTTTCCATAAAACATAACAAATAGCTGTCCAAGCATGTTTGGGTAAATGGGAAACAAAGGAATACTTTATTTTTCGCGGAAACGGAGTTTTAAAACTCAAATTTAATTCTTAGGTACGTGCAAAACTGCGTGAACAGGGGCTTCGGATCCCAGTAGGAAGGCCAGCGGCCGAATGTGTCATGAAATGAGTGAAATACTTGTAGTCCAAACAAACATATAAACGATACGTATTACAGAAATGTATGTATGTAGGTTCCACATGTCCTCCTAAACCACTGGATAGATTTTAACGAAACTTCTCTTTCATATCATTTACTATGTCTAAAGAAGCACTGTGTGAGAGAGAACCACGTACCTTCAATGTGGAGGTGGTGGGGGTGTGAACGGTATGATATAGAAATATAACTAGGGAATATCTGGAACAATTTTAACACAATTTTCTACACACGTGACCCACAACTTTTATTACAAAAATACTGTGTGGGTGATATGCTTCCACGTACTACCCCCTTTGTGTAGGTGTGGGTGACGTGTAAAAATGTCTGGTAACGAGAGCTATAATAGTGTAGGGATTTGGATAGGCGCTTTGGTGACAGCCATGGTGACGTTTCGGCTCTACGTGTGTGTGTCTTGTGTGTGTGTGTGTGTGTGTGTGTGTGTGTGTGTGTGTGTGTGAGAGTGAGAGAGAGAGAGAGAGAGAGAGAGAGAGAGAGAGAGAGAGAGAGAGAGAGAGAGTGGAGAGTGGAGAGGAGTGCAAATACAGTGACATAAAAGGTGATCTTTGTAACGCCAAAAGTAATTTCTGCCAGACTGGGCACACGCATCGCTTGCAATCTGGAAAAACTTACTGTAACTCTAAGACCTTCCCCCCGCCCCCCCTATCGCAATCGATACGATATGCCATTGAACTTCTAAAGACTATTAGTCAAATGTATATGTAAAAGGGCAAAGAAATATCTCTCTACTTCATAAGCCATTAAAAGGCATTTAATAGAAAGCAGTGGGATAAGGTCATGGGCATCTAGAAGGGAAAGGGAGTGACGTGTACGGAGACAAGACCAAATGTGAATCTGCACTTGACCCAGAAGGGTTACACATAGGAAATGAGACCTCGAAAGACAGCAAGATCAGAAGAGGGGTCAGATAGGTATGTTGTCTCTCCCGTTTTTTAACATTTGTTTGGAGAAAATAGTGAAAAGTTTTTCGGGTGGGAAAAGAGGCGTCGGGATAGGTGAACGGAAAACACAATGCATAAGACTCGTAGAAGACGTGGTGATTCCTGCAGAAAATGAAGAGACACTGATTCAGATGCTAAATGACCTGAACGAAGCATGTGTAGCACATGGTACGAAAGTGAAAAAAAAAGAAAAAAAAAGAAAAAGAAAACGATAGGCATCGTTATAGGCTTAAAGAAGAGAAGAGCGAACTACAATTTAGGGATAGAAACCGTATAACAGGTGAGAGCTTTCAAGTACTAGGAAAGATTGATTAGGGAAGAAGTGCTGCGTGAACAGGACGTCAAAAGTCAGAATGGCTCTGGCGAAAGTGGTGTTTCAAAAACAGAAAAGAGTCTTAGCTAATGGTTTGAACACAGAATTAAGAAAGCGACTAGTGAAATGTCTAATATGGGGCGTGGCTTGATACGCAGCAGGGACGCAGACACTGAGAGAACGGGACGAGAGGAGAATTGAAGCTTGTGAGATGTGGATACGACGCAGGACAGACATCAGCAAGGCTGGTAAAGTCAGGAATAAGGAGATACTGAGATGAATTGGAGAACATCGGAGGACGTTGCTGGCAGTGATGAGTGGGAAGTTAAACTGCATAGGACATAATCTGACACCTGATTCCCTCCTACTAGAGGGAACTGCAGGTTTTATTCAAGAGAAGAGTGTAACGTGCAGGAAAAGATACCAGGTGGTCTCCCTACAGCACATTATTTTTTGTACTGTTTGTTGTGATAACGTGTAGGAAAACGTGACGTCAGTGCCTCAGTATGCTGCCTATATACATTATTTTGGAGTTAGAATTGGTGTTATTTAGTATTAGCCTTGGTATTATTTAGTACTTCATTACGGAAAAGAAAGGAAGTACAGCCCTTAAACTTAATAGAGAGACCTGCAACAACAGTTCCGATCGGTAAATGTCGCAGCCTTTGCAGGAGCCGCGGCTGATCAAGGAGGACTACTAGCTCATAACTTCAGAATTGTTAACCACTTTTAAATACCTTCGACCCAGAGAGCTGTCGACCAACTACCGCGAGTTGGCAACAACTGCCTAAAATGTTTAAACATTCCTTCCTTTCTGTCACTCAGTCTTAAGAGCACGGTCTATGGCGCTGCAGTCATGGACTGTGCGGCTGGTCCCGGCGGAGATCCGAGTCCTCCTTCGGGCATGGGTGTGTGTGTTTGTCCTTAGGATAATTTAGGTTAAGTAGCGTGTAAGGTTAGGGACTAATGACCTGAGCAGTTAAGTCCCATAAGATTTCACACAATTTTTTTTTCTTCAGAGCAGAATGCAAACACTCTAATTACTCATCTCCTTCTCCGGTTAACAGCACTCTTCCCGAAAGTGCTGTTTCCCTTGTAGGTTTCTTTCGCTAGTTTAGTTCCAACACGTGCTGGAATGCAGACAGTCATAGCGTCGAAGCTAGCGTAGCTGGTTCCAACCAAAACCCAACTTAGGCAGGCTATTGAAAGACCTGTTAGTTAGCACCAGACTGGACACAGCTCAAATCTTGCGTCCCATCGGGCAAGAGGATGACTCTACTGAGTGTTCGGGAATAAAATGTTGCAGTACGCTGCAATACCCCTAGCAGCAACCGCATAAGCGCTGAGGATCGCAGTAGAAGCAATGCAAGTTGTGAATTTCTGGGGAATGACTATGCGAAAGTGCCGCATTATAGCCTGTCTTGTCTAAATACAGCGATAATGACGTCAGTACTGTTCGTAGTTTGACACTTGTGAATAATGAAATGTTTGTCAAGACAAACAATAAACCTCCGTGAGAGCAGACATCTTTCTAAAGACGCTGAATAGTATTCCGAAGCACTTGGGGTTCAAATCCCCGTACGTCAGAATAGTCTTCAGTTGTCTTTGCACTCTCAGTATGCCACTCAATATAGCTTTCACATAAGAATAAGAACTTCTCCAGAAATATAAATTTGTCCATATCCAAATTATTATGTCAGTAGACCGCGAGGGGGATAACAAAGAATGAAGAGGAAATTGGAAATTTTGTGGTAAGGACTATGGGAGCAAACTGCTGAGATAATCGGTCCCTAGGCTTACGCACTACTTAATCTAACTTACGCAAAGGACAACGCACACACCCATGCCCCAGGGAGGACTCGAACCTCCGACGGGGGGAGCCGCACTAACCGTGACAAGACGCCTCAGACCCCACGGCTACCCCTCACGTCAGTGAAGAGGAAAGCAGGGGACAGCCTAGCATAGAAGGCCATAAAGTCCAAACCTTCCGCAAGGCAAATAACCAAATGATGATGACGCAACAAATCACATAACTGCATAGAGCATAGTTGCCTAGAAATAAGCTTTTGTAATCAGGGAAAGAGTTTACGCTCACCGTGCACCGTCACTCCCCTCACACCTTTTTCCAAAGATGTTTCACAGAGGAAGACCGCACTGCAGTTCCTTCTCTAAATCCTCACACAAACGAAAAAATGGCTGACATCGAAATAAGTGTCCAAGGAATAGAAAAGCAGCTGAAATCACTCAACAGAGGAAAGTCTACTGGACCTGACGGGATACCAATTCGATTCTACACGGAGTACGCCAAAGAACTTGCCCCCCTTCTAACAGCCGTGAACCGCAAGTCTCTAGAGGAACGGAAGGTTTCAAATGACTGGAAAAGAGCACAGGTAGTCCTAGTTTTCATGAATGGTCGTCGAGGAGATGCTCAAAACTATAGGCCTATATCTCTGACATCCATCTGTTGTAGAATTTTAGAACATGTTTCTTGCTCGCGTATCACGTCATTTGTGGAAACCCAGAATCTAATCTGTAGGAATCAACATGAATACCGGAAACAGCGATCTTGTGAGACCCAACTCGCTTTATTTGTTCATGAGACCCAGAAAATATTAGATACAGGTTCCCAGGTGGATGCCATTTTCCTTGACTTCCGGAAGGCTTTCGATACAGTTCCGCACTGTCACCTGATAAACAAAGTAAGAGCCTACGGAATATCAGATCAGCTGTGTGGCTGGATTGAAGAGTTTTTAGCAAACAGAACACAGCATGTTGTTCTCAATGGAGAGACGTCTACAGACATTAAAGTAACTTCTGGTGTGCCACAGGTGAGTGTTATGTGACCATTGCTTTTCACAATTTATATATATATATATATATATATATATATATATATATATATATATATATATATATATATGACCTAGTATATAGTGTCGGAAGTTCCATGCGGCTTTTAGCGGATGATGCTGTAGTATACAGAGAAGTTGCAGCATTAGAAAATTGCAGCGAAATGCAGGAATATCTGCAGCGGATAGGCACTTAGTGCAGGGAGTGGCAACTGACCCTTAACATAGACAAATGTAATGTGTTGCGAATACATAGAAAGAAGGATCCTTTATTGTACGATTATATGGTAGCGGAACAAATACTGGTAGCAATTACTTCTGTAAAATATCTGGGAGTATGCGTACGGAACGATTTGAAGTGGAATGATCGTATAAAATTAATTGTTGGTAAGGCGGGTGCCAGGTTGAGATTCATGTGGAAAGTGCTTAGAAAATGTAGTCCATCAACAAAGGAGGTGGCTTACAAAACACTCGTTCGACTTATACTTGAGTATTGCTCATCAGTGTGGGATCCGTACCACGTCGGGTTGACGGAGGAGATAGAGAAAATCCAAAGAAGAGCGGCGCGTTTCGTCACAGGGTTATTTGGTAAGCGTGATAGCGTTACAGAGATGTTTAGCAAACTCCAGCCGCAGACTCTGCAAGAGAGGCGCTCTGCATCGCGGTGTAGCTTGCTGTCCAGGTTTCGAGAGGGTGCGTTTCTGGATCAGGTATCGAATATATTGCTTCCCCCTACTTATACGTCCCGAGGAGATCACGAATGTAAAATTAAAAGGATTCGAGCGCGCACGGAGGCTTTCCGGCAGTCGTTCTTCCCGCGAACAATACGCGACTGGAACAGGAAATGGATCTAATGACAGTGGCACGTAAAGTGCCCTCCGCCACACACCGTTGGGTGGCTTGCGGAGTATAAATATAGATGTAGATGTTATTAAATTCGTCCCACTCACTCTGCTGGACTGGTTTGACGTAAGTCCCGGCACAGCTATTAGACCAGTGCGTCCACGGTGTTCCTGAAGGCTGGTGCCGGTGTCACGCCCACGCCCGAACAGCGGCCGTGCTTCAGATCCCGCCACCAACAGCACGCTACACGCTACAAGCTGGAGACGTGCCTGGCCCAATCGGAGCGTCCGTGCGTCTCGCCGGAATACAAATAGGCTGCCCGTGGCACGGCAAGTAGGCGGCCATTAGCATGCCGCAGCGGTGCCGCCGTCCAATCTGTTTCCGTGTGGCGGCCGTCGGCCCCACAGCTGGCTGGCACCACATAACAATTCCGTGCTGCGCCCAGTTCGGCTACGGGACCGCTACCAACTTTCTCCGCCACATCTTTCTGTTGTCGAGAAATCTTATGGTCGTTCGCTTCGACTGTCGGATACACCTGTGCGACAGTTCGCTAACCTATTTGCGTGCGTGCGTCGTGGCCCACTCGCTGACGCTAAGAGAACACTGGTTATGACTAAAACTCAGTTGTTCACAGACCTCCAGTGTAGGCTGTAATTATCGTATGGCTGCAAAACTTGGTAGATATTCTAATGCATTAAGGCGCAACTTCCATAAACTTGTTTTTGAGAGAAAAGTGCTTCGGAAGATCTTCGGTCCAGTTCTCTATGCAGATACAGGGGAATGGAGGATCAGATACAACCAAGAGCTTGAGGAACTATACCAGCAGCGCAACATAGCAGGAACTGTCAAAGCCAAACGAATGCAGTGGTCCGGCCGTGTAGCCGTGGTGGAGGATCACAGATGGCCTCGGAAGCTCCTGGATTTCACACCTACAGGAAAGAGACCGCCATGGAGACCCAAGAAGCGCTGGAGGGATGGGCTCCCTGAAGATTTAAACCAAGTGTCAATATATGTGAACGGACGGCGGATAGCAGCAATGGACAGAATACAGTGGAGGAGGACTCTTGTAGATGCGTGCGGTCCACCGGGCCTCATCACGTAGTAGTAGTAGTACTAAGGCGCAACCGATTTATTCTGAAGAAAAATGAGTTACATTTATGGCCACCAGGCGCAAATCTGGCGCTGTGCATGCAAGAAAGAAGTACAGAAATGTTTCCATAGGTAATGGATTAACAACAGGACGTGGGCGGAAAAGGTCACACAAGTGAGAAACTGCACAATGTTGATTTTGTTATTAACCACTAGTTACACAATTTGTTCATGCACACCACAGACGTTGACGAGATACTGCATTCGTAAAACAATGTGATCAGCAGTTGCTCACAGTACTTCCGCTTGGTTCTGAGCAGCATATTACTGTATAGTGGCCTTCAGATGAAGAAGAGACCAAACGTGTCCCTGATGAAGGCGTTCTTTTAACTTCTCCAGAGCCAAAAAGCACATGGATTCAGATCAGGTGATTTTGCAGACCATGCGTCTGGAGGACCTCCGGGTGTGCCACGTTCGTGGACGGTTGCATTAAAGAAATCTTTCACTGGGCGAGAGGCATGAGGTGTTGCCCCATCTTGCATGAAAACAGCGTCTTCCACTCAGTTTTGGTCTTCCAAATCAAGTATCACATGTTGTACAGTGAGGTCTCGATAACGTGGAGACATTCGGTACGACTGACAGGCCCTCTGGGTGTATTCTCTTAAAGAAGAAAGGACCGAGAATAAAGGTGCTTGTGAATCCACACCACACAGCCACATACGGCGAGTGCAAAGGCTCTTCGTGCATAACTTGCTGTTTAACAGTACACCAAATTCTGCAGTACTGTGTATTCACAGCCCCCTGTAGTGTAAAATGTGCCTCGTCACTCCATAGAACATCGCCCAGCCACATGCCATCAACTTCGATCCAAGCCATAAACCGAAGATCACCTCCAGAAGGTTGCTGCGGCACATGATGTTCCAGCTACTGTTCCATCTGGATCTTGTACACATACTAGTGCAAAACAGACGGCAAAACTTACGTTCCCTTGAACATGGGATGGACAGATCTCGTGACATTGCACGACGTTAGCACAGGCCTGGGCACGTGCTTCGTGGTGAGTTACAGCAACATCATCCTCGTCAGTAGTTTTCATCGCGCTAGGACGTCTTCCTCCTCTACGTGCCGCACCAAGCTCACACCTGTTTCGTATTTCATTATCATCTTCCTTTAACTATTTAATGACAAATGGTTCAAATGGCTCTGACACTATGCGACTTAACTTCTGAGGTCATCAGTCGCCTAGAACTTAGAACTAATTAAACCTAACTAACCTAAGGACATCATACACATCCATGCCCGAGGCAGGATTCGAACCTGCGACCGTAACTGTCGCTTGGTTCCAGACTGTAGCGCCTAGAACCGCACGACCACTCCGGCCGGCATTTAATGACATAAAACCCCTCCTCAGACCTTTCAGTCGGCGATAGACCCTCAGTGGAGCACTATAATTGCTGCCGTTTACTTAAAACTGTTTCATTACGGCGCTCGGTCTGTCTTCTTGGCAACCATACTGTTCACTCAGGTTGTGACTTGTCAAATGACAGCGTGGACGTCACACAGTCATACAAACAGTGTACAGCGCCAGATTTACACTTGATGGCCAAAACTGGAAATAATTTTTTTCCAGAATATATCACTTCCGGCCTTCCCCCCATGAACCATGGACCTTGCCGTTGGTGGGGAGGCTTGCGTGCCTCAGCGATACCGTAGGTGGAACCACAACGGAGGGGTATCTGTTGAGAGGCCAAACAAACGTGTGGTTCCTGAAGAGGGGCAGCAGCCTTTTCAGTAGTTGCAGGGGCAACAGTGTGGATGATTGACTGATCTGGCCTTGTAACATTAACCAAAACGGCCTTGCTGTGCTGGTACTGTGAACGGATGAAAGCAAGGGGAAACTACAGCCGTAATTTTTCCCGAGGGCATGCAGCTTTACGGTATGGTTAAATAATGATGGCGTCCTCTTGGGTAAAACAATCCGGAGGTTCAAATGGTTCAAATGGCTCTGAGCACTATGGGACTGAACTGCTGAGGTCATTAGTCCCCTAGAATTTAGAACTAGTTAAACCTAACTAACCTAAGGACATCACAAACATCCATGCCTGAGCCAGGATTCGAACCTGCGACCGTTGCGGTCTTGCAGTTCCAGACTGCAGCGCCTTTAACCGCACGGCCACTTCGGCCGGCCGCGCAGGTAAATAGTCCCCCATTCGGATCTCCGGGCGGGGACAACTCAAGAGGATGTTGTTATCAGGAGAAAGAAATCTGGTGTTCTACGGATCGGAGAGTGGAATGTCAGATCCCTCAATCGGGCAGTTAGGTTAGAAAATTTAAAAAGGCAAATGGATAGCTTAAAATTAGATATAGTGGGAATTAGAAGAAAAAGGAAGAGAAGGAAAAGTAGTAGATGAATATGGACTGGGGTAAGGAATCAAAGAGGAAGCCGCCTGGTAAAATTTTGCACAGAGCATAACTTAATCACAGCTAACACTTGGTTTAAGAATCATGGAAAAAGGTCATATACGTGGAAGAGGCCTGGAGACAACTGAAGGTTTCAGATAGATTATATAATGGTAAAACAGAGATTTAAGAACCAGTTTTTAAACTGCCCATTAGGGCAGATGTTAACTCCAACCGCAATTCATTGGTTTTGAACTATAGATTAAAACTAAAGAAAATGAAAAAGGCGGAATTTGAGAGGATGGGACCAGGATAAAGTGAAAGCACCAGAGGATGTAGAAAGATTCAGAGAGAGCATTAGGGAACAATTGACAAGAACAGGGAAAAGCAATACAGTAGAAGAAGAGTGGGTAGCTTTGAGAGATGAAATAGTGAAGGCAGCAAAGGATCAAGTAGGAAAAAAGAAGAGACTTGGTAGAAATCCTTGGGTAACAGAAGAGATATTGAATTTAATTGATGGAAGGAGAAAATACAAAAATGCAGTAAATGAAGCAGGCAAAAAGGAATACAAACGTCTCAAAAATGATCGACAGGAAGTGCAAAACGTCTAAGCAGGGATGGCTAGAGGATAAATGTAAGGATGTAGAGGCATATATCACTAGGGGTAAGATAGATACTGCCTACAGGAAAATTAAAGAGACCTTTGGAGAAAAGAGAACCACTTGTATGAATATCAAGAGCTCAGATGGAAAACCAGTACTAAGCAAGGAAGGGAAAGCAGAAAGGTGGAAGGAGTATATAGAGGGTCTATACAAGGACGATGTACTTGAGGGCAATATTATGGAGATGGAAGAGGACGTAGATGAAGATGAAATGAGAGATATGACACTGCGTGAGGATTTTGGCAGAGCATTGTAAGACCTAAGTCGAAACAAGGCCCTGGGAGTAGACAACATTCCATTAGAACTACTGATTGCCTCGGGACAGCCAGCCATGACAAAACTCTACCATCTGGTGAACAAGATGCATGAGACAGGCGAAATACCCCCAGACCTCAAGAAGAATATAATAATCCCAATCCCAAAGAAAGCAAGTGTTGACAAAGTGTGAAAATTACCGAACTATCAGTTTAATAAGTCACAGCTGCAATATACTAACACGAATTCTTTGCAGACGAATGGAAAAACTTGTAGAGGCCGACCTCGGGGAACAGCAGTTTGGATTCCGTAGAAATGTTGGAACACGTGAGACAATACTGACCTTACGACTTATCTTGAAGAAAGATTAAGGAAAGGCAAACCTACGTTTCTGACATTTGTAGACTTAGAGAAAGCTTTTGACAATGTTGACTGGAATACTCTCTTTCAAATTCTGAAGGTGGCAGGTGTCAAATACAGGGAGCGAAAGGCTGTTTACAATTTGTACAGAAACCAGATGGCGGTTATAGGAGTTGAGTGGCATGAAACGGAAGCAGTGGTTGAGGAGGGGTGAGACAGGGTTGTAGCCTATCCCCGATGTTATTCAGTCTGTATATTGAGCAAGCAGTAAAGGAAACAAAAAAAAAAATTGGAGTAGGAATTAAAATCCATGGAGAAGAAATAAAAAGTTTGAGGTTCGCCGATGACATTGTAAATCAGTCAGACAGCAAAGGACCTGGAAGAGCAGTTGAACGGAATGGACAGTGTCTTGAAAGAAGGATATAAGATGAACATCAACAAAACCAAAATGAGGATAATGGAATTTAGTCGAATTGATCCAGGAGATGTTGAGTTAATTAGGTCAGGAAATGAGACACTTAAAGTAGAAATGAGTTTTGCTGTTTGGGGAGAAAAATAACTGATGATGGTCGAAGTAGAGAGGATATAAAATGTAGACTGGCAATGGCAAGGAAAGAGTTTCTGAAGAAGGGAAATGGTGCAAATGGCTCTGAGCACTATGGGACTTAACATCTATGGTCATCAGTCCCCTAGAACTTAGAACTACTTAGACCCAACTAACCTAAGGACATCACACAACACCCAGTCATCACGAGGCAGAGAAAATACCTGACCCCGCCGAGAATCGAACCCGGGAACCCTGGCGCTGGAAGCGAGAAGAAGAGAAGTTTGTTAAGATGGGGTATAGATTTAAGTGTTAGGAAATCTTTTCTGAAAGTATTTATATGGAGTGTAGCCATGTATATAAGTGAAACATGGGCGATAAATAGTTTAGACAAGAAGAGAATATAAGCTTTCGAAATGTGATGCTACAGAAGAATGCTGAAGATTAGATGGGTAAATCCCCTAAGTAATGAGGAGGTATGGAATAGAATTGGGGAGAAGAGGAATATGTGGCACAACTTGACTAGAAGTAGGGGTCGGTTATTAGGACATGTTCTGAGGTATCAAGGGATCACCAATTTAGTACTGGAGGGTAGCGTAGAGGATAAAAATTGTAGAGGGAGACCAAGAGATGAATACACCAAGCAGACTCAGAAGTAGGAACTTGGAGATGAAGAAGATTGCACAGGATAGCGGAGCATGGAGAGCTGCATCAAACCAGTCTCTGGACTGAAGACCATAACATCACTTCCGGATTAAGGCATTAGCTTACCCACCAATTTTCGCTGCCATACGATAGCTATAGCCCACACTGGGCTTCTATTTAGTAGTTGTACTTTAATTGTAACCAGCCGGTATCTTCCCTGAGTTTTTTAGGTCCTGAAGCCACATGCAGTTAATTGGAAAGTGCATAAGATCGGAACACGCAGGAAAGTGTCAGGGTTTGTTCTACTGTCCTGTAGAACAAGTGGTTACAAAAGCGAGCCAAAACTACAAAGAACTTGGCAGTTTGAGCTTAGATATCAGTGTGACGCATCCCTCCCGGACTAGATGCACTCCCTGAGTGGGTAGGAGACTGTGTCAGAAAGCCATTGTATTCTCGTCTGAGGCAAATTAACGACTGTTCCGAATATTCTTGGATATCCTGGACGCTAACACTGGGACAGAGTTGACATCTGAACTGGTCCCACACATGTTCTATCGAGGACAAATCTGGGGCTCTTGCTGGCTTCAGGAGTACCTCAACATCATGCAGACGGTTCATACAGACATTTGGATTGTCCGACTGAAAAATGGCACTACGATATTCTCAACTGAGAAGTAACATACGACACAGAATCTCGATGATGTACCATACTGCTGTCAGAGTTCCCTCAATCACTGAAGCTATGCTCTATGATACAATTAAATTTTTCTCTTGACTTTTAAGTCTCATCTTTGTCTACAATAATGACGGAAGCTGAAGAAATGAATTAACATTTGTGCCATGGCCGGGACCTGAACGCAGGTATCTTTGCTTACTTTTTTATTTTTTTTATTCTGTGTTGATCTCATTTTGTTCTATATTGTTTGTTGTATTTGTACTGTGTGACCGTCCCAAGACACCCATTCAGCTTCTTCGTTGATCCATTCACACAGTGTTTTTTATTACAGAGGG
The DNA here is from genome assembly GCF_021461395.2 of Schistocerca americana. Taxonomy (NCBI): domain Eukaryota; kingdom Metazoa; phylum Arthropoda; class Insecta; order Orthoptera; family Acrididae; genus Schistocerca; species Schistocerca americana. The sequence goes on along the minus strand of NC_060123.1, from coordinate 658,425,822 downwards.
TAGCTAACCCTCTGACCGAACACGATGACTCACCATGCTGGCTTGCTTAATAGGCAGTTATGCTAGCCGTTACACCACCATAACAATATAGCTAACACAGGTGCAGGAACTACCCTAGTCCAACGCCCTCCCTAACACAAACTTCAAAATATGCTGAGGATGTGAACTGAAGCTTGTGTTAAGGTAGGCATTGGACTAGGGTAGTCTGTGCAGCTCTAAAACGGTTCAAATTGCTCTGAGCAATATGGGACTTAACATCTGAGGTCGTCAGTACCCTAGACTTAGAACTACTTAAACCTAACTAACCTAAGGACATCACACACATCCATGTGTCCAGGATTCGAACCTGCGACCGTAGCAGCAGCGCGGCTCCGACTGAAGCGCCTAGAACCGCTCGGCCACAGCAGCCGGCGTCCGTGCAGCTATGTTTGCTGTAATGCTATGGTGGTGGAATGGGTAGCATACCTGTCTAGTAAGTAAGGAGCCCCAGGTTGAGGTCCTGGCCATGGCACAAATTTTAATTCATTTCTTCAGCGTCCATCACTATACCCTATGGCTCCCCACACCATCATGCCAGCAGTGGTATCCCTGTGCCTCTCCAAAACATCAGATGAATGGGACCTCTCCACACTCACGGCCGTACTTCCCGACGATGATCATCCGGCACACTGCAGAACCATGATTCTTTGCTGCGACATCATTCATCAGGAGTCCATGGTTCAGGGCAAAGGGGCCACTCCAAATGCAGCCGTTTGTGTTATGGATGCAGCTGTTTGCGTTATGGTGTTAAATGCAGCCTACACAAGGGACTGTATCTCCTTAGCCCAGTTGCTGCAAGTCTCCGACGAATGGTGTGGGATCATACAGAATGTTGCGGGCTGTCCGTTACTTGTTATTAGGTGCCAGTCACATCTGTGAAGGGATACGATGTTACTGATGCACAGTTGGGCCATCCTCCATTCTGGTGGCGAGACGTGGTCGACCAGAACCTTCACGAGGAGGTCCACTATCGTGCTGCTATAACGGCCGAATGCCCCACAAATCTGGATATTGCAGAATTCGACAATCTGGCCAAGTGAATATCCACAATGAGGTCACTTTCAAACTGTCAGGTGCCGATAACGCTGTATCATACGATTAAGTAACGGGTCTGTAATCTGCACAGTGATCATTCGACATCCGCCGCTCTTCACGCCCTTTGTGCAGGGTGATTCCGTGATGACATCTACATCTACATCTACATCTACATCCATACTCCGCAAGCCACCTGACGGTGTGTGGCGGAGTGTACCTTGAGTACCTCTATCGGTTCTCCCCTCTTCCAGTCTCGTATTGTTCGTGGAAAGAAGGATTGTCGGTATGCTTATGTGTGGGCTCTAATCTCTCTGATTTTTTCCTCATGGTCTCTTCGCGAGATATACGTAGGAGGGAGCAATATACTGCTTCACTCTTCGGTGAACGTATGTTCTCGAAACTTCAACAAAAGGCCGTACCGAGCTACTGAGCGTCTCTCCTGCAGAGTCTTCCACTGTAGTTTATCTATCATCTCCGTAACGCTTTCGCGATTACTAAATGATCCTGTAACGAAGCGTGCTGCTCTCCGTTGGATCTTCTCTATCTCTTCTATCAACCCTATCTGGTACGGATCCAACACTGCTGAGCAGTATTCAAGCAATGGGCGAACAAGCGTAGTGTTACCTACTTCCTTTGTTTTCGGATTGCATTTCCTTAGGATTCTTCCAATGAATCTCAGTCTGGCATCTGCTTTACCAACTATCAACTTTATATGATCATTCCATTTTAAATAACTCCTAATGCGTACTCCCAGATAATTTATGGAATTAACTGCATCCAGTTGCTGACCTGCTATTTTGTACCTAAATGATAAGGGATCAATCTTTCTATGTTGCAAAGTGTCAGGGATAATGGAGGAGGGTAAACGAATCAAAATAAGTCTAGTAAAATCTCTTGCACTTCAAGCGCTTTGCTTTCAAATGGTTCAAATGGCTCTGAGCACCATGCGACTTAACTTCTGAGGTCATCAGTCGCCTAGGACTGAGCACTAATTAAACCTAACTAACCTAAGGACATCACACACATCCATGCCCGAGGCAGGATTCGAATCTGCGACCGTAGCGGTCACGCGGTTCCAGACTGGAGCACCTTTAACCGCACGGCCACACCGGCCGGCCGTTTTGCTTTCCACATTTTACGACGAGATAGATTGCAACAAAATAAGAAAACTGTCTAGTACACATGAGCTATAAAACAGATACCGTAAGAGCTATAAGTACTTGGCCAGTAGAAGAGATTTGCTTCGCAGTAGCAAAGATGAAAGACTGTTCATAGCTCTTAAAGTATGCACATTAGAGCCCATGTTATGGAACTTTTGTTCTTGTTTTGGTCCGTACCACCACCTCTCAAAATATGGAAAGGGAGAGGCTTGCAGTGGAATAGATTTGCTTCACATAATGGAAGATGAAGTGCTCATAGCACTTCAGGTATGCATTTTAGAGCCCCTGTTTACTAGATTCCTTTGATACATTTACTTTTCTCCATCGTCCCTGAAATTTGAAACGTAGTCACGGAATCACACTGTATGTACCACCAGGTCTCGCACCAGCACAAAAAGAAAAAAAGAACAACAGCAAAGCACTATGGCGGGCGCTCTACACTGAAGGGTCAAAGAAACTCGTATACCTGCTTAATATCGCGTAGGCCCCCGCGAGCACGCAGAAGTACCGCAAGATGACGTGGCATGGACTCGTAACTAATGTCTGAAGGACTGCTGGACGGAATTGACACCATGAATCCTGCAGCGCTGTCCATAAATACCTAAGAGTACGAGGGGGTGGAGATCTCTTCTGAGCAACACGTTGCAAGGCATCACAGATATGCTCAGTAAGGTTCATGTCTGGTGAGTTTGTAAGCTAGCGGAAGTGTTTTAATTCAGAGGTGTCCTGCCCAAGTCCGTCGGAATGCACAATAAACATGAATGGGTGCAGGTGATCAGGCAGGATACTTACTTACGTTTCGCCTGTCAGAGTCCCATCTAGAAGTATCAGGGATCCCCTATCACTCCAACTGCACACGTTCCACATCATTACAGAGCCTCCACCAGCTTGAACAGTCCTCTGCTGCCATGCAGGGTCCATGGATTCATGAGGATGTCTCCATACGCGTACACGTCCATCCGCTCGATACATTTTGGAACGAGACTAGTCCGACCAGGCAGCATGTTTGCAGTCATCAACAGTCCAATGTCGGTGTTAATGAAGCCAGGCGAGGCGTAAAGGTTATAAGAGTCATCAAGGTTATAAGAGTGGACCTTCGGCTCCGAAATCCCATATCGATGATGTTTTGTTGAATGGTTCGCACGCTGAGGCTTGTTGATGCCCGCATTGAAATCTGCAGCAATTTGCGGAAGCGTACACTTCTGTCACGTTGAACTATTATCTTCAGTCGTCGATGGTCCGGCTCCTGCAGGTTTTTTTTTCTTTTTTTTTCCGGCCGCAGCGATGTCGGAGACTTGATGTTTTACCGGATTCGTGATATTCACGGGACCCTCGTGAAATGGTGTACGGAAAAATTCCTACTTCTTCGCTACCTTGGAGGTGCTGTGTCCCATCCCTCGTGCGCCGACTATAACACCACGTTCAAACTCACTTAAGGGGGGTAGGACGTCAAACGGACCGACTTGGAGCAGGAGAGGCAACACAGGACATTTTAATTTTCAGTGTCTATACTTTTACAAATAAATTCATAAAACTTTGTCAGCATGACCAGGAAGGATTCAGAATTCACACTTATTGCAGTGGAAGTTCGAAAACATATCAAAATAATTTTTTTTTAATCTGTGAAATTTTATCACATTTTCACTTACTAATGGCTGCATTTGTTGCTATAGGTACACTTTTCTTTATAAGTTAGAGAGATTCTTCGATGAATTTTGCACAGCATACATACAATACTTACAGGTGTATGAAACTCTAGAATTTATTTAATTTATGAAAAAACAAATGAACTGTTATATTTTAAACTTCATGTTTAGAAAAAACACAAATTTTATAGTTAATTACCTCAATTTTTACCACAGTTGTTAATAGATTTCGAAAATTCTAGAGTATCATACACCTTTAAGTATGGTTTGTATGGTGTGCAAAATTCATCGAAGAATCTCTCATACTTATGAAAAGTGTACCTGTAGCATCAAATACTGCCATTAGTAAGTGAAAAAAATGATGAAATTTCGCATGTAAAAAAATCATTTCGTTATGTTTTTGATCTTCCACTACTATGAGCGTGAATTCTGAGTCCTTCCTGGTCATGCTGACAAAGTTTTATGAATTTATATGCAAAAGTGTAGACAGAGCAAATTAAAATGTCCTGTGCTGCCTCTCCTGCTCCAAGTCGGCCCGTTTGACGTCCTACGCCCCCCCCCCCCTTAAACGTTGATAACCTGCCCTAAGGGGGTGAAGCGGGGGGTGCCGGTTTTCAGATTGAATTCTCCCTCAGTGTACGTAGCCGTTGTGTGATATCTGTAAAAGAGCATTTTTGGTGCAATCTTTTGTTTGATTTATAAATGCCTAAAACAAAATTATTTTGCAAGTAATACAGTCGTTCAAATGGTAAACGTCTTTTCCATTCTGCACTTCAAGGGTTTTTTTTTATCTTGTGCACCCAGACGCGTTTGGTCATAGCTACAGGGCATGTTCAGTGGTTGTCGTTTGCACATATAGGTTATATAACCCATATATAGCTAGATTAAAAAACTTGAAGTGTAGCACGGAATATATATATATATATATATATATATATATATATATATATATATATATATATATATATTAAGACAAACAGCTTTCTCGCATGTGACAAACTAGTTGAAAGTTTGCAGCTTTCGACTACCCCATAAACGAACTGTTTTAGAGATATGACCAATCCAAAACTGTAATGTTTGTGATTCTAGACCACTCATGATGTTTTAACCCAATAAAATGAGAGGTATGAAAAAATTAGGAACGTTAATAGCTCCTAGACAGATTTAAGATGTTTTGGTCTTCAGTCCGACGATGCAGCTCTGAACGGTATTCTATTCTATGCAAAGCCTCTTCGTCCCCGAATAGCTACTGCAGCTACATCCACTTGAAACTGCTTACAGTACTCGTCAATTGATCTCCCTCTGCAATTAAAACAGCTTCATTACTTATTCAGGAAGGACACAATGGTCAGATAAATAAGGAATTCACAATACTTGGTTCATATTACGGAATCATAGCAGTAAACTGACCACAGAACGGATCTTAAAAAAGGCCTGAACCGGTTGTGGAAAATTTTGAACAAATATATTTATGACCTACTTGTGACTGGTTACTATTTTAAAGGTATGTATTATTCTCATAACTGTACTACAGCACGTTTTCTCAACTCGGCAGATAACATACATGCTCATTTTTGTCTTCTCAGCAGTTAACATTCGTAGGCGCTAATAGTAATGGGGCTCTTGATGCTGACATGCAAAGTTGAGGAACGACCCAAAACTAAGCTTCCTCGCCGGCGTATACTGCTGTCGCCAAGTACTGGCAGCAGTCTGACGCTCTCTCTTGTCTACAGGTTCTCTCAGCCTGTAGTCTTAACCGTCGCCTGCCTAGCGGCGCCGCTCCGCGGAAGCTTGCGAACTACTACGAGAAAGCTTCGCCGGCGTCTTGCAGATGGCGCAGCTGTAGAAGTAAGCGCAACTGTTTTACGATAGAGACCAACATGTTGATGAAATTGTTATCAAAGAGCGAGGAAGTGAAGACGTATCGTCCTAATCTCCACGAGGAAACGTTGTTTTACAAGGATTATTCTGTTCTACGAAATCCCGGATTATTCGTTGCGTGGAGTCTTAAAGACTTTCTCTAAAGTTCTGAGCCCTATCAGCAGCATTCCAAGAAATACTATCGTCAGAGCGACATTAAACACTGAAACTGTTTTCCTTCTCTTGATGGACCTGACAAATCTATAAGATATTGCAATGTCTGCGTTATTCTGAATCGCTAGCATGCATGTCGAAACGAACTTTGCATCTTAATTCAGAATATCACAGGCACTGCAATTCATCAGCCGACACCGGGCGATCGACTTTCAAGTAAAATGTCTTACCTGTACGGGAATATACACAACTGATGCACGACTACAGGTTGTAGACGCATGGTAGACGAGGTATAGACGTGATATCCAAGTTTGGGTCCGGCCGTGACTCATGCACGGAGAGCCAAATGGTAAGGCGACCGCTCACGATGAGCGGAAAATCCAGGTTCAGGTGCCGGTCCGGCACAAATTTTCACTGTTGTCGTTGCATTCTACAGCTGTTGGAACAGTCGTAATTTCGCGCAGTGATGTGCCTGAGGGAAATTCGGTTGGAATCGTATCGCTTGTGTTAAATGTGCAACTGCCGGAAGTTTTAATGTTGCATGTCTGTTAGTTATTTTTCAGTGCTGTACTGAGCAGAACGTTGTGTCGCACTGTTTGCGAATTTCGAGATGGCAATTTAGAGGGGCAACGCATCTGCATTGAATTTTGTATGAAACTCAGGAAAACCTTTACAGAGACACACCAAATGACGTAGGAAGTCAACAGTAATGAGTACTTAAGCTGTAATCGGTGTTAGGCCGGTATTACACTACAAAATTTCTTTGTCCAATATCTTTGTCAAATATCTTTGTCAAAGAAATTTGATGGTGTAATAGGGGACTTTGTCAAATGTCGTCAAATATTTGATCAAATTTAGGGCCTCGCTGTAGATTTGATCAAAGAAGTCGCTTGTCTTCTGTTCACTGCAATGTGACATGTTACCACGTGGAGCGCTAGCATCGCTGCAGCGTTCTGTCATCTGTAGTGTTTTTATAAACATTGCCAGTAAATACAATTGGTGTGCACCGACAACTACAAAATTAATAGAGATATGTGAAGCTGATGCGGCGCTTTACAACGTGAGACAACCTCAATACCAAAATAGATTAAGAAGATTCAGGAGCTGACCTAACCTAACCTAACTCTCTCCTATAGCAAGGAATCGGAGTGTTACAGTGAGCCTGTCTTCTGCAGATATAGCAGTTTTAAAGTGAGTATTGTGCATTGTGATATGAGGATACATTTCACTGAGCATATACAGAAATGTAAGCTCATCCATTCCTAAGTAATTGATGTACGATTTGACGTCCCCCACTATAAGCTCACGCAACAAGTTTTGTTGAATGCTTTTATCGTGTCGTCATAAAACCCACGGCTTCACCCAGGTATGTTTCATTTTTTTTCCCCCACCTCTCTTACACATGTGCACAGAGTGCAATTGTGGTACATGCAACTGCTCCAGTTAATAAAAAGTTGTTGTTGTTAGCCATCTTGAACTTTGACGAAAAATATGACGACAGTGTAATATTCCTTTTTAGCGCCAGGTCAAAGATCTTTGTCAAATATATTTCACGAATATTTGATCACATCTTTGATCAAATCTTTGACAAAGAAATTTGATAGTGTAATACCGGCCTTAGGAATGTTTTGCATTGTTTAAAAATGGCGGACTGAAGTTAAAAATGGCCGGACAGATGATAAAGATGGCCCTCGTTCAGGACGCCATTCGATGCCTACCGACGACGCTCACGTCAGGAACGTCAACGTGCACGCCAATCGAAGACTGACTGTCCGAGAGATTGCAGAAGAAAGTAACATTTCAGTTGGATCATGTCATGAAATCCAGCATCTTGGAATGCATCGTTTTGCCACCAAGTTCGTACGATGGCTCATGAGCCAGAAAGCCCTTCGCCCATGCAATCTGTGAAGAGCTTTTGGGTAGCGCAAGTGAGAACGAGATGTTTCTTAAAAGAATCATTACTGGTGATTAGACGTGGGCATACGGTTATGATGTTGAGACCAAGGTTCAGTCTTCACAACGGGTCGGGAAAGGTTCTCCAACACCAAAAAATGTTCATCAGGTCAGGTCAACTGTCAAAGTTTTTTTGTTTTCTTTGACTTGAATGATTAGTTCTTCATGTATTCGTGCCACAGTGACAAACCGATGGTTCTAATCGGGACGTGTTGCGACGCCTGCGAGAAAATGTGTGAAGGAAACTGCTTCAAATGTGGCGATACAGTTCATGACTCTTGCATCACGATAACGCACGCGCACATTAATCCCTGTGGATGCGTCACTGTTGCACAAAAAACGAAATCGCTGTGCTGCCGCATCCTCCGTCTCTCCAGACCACACCTCTGAAGACTTTTTTTTATTTCCATAGTTGAAAACCCCGTTGTAGGGACGAAGATTTGCAACGATAAACGAGATAAAAGTCACAGACGGCGCTTCGCGCTATGTAGCAAGAGGCGTACCAAGACTGCTTCCGGAAGCAGAAACGGTGTTGGGGGTGGGGTATCAGTTGTGGAGGAGATTATTTCGAAGGAGACCATGCACAAAAAGCAAAAGGTAAGCGTAGAAAAATTTTGTGGACAAAGTTCCGGGATTTTTTGAGTAGGCCTCGTACATGTTAGGAATTAGAAAAACCGACCAGTTAAAACCGATACCGGTATTTTAGTTCTGAATAACCAGTATTTATCGGTAGTTGTTTGGTCGGTTGTAACATTTTTTTATCATTTTTTTACTAATACAATGTGTACAAGTTTGCTTCCTCCGTTTGCCGATAGGTGGCGACAACGGTAAGTAGCGGTCGAAAGAAACAGATCGAAGACGTCAGACAGTTAGCTTGGACCTCGGTCAACATAACTTCATTCAAACGTTAGTCGATTTGTGTCTGCATCTTGACTGAAAATGTCAGCTTACGAGCCTAATTCTCGTCATTTGCTGGAGGTGTTACTGTTTTGTTTCAGTATGAAGACAGCAGCGGCTGAGTCTCATCGAATGCTCTCAAGTACATACGGTAAGGACTTTATTAGTGAAAGAATGTGTCGTGAGTGGTTCCAGCGCATCAAGAATGGTGATTTTGCCGGCCAGTGTGGCCAAGCGGTTCTAGGCGCTACAGTCTGTAACCGCGCGACCGCTACGGTCGCAGGTTCGAACTCTGCCTCGGGCATGGATGTGTGTGCTGTCCTTAGGTTAGTTAGGTTTAAGTAGTTCTAAGTTCTGCGGGACAGATGACCTCAGATGTTAAGTCCCGCCGGCCGCAGTGGCCGTGCGGTTAAAGGCGCTGCAGTCTGGAACCGCAAGACCGCTACGATCGCAGGTTCGAATCCTGCCTCGGGCATGGATGTTTGTGATGTCCTTAGGTCAGTTACGTTTAACTAGTTCTAAGTTCTAGGGGACTAATGACCTCAGCAGTTGAGTCCCATAGTGCTCAGAGCCATTTGAACCATTTTTTTGTTAAGTCCCATAGTGCTCAGAACCATTTGAGCCAATAGTAATTTTAACGTCGTAGACCGGCATAGAGGTGGAACAGAGAATGTTTTCGAAGATGCAGAATTGGAGACATAGCTGAGTGAAGACTTGCGTCAAACTCAAGAAGAATTGGCATGATTAGTGGGAGTGACACAGCAAGCCATTTCAAAACGTGCAAGGCTATGAGCATGATTCAGAAAGAAGGAACTTGCGTCCCATGTGAGCTGAAACCGAGAGACGTTGAACGGCGATTGGATGTTTGTGAACAGTTGTTTCAGAGGTAAAAACGGAAGGGATTTCTGCATCGCATTGTTACCGGGAACGAAAATTGGGTCCATTACGATAACCCTAAACGCATAAAATCATGGGGATAACCCGGCCATGCTTCCACATCGACGGCCAAACCGAATATTCACGGCTCCAAGATCATGCTCTGCAATTGGTGGGACCGGCTCGCCGTCGTGTACTATGAGGTGTTAAAACCAAGTGAAACAATCACAGGTGCTCGTAATCGAACGCAATTAATGCGTCTGAGCAGAGCATTAAAAGACAAAGGCCGGAATGCAGCGAGAGGCGCGATAAAATGATTTTCCAGCACGACAACGCTCGACCCCGCGCTGGAAAAGAGGTCAAAAGGTGCTTGGAAACGTTAGAATGGGAATCCTATTCCACCCGCCTTATTCTCCTGACATTGCTCCCTCTGACTGTCGCCTGATTAGATCAATGGCACATGGCCTGGCTGACCAGCACTTCCGATCTGACGAAGTAGTCACAAATTGGATCGATTCGTGGATGCCTTCAAAAGATGAACAATTTTTCGACGCGGGATTCGTACACTGCCTGACAGATGAGAGAAAGCGATTGAGAATACTTTGAATGATACATGTGTAACCAATTTGTTTCATTAAAGCCTCAAATGTTGGGTAAAAAACGGCGGAAGCAAAGTCGTACACCTTGTATCTGTCTAAAACTATTGGCATATAAATTTTCCATAGCAGCAGTGCTACAATTTTTGATTTCTCAATGAAATTTTTTTAAAAACGAGTAAAATTTCCCTTGCTTTGAAATAATTAGTCTTTATAGAAACTGGAGAAAGCAATCAGCACTATTTTAATAACAACGCTACAGTTAGAAACTATCGCCAAACACATGACAAATGGAATCGGTAGAGCATTGCAGCGACAATAATGTACGTGTGTGTTGCCGTGTGGCGGGGCGTATTACACGATGTGCATTCACGTGCAGTGTGCAACGTCTATCTAACAAAGGGAAGGCCTCAGACACGGCCAACCGATTCGGCTCACATTTTGCAGGTCGCTTGTGTGCAACCTAAAACGAAGGAATCTAAGATATTTTGGGTCAACACCCCCGCAATTTTGAGAAAATCATCCCTGAAGGTTATGATGAGCAATCGACTCAAAATTGGAGGGATCGATGGATAATTGTAAATAGAGCATTTGTCATCATCAGGTATGGGGTCGGCAAACGCAAACTTTTCCAGAAATCGAGGGAAGAAACTTTTACAACTGTCGCTTGTGTACCTTCATGGTTAACGCTTTCCGGTGAGAGCGCCTGCGCGGTAGCTTAGCGTGCTCGGTCAGAGGGTTAGCTTCCCTCTGCAATAAAAAAAAACCTGAGTGAATGGATCAATGAAGAACTTAAACGGACGTCATAAGACGTCCGCCCGAACAAAGAGAAGACACTCTAACGAGCAAAATGAGATCAACTAAAAAAAAAAAAAAAGAAAAAAAGAAAAAAAAGGAGCGCAACGGCGAAGGTAACTGGCTGGGAATCGGAGAACCCGGGTTCGAATCTCGAAGAAACCCCGCGGATGTTATTCTTTTCATTTGCATTTTTCCATACCTCAATTGATCGGGATAGGAGGGTTAATAAGGTAAGTAAATCAATAAGGAATGATGATAATAAGGTAGGCAAACTAATTTCCCAAACGCCGTGAGTTAGTAAAGTATTAAACTCTTAAGCCTTGTAAACAGCTCCGAATAAGAGTGCTGCGAATTCCTCACGAGGGATCACAGATAGCCAACTGCACGACGCTTGTTTACAACGAGGCACGGGACGGAATGCACGCGGGGAGAGTTATGTTGTCCCAGTTGCCTCTTTGTCATATCATAGTTGTGAACCTGGAAGAGTGAAGGTGTCCAGCACGATCCTTGTAGAAGTCTATCGGAAAGAGTTGTTTCCGTCATTAGGCTGCCGCGAACCTCGTGGATACATATAGAGATTTTTCCATCGTTAATGTGCCGATTGAAATACGTTTTCTGAATGAATACAGTGTTCTTCCGTAAGTAACATATAACGAGTACTGTATGTAGTTTGTAGTAATTAGCTCGTATGTTTATGCCGTAGTATCTAGTTATTGTTTGTTGTGTCATATCTTTCAGGTGCATAATCTGAATAATGGAGGATGTACACCTTTCGACTAGCGCTGTAATATATAGTTGGGAGCCTGTCACAGACGATGGCAAGCGGGAAGTTACGGACGCTGTGTTTTGGTTTGTAAAAGCGTTGCAAGACAGATGCATTATCAATGCACTACCGGAAGCAGGCAGTTCTGTTTCTCGGCGTTCCAGACTGGTAGGAGCGGCTATCATCGAGCGATTTTTGGAGCTGACGAACGAAATGCCTTTTGTTGATACTGAAGTACTATATCATGAAGACGAAGCAGAAGGTGATTCAGTGGAAGATATCCCGACTAGTGACTCGCAAAATGGTCATAACACTTTGGAAATCTCCAAGTCACTGGGAATATGTGCTTCATCTGTTCCCGATGAGTATTACGAACCGGTTACTAAACAGTTGCACTACGGCGCTATATCCCTTGAAGCAAAAGTAAAGGCGGTAGCGCTAGCCAGGAATCATCCAAATTGGAACTTACAAATACTACAAAAGAATGGAGAAACAACAGCCCTGGAAAGGGAGAAGGACTTGAAATTGTGGTAAAGTGATATTGTTAAAGGAGGGACAAGATACGACAAATACCAGGCGATAAATAAGTGGACATACGACAGATTTGTCGAATCTCGTCGTCGTAACGAGAATGTAACAACGAGAATACTTGAGGAGTGGGCTGCAGGTGCAGCGCTTCAATATACGGCCAACAAGGATTTTCCGTTTGCTGCATCATTACCTTAGGGCAAGAAATTACAAATCGGAGTATAAAATTCTTCAACGGCACGTCACTAAATACGTCTTTCATAAGGAGGTGCAAAATATAGTATATATACAGAAAGTGGCCGCTCTTTTCAGCACGCAAACGGCGTCACTTATGACCGGTTTACGTGATCAACACCGATCAAACAGGATGCGAGTATCGGGCGAACATTCGACGCATGTTATCGCCTAAGAGAGAAAAACGAACCCTTGTCGCAGCTGGTAGTAAAAACAAACTAATACATTCGTACACGGCGCAATATGCCATCACAGCCTCTGGAAAAGTGTTGCTTAAGGTTTTCCTGTGTTTACAAGAAACGAATATTACATTTGGTCCTCGGGTTATTGAAGAGGTCAATCGTTTAACCGACTCGTTGAAAAATGTTTCCATTACCTGCTCCAAATCCGGGAAACTGACGAATGCGATTTACAGAACATTTCTTGAGAATGTTTTAAAACCATACGTTTCTGATACCAACTTTTGTCTAATATTGGATTCCTGGAGTGGACAAATTAATACTAGAATATATGACACAATGTTTATAGACGGCGAGGGTCAGCCGACGTGCACAGTAAAAGTAATACCGCCAAACTGCACACCTTTATGCCAACTGTGTGATGTTTATTTCTATCGCCAGGTTAAAAACTTTATTTCCAGGCTTCAGAATAGCAGTGTGCTTCTGGAAACCAAGCGGGAATTGCACAACCGCAAGGATGCAATAACTATTCACAGCATAATTCATAACCAACTTTCAGCATCGATGTTTCAGGCAATGATATCGTATGCATGGTACGCATCAAAATTAATTACCAAAAAAGACGTATTTTAAATGTAAACCAAGTTTGTTTTCCGCCGACTCTTTGGATGGAACAGTGTAGCTGTCGAAAGATTGCATTCATTAGATGTTCTTTGTGCCGTGAGCATATTTGTTTCGAATGTTTATATGACAAGTACCATCCATCTAGTTGTTCGAAGAAAAGTGCGGAAGAGCCATTGTAAAGTGAACTGGAGTATCATTTTGGTTGTTTACTATCCCAAGAGGTTTGAGAAATTTATTTGCCTACCTTATTATTATCATTCCTTATTGATTTACTTACAATATTAACCCTCCTATCCCGATCAATTGAGATATGGAAAAATGCAAACGAAAAGAAAAACATCCGCGAGGTTTCTTTGAGATTCGAACCCTTGTTCTCCGATTCCCAGCCAGTTACCTTCTTTTTTTTTTTTTTTTTTTTTACTTTTTTTCATTTTTGTTCATTATTGATCGTTGCGTTCGGTCGTTGCGGACGTCGCAAGACATCCTGTTCAAGTTCGGAGGTTGATCCTTCCACTCAGTTTTTTATTACAGAGGTCAATTGGCTCTCTGGCCGAACACGCTGAGCTACCGTGCCGGCTAAAATATATTTATTTAAAGTGTGCTTGATTCATCATTTTGTTTTACACTATTCATTGAATTTGTTCGTGGCGGACGTCCAATGACACCCGTTCAGGTTGTTCGTTGATTAGTTCACTCAGTTTTTTATTACAGAGGGTAGCTTAACCCTCTGACCGAACACGCTGAGCTACCGTACCGGCAATTACCTTGGTCGTTGCGCTATAGCCCCTGTCGGCGAGAAGCGTTAACCATGAAGGTACACAAGCAACAGTTGTAAAAGTTTCTTTCCTCGATTTCTGGAAAAGTTTGCGTTTGCGGACCCCATACCTGATGATGAGAAATGCTCTATTCACAATTATCCATCGATCCCTCTAATTTTGAGCCGATTGCTCGTCGTAACCTTTAGGGGTGATTTTCTCAAAATTGCGGGGTTGTTGACCCAAAATATCTTAGACTCCTTCGTTTTAGGTTGTACACAAGCGACCTGTCAAATCTGAGCCGAATCGGTTGGCCGTGTCTGAGGCCTTCCCCCTGTAAGCCGCGTCTATGTGGTAATTTCTCGCTGTCGCCCTCGGACATCGATTGTGTTGCTGAATGGCACCTTGCCTAATTTGGAAGTATTTTACAAAATGCGGTACCAGTGAGGTACACTACTCCATTTACTTTAAAAGATTAAACACGAGAGGAGACACAACAAACTTAAGACATCATATAAAGAGAAGAAACACACACAGCATTCCTTACAAGGGGAACACCCCATCGTACCCTCGTCAGATTTAGTGGTAAAATAGACCAGTGGATAACCGGTCAACAGCTGAACAGGGATCAAGCATGGAAAGAAGAAGGTGTACTGAACTGTGAAAAGAAAGCAAAATAAACAGTAAACCGTCCAAGCTCGAGATGTGTCAACATTATTGATACAGGAAAAAAGCATTTTCCTGTATATTTTCTCGTTTTATTTCACGCCTCTTTGGATATTTTGGGCTTGGTCATATGAAAACGTAATTTCAGATCACTAGACTAAAAATAAGGCATATTAATAATATCGAAAGAAATATATTTTTTTACGTAATAATACGTGTGGGGTTGCATACCAAAGTAATCTTCCTCAAAAATATTGAGTGAAAAATCAATATTTTAAGTCCAGGATCTCCTTCAAAATGGTCGAAAATCCGATTTTTTATTGCATTTTTTAAAGGTATGTGTTTAGAATGTTGGAATGAAATTTTTTTTTAAATCTGTGCCTTACAAAAGTTTCTAAAGCCCATTGTCGGGGGCAGTGTCACAGCAGCCGTGGGGCGCTCTGAGACGGAGATGGCCGGCTCATGTAGTAAAAATGTCGCGCCGTGACACATGTTCACAAAATGATTTCTATTGCAATACACATGCAAACGTATTCGCCCAAAAAGCTGACGAACACCGCGTGCAGCCTGCCGAACGCAGTATGTCCAGCTCAGCCAGATCGGCTTTTCTCGCCAAGAAGAACGAGGGAACTGCTCTCCAGAAACAATTCGTGTTAGAGGAACGGCTGATGTACGGTCCTGGAATTGCAGACTAAACTAAGTAACGAAAGTCCTGTTTTTGGTCAACTTTTGGTCAAAACTGGTCAAAATATAATTTTTGATCCGTCATATTAGATTAGCCATTTTGAATTTTGAAAATCGAACTTCAGATTTGTGTTCAGCGACATCAGTAATATGTAATAACGTGTAGTTTTTATGCAAATTGAACAAATAATACATATAAAAGTTTTCCCTAACGTTTAAACACGAAATGATTTCTCGAAACTGCGTGCAACATAAACTAAAAACTGTTCAACCTATTAACTTATAACTTTGACTTCCGAAAAGTAAACACTTTTCTTGGGAGCTTATACCTATAACATGTGCAATTTGTTAATATTACCTTTTTTTTTGTAAAGCTATAAAGAGTGACGCAATCCCCAAAACACAGAACTTTAAGTTCAAGTTATTACCGGTCGTCAACTTCAAGGTTATTTCATTGAGATTAGGTATAACGTCCCCTACATTTAATGTAGTATCAACTGATGCTACCCATTTTTGATTTCAGATAACTCCTGAGGGGCTACATTGCTCACATCTGCGAACTTCAAACTGTCTGGCCTTTGATCAAACTATGATACCGGGGCCATTTTTTTTTTTTTTTTTTTTTTTTTTTTTTTGCACTGAAAATCTAAAATGAAGTTCAAACCATGATCAATCATAATCCCCAAACAGATCCTTTGTATATCTTTTCATCTTTTCGTTGACAAAAATTTCCAAACTTTGCCTACTTTTTGCTCATATGAATGACAATCTGACCTTAAGATAACATAAGTTTTGAGCATTTCCTGTAAAATTTAGCTCTTTGGCCAACCTGTGTTACCAAATTTACCGACTGAGTTGCATCAAAAGTGGTAATTTTAGAATCTTGTCCCCTATTGAATAAATTTATGTGGACGCCTTGAGTTTTAGAGTGCTAGGCCTGAGAGGGTAAGGCGGGCTTTATTTCCTCCCCCAACGCCCCACCACGCCGGTCGATCTGAGCTCCAGTTTAACTTTCGCGACCGACTGCCGTGTTATAGTCTCTGCACTGTACTGTTTCTTGTTTCTGTTGCTGTCTTCAGTCTGAAGTCGGTATCATGCAGCTTTCCTCGCCAGTCTATCCACTGAAATACTCTTCGTCTCTGCGTAGCTACTACAACAGTCATCCTCTGAAACCGGTTACTGCACTCAGTCACTGGTCTGTGTCTATCATTTTTACTATCCACAATTCGGTCCATTCCGAAACTGTCGATTCCTCGATGGCTCAGCATGTGCCCTTGTAATCCCACAGTTACTATTACAGCTCCCTGATCTTAGAGGAGTTCTGTGACTTGTTTATGAAATGATTTTGCTTCATGAAGAATGCTAGTGGCTCAATACTGTGTTGAACTCTGTCTCTTCTGTTGTAACCGTCTCAACGAATGGATGTAATAAAGGGTTGTGTCTTGCGATGTTGATTTGGTTGCGCTGAATTGCAATAATATGTGCACTGAAGAGCCAAAGAAACTGGTACACCTGTCTAATATCGTGTAAGCCCCCTACGAGCACGCGAAGTGCCGCAGCACGATTTGGCATGGACTCGACATGTGTCTGAAGTAGTGCTGGCGGAAATTGACGCCATGAAACCTGCAGGGCTGTCCATAAATCCGTAAGGGTACAAGGGGGTTGAGGTCTCTCTTGACCAGCACGTAGCAAGGCATCCAAGATATGCTGAATAACGTTCATGTCGGGAGACTTTTGTGGCCGGCGGAAGTGTTTAAACTCAGAAGAGTGTTCCTGGAGCCACTCTGTTGCAATTGTGGACGTGTGGGGTGTCCCATTGTCGTGCTGGTATCTCCGAAGTCCATCGGAGTGCACAATGGGCGTGAATGGACGCAGGTGATCAAACAGGATGTTTACGTATGTGTCACCTGTCAGAGTGGTCTAGACGTATCAGGGGTCAAATATCAAATATCATTCCAGCTGCCCACAGAGCCTCCATCAGCTTGAACAGCCCTCTGCTGACATACAGCATCCACCGATTCATGAGATTGACTCCATACCCGTACAGCCGGCCGAAGTGGCCGTGCGGTTAAAGGCGCTGCAGTCTGGAACCGCAAGACCGCTACGGTCGCAGGTTCGAATCCTGCTTCGGGCATGGATGTTTGTGATGTCCTTAGGTTAGTTAGGTTTAACTAGTTCTAAGTTCTAGGGGACTAATGACCTCAGCAGTTGAGTCCCATAGTGCTCAGAGCCATTTGAACCATTTGAACCATACTCGTACACGCCCATCCGTTCCATACAATCTGAAACGAGACTCGTCCTACCAGGTAACATGTTTGCAGTCATCAACAGTCCAATGTCCGTGCTGACGGGCACAGGCGAGGAGTAAAGCTTTGTGTCGTGCAGTCATCAAGGGTACACGACTGGGCCATCGGATCCGAAAGCCCATATCGATGATGTTTCATTGAATGATTCGCACGCTGACACTTGTTGATGGCCCAGCACTGAAATCTGCAGCAATTTGCGGAGGGATTGTACTTCTGTCTCGTTGAACGATTCTCTTCAGTCGTCGTTGGTCGCGTTCTTGTCTGATCTCTTTCCAGCCGCATCCGGAAAAATAGTTGGAGATTTGATGTTTTAGCGGATTCCTAAGATTCACGGTACACTCGTGAAGTGGTCTTACGGGAAAATCCCCATTTCCTCGGTACCTCGGAGATGCTGTGTCTCACCGCTCGTGCGCCGACTGTAACACCACGTTGAAACTCACTTAAATCTTGATAAACCTCCGGCGCCAGACGATTGTTGTCTTTTATAGGCGTTGCCGACCGCAGCGTCGTATTCTGCCTGTATTTAAATACGCATGCCTATACCAGTTTCTTTGGCGCTTCAGTATATATTTACTTTATTGACTGGTATTATTTAATTTACTCCTTGTCCTCATGTAATAATTTTTCATGATTTTAAGCAAATATTCGTTGTTGTACGAAGGCGAATGCCTTGTCAATAAGCTGCCGATACGGTTGCACTATCTGTCGGAGGATGGAATTCACGATTCGTACAGCCGTTACGGCGCCTTCCATGACCACCAGCGGCGTACGTCGGCCCCACATAATGGCACCCCAAAACAGCAGGGAACATCCACCTAGCTGCACTCGCTGGACGGTGTCTGTGGCGTTCAGCCTGGCTGGGTTGTCTCCAAACACGTCTCCGACGATTGTCTGGTTGAAGACATATGCGACACTCGTCAGTGAAGAGAACGTGATGCCAGTCCTGAGCAGTCCACTCGGCATTCTGTTGAGCTTATCTGTACCACTCTGCATGGTGTCGTGGTTGCAAAGATGGACCTCGCCATGGACGTCGGGAGTGAAATTGTGCATCATGCAGCCTATTGCGCACAGTTTGAGTCGTAACACGACGTCCTGTGGCTGCATGAAAAGCATTATGCAACATCGTGGCGTTGCTGTCAGGAATCCTCCGAGCCATAATCCATAGGTAGCGGTCATCCACTGCAGTAGTTGCCCTTGGGTGGTCTGAGCGAGGCATGTCATCAACGGTTCCTGTCTCTCTGTATCTCTTCCATGTTGGAACAACATCGCTTTGGTTCACTCCGAGACACCTGGACACTTCCCTTGTTGAGAGCCCTTTCTGGTACAAAGTAACAATGCGGACGCGATCGGACCGTCTATGCATGGTTGAACTATAGACAACACAAGCCGTGTACGTCTTTCCTGGTGGAATGACTGGAATTTATCGGATGTCGGACCTCCTCCGTCTAATAGGCTCATGCATGGTTGTTTACATCTTTGGGCAGGTTTAGTGACATCTCTGAGCAGTCAGAGGGACTGTGACTGTGATACAATATCCACAGTCGATGTCTATATTCAGAACCGGGGTGAAGCAAAACTTTTTTAATGTGTGTGTTAACAGCTTACTATACGGCAAGAGCATTTATATGCTATTAACTAACTCCTTACAACAGTCAAGTTAAGACATACAGCTATTGTGACTTCAGTTACATTCAGTATCTATTCATTAGTTATTCAGTTTACATATTTAATTTGCAGAAATCTTCGGTAGTGCCACAAACCTTCCATGCAGTGTGTAAACTTTTAGATGGCAGACCTCTCCCTAGTTCTGAATCGGTAGAAGTCGGTGAACGTCGGGAGGCTTCGGTAGGCACGCAGTTTCGACTGCTGCCAACATTACGTAGCTGACTGTGTTGTACAAGGTAGCCATTGTCGTCTGCTTCGTTATTGTTTTGCGCTGTACTGTTCTGCGTGTTTTTATTGTGCAGTTGTGCTGAACATTATCAACATGAGTGAAGAGGCAGTTGCTGGCCCATCTCGGGAGTCGCCAACAACCCCTACCGGTAGGCCTACGGTTAGAAGGAAACCAGTATCACGTAGCGATGCTCGCAAAATTATATTGCGTGTGATTGAATGCTGCGAAAGGGAAACGGAGCAGAAAAAATTGCTTCACCGTATTTACAAATACGCTTTTTAACACGTTTGCGAAACGTGTTGCGAATAGTGTTAGTAGTGAAGAAATAATAGAACAAAACGTCATGCCTGACACGGCACTTTTTCACGCATCTCGATGTTTAGAACGTCATATCTCCTGAATCAAATGTCGTAAAGAGACATAAATTTGCCGGCGCGTTTGCTGATTATGTGGATACTGTATGCGAAATATGTTGCGATTAGAGTTAATAGTAACGAAATAATACATTAAAACGTCATGCCTACTGATGCAGATTTACGGTATGTACTGAGAAAATGTAATAAGCGACAACCTTTTTGCCTTTCATTATTTTATGGGGGGTGTCAGCGAGAAAAATTTTCGTGAAGGTTTGAAATTGTATGTAACGTTTGTTGTTAGTCGCTAAGTGCTCTCATTCTCAAATAGTGGATGCATAAATCTGAGTATTTTCCCGCGGTGGCATCTCATTGTTTATGACGTCATATCTTCTCAGGAATGTGTGTCATTTCTTTTTTTCGGCTAGGAACCTTTGTGGGCGTACGGAGAACAAATCACCAAAATTTCATCGCAATCGGATGAATGATTTGGGAACGCACAGAGGGCAGACATACATTCATTTTTATATATATAGAGATTAACAGATACGATATACTATATGACCCGGTTAAGTGTATTTAAATTTTATAATTAATAGTTTAACATTGCGGGGAATAAAATAAAATGAAAAAAAAATTGCGAGCAGTGGGAATCGAACCCAACAACTCACCAAAGTTTCATTGCAATCGGATGAATGGCTTGTGAGCGCATAGTAGACAAACATACATACATTCATTTATATGTGTATAGATTTTAATGTACATGAGGATTTCAGTTTCGTTTACGAACAACATTTAAAGCGAGTTTTACTCCAAGCCTTTCGTCTGTTTTCGTGTAAGCATGATGCGTAATTTGTAGTGCCAGCACTGCAACTGGTAGGCGTGCCTTGTCCTCCCCCCCCCCCCCCCCCCCCCACCGCCCAACGGCTCCGCACCCCTCGCCAGCCAATGCTTGCTTCCTCCTCTCCCCGCACTCCCCTCACAACTCAGCCATTTAAAAGCTTACACACTGTACTCGACTTGCGTGTACTGTTAATCGACCTTGCTTCACTTTCGTATGAGGGTACACTCGATATAAAAAGTTGAGAAAAGATGGCTCAAAAATCGTTCAAATGGCTCTGAGCACTATGGGACTTAACATCTGAGGTCATCAGTCCCCTAGAACTTAGAACTACGTAAACCTAGCTAACCTAAGGACATCACACACATCCATGCCCGAGGCAGGATTCGAACCTGCGACCGTAGCGGTCACGCGTTTCCAGACTGAAGCGCCTAGAACCGCACGGCCACCAAGGCCGGCGCAGTTGAGAAAAGACCTTGTATTTTTGTCATTACCTGTCTACATCCTGTGTCCTCTCTACTTCGGCCATCATCAGTTATTTTTCTGCCCAAGTAGCAAACGCCATTTAGTACTTTTGGTGTCTCGTTTCCTAATCTAATTCCCTCAGCATTGCCTGATATAATTCGGCTACTTTCGAATACCCTCGTTTTACTTCTGGTGACTTTCACATTATAATCTCTTTTCCAGACACTATCGCCAGCCGGAGTGGCCGATCGGTTCTAGGTGCTTCAGTCTGGAACCGCGCGACCGCAGGTTCGAATCCTGCCCCGGGCATGGATGTGTGTGATGTGCTTAGTTTAGTTAGGTTTAAGTAGTAAGTTCTAGGGGACTGATGACCTCAGAAGTTAAGTCCCTTAGTGCTCAGAGCCATTTGAATCATTTTGAACAACATCGGGGATAGACTACATCCCTGTCTCATTCCTATCTTGACTACTGGCTCATTTCAAGTCATTCTATCAGGGACATACACCATAGTATTCACCATTGTATACGTCACTGATTGCGGTTGCTCCGTCGTAACCTTGACCGAACACTTGCTCACATTCGTTTTACATACTGGCTGGTGATATTTAACCTTCCGCCATTTGTGAATACCCCCATGGAAAATGACTGATCTTAGGTCAATGAAAATATGTAGAAACATTTTTAAGAACATGTGAAAGAGAAATAACTAATAAACCACTGAAAGAAAAACATTTTAATTTACTCGTGGCAGGTTAATATCTGTTAACTGCGTACCATGTTTACGTTCCAGGTTACAAAGGTTGCTCAGCGTGACGACCATGTACATCCACGATAGCCTGGAACCGCACTAGAAATTGCTCTACTGCTGCCTGAAATATCTCAGTCGGAATATAGGCTACCTACCTCGCTATGCTCATCCTGAACCTCCAACGTGTGTTAGTGTCCTGTTGAAAGACCCCTTCCTTCAGGTAACCCCACAGCCAGAAATCAGATGGGTTGAAATCTACTGCTCTTGGTGGGAACACAGTTTGATACGATCGGCAATTCGAACTTTCGAGTTACGTCCTTCAGCTCGGTGCGGAAAGAGTTGGATTCCCTCAATTCGCCTATACTCAGGAAGAGTAGCAGCACTATTGGCGTTATTGTAAGAAAACAGCTTTACGCGTAAAGCCCTGCTCACCAGATCCATGTTGACTGTCTGCAGCTGTAATGCACACTGGTGCTTGTGTTTCATCCTTACGTCGCCGTGTCAGTAATGACTTCTAGCGACAAGTCATGACACTAATATCACTAACAACATAAATCCTGTAGCGCACAGTCTGAAAATAGTTTCTGTAAAGTTGGGTACACATGCAGTACACAGCTCTCCGTCAACACTGACTGAAGCAGCGAAAGTTAAATTACTGCCACCCTACGTTCAGTTAACTGATGTTCATACCCTAATGCTCACGACGCCTGTAACTGCTTATGAATGCCTGTGTTCGTTATAGCTGTGATGTTCGACTCTTTGATCACATTTCACCATCATATGCACAGCTATACTGGCTGCGTGTAGACAGATTTGCATATCCTCCGTCTTCTTTACCGTCTGATCAATGAACACTGTCCCTCATATCTCTCGTCGACCTTAACGCATTTGCCTGAGCAACATGGCAGAAACACCCTTTCTCATCGGAGCAAAATCCCTTCTGACCGATTCAACCGTCCAGCCACCTTCTAGATGTACTTCTCAGTAGCAGAAATCCAACTCAGGAACAACCTCCCGCCTTACATTAGAGAACTGAATAAAATCTTCAGCTTCTGAAGACTGTTAATGACATATCTTCTAAATCAACAATAAGATTACCATTATCCCTGTACGCATTCGTTACCTTTGTACATCCCTCTTTCCATCCTGATCTCCCTCATTTCCCAGTATTCGTAGCCGATGCAGTCTACTTAAGTTTCCTTTCACTAGAACTCGCAATATCAGAAAACATCTATTTTGTAGACCTAAAAGTACTTCTTATATCTGCCACTATCATTATTCTTATTTATGTCACTAGTATTATTATTAATATTACTATTATTACTATTATCACTGTTAGTGGCTGCAGCTGCAGTAGTACAAGTAATGGCAGTATAAACTTTGTTAGTTCATGGACAGTATAATTTACCAACGCTGCCACTTCAAGGATTCAAATCAATTTAAAACTACATATTTGTCATATTGAAATTGTTATTTCTTAGGTAACTATGATGCAAACCCTGGTCCCATGTAAGAGATGGCATAATGGCCGTAATCTGTTCAGGCTACATATATAAATACATAACGCAGACTGATTTTTGACCTGCATAAACAGAGGCAAATGATTCGTGCATCTTTACGACAGAATAATTTGCAAAACAATCTTTCATTGTTTTAACATACCGAAAGACTTCACTTGACCGACTGATTTTACTAATATCTCCACTTTTCCTTCTCATTTATATTTTATCTCTTTCGTTTCTGTTTGTACTTTCCTGTGGTTCCTCGCCCTCGGAGGAAACAGCCCGGTGGTCCGGACCTAATTACGCCTGTACTATCATCGCTGGATAGTTTCCTTAATTGTGCGGTGATAGATTTCCAGATATCGTCTTCTTGGAGTAAACAAGATATCGCTACGTGACGCAGACCTCAACAATACAGTGGTCTCTGGAGCGGCAAATGCCGTTGCTTAGCATCAGTCTGACGCGAGGAAATTAACGAGCATCATGAATGTATCCAGCCCCAGTCAGCGAGATCTCATGAAAACCGTGAAATGCAGTGAGAGTACGGAGCAAGGACAGCAGTAAGTAGGTAAGTCATCAACACGCATCTGAGTTTCACCAATCCGTGGTACCTAAAGCACAGGCGTTAAATTGATCGCACCTTCCTGAGGATGTTAAGTATAAATTCTCACAGCCATGTATATTTAATGAATACATCGATATTCGGTACTAAAAGTTCTATTCAGGGTAATTTGATTTTGCGAACCAGTCATTCACACTGTTTATCAAGTTTTGCTTGAGGCAGTGTGTGCTGTGGAGCATAAATTTTATACAGCATGTAATTACAGCAAAATCAGAATACTACAGATTATACGTCCTCTTACGAAGATTCCATGCCAGGTGGTGTCTGTATTTTCCCGTTTAGCCATTGGTCGACAAATCGGGTGTGTCACCATGGTGTCTTTGAAACACGTGTTTTTCATGCACATATCGTACTGCAGACAGTATTGTTTGACACCAAAATTGGAAGTCGGCAGACATAAGTCTTCTGCCTTCCTCCGATTGAGAATTAGAAAGCACAACACTCAAGAGAAGGCTGGAAAATACTGGTTACTTACAATTGTAAAAACTGCGGCGTAGAACGACAGGGAAGAATGGCCAGACGGGAAGGAAAGCCTGCAAATAAAGAAGCACACTTATTACATATTGTTAAGTCAGAATGAAATACCATTCTACAATTACATATCTGAAGTAATATGCAGCCTATAGCGTCAAAAGCGTACAGATGGTATAGAATTCTTAACTGAATGCTTTGAGACGAGGAACAGAAGGTGGGAAATTAATGCTTTTTTAATTGATACAAACGATTGGCACCTCATCGCAACAGCAACAGCAACGAAATTAGCAACTGTTCAGCGTCACGACTGCTATTACCAGTGCATTCATTACAACGAGTATAAAATTTTACTGAACTCTCTTAAATATTGCTGTAGTGTGCCTTGCAAAGAGGAGGCAGTTAGGACTCTACCGACCAGCCCTTCAATTTCCAGTGGGTTTCAAATACGATCGACTTCACATAGCTTAGAAAAAGAAGTAATAATAATAATAATAATAATAATAATAATAATTTTCGCCGACAGATCACACGCGACTGTGTATTGTTTTCATTGTACAATCTCCTAGGGCTTTATTCCGTTCCATTCGCGTGTGGAGAGAGGGAGGAGAGATTACTTAAACGCCTCATTGCGCTTCGCGATTACTATGTATTTAGAGGTATGTAGGGGGTTGGTACGTTTCTCAACTCCTCACTCTACACTGGTTCTTGAAACAGTGCAGTACCCTTCCTCGGCGTAGTTTGCGCCTATCTTTAAGCGTCTGCCTATTCAATTTCTTCAGCATCTCCGTGATACTCTCTCATGGGTCGAACAAACATGTGACTATTTGTGTTGTTATTCTCTGTATAGCTTCAGTATCTCCTTTTAGTCCTACGTGATATGGGTCCCACGCACTTGAGGAATGTTATAGGATGAGTTGCACAACAATTTTGTAAGAAATCTCCTTTCTCAACTAACTGCATTTCCCTGCTATTCTATCAGTTTCAGTTAAAAACTCGTCTTTACAGTATACGGCAATGCTCAC